>NW_027466089.1:1482500-2082500 GCF_046127955.1 Nelusetta ayraudi
TGGCATTTAGCGCAGCGGCATATCTTACAGGATGTAGCACAACGTTGTCGCTCTGACACCGTATCAGCCCACTCTGTCAGCTGAGCTCCGCACGGCTGCCAAATCACTTCCTCCACCAGGGCTGTTTTTTTTTTCTTTACTCACTGTTGCTGCACCCTGTCGGAAGCGTTTTCCTGGCTCCTTCTTCCCATGAGTTTTGTAATCTCGAAAACACAAGCTCACATACAACACAACATCTATTGACCAGTGCATGGCGAATCCAAAACCCTTCAACTACTGTGTTTGCATGCTTTCATCTTAACCGATATGACAGTTGACCTGCACCTGACTTTTAATTAAATCTACATCTATCTATATCTAGATCTGTTTTGCTGCTCTGACGTGTTGCTGGTGAGGGCGGTGATGAACTCAGACAGAAACATTAAGGGTGAGGATTGCGCACACATGGGAAAATAAAGACTTTGAAGTTGAACTAACGACACAAAGATTCAAATTCACACACACGCACACGCGCACACACACACACACACACACACACACAGACTTGCTCACACTCTGGCTGAACTTTGCAGAGTTTAGTCGTGGTTTAGCGGTTGCAGCATAAAGTGGTTTTCTAGGCAGAGTGCTTCTACGTCCTAAAGACAGGCAAAGACAAACACGAGTGTGCGCGCGTTCATTCGATGAACTACAATGACTTCAAGAGACAAGGGGGCAGAACTCATCCGAAACACACTTGAAACAAACACACGTTCTCAAATGTTCTCCTTTTATCCCCTAAATTACGCCTCGTACGCCCCCTGAAGAACCTCTGCTGTTACTCGCCGTGGACTCTACTTTAGATATCCTCCAGAATGAAGGCCATAAACTAACCCAGGCTGAGCAGGGGAAACTGGGACAGAAGGAGGCATGGGAGGCAACTCTTATTTTTTTAGTTTATTTTTTGCTTTGATGATAAGTCAGTAATTCATTCTGAAGGCTCTGTTTGAAACAGACTGCAGGGGAGCAGCGACAGGGCTGCCGACCAGATATCTTAGAGGGGAAGCAGGGAGTGCGGCGGCTCCTGGTCGTTGTTGAGTGGCGAGCCGAGCCGAGCCGAGGCTGCGGCGACAGTGGCAGTGGCGGACTGCACAGTGTCTACCTGCCCAACAGTCTGGACTGGATCCCGGAGCAGCGGGACTCGACAACGCGGCCGCGCGCGAACAATGCGTGCAGGCGGCGCCGCCACTGAGGGTTTCATTTGTAGAGCGTCTGAGGTGCTTTCAGTGTCTCTGGCACACACACATGTTCGCAGACAGACATGAGAACAACTAAGGCTGGGGGTGGGGGGGGTTGGAGTGTTGACGGCCTGCAGCAAACTGCCTGCTGTTCTGTTCTGAATCCCTTGTACGCGCTCTCACACACACACACACACACACACACATACACACGCATACACACCAGGCAGGTAGCAGCAGACACACACGGCCAGAGGAGCAAATGAAATCTCATCATATTCAGACAGAGAAGGAAGGACACACACATCTGGCCGACTGCTGGATGAGAACATATCGAGAGGGAATGGACTCCTGTGGCAGGCCTGCTTGTGTATGTGTGTGTGTTGTGTTTGAATGTGAGACTGAGACTGCATTTCACCCATTATGTTTGACCTCTCTGTGACTCACACTTGGGATCAGAAGAAGTTGCGGCACCCTCCAATTCTAAGGCAGTCATTTCAAGACCATCAATCTCACTTCATCATGTTTTATGAAAAAATAACACTTTCACCCATTAAAAATTCATCTCTTAATCCAGATTTCTTTTTCTGTTCCTCTTGGCAAAATTTCTGCTGGACATTTCCCATTTTGTTGCATAACTAATTCACTAAAACCTCGCGGTTTCCAGCTGGATTGCTCGGATTTTGACTCAGAAATCTGGCTCATCCATCTCGCCAAACTCCACTACAAAGCGTTTTCAGCCGTAGTGCATTTCCTTGTGGAATCCAAGGCCAGCTTCGTTGATGTTAAAAAGTCACGGTTGCAAAAACCTGATAGATTTCGTCAAGTGTGACATCTTCAAGATTTGCCTCCACCTCTTCAAACGCTTCGTGTGGGCTCTTCACCAGACGGATACATCAAAACAACTCAGAACCTTGTGGATGCGTTCCATCTGCCATGGTGCCAGGTCGAGTGAGTGGAGTCACTCTCCCTTTACAGTTATGCAGAGAGAGGCGCGGCGCTACAATGGAAACAATGCATTTTCTGTTTGAACAGATGCTAGCAGCTGTTTCAAGCATGAAACTCACAAGCCAACAACATTTTTTTGAAGCTTGCACGGTAACACTGTTATTTTTTGCTATGGTACAACAGTAACCTCATTTTTCTCCACCAAAACAGTTTTTCCTTTTGACAAATTATATAACGCTTCGCCGGCTCCCCCCCCAAAAATGCATTTCCATTTTTTTTTTAAAGAAGCTGACGGCTGTGTTTATGCTGCCTGATATTCTTTTTTTTTTTTATAAAAAAAAATTCTTCATCTGACTGCCTCAGTCAAAGGAACTCACATCCTCTTTTGCATTAAGTTGTTTGCCCTGGTCTTGGGAGTTCCCGGCACTCTCGCCTACGCGGGGAAAGCCGCATTAAAGGCTTCGGCTTCGACTCGGGCGAGGAAGACGAGAGAGAGAAGAGATGAGCTGAGCGGGCGGCGAGCTGGCCAGGCAGCCGGCGGCACTTACGATGTTCATGAGCGTCAGCAGGTACTTCTGGACGTGCTCCTTCTTGTGGAACTGGACCACCGAGTCGTCCACGCCCAGCAGCACTTCGATGTTGTAGGCCCTGTCCACGCTCTGCCGCCGCATCCGGCCCGCCCGGGTGTGGTTGATGCTCTGCTCCACGCCGCGGTACAGAGACTCCAGGTCCATCAGACCGCCCAGGTTAGCGCCTGCAGTGGGAACGCAGCGAGAGAGCGAGAGAGCGAGTGAGAGAGAGAGAGAGAGGGAGAGAGAGAGAGAGAGAGAGAGAGAAGGTGTTTAGCTAATGTTGAAATGTTATAAAAATCATCCGTCTTATTTTTCCCTGCCAACTCGCTGCTCATAATGCTCTTCTACTACATTTCACACCGTGCTTACTGCCACCTACTGGCCTGGCATGCTGGTTGCAGGTTTGTTCTGTTCTGTTCTGTTCTTTGGGTTTACATGTGGACAGAGATGTATGAACATATCTGCTTCAAATGTTTTTTTTTGAGTCAAAGGATCTTACATACAGTACATCACTTTGGATTCTGATCCAACATCTCAACGGCACGAGACTCCGATCCCACCTCCGAGCGGCGAGGAGCTCCGCAGAGGAGCCTCGCCGGGTGACACCTCGAGACGCCGAGTTGTGATACTGCATTATTCAAAATTTATTTCACTTAGCTGTGCTAGGAACTTCTCATGCGCTTCCCCCTACACCTGTGAGAGGGTGCGATCTGTACGTGCGGCCTTCGGTGCGCATATACGTGTGTGTAGGTAGCCGCAGGGAGGTCAGTCGTAAACAAACTTTAAAGTCGAGAAGGGTTTCTTTACTCTGAAGGTTGTAATTCTTTCCGTTGGCGTTCCGATGAAGGAGTTTTGTCTGCGTGGATAAATCTTACTCCGCACGGACTGTCTAACTGATTAGCACGCCACGGCTGTTACATGGGGTCGAGGCGGCAGCGTGTAATTCCCTACAAGGTCCAGGTATGTAAGTAGCTGAGGCGTGTCATCTGTGACAAATTGCGAGCAGCCACATGTTTGGGCCTGTGACGGATCGGCCGTCCCTCGTTCAGGGACGAGGCCGATTGTTCTGGACTTGGTGTATCTGGATGTTTTTCAAAACCACATATTTTCTTTGTATGTTTGGGTCTTCCAACTATACAAACATGTTTTTTTTTGTGCTGTAACATAATGTTAAGTCTCAGTCCATTAAAATCATCACTTGCCGTAACTTATTTGTCTCTGCCAAACTGATAGCGCATGGTCATGACGCTCCTCTCTGGCATTTAACATCGTGCTTACTGTCCCCTACTGGCGCGGCATGCTGGTTACAGGCTCACTGGGGTGATTGATGATGTTTGTTTCTCAGGGTTTACGTGTGGACAGAGACATTTTTGTGGTCTGGACCAAGATGATTAATATATCTGTTTATAAAACATTCCATATGCATGTGGTCTGGGCCCAAAACTCAAGCTAAAGCGAAGCTCTACATCACGGACGTTAATGTGACGTAAATGGCTTCTCGCGATTGAAAAAAAATGCAAAGTTGATGTGTTTAATATCCCCTCGGCTCGCAGTTACACCTGATCCCCCTCTGCACATCCACAGCTCCTCTCCTCATGGTTGTCCAGCGCATGAAACATGTGCGTCGCACATCTGCGAACACCTGTATTTTTTTCTCTTTTGAGCGCTCGCATCCCGACTGCCAGACATCGATGTGAACCAGGCGTATGTGTCACTCGTAAAACAAGGTGACAACCGTGCAGTTAGCCTCCCCGGATCCTCTCCCGGTGCACCAAATATTTAGACTCCCCTGTGACTAAAAACAGCAGATGGTGCTGGCTAAACACTTGGATTAATAAAGCTCCCTCACACGCACAGACTACCCGCCCTGCACTCTTCTTGGCACGCAACTTCGTTTGAAGGATACTTTATCTGCGAGGGGGCAACAGACAGATGCCATTCGTGCTAATTTAACTGTAGTTATATCACCTACTTGACTTAACAAGGGCCAGCCAGTGAAAAATCTTTTGGGTAAATTGCATTTTTTTTCCTTCCTCATTCCATTCTATCCCAGCAGCTGGATTTTAATACCATCACCTCAAATCACCTTGAAGTCTGAGGCGTTTCAGGTCGGAAAGTTGAAGATACGTCAACTTCAACCTCGGCTTCCAAGTTCAAAATGGCTGTCCACCATTTATCACCTCCCTGGCCTGAGGGCCAGCATCGCTAACAAGACCAACAGCCGCGTCTCGTCCCGCTCACAGATCCAACACCTGGAATGTGACATCCTTCCCGGCTCGAAATTCCAAACTTCCGAGGTCAACGGAACGCACGGTGAGCAGGAGATGGACTCTTCAGTCTTCAGACTCAAGGCCTCCCTGTCCTCCCTTTGTCTCCCTACTCCTCCCTCTCCCCTCCTGGTGTGTAGACGCGGCGCTGCATCGCTCGGAAGGTCGAGTCATGCAGTCTTGAACATGCCGTCTCGGCGGATTCAGCAAAGCATTTTCCTCGCCGACACCGGCCAAGGCCTCCCACAGCCTCGGGAAGACGCACCACGCTGCTAGCGGAGTGTGCTAGCATGGCGTGTCCACAAACATTTCCAATTGAGCTATAAATCACAACTCCGGCAGCAGCTTTAATTTAGTCCATGCTTTGGTGTGCATGTGCGTGCACACATGCACCGGAGCTTTATTTAGAATGCGGCGGGATCGGAGCGGATGCAACACGTGGCACGAGGGGCAGGAGTCGGAGTCGGTTTTTGACACATTCAAGACTGAGGAAGCGTCGATCCTGTGGGGTGATGGGGGGGGGGGGAGAGGCAGGGGAGAACAAGATGTGAGAGGAAGATACGGGGGCAGACGAGGGAAGGAGATAGAGAGTGAGATGTGCCACCTAACGTCTCTAATCAGCGGCGGGCATCCCGCGTTCCCACTCCCTCTTATGCAACGTTTCCACGGCAACGGGGCTCATGGGTAAAACAACGACCGCGTGGCTAATATTGGCTCATGAGCCGCCGCCGCCGCCGCCGCCGCCGCACAGCTGAAATTCAGCGGAACTCAGAATGCGATCCCATATCTGCTGCCCACGTTTTGTCGGCGAGTGACAGAGAGTCACAGCAGCCGCACAAGGAGAGAGAGAAGCGGAGGTGGGGGGGGCAGGGGGGTGAATTCAACCGTTTTTGGAGCACCGAACATTTTAGAAGTCATCTCACTCTCTCTCTCACACACACGCACACACACACACACACACACACACACACACACACACACACACGCGCGCACACACACACACACACAGATTGAACATGTCTCCTCCTCGTTAGTCACGGGGACCTGAATTTAAATCGGTGTTTTCTGAAACAAGACTTTCTTTCCCCTCGTTAACGATGCCGACGGCAAACCTGATGTCACAACCACAACATTTGCCCCACAGCCTTCCCATACCCACACACATCCAACTGTTTGCTTACATAATGGCAGAGAAAAAAAAAAATCTACCTTTACTCCTGTATAATTACGCTAAATATTTTTTGACGATGTGTTAAGTATTATTTATCATGTATATACAAGTTTTCTCAGATATCTCTTTAAATCTGGCTTGCTTTTCTTTACGGTGTTTATAATTTTCCAGTTTTTTTGTGGCCTTGCACCCTCTGTAGCGCATCTTGAGCGTAATGACGGGGAGACAATAAAGGAATGTGAATGGGGATGGATTACCTGTCAGACAGGGCAGCGCCGCAGCTGTGGGGAACAAAACCGAGAGCGGCGGCGACGAGAGTGGAAAACAAGAAGCAAACCGGCGGGTTCGGCGACCGGGCTGCCGGTTCAAAACTGTTGAACCTGTTTAGTGGCACCTTTGTCCTTTGCCGCACGTCGAACGGAGGGGCTATTTTTCACCCGCCGGAGACGCTCGGCAGCCGGCGAGTTTTCTTTATTTCCCCGAAAATGCCGGCGAGGAATCGGCCCGGCGCCGGAGGAATACGGGAGGGCTGGCGAGGGAGGTGAGAGGAAGAGCAGAGGGGTGTGATGGACGAGAGCGAGAGATGAGAAGCGACCAGAAGGCCCTCGAGTGTTTGCGAGTTCCTCTTAGAGCCGGCGCGGCCACGGAGAACGTCGTCGCCCTCTTACAAGAGACGCACCCGAGTGTGTCCGTGTGAGGATCAGGCCGGAACGTCGCGGCGAAAAAACAGAACGAACCCACAGCATCGCATCTCAGACACATCCTCCATATTACTTTCGCCGGCAAAATTGGATTTGAGGGGTGCCAATCATTGATTGATGCATTAATTGAAAGCTGGCAACCTTATCGCTCCATCATCAATTCATTGACAATAAGTATTTACTCTGAGAATCTCCAAAAAAGGTTGAACATTCACCTGACAAAAACGTGAAATACTTATTAGAATATACCGAATCCTAAAGGAATTACAGAATTTTCCTCAATCAATATGTATTAATTTCACCATTTCGGATTCAGCCAATTGCCTCTTTGTCCGAGGAGCAAAAAGCCAGTTGGTGACACTCGTTGCGTAGTGTGTGTATAACTTGCATTGTGTTTGTCTATCTGTGTGTTCTTCACACTTGTTAAGGCCATCACACCGTGTGCGACCCGGATAAACGCATTTCCTGATACTTTTGCAGCGCTGCACAGCTAGCGCGCAACAGCAAACTCATGCCGGCGTGAGTGTTTGTGTGTGTGTCTGTGTGTAAGCGCTAATTAAACAAAAGGCAATTCTAAAGAAAAAAAAAACGTCTCGTTCACGTTCCAGACGTGGAGCTCGTAGATGACAGCGCCCTCGTGTGGTCATCGTGATCAACCTCCCATTGACACAGCACAGCCGGATGTTTAATTTAATTTAATCGAGTGAATTCTTAACAGCAATTAATAAGTAATGGATTAATTGTTAACATGCCCAGTTCTAAGTGCTCGGCTGCATCTTTCAGCCACCCCCCCTCCCCTCCCCCCCGAAGCCCTCAGCCATTCTCAGATTTCTCATTCAGGTGGGGTACTCAGCGCAGCCTTATTAGGAGCCAAAGGTTCTTTGTCTTTCAACCTTTGCAAAATGTCAAGAATGTCTGCTTGCCCACTGAATACAAGGCGAGCAGCGGGAGGAGGAGTGGGAGGGGAGGGGAGGGGCCATCAGCCACAACAGGAGTAAAGGAGAATGAGGATGATAATTCAGGTCAACCCTCATTTTCCACTGAGCGGCGGCCTTTGGTAAGAGGGTGACTGTTTGGCAGTCAGACGCGGCGCATCGCTGTGATCGGGATTCAGGGGCACGCGTACAAAACGACTCGTTTTGACCTTAGAATGATTACCCTGGCCTTACTAAAAATAAATAAATAAAACAAAACAAAATCAAGACAACAGAAACAAACACGTTTGGGAATTTTGCTGTTTGGCCAAAGATACCAACTCTATAATAGCACGGGCATGGCAATAAAATTAAATAGATGAATCTACAGAGACAACAACAAAGGGTCACACTGCGAAATGATTTATTGATCTGATACAATACACTATTGCCCATACAGATACCGATACTGACCCTTTTGTTTTGTTTTAACCTGCAAAAGTAACACCAGTTACGGCATTTGACAGATATTTTTGTTTTTAAATTTCAAATTGTGAGTGTTTTGTTGCCTCTGCTATAAGCATCAGAGCATCAGAACATTCCCCTTTCACTCATGACTGAAATACAAATTATCAAACGGTTTCAAAATCAAGAAAACATGGTGGTCTTCAGGATTACTTGTTGCATTCATAACTTGTAGAGCCGCAGGCTTACTCGAGCAGGACTGGATACACAGGACTTTCTCTGACTGTAGAAATCTCCAAAAAATCTGTCTATTAACAATGGAGTCCCCCAGGGCTGTGTGCTCCACACCCTAATGTTCACACCTGCGTGCAATCGTGCATGCAACGACACCACGGCCACTGACTTTATAATGAGCAACAACGCCGGCTTCTAACAGGAGGGAAACAGCAGTGAGCCGACGTTCTGCTGCTCGGTGCCACAAGGAGCTGACGGTAACCTAGAAAAAAAAAAAAAGACTCACGCCCCTGCTGCCTCCGTCGGTGGAGCTGAGGCAGAGCGGGTGAACAATTTTAGGTCCCTGAGAATTAACATAGCAAAGAGCCCGTCACAGTCTTACATGGATCCACTCTGGCAAAGGAAGCGGAGGAACAACTGTACTTTTTGACGAAACTCAGGCAGGTAAAATTCCCTCAGGCAGCTTCTCGTTAACTTCCACATGCGAGCAATGGAAAGCAACCAGGAAGGATGGAATGGGGGACGTGCTGTGGTCTTTCCTCTTCAGTATAAAATGGCAGAACATGGCTACCCACTCCAGAATTGATATGCTGATGAGAAAATGTCACCAGAACCGACACCCAAAAAAGAGGAGGGAGAGTGGTAAAAAGGGGAAACATGTCGGTTTTGGGTGAACTGTTCCTTTGGAAGGTTTTTGAACGGGGACATTAAGGAAAACAGGCTAGATAACGACTGAATTACAGACTAAACAAGGTAATGATGCGCAGCCTGAGACATCAGGCAGGAAATTAAGCTGCGGAATTAGATGAAGAAACAGGAGGAAAGGGGAGCACCTGATTGGTTGGAGGCCCACTGTGGACAGGCCAATCTAACAAGACAAATTAGGAGCAGTCACACACACACACACACACGCACACACACACACACACACACACACACACACACACACACACACACACAGGATTCATACCAATAAGAACGTCGTCACAGTTGTGGTTATTTTGGGATCATTTTCGCACATCTACAATCACTGATATCATTTGTTTGTCCTTTCTGCCTTGTAGCTGTCTGTCATCACTCCTTTCTGATAGAGCGCTGACATGAAACTACTTGTTGTACATAAAAAATTTGAAATCAGACATTTCACGGAAATTCTTACTAACTAATTCTTATTGGCGAGAATTAGTTATTGGTCAATTTTCTTTTTTTTTTTAGAACTTTTTCAACACTGCATCAAAGTCAGTGCGCTGGCTTGAGGTGGTTTTAGCCGAATACTTCACAGAAACACTTCCGCTGAATTGATTCCGACAGGAACGTTTTATGAAAATGGACTAATTGACTTTTCCGTCTTCCCAGCCACTCAGTCCAATGGCCAAGAACAGAGAGCTGCAATGTGCAAACTTGTTCTGAGGGACCTCAATCTTTTCAGCACGCATGTCTCAGAGAAGAAGAAGGAAGGCAGAAAGCTTGCTTTAAGTGCTGAGCACTGACGGACAAAGGGGCCGTTGGAAACACGGGGCGAAGGAAAAACCTCAGGTGCAAACAAGCAGCGGCACTTTGAAAATTACAACCCCTCGCCGTGGTCCTCGGTTGTGTTTTCTGGTCATTTTTCCAACTAAAATCAGCAGCGGCGGCGGCGGCGGCGGCGGCTGCAGCTTTGGCCGACTCATTATCGCTCACCTGAGTTCAAGGCTCCGCGTCCACAGGGAGGCCCAGCCGGCCACATACATGAATTAATTTACTCACACACACGTCTTTCGCACATCGCTCAGGGCCTGGACATTCTGTCCCCTCTGTGACAGCTTTACGGTCTGTCACGGTGATGAGTGGCTCCGACTGCGCACGCCGTCAGCCGCGCTCGTAGCCGCGGTGGCGGCGGCGGCAGCGGCGGGGCTAGCCGTCCCACACAATGTCCCCCGCGCTCGCCTGCTCATTATTTCCAAGTTGCCGTACGACAGCTGGAAAGAAAAAAAAAAAAAAAAGAAAGAAAAAAAAAAAAAAAGGCGCTCAAAGCCGGAGCGCGCGGCCGACTGCGCGCCTCCCACGGTCGCAACTGCTGTTAATTATTTAGTCTGGCCGATCGGTAATCTAATGCAACAATTCCCCCACGAGAGGGTCGTAAATATTTGCACATCAAGACATCTCGACCGTTTATAAATAGCCGCTTTAGGTCCGAGGCTGCTCTGTGAAGCCGGGTGGTCATATTTAGGGATGCTGGGTTTCATACGTCTGGCTGAAGTGAAGCCGAGGACAGTTTCTGTCCTTTTTTTTTTTTTTTTTTCTTATATTGCATGAAGGTTTTTTTTAATCAGCAGGCGAGAGGGCCACCTCTCCTCCCCCGTGGCTCGCAGTGTCTGCGCGGATTTCTGGTGTTTCGGGAGACAAGGCAACCTTTAGCTCTCCCCTCTTACATAACTGTCTGTCAGGGAGGCACAAGGCTGTTGGCTGTTGGGGGAGGTGCTCCGGCACACACTGATCCTCCACCCCCCCCCACACCGCCCCACCGTCCTCCTCTACCTCCACCTCCTCCTCCTCCTCCTCTGTGTGTGTCCTGATCCACGGTTATCACCGATATATATACGGATTATTTGTGTAAAGGTACCTGCATCATCAAAAAAAAAAAAGAACTGAAATGTGAATACAGATGATGTTTTTTTTTTTTACGAGGAAATATATATAAAGAGAAATACAATGGGGATCAGAGATACATTTGTTTTTGTTCTTGTACGTATAACACACATTGTGGAATTTATTGTCAGATTACCCTTTCTGAATTTGTAATTATGTATAATTGTATCGTTTATTCTACCATTTGATCTCTAATCCCAAGGCCGCTTCTTTGTTAAAAATGGATGAAAAATTCACGAAAAGAAAGTTAAAAAAAAGAAGTAAATAAGCTCCAGTGTAGCTGGATGCTGACAGGGATCATCGCTGCACACGCGGCGGCCAAAAGGCTCAAATTAAGCCTTGATATACTTCCGTCTGTGCAGCCCACGTCAACACTCCAAAGGAAAAAGTTTCCAAAACAGAAACTTTTGGAACGCCGCGTCAAAATGAGCAGCCAGGTGCTCAGTGGTGTGAAAGGAAGAAAAAAAAAAAATAAAAAGTTGACAAAAGTTTCATTTAAGAGAGAAATGTCATGTTATTGACCGCCACCCACAGTGGCCAAAGAAATTGGATGCATGCACTCAGATTTATACACCTACATTGATTCTAATTACTGCGGTGCCTCTTATGTTCCTCCGCTGCCTAATGACGGCCTGCTGCCCAAAACATGTTTGCGGTGTTTTTAAAGTGCATCAGCCCATTAAAATAAAGGCTTTGTTACCTTTTTTTTTTTTTTTTCAAACCGCTGAGTGCCGGGCTTCATCTTTTTTTTTTTTTTTTTCTGTCATTTTCACGCAACTTTTTTCTTCTCAAAGGCATTTGTTTTTGAAAACAGTAATCCAATCGACGCCATTCCCCAGAAACAATACTGTCGGCGAGGATCGATTGCAGCCCCACACTCCCCCTGTCGCCGCTCTGTGGTCACATCCAGAGAGCTTGATGCAAACCGGGGAGCCTTAATGTCCAATAAGACTGCAAAGCCGGGCTGATATTGGGCTTACTGCGAGTCTCATCCACAAACTGACCTGTCTGAGTGCCTGTCTGCCTGCCCAAGTCTGTCCGCATCTGCCTCAGAGAGCCAGACATTTAGAAAGGTCTCTTATGAAATAATAATGAAATAATGAAGTCCGAAAACACATCTCCAGCCATGACGGGCCGGCAGAGGCGAAAAAAACTGCGCGAGTTGGCCGTAAACAGAGCGCATCGACACATCTCAGCACCGACCCGGCTGTCATTTTGGAGGAAATGTGTGCAGCTGCGCTACGGGGAAATGGTGGGCGCATCGGGAGGAGGCGGAGAGAGAAGGGCTGCGGCAAAGTGCAAGGTCGCACACGGCGAGCAGCCGTAAATCTGAGAGGAGAGAAGAGACGGCCTCAGGCTAGCTGGGAGGTTTTGTAGCCCCGTCGTCACCTTTCTCCACATCCCACCTGCCCGTCACCTCTATCCTTCTTTCACCCCTGGCTAGTAACTCTGGGAGGAGAAAATGGTTTTCATTCTGTCGTCAAGATAAAGCTTAATCACCACAACTGGTCAATTCTCTGCAAATTTGTTTTATCGTTTGTTTATTTTTTTCCCTTTTTTTCTCCAGTTCTTGATATTTGATCTTTGATCTCTAACTGCACTTTTTCAGATTGTGGAGCCAGGTAGAATGAAGGACAGTAATGAAACACAGGCCATCGCTCCATCAACACTGCTAGCTAGAAAGCCGATCCTACAATTCTGGTAATCTGAGAAGTCTCCAACATCTGAACTGTGGCTGAAGGAAGTGGGCAGTGTATTTACATCTGGAGAAGATCGGATTCACTATGGCTAGCAGAGAGGAGACGTTTTATAAAATCTGGCAACCAGTCTGAAAAGTTGAAGTATATGTTCAATGTTTGTCCACACAGCATCATCTTATAATAATACCATCGATGTTTTTGTTTGTTTTTGTCTGTGTCTTTTTGTTATTTTTATTTTTTGGGCATATTTGTTGTCTGGTGTTTTTTTGTTGAGTTGTTTTGTTGCCGTTGTAATATCATTTTTCTTGAAAATCAATTATTATTATTATTTTTTTTAATAAAAACACTCTTGCCATCAACAGAAGATTATTTAAAGCCAGAGGGCAAAATTAACATTGGTTCGAAGAATCCAAAAAAGCAGGATGAATCAAAGAATTGGTCCGGGTTAGACGTCACAGGATAAAACTATTGTATTTTTGTATTTGTATGTATGTACAGCATATTGTCTCAATGTTTTTTTTTTTTTTAAAGCAGGCATGAAAAAATCTCCACATTTTTCTATAAAATGGAGAAAGAAAGAAGCAGTTTTTTCTCAGCCTGTTCCAGCTCTGTGGTTCTGTGACTCTCCCCCTCTGTTCCATCCTTATTTGTCCTTCCTTTACCCACAGCCCGAGGAAATGTCCCGTCCCGTCCCGTCCCGTCCCGTCCCGGCTGTGAAGTACTCAAAGAGCAGCCAACACCAGCCACCTGAGACACCCTGCAAGCGGCCGGGCCAAGCATCTGTCACACTGAGCTGTGTGCGGATGGAGGGAGCGGTGATGGAGGAGGGGATGTGGGGACGAGAATAAGGGTGAAACATTTCACACTGAATGGGCGTGATGCCAAACGGCAACGATCCTTCCTGACTAACCCGAGGTGTTTAGCTCAAATAGGCAAATTCACGGGAAATCAAAACCGCGCGGAAAAAAATATACTGAAAGGAAGTTAAAGTCCTCGTTTGCTGAACCAACGGGGACGAGTCTCTTCCAGGCTGCGCGTGCATCTCCGGCTGGAACTGCACCAGGCGGTTGTACGGGCGGGATAATTGTTTGGTGGGTCCTTTAATGTTCACGCGGCGGATGTTCGCGTGCACTAGTCTGGACAAAATGAGAAGGTGTTCTCCATCGCCAAGTCATTACGCAGGTAATGGAGCGAAGCCTATATACATGCTGCGTGTGTCTCAACAAGGGCGGGTAATACTTTCAATTCCCATTTATTGGCCGCGTTCAGCAGGCCGACGGCCTCTGCGCACATTAATACGTCGTCTGCTGTGACAGTTTGGTCAGCTGCCTTGGCCCTGAGACAGCTGGGAGAGGCTCCAGCAGACCCCCGTGACCCTGAATAGGTATAAGCGGGTATAGAAGATGATGAATGAATGAGAAAAGAAGTTTATTTTACTTTATGCCGCTTTTATTTGTTGGTTATATTTTACTGGAGCGTTTGACATTGTTTGCTCAGTGCATTTTCTCCTGTCCGTTCTTGCTTTCGTGCGATTGTGTCACCATTCTTCACCCTTCAACTGAAGCAGGAAACAGAGTCCGAGACTGTTTTAACCTCAGGTTATCTATCTAATAGGAGTTCCCGTGGGAGCGGAGAGAAGGGGGGCTCCGCTTCAAAAGTGACGCCTTTGTACCACCTGGTCGATCTTCTGTTTTGTTAACACCTGTGTCTCTAGAAAGCAGAGAGCTAAAGACTTTTCCACCCCTCGGGCGGAGGGAAGAGCCAAACAGCGGAAAAACAACACAGCGGCTCACCTGTGCGAACCAACGGCCGTCGTAAATACAGGGGGGCGGGAAGTGCTACAGGTGTCGCAGGTCTGCAGACCAACAGCCACCTGCAGCTTTTCTTTCTTAAGCACCCCCCCAACCCCTCCCCCAAAAAACCCTCCCCCTACCCCCCTCTTGCGCAACACTTGATGCAAACATTAAACTATACTTTTCAAAATGCATTTCTGAGGTTATATAAGTAAGAGTGAGTCCGTCCGGAGAGAGGGATCTGAAGGTGTGAGACAATATGTATGCAAATGGACTTTTCAAGCAGCTGCAGAAAGAGAGAGGGAGAGAGAGAGAGCAAGAGAGAGAGAGAGAGGGAGAGAGAGATGAGCCCCATCTCACCTGCTGCAGGCTGGCAAAATGAGGATTTATTAACCAATAACAACTCATCATAAATGATAATGATAAACACATAAGGCCCTGCTGGAACAGAGTCACACACCATCATGAATCCCGCCACGTACACAGGACCAATGTAGAGATATTGTCACATTCTGTTTGAAAAAAACAAACAAATAATAATAATAAAAAATAAAAAAAGTTTTTCTTGAAAAATGAGTGAAGCAATTTTAAGACGTACAGTTCAGACAAAGAAAGTCGACACAAGGGACCCCACGATGGGAAAACACATCTCCGCACATCTCCCAGCGATCTGGCCAAGTAACTAGAAAACCTCAGAGAGGTCAGAGAGGTTTGAGGTTCCCGGTCGCGGCCTTTAGAAAAAACAGTGAAACGATGCCGATCTGTAAAATTCCAAATGATGTCTGCCTGCGCTCGTCATTTTCATCCTTTCGTACAGTCAAAATTGATCAGACGCAACTCCACAATAACCCGTCACGCTCCCATCGCTGCTTGTAAAATGAAGAAAAAAAAAAAACAAGCAAATTTTTTCCCCACCCCATCTTGGCTCGAGTGCAGCAAAATAGAATTCTCTTTACTCTCGCCTGAAACTCATAATGTGACTCACATGTTCAATAATGAAGACATGGGGTACTCTGACAGGGAGAGGTGAAGAAAAATAAAAGTGCTTTCTGAATCCGTAAAGCAGCACACGGCCGATAGTTACAGTCGCCCGGTTGGCCCGCCAATGCACAGATGGAGTTCTTTTCAATTGCGCAGCGCCTCGGCCAGATGGGAGAATTAATAAGGCACTACAGTGTATCAGTGTTACTAAATTGGCAGTGTTTCATAACAAAGTCCTTCGGAGCAGTTATCAATTAGAAACAATTAAAGGAGCCATTCATCATCCGCGCGGAGCGTGCAGGGGAGCGGCGCTGGCCGAGGCGCTGACAGGCTTTCAAAACACAATCAGTTTTGTTTTCGGGGTTTGTGGCGGGGGAAAAAAAACATCAGCGTGTTGACTTGTTGCATGGACCTGAATTTGATCCAAAAGCATAAATAATATAAAATCCAATGGCCGCTAAATGGCAATGCAAAAAAAGGAAGGTTCTACTGTAGGAGGGAGGACGGGAGGGGCTTCCAGCCAGGCCCTCCTCCCATCCCCGCAACCCTGATGAAGCTCCCAGGTAATCACATCACCGCCGGCGCAGACAGATGGCCAATAAGGGAGCGACCAGCGGAGCGCTTTGATGGGATAACAACCGTCGGACTAATGAGGAAGTTCTGCCGTCCGCTGCAAAGCAGACGCGGCGTGGACGTGCAGCACGTCGCTTGGGGTTAGCATTTTAGCATCAGGCTAGCTGCTGTACATTTAAAATAATATGCTGATTCACTTGTGGCATCATCAGTGTCCTTCTAAAAGAATTCCCTCCAGTGTTTTCATTGCATTTTTTAAGAAGATTTATGAAACGCCAAAATAACGACTGGAAAGTAATCTACTCGCTACTCCACCTTTACTCTGGAAACATCCACCCCAAAGTTCTGTTGAAACACACAATAATGCCACTGTGCTGGAAATGAGATTCAAACTCATTGTGCAGTTTGTCATCACTTTTTAAAAAAAAAAAAAAAGTAGCATCCAGGCCTTGTAAGATGTGTATCTGCTGCCCCGGAAGCAAAGGGTAGAAAGCATTTT
The DNA here is from genome assembly GCF_046127955.1 of Nelusetta ayraudi. Classification (NCBI taxonomy): domain Eukaryota; kingdom Metazoa; phylum Chordata; class Actinopteri; order Tetraodontiformes; family Monacanthidae; genus Nelusetta; species Nelusetta ayraudi. Next base: position 1,499,161 of record NW_027466089.1, read on the forward strand.
ACACTTTTAACTCAATAGAAGCTAATAACTCGATTGGCTGTGCGTTGGGAGGAGTCACGGCCCGCTGCTCGGGTTTCATTAAGGCAAGAAGCCTCTTTAACGGAAAAAAAAAATCTCTTGCTGGAGCAACCGGCAACGGGACCCCGTCTCATTCTGCTCGCCCCGCTGAGCAAGAAATAGCCGCTAATCCTACACAAAGGGAGGGAAGCGGTGGCACCGAGGGCGGAGAGGCAAAGGCCAGAAGCTAACGTCTCTATTTACCGTCACGTTTACCCCTCGTTTCTACACCCGCCTTCGAATCTGTCGCGTCGCTCTGTGAGCGCGAGGACAACCATGTGTGCCTATGCGTGCGTGGGTGTGTGTGTGTGTGTGTGTGTGTGTGTGTGTGTGTGTGTGTGTGTCACACACACAGACAAGGAAGCTTCCCTAGGTCCACCTGATCCGGTGCGATGCGAGGAAACATCCAACATCCAACATGCAGCCACCTTATCCTCCCCAGGAACAGGAAGACAAGCAGGACAGGAAGAGGAAGGAAGAGGAGGGAGGAAGAGGGAGGAAGAGGAATCAAGGGGAACCGGCGCCCCATCCCTGCGTTTCTGTCTCCCTGCCCTCGGTTTTCGGCCGGTTACGTGTCTCCATCTCCGTCCGCCCCGTTGTAATGGAGCAGGTCTCCCTGCACCGCCGGAGGAAATTGCCTTATGGTCCCTGTGCCCCTCTTCTATATGTAGACCTTCACACAGGCGGAAGCCGGGCGCCACACACACACACACACACAGTGATGGCAGTGGCCCCAGTGACACTGCTTAAATATTAATGACCTGCTTCTCTCTCATTAATAATAGCTGCAGCGTTGATTACTCCCCCGCCCCGTTGTGTGTGTGTGTGTGTCTGTGTTTTTATGTGTCCGCGCGCACACACACACACACACACACACACACACACACACACACACACACACACACACACACACACACACACACACACTCGGTGTGCGAGCCGACTATTTGTTCTGCCGGTCACTGGCATATTGCACTGAATCACAGCAAAAAGCCTCAGCGACGCGTCGCATTACTGGGCCAAATTAAATCATGGCGAATTACGTAACAGCGATAATGTTAAAGGTTAATACGCGGCGATGAGTCCATTACCGGTTAATGACTGGGGTGTGTGCGCGCGCACGTGTGTCCCTCTCTCCTCTGCTCGGCGTCGCCGCCAAAAGGCGGGGACGCAGACACGCTAACGCAGACACGCTAACGCATATGCGCCGTACGACTGTGACAAAGAATCAAAGATTGCGGAGCAACATGAAAACGCACACACACAAACAAACACACGCAGACGGACAAGCGGACACATGCGCGCCTGGACCAGCAAACACACAGAAACAATCCCACAGATGGCTGCTATGCTCGGCGACGCAACGCGTTGAGGCGCAAGATGCAGCTGGCTCCGGCTAGCTTAGCTCGGCGCTAGACCCAACACACACATTAGCTTCTGCCGGGTTGTGTCATGTGACAGCTGGTCTGCAGTAGCGCCTCACGTGTTGAATGTAGAGGAATTTATGAAGCCTGTCCACAAAGAAGAAGACTGGATCAATCTCTTGAACTTATCAGGATGTCTGTGTGTGTGTGCGCGTGTGTGTGTGTGTGGTTGTGCTCCTGGTTGTGCCTCCGGCCACCCGGTTCTGATTAAACTGCCGCTATTGCGACGTGAGAAAATCTGCTCGACTGCAGCTCGTCTCACTTCCTCCATTTCCTCTTCATCTTCCTCTGGGACACTTGTTTCCTGGCTTCTTAGCGCTGATTGCTAACGGAATATAATGGAGATTATAAGCATTGTTGTCGATTGCAGGTTGGTAAGGTGGACGAGTGAAACACGAGAGTTGTTCCGGCCGCTCGTCAACTGAGACAAGGCAGTCAGAGGAAGTATAAAGAAAGGACAACTGTGTTTTTGTTTTGCTTTTTAATAAAACTGTGATTTGCTTTAAAAGTATTCTGACAAATCCATCGCAGAGGCATTTAGTTTTGTATTGCAGTCTATGGGGAAAATGCTTTTTGGGCCTTTGGGATTTTTTCCCCTGCAGTACCTCGAGTGACCACGGAGAAAAATTGGCGCGGCACCATATTACCTCCAACCGGCCGCGGCTGCTGCTGCTGCTGCTGTCAGCATTGTCTGGCCATTTCTAATGCATGCCATCTTATTAGCGAGGCGCTAATGTCTGCTCTGGATTCCTGGGACACTCCGCCTGCCCCCCCCCCCCCCTCCCCCCCACCTCTTTTTAATTGGCTGAGCATAAATATTTCATTTGTTTCAATCCATCGCCTTACCTTTGCCTGCAGTCAGTCTGACCCCGGTGGCCGGTTGCTGTCAGTGCAGGCTGGTGAATACAGCGCCCGCGTTAGATGATATATAATAATAAAACAGATTGTCATGACGTGCGTGTGCTGTTAAGATAGTTTCAGACGGATGGTTCCAGCTTTTTATTTATGGCAACAACGGAAGATTATAGTGGTGGGGTTGGGGGAGGACAACTTGCCGACTGCACTCATAAAATTAAAGGTGGAGCGCCGACATAATGAAGTAAACAAACTCACTACGTGCAATAAAAGAACATGTTGATTCAAGAAGGGGAGACACTGCAGGCAAGCCAAGGGCTGGTTATTAAACAGCTAATTATACTAATTATACAACAAATTATACAGAGTTGGGCAATTTGCTATCTTTTCAAATGTGGAGCAGTTTGGATAACCGAGCGACGCTGCGTGAAGGAATCTCTAAAGAGCAGTTCAGGTTCCCGAGGTTGGCCAGCCAGTGATATACAGTAGTATATAAAGTCAGCCGAGTCCAAAAAAAAAAGAGTTTTTGTGAATTAGAAGTGTTCAAATGCAACAGCGCCATAGATCTTTGTAAATTGGGAGCCACATATTAAATATACAACCGTACATCGCTCAGTGAGTCGCAGCCAAGGTCTGAACGAGACGACTGTGACGGTCAAAGGTGAATTTGCCAGCGATGAATTTAGCTTCACTAAATGTGAAACCTGGTGTGAGAAGGAATGTGAGCACTGGTGTGTATGTGTGTGTGTGTGTGTGTGTGTGTGTTTGAGTTACCTTGTGTTCAAAATGTCCTTTATAAATAAAGCCGCCTTGCCTTTAACTACTACTAGTCACCAGTCTGTCCCCTCAGCTGCGCGCGCTGATGTGTCATATCATGAACTGAAACACGCTCACTCTCTCCCTCACGCGCAGACACAATGTTGTGACAGTGTGTCGCCGGCGCTCGGTGCGGAGCGGCACGGGCAAACAGTCGCACACACGCGCCTTTTCCCCCAATGGTGTCCTCTGATTAACGAGATGGTTTGTTCTCTTCCTTCGGGCCGCCGGCCAATCAGGAGAGAGGACACAAATCTCCCCCCGCAGGTGATGCTGAAGGCCGCCGGGCCGCTATTTATTGGCAATCTCAGTCCTGACTAGCCAGACAGACAGCGGAACACGCTTGTGACGGGAAGACACCGCTGCTTGTTGTGTGTATAGTGTGTGTGCGTGTGCATGTGTGTGTAATATAAATGTAGCGGCAGGGGGGTAAATAAGTGGGCTAATAAGAGCTTCAGAGAACATTTTGAATTTACCAACAAGGACATGCAGAATGGGTTCTCCTAAATTGTGTGTGTGTGTGTGTGTGTGTGTGTGTGTGTGTGTGTGTGTGTGTGTGCGTGTGCGTGTGTGTGTGGTGTCCATAGATTAGAGGCATTAAAACAAAAGATCCATCAAAGCTGTGAGCAGATTAGAAGTTCTCCGCCGACAAAAGAAAAAAATGTTCCCTCACATCTCGACAGAATGATTCCATCTTTTCCCGCCACTCTGGACGATATTAACAGGATTTCGCAGGCTCTGTGTTTTAGCGGCTTAGCTTAACATCATTAATTGCGGCGTTTATCCGTTTCCGGGGTAAAAATATCCCACATGAAGAGGTTGTGAGGGAGGGGGGTCTTCACAGCAGCAGAGGCCCCGCTGAGTCTGAAAACATCGTCTCATGTCAGATGATGCTCTGTGTTTCCACTGAAAGGCTTCCATGAGGTTTTTTTTTTTTTATCACTGAGACATTTCCAGGGCCTCTCATTTTGATAGTGCAACCTTCTTAGCAGTTTTAACTGGCAGGATAAGATTTAGCCTATCCTGCTAGCTTCACTCCTGAACAATCAGAAATGACGGGCAATCACTTCCTTTCTGCCTGAAGCTGCTGGAGGTGACGCGAGTGTCTGGACTGACGGTCGGTCTGCATCTCGTGCTTGAGGTGTGTGAAAGGTGTGCCTGTGAAAAAGGCCAATGTTGCAACGGCGTTACTGGAACTTCATTTGTGTTACTGCTGTGACTTTAGCTGCTTCGTGCGACCATCTTCAGACGTTTCAGCTCTAACAGTGCATTCGCATCGCTCTTCATTCCTGTTATATCTTGTTTAAATATCCATAACCAAAGAAAAACTAAGTCCAGTAACAACGAAGAACTAAACTGCTTTGTTACCAACAGAACATTAGAAATAATGTTTAAAATGTATTGAAATCTTTTAATTGAGCATATTTTCACACAACGATTAATAAAGTGCAGGATGGGTGTTTTTTTTGTTGTTTTTTTTTTTAAGGAATTAAACATGTATGTAAGGTTCACTCTAATAAAGAGTCGTTAGCAGTTGTTCAGGCTGAATCATCCTGGAATAAAGTGAAATTATGTTTCCATTCAAATCATTTGTGACGGAACTGCTCCAGTGGATGACTCACAGCAGCTTCTTGCTGTGGTTTTTCTGGAGCAGCTCGGAGGAGTCGCCTTCACGCCCTCTCACCTCCAGCCTCATCTGTAAAGGAAGCCGATTGGTTGTGACGTCCACCTCCATGCAGCTACATTTCTGCGAGCAATCCTGCTCCTGCTGCTGCTGCTGCTGCAGGAGTCTCAGGTCTAACCTTCCCAAATTTAACTACAAAAAACAAAACAAAAATAATGACCCTCGAATGATATCGCTAAAGGAAGCTACAGCAGCAACTACTACGATAATGCGGGGGAAAAAAAAAATTAACGCCCCGGGCAGGAATTCAAATGTGGACAGACACGGTGGGAGGAAATGTGGAGAAACAGGAGCCAGAAAGCTGATCTTGGCCCAAACCTGACAGCATGTGAGTCATTCCTCGCATAGTCAGACACGCTGTGATCACAAAGCTGGCTCAGACTCCAGCAGGAGGCCGCAGACAGAATCAGAGGCAGGCAGGAAGAAAATAAATAAAAAAAAAGGGGGGCAGGGGCAGGAGGGGGAGCGGGGTGGGGGGGGGGGGGGATGAAAGTAGAACTTTGCATTCTAAAGTTGAGACGTTCACAAAGGTCAGTGTGTTGTTGTCGTTGTACTGAGCATTTAGAGTCACTGCAGTTGCACTAAGAGCTTTTGTGTGATATCTCTATTATAGTTTCGGCATGTTTTGGTCAAAGTATTTATCAATAATACAGTGAAAATCAGAGGAAATGTGAACAATCCATTTGCAGTCCCTAGACTTCCTGCTTGCGCCTTTAAAATTTTAAAAGTGAGGGGTCACTGCGCCCCTGGAAGGGGGAAAAAAAATACCCCGTAACCCTGGTTGAGTGCGCTGACCACAACTCACTACAGTCAAGGTCCAGAAAAAAACATGCCAACACATAAAGAAGGATCATCATGATGAATTGTAGACAAGATAAGAGACAAATAAAAGAGAGAAAAAAATAATCTCGAAGCTGTCAAACAACCCAGACATCTGGCTCGCCCTTGCTCGGTAAAGGGGAGCCAGATATCTGGGTAGTTTGACAGCTCTCCTTTTGGAAGCTTCACAAAAAATCTCCAGGAGTTCCAGGAAGCCGTGGCAGGAAGATTTGTAGAGCGGGAGGAAGGATCACAGCGGGGGGGGAACGTGGGTGATCCGCCAGGGGAAGTAACTTTTCTCCCTCGTCAGCGCATCGGAGTGACACGCGGCGCGGGAGAGGGCTGGTGCAACCGTGTGCACGTGCACACTCGCTCGCACGCACGCACGCACACGTGCACACGCACAGCGAAGAGGTGAGGACGTGTCAGCAGGTTGGGTGATTGTCTCAGCGTGACTGCGACCGCAGCTGCAGAGGTCACATTATTATATAAAAGCAAAAAAAAAAAAAAAAAAGAGCTTTAACACACTCGGTTTCATCCGACCAGGTGTAAACCAGCGGCCCAGTGAGATCCGTTACACACTCATCACACACACACACTCACACACACACCACACAGTGGGACAAACTCAGCACTCTCTCTCTCTTGTGAAAGAAATGGACCTCACTCATGGACCGTTCCTCTCATTTTTTCATTTGTACTTTTTTTTTGTTCCACTTCCAGGTAACCCAGCAGGCAACCGGTGGAGTGAGAAGTGTCCAGTTAATCTAATCTAATCTAATCTATTCTATTTAACCCAACATCATTAAGACTGCGTTCAGACTGCAGGTGAAACTGATTCAAATCAGATTCCTTCTCAAATCAGATTTTTAGGGCCGACTGTCCACACTGTTTTTAGCAAGTGTCCAAATGGGATATAGCTCTGTTCGGACTGGGCCACACTATTGACCCATCTGACAGGTTGCTGTGGCAACCACGTCGGAGCCGAGGCGCCGTCCAGCGCGTGTAGCGTGCAAAGTCATATTATAGCGACAGCGGCACTTGTTTCGATCCATGCCCTGGAGCTTGGCTTGAAAGGAACTAAAGTATCTGCCCACAGACTGATGAGCCAATGAGTTTCCTCCTCTGTCCAGGGACTGCTGCTGTTTTCTACTTCTTCTGTCTGCTGCATTACGTTACAGCTTCGCACCTGGAATGGCGCTCTGTGGTCTGGCGCATTGGCTGTTGCGTCGCGAAGAGTGACTTTTGAAACGACCTCCCAAAGGTGGCTTCAATCTGTTTTGCAAACATCGGATTTCATGTGATTTGTGACTGTTCAGACTGCAAAAGAGCCATCCGGTTTCAATCTGGACGGGCTTAAAATCGGATTTTGGCTGCCAGTCTGAACGCGGCTAAAAAAAAGACGGTCCATTCGAAAAAACATAACTTGACATTTTCCTGCTAATTTGTCTTATTTCATTTCAATTTGCGTTGTTAATAATACTCATTTTGTTGACAGGAAGCAGGTCTATTGCACTGCACTGCACTGCACTGGACAGACATGAATGCCGGTATCCACCGTGCTCGGGCCACTCCGGCCCTCTACTGCCTTTCACACACTCGAGGGGAATGAATCGAGCTGCTACATCTGCAGTTTGCGGGGCGTGAACACAGCTGCAGCCAAGACGATTGACATTCATTACATTAGTCCGGCTTGAAACCCGTTTGCCTCTGCGGCTCGCGCGCGACTCTAATTGTTTTAACGCGAACCTGCACCATCTGACCACCACCACCACCCATCTGCACCCGACGGCCACTGCAGTTCAGCGGGTGCAGCAACCACGATGACAAACGGGTATTTTTAGCCGCTGCAAAGCTGCGAGCGGGGCCGCAACGGGTTTCTCTGCTCCGGGGCTCCGCCTCCTCATCTCCCGACCCTCCTGCTCAAAGGAGTTCCCAGTCTGCAAGACCTGAGGCGCCCTTTGTCAACCTTGATTCAAATACGTGCACATCATTTCAGAGGGAATATGACTTGATTTGTGAAAATTACTTTACAAATGTCTTCAACGAGCCCGTTTCTTTTGCTTGCACCTATTTCAGGTGTGTGTTGAAACGAACGTTGCAGGAACTCTGCCCTTTGTGACATCACAGAGGGGAATTATACTTCGCTGTCACCCCCCCCCCCCCCAGGTCAGTGAGGGCTAAATTTCATGTAGACCAAGAGAGCTTCTGGGAGTGATTATTCATTCAAGGCTGTTCAACTAAAGACACCAACCAAAAGTTAAAACCTGATAATGGTTATAATGGGGGACCTTTAATATTCAGCATGCATTGGAGTCCATAACGCATCTACCTGAGTGGTCTTACATAGGTTAGCCCCTCGCATCACAGCGGAAACACCTGAGTTTTCGAGCTCTGTGGAGTTTCCATTTGAGTTGAGTCGAGTTGAAATGACACCTCGATCTTATTGCTGCTAACGCTGCGATTCCACCAAATTAGTGCCGATACTCTCGTCTCAATGAAGGCCTGGCGAAACAGGACGTGCTCCGAGTGGGGTGGGGGAAGGAGCTCCGCAGCCACTGTTTGGTTGATTTTCAAACTAATTTTCGGCGAGTCGGGCAGCACGGAAGTAAAGCCCTTTTTATGATCCAGACGCTCCGACACAAGACTTCTGCAGAGGACGGCGGGGGTTCGTCCTCGACGCTCACGGCTATTATCGTCGCGTGTGTTGAATGAAGGGGCGCAGAGCTGTGTTTATATTCAATTAAAGTCCCCCAGGGTGCGCATTGGCAAATGAACTGCAGCCTAACAAAGTCCCGGCGCCACACATCAGCCTGTTAATCAGACAGCCGCCGCCGGCAACGGTCCCCACTTTGACAGTTTCACTGTATGGACGTCCGCGGCTGATTGCCGCTGTGCAGCGTGATCTGACTTCGCTCAAGAAGATTTAGAAATAAAAAAAACAGAAAAATCGGAGAGGGAGTTTGCTGTAGATGGAAATATCTACGGAGCTATCGTGATTATTTCCGATCTCTGAGCTTCGGAGACGCTGCCATTGGAAGCCGATGAAGATCGTGTGTCGTGTCTGGAAAACTCAAACAGGTGAGTCACCCAGCAGTGATTTTTTTTCACCCGTTTGCTGCTCAGCACTCACAGGGGGAAGGGATTCCACGTTCATATTGACACTGGCTGTGTTAGCGTTACAGTTTTTCGCAAAACAAAAGCGATATTCCAAAAATTTCGGCAAAGTACAATTGCGATTTGCAGGTGTTTCCATTGAAGCGCGTAAGCGGCAATTCTCGTAAAATCTCGTCCCGATGCTTGCGAATAACAACACAGCATGTGGTAGTTGCAGGTAGTACAACAGCAGAGAAAGAATGTAAGGAATCGGCTGCGTAAATCACAGCTTCTACTCGACGTCGATAAACCAGGAAGTGTGTCGCTGGTTTCACGGTTTCCTGCCGATTTTCCAAGCAGGAATTCCGACTTAGGGGCACACTTTTTTTTGATGACGTACTTGGCCAACAACTCAAACATTCCACTGCTGTGTTACACAACCTCTGTGTAAAGGCAGCTTTAGAGGAGGATGGGTGGGGGGGGGGGGAGGAACAGGGGGAGCCGAGGTGACGTTTGGTCGCAGAGTGAAGCAGGCGGAAGTGAGATGCGCCGATGGCGTGAGGGAGCCTGAGCCGGCAGGAGAGCGAGGGAGCGTGAGGTCTGTGTGAACTAACGCGGTGTTCTCATGACCACACACACACACAGACACACACACACACACACAGAAAATAGGCAACATTAAAGAAAATGTCTGATTTATCTCAGCACGTCTTCAACATCGGAACACAAAGTCAAACCTTCCTGCTGAAGCGAGAGCACGCGGACAGCAGCTTATTCAGCGATGGCGGATTCTCCCACTCGTGCCACAGCGCGCACGTGCACGTGTACGTGTTTGTGTGTGTGTGTGTGTGTGTGTGTGTGTGTGTGTGTGTGAGAGCGAGAGAGAGTGTATTCAGTTGCACAGAGTGCGTCTGCGGCGCTGTGACAGCAGTGGGAGGAAGGAAGTCACACGCTATCTCATCTTCCGCGAGCTTCCGTCCCCCAGGTTGGCTCGGGCCGCTTACATAACGCATGCAAACGCACGGAACAGCGGCCACCTCCAGGGGCGTCTGCTGCTGCTGCTGCTGCTGCACGTCAACCGCCGCAGTCGCAACGCGCTCCGCGTACCTGCCGCCGCCCTCGCCGCATGCATCCCGCACTCGAGGGGGAGACGCCCCGGGATCGATTGGGGCCGGGGCGGACGGAGCCTTCGTGTTTCAGCACGTGGTGGTGCTGCTGGACGCTGGTGAAGGTGAAAGAGACGTTGACTTTGCTCGCGACTCAAATTTAGGGTTCGGTTGCTGTGAAAGCTACAAAGCATCTTCGTCACCGTTTCATTGTGTTTCATCGATGGTTTCTAGTAGTGATCCCTGCTTTTCAATGGTGAAAAACATTATTATGAAAACTGTGGAGAATCATTTTAATCCTTAAGGCTCAAAATGCCAGTTTCCTTCGTCCTGCCCCATTTGGAAAACCTAATACCACGAAATAACGGCTATCACATGTCAGTTCTATTTGCATATTGAGTCACACATGATAATGAGGAAAATAATCTGCTTATCATAACTACAACCTTATAATAATAATTGAAAACATGACCGGCACTGGTTTCTTCTTTTAAAGAATTTCTGAATTCCGTCAACCACCGCGACACGACTGCAGCCGATCCAAAGGTGCCAAACTGGACTGAACACTATGATCACCACGATTACGTGAAGGCATAAAAAGTCAATACTGTTTCATCCCTCCGAGACTCCCCCTCCTCCCACCTTTTCCTTCCCTCCCTCGCTCCCTCGCTCCCTCCCTCTGCCTTGCAGACAGACAGACAGAAGCACACACGCACTCACACACACACACACAGACTGTGTGTGGGTCCGTGCAGTAGCAGCAGCAGCAGTAGCAGCAGCAGCGGCGGCGGCGGCGGCGGCTGCAGACTGGAGCAGAGGTCAGCCACACCCTGCTATTATCCCCCAGAGTCCCGCTCCATATAACGGCAGCGGCTGTGGCTGGATGGAAAGACCTGCTGGGAGCCCAGCGGCACCTGGGGGAGTCGGATGAGCCGGTGGGAGAGGGACACACACACACACAACACACACACACACACACACAGACACACACACACACACACACACACACACACAGATACGCGCACACCAGGGGGACGCAGCTGTCAGTCCGTCATGAGTTAAACAGGCAAGGTATGAAAACCTACAATTGCCCAGAGAAGCAGATATGCGCAGACACGCTCGCGCAGGCACGCACACGCGCGTGCGCACAGGCCATTTGCTGAGCAAGTGAAAATCCAGCCGCGTCCTCCAGGGAGGCGGCCAGCGGCCACGGAGCAGCGGAGAGGAAGCAGCTGGCTGCAGGAATACTTCCCCTCCTAACACACTCATTTCCCCGTGAAAGCACACCTGGCCAGCGCTCATCACATGTACACTGTGTGCGCGCGTGTGCGCGCGCGTGCACGCGCAGGCTCTCGTGCGTGCGCGCAAAGGACACGGATGCACACCTGTTTTTTTTTCCATGTTTTGTTGTTTTTTTCCCCAGCCAGTTCTACACGCTGGGCTGCGTGCGCAGATGTTTTCCGGGCGCAGATGTGAGCCGAGCACCTGCACTGCGGCCGGAGCGCTGCGGGTTAGAGGCGGCCAAACGGCACGGCGTCGCCGCAAAAAAAGCTGAGAGGAAGACAGACGGCGAGGAGGCGGAGCCGCCGAGGCCGCCGCCCCGCCGACTCCGACATCCTTCTTCTGCGGGAACAAATCTGCACACCGCTCGATTTATCGCCGCTCGGCTGACGATGTTTTCCCAGCGTGGCGACGCCCGCGACCGGATGCGATGAAAGCCCGTCACTGTCCCTGTTGGCGTGAGGCTGACTTATATTAGCAGCAAAGGTAAATTTAGCTCAGGGTTTTTTCTTTTTTTTTCTTTTTTGGGAGTGGGGGGTAGTTACAAGGTTTGCAGCCATATTTTCCTGCCTTTGCTGTTTCATGTTCGCTGGAGGGACATTTGAAATGCTGCGCTGTAAAGTTTGATTCCGGGGCATGAAGTTGGTGTTTCATCGATCTGGATTCCCCATATATGGACGTGCGTTTTCCGTCGATGCCTTGAAGCAGCCGGGATCAAAAAGTGTAGATGAGGCATAAAGCCTGAGGCTACGGTGCTACAGCATTAATGGCAGAGTCTCCTGCGGAGCTGCGGCTGCCTCCACTGATAAAGTATAAAAAAAAAAAAGGAGTCTTTAATCACTATCATCTTACTTTTTGACATTAATTACAGCATGCAAGTGTGGATTTTTTTCAAAAGCATGTCACGACACTTCTCCCACACTATAATTATCTCGCCGTACAAAAAAAAAAAAGTCATTTAAGGATCAGAAGATTTTTTTGACGTGGTGTTAATGTCTCTTCCTTTGCTGACAATGAAGTGAAAGAAACTCATATTAGCGAGGCTAAAGTTTAATTCTCCCCAAAGACTAGAACTGTACTTCACATTTCCCAAGTCAAGTTGTTGATTAAACGTCCAAAGGACGGCAGCAGCTGAGTGGGACTTTTCAGGGCTAAAGTAGAGCTGTAAGCCGCTCAGGTTGTGGTGTTTTGCGTGTCAGACAACAGGAGTCGTCGAATGTTGGATGATTTACAACGGCAGGTTGCTGCACAAAAGGCTGGGATGAAAAGATCTAAAAATGGGCTCCATAACAAACAAAGAAAAAAGAAAATAGACTAGAAATTACACCTTCTGGACAGGCTTAAAAGAATGCTAGTATAAATAGGATATTCATCAAAATTCTTTTAAATTCTAAAGTGCCGGCTGCTGTCTTTAAGTTTTATAGCCCATATTTATTGTCCCACAGCGGTTTTTGACGAAACTTTAGGTTTCCAGATTCTTGAATTTGCCACAAAACGTTGTGTTCTGCTAAAAAGGGCCGAGCCGCAGACAAGTCTTGGCAAATGACGCTGTTTAGACAGGCTCTATATATACGATGGAAACATCTGGCTTTCATGGTTTAAAACAGCAGCCTAAAGATGTTCAGGATGTTGAATTCTCACAGACTACGCCTTAGACGTCAGGCTTTGGGCTGACTGGGAAACCAGTGCAAGAATGGGAAGTACGGAATTTTGGAAAGAAAACAGAAATTTCTGCGATGCTATAATTCTTCATCATCTACCTTAAGACAGAAAACATTATTGTAGATCTTTGGTCTTATGAAAATATGGGTTGTTTTATACGGTATATATGAGTAGCTCAAGTTGATGTTCAGTCTTTGAGACAGGACATGCAGGGAGACTGTTTGTATTGGTGCATCCGAAGCCCCAACCTAGAACATCTGGATGAAATGATGCATGACTGCTTGAAGTGAAGACGATCTGTACGTGTGAGTGTTTTGAATGAAACTTTGAAAAATAAGTTAGCCTTAACTTTTACATGTATTATTATTATTATTATTATTATTATTATTATTATTATTATTATTATTATTATTATTATTATTAATTGACTAGAAAAAAAAACTTTGGATGATGGCATTTTGAACATCTTTACCCATTTGAAGCCTTTTGCTTGTTCTCACCATGAAAGTAGAAAAACAAACAAACACAAACTGAGACAAGAGGCTTCCCTGCACACATTTTCAGCTTGCAGAAGCAAAATGTCTAAAGAAAAACATTCCAAGGCCTTTCTAGCATGTCGGAGGGACGCTAGCTGTCTAGCTAGCCATCTGTAATTCTGCCGCTAATCAGGATGAGTTTTTTGTTAAGCATCTGCAACAAATGTGCATCACTGAGTGCTTTGTCAAAAGTCTCCCCTCAGGGCCACCTGCACCATCTGACTGGCCCCCTGTGTCACACCATAAAGAGACAAGTCGGGGGAGGGGAGGGGGAGGTGACTAAGTGAGGGTGAGACCAGAAGTGTGTTCTCCGGGGAAACACTCGCCTCCCCCCTGCACCCTCCGCCTCTCTTAGTCTTGTAGTCTAGTGTTGCGGGAGACACGCATTAAGCCGCGAGCACCACTGGCCTCCGTCTGACCCGCCTCAACTCTCGCTCAACTCGCGCAGAGCCAGATGCGTCGCCGTAACGGGGGAACAAACAACCGAGGGGTGACCCGGCAACAACTCACGTCGGGCTCGGGCTCGGGCTGCAGAGTGCAGCTTAAAACACACAGGAAGAGCAGAGAGCAGCAGCAGCAACAGTTCAAACCAAAGCCGAGCTGTTTGCGGACACATGTGTGGTCCTGCTTGGCCGCCGGCTCCGTCCTGCAGCGTCGGTCCACCGGCTAATTGCAGCGGCTGAGCCCCGAGAGGCGGCGGGGGGACTCGGCAACAATGCGGCGCTGCGAAATGTCAGTGGGAATAAGTCGGCCACGAAAAAACAACAACAACACGTTTCTGTGGAATCGGTCCAGAACCTATGGTGCACTGCACACAAGCTAAATTTAACAATAGTTACCAGGGAACCAATATGTTTTGTTTTTTTCTTCCTCAGAAAAACACGTCTCTCCTCTGCTCAGCGCTCGACCGACACAATTGCAAAATTACAAATCGACAACATTTATAGAGCACATGTAAGATTAGCTTTTGGCTTTTTGATAAAACACAACAGTTTAATGACTGGGGAACATAAATAACACACCATAATGAAAATGTAGTCGACACAATGCAAAGGATGCTGTTAAAATGTGCAAAACATGTTTTTTGGAGAGTTTTTTGTCTGCTCAATGTTTTACACAGAAGTCAGACCAGTAAAATAAATGTAATCTAGTAATACCAGTGTTGGCAGGCCAAGCGCAGTTTAAAAGATAACTGAGACTTGAACACGTGGTCATTATGTAGAGGTGGAGTGCAGGTAGTCAGACTGAGGAGGATTATGGGAAAAGCCCTCCAGCAGTCCCTCTTCTATTTGGGCATGCCTCAAAACACTGGTCACACACAGTACATGCAGTGGTACACAAACACATGCTTGTATACACACAGTTGCAGCAAGCAAACACCCACACACACACACACACACACACACACACACCAGCAGACAAAACAGTAAACCCCGCCCTCAGCATCCAGACACAGAAGAAAAACACCACAGGAAGCGCTTGGGAGCTTGTTTGCAGGGCATGAAAAGAAGGTAAAAAGAGTCCAAAATAAGAAACATTAGAGACCAAAATAATATGACAACAGTGGGAATGGAGAAAAGAGATGGAGGAACATAAGGACAGCAACAAAAAAGAAGAAGCAAAAAGCGTAAAAGGCAATTCTTTGTTTTGTATCGCCACAGCGATTAATTGACAAATGTGCCACATTAATAATACAGCTTGCTCTCCCCACTTAGGACATTGATTCACCTCTGCAGCCCCACGGTGTAAGAAAGCGATCAATCTTGCTTCTCGCTTCATCTTTTCTTTCTCCTCTTCTTCTTCTCCTCCTCTATTACCTTGCTAAATATAACTTCCTCTCCACTGTCTTTGGCCAGGAAATGAGAGTCCGGCATTCAATAACTGCCTGTGAATTAAGGCGGGCCCAGGTGAAGGCGATCTCTAGAAATGATTGATAGAGCGTTTATTAAATTGTTAGCGCCACAAATTGATCTACAGGGAAAGTGTGGGAGGGTTGTGTGGGGGGGGGGGTTGTCGGAGAAGGCAGGGCTGGGGGGGGGTTGGGTTGTTTTTTTTTGTTTTAAACGAGAGATGAATTCAGAAACTACGTCCTCGGTGTCAGTAGCTACGTTTCCATGACAGTTTTTTTTTTTTTTCGCAAAATAAAAGCGATATTTCTAAAACTTCGACAAAGTACAATTGCGATTTGCAGGTGTTTCCATTGAAGGGCGTGAAGCACTCAAGCTGTAATTCTCGTAAAATCTCGCGACATTTACGAGAATTACGTTTGCTTTTGTTCGTTTCTGTGTGTTTGCCGTCAAGAATGCTTGTTATATTTTTCTCTTTGAAACATCCCGTCTCCCCCTCCGTCCAAACATAACGCACTATTTGCACTTGAAGTGAACTGGTCACGTGACCGCGTACGTTACGTCCGGCGGCGCAAAAATGCAAAAAAAGTGTCATGACAGCGTCCATAACTCGTTTTCTATTGCGATATTTAGGTTTCGCGCAATTCTGGGGGCCATGGAAACGCAACTAGTGAGGCGGAGACAGACGAGTTGTTGGATTTGACAACTGTGTTGAACCTCCGAGTGGTCCCGAGGAGAAGAAGAGCAGGATGAAAAAGGAAGAAACGCAGGAAAAAATATCAGTGCAGAGAAAGAGCGGCTGCTCGTCTGTCCGTCTGTCTGACTGCCTGCCTGCTAGCCTTGAAAATCCCAGCACTCGAAGCCAGACGACCACAGAAGTTATGCCCACACACACAGACACACAGACACACACACACACACACACACTGTGGCCTGTTCTATCCCACGCTATTGATCTGCACCCCACTCTTCATTAGAAAGAAGGATTCAAAGGCAACAAGGAGCACCGAGGTGTGCTGCATGCTCGTGTGTGTGTGTGTGTGTGTGTGTGTGTGTGTGTGTGTGTGTGTGTTTGCTTGCACGTGTTCAGATGTGTAAATCTAACATCAAGGGAGTTGTGTAAGCGCCATGTGTGCACATGCATCCTGTATGCGTGTGACTTTTTGTTCCTTTTTTTTCTTCCTCTTCCCGCTTCAGAAGCTGCGCGCTTTTGTGTGTTTGCGTGCATGTAAAAGCGTGCACGCATGTGTGTGTGTGTGTGTGTGTTTTGCGTGTGTGCGTACACACACACACACGCACAGTGCCAGGTATCAGTAACAGTGGGAACCGATCTGTGTTACTCTAACGCAGTCTGTCCTCTCTGGGTGTTCCTATGGAAACTCTCTCTGTGTATTATTAGACATGGAGTCAACAGCTCAGAATAGGAAGACACAGATCGCATCTTTTTGAGATACGCTCGCTACAAAAGCGCCTCGGCACTCGCTCCTGTGCGGCGTGGCGTGGCGGGGCTGGATGGGAGGAGGGGCTCGATCCTGGGGAGGATATTTCTGGTTTGGTGATTAGCTGAGGATGCAGAGCCGACTCGCAGCGGCCGGGGTCACGATTGATTGGGCGGTGGGGAGGATGGGCTCCACCGCACTGATTGGCCTGCTGCTGTAATTGAGCCTCTGACACGCACTTTAATTATGTTAAAAAAAAAAGACAACAACACCACCACCTCAATAATTAAGTCCCCGAGCGGCACCTTTTCCTCCGTCGTTCATTTGTCCATTTGTTCAAGAGTCCGTGTACGACTTGGAGGGCGGCTGGACCATCCTGTGTGTCACATTCGAGGAAGACTAACCAGATTCTGCACTGTGAGTGAAGGCGGGTGGCTGTTTTCACAAAGGGGGGGCTGCCACTCGGACCTCTTGCTCAAGCAAGCAGTCGGAAGAAAAGTGAACTATTCATTCTCCTACTGAGGAAAACGCCCCTCATGCAGCATCAAAACTTGAATTTTGGGTCTCTATTTCATCGATTAATTGTCTTTATTTTTGTGGAGGTTTCCTTGAATAAGCCCATCTTAAGCTTTTTACCTCTCCAGCACTTTCTGTAAAATTGCTTCTTTTTTTTTTTAATCTATGCATTGTCTCTGTATTATGGTGCAGATAATTAAATGAAAAAAAAACAAACAAAAAAAAACATCAGCAACAGCCGGGTTGCATGGCCATGTCATCCAAAAGAAAATGATAAAATCACCTAAAAAATGCCAGGCGTTTGGAGCTTGGCGAGATGGATGCGCATAACTGATGTGTGAAACAGAACGATGATGCAGCGACACACCCGGTTTACCTCAGCGTGTGTTGCACTGCATAATGTAATGTCGCTCTTCTACTTCCTGTTGCTCAGTCTCTGTGTCCTCACACGTTTATACCACACTGTTTATATTCCTTTAGGATAATATAAATTTCATGTGCATGTTTCTCTCCTCCACATTGCTCCCAGTGACAGTTGCGTTTCGGGGGCGAGGCGACCGGAGGACGAATTCATTCGATTCAAGCGACTCAAGGACGAGTGCTCGAAGCAAGTTCGTCAACCTCCCTTTAATGCATTTAAGGACACATTTAGTTTTTCTAATCGCCATGGTGAGGGAGGGAAGAACTCTGCGGTTACGCTGAGAAAAAAGGAGAGAGAAGGAAAAAAAAAACAGTAATCCTCGTTTTCCCGGCCAATGTGCTACGACGCGCGGCCCTTCCAATAAAGCCCAGTTCAAATACGTATTTGTCTTCCCTCGGCGTAATCCTCGAGCCGACGCGCCATGCCAAACTAAATCTTAAATAACAGCCCCTTTTGTTTGTTTCACTCCGTTTAATTGCATCTGCGGAGAGGGAAAACGCGAGGCAAACAGCGCGAGAAAAACCAAAAGCCGTGAGCGCCAGCTGTCAAAACGCGACGGCGGGCTACGGCGGCGAATAATTCCATTCGAGACACAGAGGGCGCTAGCTCGCTAGCTCGCCGCTCCAA
Organism: Nelusetta ayraudi; assembly: GCF_046127955.1. Classification (NCBI taxonomy): domain Eukaryota; kingdom Metazoa; phylum Chordata; class Actinopteri; order Tetraodontiformes; family Monacanthidae; genus Nelusetta; species Nelusetta ayraudi. Next base: position 1,517,347 of record NW_027466089.1, read on the forward strand.
ACATGTGCGTCTCCGTATGTCGCTCCGCTGTCAGCGCCGGAGAACGAGGGCAGCGGCGGGAGGAGGGGGCCTATGAGAGGAGTGTGCGCGCCTGTGTAGGAGGAGTGATCTCTGTGACGGCGGCGTGCAACTCGTGCTGTCACTCCCCGGCTTCACGACTATAACCATTGTGCAAGAGACGAGAGGGAGTGAAGACGTAGGTTTATTTAGAGGGGACTGAAGACTGTCGCCTCACAGCAAGAAGGTTGCGAGTTTGATTCCCAACCTGGTGACCTCTCAGTGTGGAGTTTGCATGTTCTCCCTGTGTCTGGGAGGGTTCTCTCTGGGTTCTCCGGCTTCCTCACACAATCCAATTCTATGTGGGTACTGAAAATGGATGGATGAAGCGGTCTTGGGAAAAATTTCCCTGGATGTTTTGGGTGGTTTGTTCCTCAGGGCGGTCATGTTATTAGAGAATGAATATTGAGAAAATGATATTTTAAACTCCAAGTCCTGTTGACTTTACTGATGTCGTCTTTATCAGTGCTTGTTGACAATAGACAAGACAAACATACAAAAGTGGATTATGCAACTTTAAAAGTACATCAGAAGCAGTTTCTGATATTTCCACCATTTTTTTTTCTCTCACAGCAACGCCGTAACACAGCAATGCAATGACTTTCGGAAACAGCGCCCCCCAGTGGCAAGCGGGAGCGGCGCACTGACCTCTGGAGTGGAAGTCCGCCGCCTCGCCGCTGACCGGCGGCTTCTTCACGGCCGAGGAGCGGTAGACGATGTGGGTCCGCCCGCCGCCTCCCTCCTTCTCCCCCTCGGCGATCACCTCCTCCCCCTTCTCCACTGGCTCGATGAAAAACTCCTCCTGCTCCATCCTGATCATACCGGCCTGGAGGACAGAAGGAGGGAGGGGCTTGGTTAAAAACAAAATAAACAAACAAACAAACAAACGAACAAACAAACAGTCTCTGCTTCTGTTGGTTCCCCGCATGGATTCATTACAAGAACTGCATACCGGACTGGCAATGTGGTAATGCGCTGATTTTCTTTTTCCCAGTGGCCACTTGAGGCACTGCAGCAAAAAAAAAAAACATGGCCCCATTAATTCCATTAATGGTGAAGTCAAAAACTTATTCAGCGTATGCGCTGGTGAGCACGTTCATTGAAATGAATGGGCCGCCATCTTGGACTCGAGTTTAAAGAGCTACTTCCTGTGGCTGCAGTGTAAAGAGGCGTGGCCTCCTGCAGGGGTCCAGAGTGACACCTGACATCTGGAGTCCTCAACACAGCAGGAGGAGATCAGACTTTTCCCACTCCCACCTCCCACTAACTCACTCTGTCAGGTAATTCCCACGTACACACACACACACACACACACACACACACACACACACACACACACACACACACACGCATATGGGAAGGGGGGTGCAGGAACAGAAATGAGTGTGCACGTGCAAAAAGGCGAAGTTGTATGTGCACGTGCACGTACGCGGGAAAAAAAAACAGGCAACTGGGAAAAATGCCCGTCACTCTTCCTTATTCCATCTGTCCGGTTAAGGCAACTTGTAATTGCCACGGCAACGCGCTGCTGTAAAGGGAAACCGTGGGGGAGAAGGCACACACACACACACACACACACACACACACACACACACACAGGAGGATGGAGGAGCTACAGAGGAAGAAGAGGAGGCGACGTGTGGAAGATCAGTGCATGGCAAGATTGGCTAAAGTTAGAAAAAATACAGCTGGACGTTCCTGGTGGACGTGTATAGGGAGTCAGATGCACCACCCTAGGGCGCAGCAACTGTCAGTCAGTGTATGTGTTCCACTATGATCATCATGATCATGAATACGATGCAGAGCTGTTGGCCCAACCCTCTTGTGTCAGCTGTAAAAACAGAAGCCGTCACGTATTCAGAGCAAAAAACAGGGCCAGACGGAACGGAGTTCAACTCGGACTTGTCTCTGATCCGTCTTGCCAACCCCCTAACAGACGGCGTTTTCAACAGGTCTTCCAATCTCATCAGCTTGTGACTTCCAATCTCATCAGCCAAGCTTCTCGGAAGACCACCGGGAAGAAGAGGAAGTTCTTCCGAAGCTTCCATCACTGCAGCAGAAGTCGTTTCCTCCCATTAAAAACTCTCTCTGTGAGCTCTTCACCAGACAGATTGAAAAACAGACGCATTTTCAACCGCACCTACTCGTCTGCACGTCTATGCAACCTGCATTAATTCTTCATCTTCTCCCCCCATCAGTGCTACCCAAGATGAAAAGCAGCACGGTACACAACATTCATCTGCCGCCCTGTGAAGCCACAAAGTCACGAGAAGAAATTCAAAGGCCACCCGGAGCCACGACATAACGCGTCTACAAAGGGACCTCGACTATCTGAAATCTGCTCTTTTGTGGATTTAAAGCTCCGAGAAGGAAGCGTCGCTACGGGAGCTTCAATGCAACTGGAAATTCCTCGGAGAGGCCGATCTGAGAGGAAGAGACACATTAACAAAAGTGGCCCCACGGACACAAAAAGAAAACGAGGCGCTCCCGTCTCCTCCCTTTTTACCCCCGCGTCGCCTCCAATTCCTCTCCCCCGTCTCCCTGTCAGTTTAAGGCTTTGGCCCCCCGGAAGGATGTCGACAAGCTGCTGACCTGCCCTCTCCTCCCTCCCCACTCCTCCTCTCCCTCCATCCCTGCACCTCTCATCCCTCTATTTACCCGAGCCGTGGTGCGGCATTCCGATCGGAGCTGATGGATCTGCGATGGTGCATGCGATCCCGCTCCGGAATACCAAGCAGCGGGGTTGGGAGGGTGAGGGTGTGGGGAGAAAAGGAGAGCCGTGTCAAGGAAAGAAAAAAAAAAAAAGATAAAAAAAAAAAAAAGATGACATGCGGGACCCGGGGAGACATGGTTGGATCGATCAGGGGTTTGGGAGGGGCGGAGGGGAGGAGAAGGTGAGCGGCAGCCCGGGAAGCAGACGCGTCCCTTTGAAAATGAATGCAGCGTCACAGAGCAGGAGGGACTTTTTTTTTATTTATTTTTTTTATATTTATTTTCATATATATATTTTTTATATATATTTATTTTTATTTTCTAAACGGCAGCAGTCTAGGCCGAGCCCACGACCGCCGAGAAACTTTTTAGATTCACTGCACATTAAGTCGGACCGAGTCACGCTTTTATTTATCAATCACCGCAGTGGCGGCAGTGGCGGCAGTGGCGGCGGCACAAGACGCTGAATAATTTATCAATCAGAGACGGGACCTGGTTCCTCGCAGCCCGAGAGGCTGACATTCAGCGGGACGAGCGACTTGCGGAGCTTCAGCAAAACTGCACGCCGAGGAGCCACAAGCTGAGAATAATGCGAGCGAGGGGCCGGACTGGTGGAGCGTCTTCCGACTGCCGCCCCAACGTCTCCTCTCTTCCATCCAGAAAACGGACCCTTTGATTTCGGTCTCCTGAGCGCTAATTGCGGCGTCTTTGTCATCATTACTAAACTGCGTGTTTGGGCCTCGTCACGCTAAACTCTGCGCTCCCCTTTGGGTGGCGAGATTAAAGACGTTTTATTAGCTTTGACGCATTCAAATTTTTGCTTATTAGCCCCGCTCGCCTCGCGAGAGTCGTAAAGCCGACACGGTTGCTCAGCATCCTGGCGAGCGATTTGTCACACCACCGAGGAAGAAGGAATGAGAGGAGGAAACCCCGGACCTCTGCAGTGAAACCAGAGGAGACTGCGGGATTGGAAGTGTGCGATGTGGAGATGTGGTCAAGTGAGGCCTTGGGTTTAGATGCACTTAATATCAAGAGGCCTTCATGGGGCACCCGTAATATTTCGACAAAGCACAATTGCAATTTGCAGGTGTTTCCATCGAATGGTGCGAAGCGCAATAAACCGTAATTCTCGCATAATCTTCATCCCAGCGAGAATTCTCGTGAAATCTTGCGGGACGAGATTTAGGAGAATTATGCTGTTTTCATAAATGCGAAAAAGTGTTTTTTTTTTTTTTATCGCACTTTTGCGATGTACCTCTGTGATGATATGTCTGAAAAACCACCTCACGAGAGCATCAAAACCTTTTAGCGACATTTGAGAGGTTTTTCATCCAGTTTCCATTCGCAGTTTTTTATTGCGATATTTCGGTTTTGAGCGATTCTAGGGGTAATGGAAACGCAGCTACACACTGTGCCTCTCAGCTGGATGGATTCACTGCTTAACCAACACATGCTGGTGACTCAGGTAACACAGTGGCCCGTCATCATTCCACTGGCCGCTAACTCCCACTGTCACTTTCATTTTTTTGGAAACTTCTGCTCCCCCGGCTGAGGGCAGAGAGCCGAGAAGTGTGAAGTGTGTGCGTATCAATCCTGTCGGGGCAACTTGACTTTTCAGCTCTTCGTCAACAAACAAAGACAAAAGCCGCGGATGACTTATTACAGGCGGAGCCGTCGGATTTGGTTTTTCGCTCATATTACAGTTTAACTACGGAGGAAAAATTATGAACTTTGCCAACTTTGTCAAAGATATTAAAAGGAAAAAAAAAAAAAGGGAAGGAAAATCGTGCAGCAGGATCACATCGTGGTCCAACAAAACATCAGCAACGCATGCACATATTCCTGCAGGGCTATTGTTACCACCACCCCTGCCCCCTGCCCCTCCCCCACCCCGGCCTGTCGGACGGTGACGCTGACCACATCCCCTCCCTGGAAGACCTGCAGCCCGTCAGCAGCTTCCAAATCTGGCGGCCGCACGCAGGCAAGGCAGGCAGGCAGGCAGGGTGTCGCCTTTCAACAGGGGGATCCTTTGTGTTTGAAGGCACATCCAGCTCTATTAGGAGGACCTGAATGGGAGTAACTCGAGCAGCGGGTGGGTGTCCGGTGGGGGAGTCAGGATGGGACGTGATGCAGGGGGTTGGGGGGGGGGGCACGTGCGCTAAGGCGAGCTGCGGAGAAGCAACGGCGGCTGAAACAGAGCGGGCGGATGTTGTGGCGAGGATCAAAGTCACAGGCGACGGTGCAGGGAGGAAGGGAGCTGCGTCCAGTGTGTGCGTGTGCGTGTGTGTGTGTGTGTGTGTGTGTGTGTGTGTGTCTACGTGCACGTTTGATCTGGTTTTCCCTCTCTGTGTGCGTTTGATCTGATTCACAACCTGAACTCCACGCGCGGTTGTAGCCATGTGTCTGCACGCAGGTTCAAATACAAGCACACGTACGTACACACACACACACACACACACACACACACACACACACACACACACACACACACACACACACACACACGAGCGCACAAATATAGCTTTGATGGTGGTGAGTGAGTCACTCACACGGCGTAAGCCACCAATTCATTCACCCTTTGAGTCATGAGGGAGTCTGCCGGATACAATAGTGAGGCTGATTTGAAGAATTAGACACACTCCAGGGAGTGATTACACATCGCTGCTAATATTAACACAATCCGATTTGCGGCGTGTCGTACCTTTATGCTCCTCCGATGCGCTCGGAATAAGCCAAGCGGTTGTGTTTGGATTACAGTAATGGCGCTGGGAGGATAAAATCATTTTATTTCAATCATTTCTTTGTTTGTTTGGGGTTTTTTTTGGATTTATCCCCTGAAAAACCTTCCCGCCTGCGCAGTCTCGCGAAGCGCAATTAAGGTGAAGCGATTCGTTAGCCGGAGCGAATTTGCTCGATGTGGCGAAGGCGCCGCGCGGCAGCGCAATTACGTTAATCGGGGACACGCTAAGAGGATGGCAGCGCCCGGGGTGGGGGGGCGGTGGGGGGATTAAACGGAGCAAACAAAACTATATCGAAACCTAAACGGGCCAGAAGTGGGAGTTGCTCGTCACGCTCGAAACCGCTCGGCCGCACGCGTTCAGTTCACGCCACCGCCAGCAGCTTGTTTGCGTAGGTGTGTGTGTGTGTGTGTGTGTGTGTGTGTGACGGACAGATGCCACAGATGATTTAAGCCACGCGGGGCTTCGCGAGGCCCTTCCCCCGCCCACCAGCTCACCTCATTTCACAGAGTGGTCTCTAAAAACGGTCAGCGAAGGAGGGAAAAAGCGGTGAGTCTCTCTCTCTCTCTCTCTCTCTCTCTCTCTCTCTCTCTCTCTCTCTCTCTCTCTCTCTCTCTCATTTGCAAATTGTGGATCTTTGGCCTACATTTTTTGGTCACAGTGTGTCAACCACACACACACACACACACACACACACACACACACACGCACGAACACGCACAAGTCACTTAGGGCTTCCAGATCTGGCGGAACCCGCACTTGTCGCCGCTATTTAAAGGCCCTTTTGTCACTACGAGATCCTTTTTTGTCCCCTCAGGTGTTGGCGTGGGAGTCTCACCTCATCGTCTTCCTCCCGTGACCTCCAGAAAAGACCGTGTTTAGCCCTCTGTTTACAGCCGCCCGCCTGTTGCATGTTTGGGATTAAAGAAACGTGGCGGTCGAAGAGGGCGGAGCCAACGCCAGGCAGAGGTTCTGATTGCCCTTTGTGATGCCACAAGGTGCCCAGTGAAGCGCGCCCCTTCTGAACCGTAGTGTGAAAGGCGGAGTCGCCGCTGATTGGATCTCCTGCACCGAGCCTTCAAAGGTTTTGCTAAGTGAATCCAGCGGTGCTGGCGCTGAGACTCAGCTGTGAATCTTTGGGGCTCCGGGAACCCCTTCCTCCCGCTGCACCTCACTCAATCTGTTTCCAATCCAATCCTTCCCTTATTTGCACTCTGCTGATATCCGCCCTCCCTTCCTCCTTCCCTTCCTCCCTGCAATATCATCCGCTCCTCCGTTGTTTCCCCGTCTCCTTTCATTTCTTTCCCCCCCCTCACAATTCCATTAGTATCCCATCCTGCCTCCGCAGCGCTCATAACGCTGGCGGGGTGTGGTGAGGGTGGTGGGTGGGTGGGTGCACTCTAAATGTGTGAGAGTGAAGGCAGCGAGAAGAAGACGGACAAAACACGGGTTGCAACGCTAGAGCAGACTGTGGACAGAACGGGTCTGAGGAGAAAAAAAAAAAAAAAAAAAAACACACAAAAAAAAAAATGCCAACGTGAAGCCAAAAGCTGTTTTTTTGGCTCCGAACGAAGAATCTGTGGAAATTTTCAGTTCGGGACAAGATAGAGGCAGAAAGACGAAAGAGTCTCTGAGGGTCAGAGCGCCAGACAGACAGTTTGCCTCGGGATCAGTTCTCACTCACTCGCTCGCTCGCTCGCTCACTCACTCCCAGTTCCTGTTGTTATTCATCGGGACGTCTCTTTGTTTTCTGTCCAAACAGAGATTATGAATCAGCGGCGTGAGGAGCCGAGCGGCGCGATGGAACCGAGACAGCAGATCAGACGTGTGATAGCCGGCCAGGAGGCGGCGTGGGGAGAGGTGAGGAGAGGAAGCGCTCGGCCGAAATGAGACGATTTGAGAAGTGACAGGTGAGAATTAAGGGAGGGGGGTGGAGGAGGAGAGGGAGAGGGGAAACTAGGAGCGCTCGATGGAAAAAGCTGAAAGATGGTTTGGAGCAGCGGCCAGAGGTGGAAACAGAAAAAGTCGAAATGGAAAATTTACAACTTAGCGATGATAATTTACACCGACTGCTCCGGCTCCTCTCCCTCCCTTCGCTTATTTCGGTCTCTCAGCAGTCTGACAGCTTTCCCAGACAGCCAAATGTTCTTGGCCTGATCAAGACGGAGGAGTCAGGACAAGAGTCGGGGAATGTTGACAAGATCCAAAACCATCAGAAGAACCATCACGCCGGCTCCCCACTGTTGACTCTTCGCAACGCGGCTCTGCTAACAGCGGAGGGCCGGGGCTGGCTGGAAGGGGGCGGCCAGAGGCTCTAACGGGATATGAACCTCGGAAAAAGAGACCTGCTGCTCCGCGGGAATGCCGAGAGCAGCGCGGCGCTGCGTTTTATTGATTCATTCATTTGTTTACGTATTTCCCAACAATGGCAAAGCGCCGTTAAAGGAAGATCGCAACTCCAAACAGACCTCGGGGAAGGGCACCGACGGCGATCACTGCTGCAGGATCGGCTCTGTGGAGCAGCATCTCGGTTTCACATGGTTTAGCGTATAGCTTAACTGGTTGATAGAGAAAACAGACAAAACTCCATCTTTCACGACTTCCGTTTGCTCCGTGTTTTTAAAAAAAAAAGGTGGGTATAAAACACACACTTCTGGAAATCAAACCCCGGGTGATGTCACAAAGGGCATCAACACCTCACTGATGCCGCTCCCAGGTCAGTGGAAAAGGTGACCCGCTCATGGCGGCTCAACCAAACAGGTGGAAGTTATAAAAAGCACAGCTTCTGGCAGCGAGCTGAGACCAAGAATGTTCTTTTTTTCCGCTGGATGCTGCAAACAGAGGGCTGAACCTGCACATGATTTATGGAACTAGTTGAACAGTTAGTTAGAACTGAGACAGACTGACATATTTTCATGAATTGCAGGTCGTCGACCTCACAGCCGCAGCACTTCAGACTCACTGGACACTTCCTGCTTTGCTGGCCGCACACAAACAGGAAGAGGAACAAACACACACACACACACACACACACACACACACACACACACACACACACACACACACACACACACACACACACACTAACACACTCCTATACAGAACCACCTAAACGCCCATCAATCCCTCTTACCGGCCAAGGCAAGCCATCGATCAGTGGTGTGAGTGTGTGTGCGCGCATGTGTGTGCGTGTGTGTGTGTGCGTGTGTGTGGGTGTGCACGCCGTGCGGCCGTGTTTTGATGTGCTCCTGTTTTGTGTGCACGCTCGCTGGCCTGGATTGATGAACGACCCCGATTAGTGGCGAGTGACCGCTCTATGATTGCAATCTAAGTGCAGTTGAGCAGCTGTTTCTCAGAGCAGCTTGTCTGGACCGGCCTTTGATTAATACAACAGCACTTTAATGAATAACACACCGGCCCGGGCCGCCAGTCTGGGATCAGCGGGCGAGTCATAATTACACCTTTTTCCTTTTCGCCCGCTACTTTTTCAGCAGGTCAGCAGGAAAAACAAGACCTTTTTGCAGCAGTTTTCTGGTTTTTTTTTTTCGGGGTCTGTTTTGACGCGTTTGGATAAGCCGTCAGCCGAGGGTGTCGGAATGTGGATAAATGATATTTGTCTGTGTAAACAGGCGTCTGCGCCGAGGATATTAAACCCGTCGCTTCCTCTTCCTCGCTCCTCGGAAATGCCTCTTCATCTCACACTTGTCACCGCTTCCCGCTGCCGTCTCCCTCCTCCTCCCCGTGCCCCTCCCCCGCCCGCCGCCACCTCCTGACCCACCGCACCTACCGACCCCTCCCTGACGCTGACGACCACACACACACACACACACACACACACAAAAGCATGACACAGCCACACACACACACACACACACACGCACACACTTGGATCCCCACCCATCCCGCTCCTTATCTCTACTCTATCTCTCTATCTCCACATCTATTGGGTATACCTGTAGCCTAGCAACAGCGCCGAGCGAAGACCCTCCCGTACCTTCCCTCCGCTCCGCTTTGATTGCCGGATGTGACAGCCAATCAAACGGTTGTCGGATCGGCAGGCGAGAACCAATCCGGGTTGGCCGATCGATGGGAGTTGCCCCCGCCTCCGCCTCTCCCCCCCCCCTGCTCCCCACCTCTCGGACCCTAAATCGGGGGCTCGTCTGCTCACACACACATACACACATACACACACACACATACACACACACTCACATACCCGGAGACTCTCCAACAAAATATATCCTGGATTGTGTTATTTTGTATTGCATATGAATAAATGCTGATGGCTGGGCCTTGCAATAGTCAAAGTAAAGCAGTTAAGCAAAGGCCTCAGTCTACATCTTTTTTGTCAATGCATATAATTATAATGATTATGTACAATATTGAAAAATGAACTCACTAAAAGTGCCCCTCCCTGTTATTTGTTATTACTATGTAACAAAGTCAACATACATAAGTCTGAGAGAAATTTGCCCGTTTGTATCTGTGACTGAGTCGGTTGTTGAGTCGAGGGAACGAAACACCTCAGTCAGAGTGCTCGTACCGCCGGATGTTCTGAGTAACCCAGAAAACACCGTGTTAAAGAAGCATTTCGCCGGCTCCAAAGTGGCTAAGCTGCACTTTTCCTCAAAAGTGTTGAAATATTAAACGTTAACCTCTTCCTGTCAGCCTCTTTGAGTGACTCATTCGCAGGCGGCTGAATCAGTCCACATCAGAATTGACAGGCCAGAATATGAGGCCACGTTCAGAAAGGTCTTCTGTGCCTGGCATTCTGTAAGATGCATGCGAGGCCGCCGGCTCCATAAGAGCAGATTTAGAAGTTAACCAAACACACTTGTGTTCTATCAAAGAGCGGCGAGAGCAAGCAAGCAACACGACACACGCACTTGAAACACACAAACACAAGTGCTGCTGCTGCTGTGTGTGTGTTTGATCCGAGCGCTTTCACTGGTGCGTTCATGCCACATACAATCAAAACGTCTCAGTCTCTGATGCAATATTGGGTCCGTCTGTTCGACAGCAAGGCGGGTGGGACTGAAAGGTTTGTCGCGAATTCGATTGGTGCCAGAAATGTTTTTTTTTTTTACTCGCTGGGCTTCTCGTCAAAACAAGTTGGATACGGTTATCCAACGTCGATGGAAGGCCGAGGAAGGAGCACGTGAATGGAAAAACTGAGAGGTTTCATTCAATTGGGTGGCAATACATCATGCAGCAGGTTTGAAGTATTAGTCACCATATTTGATATCACTTAAAGGTCAGTCTTAAAGGCCCACTTAGAGCACATTACCTCTCCAATCGCTGTTTCATTCATCATAATCTTATAGGAATATAGAGGGCAGGAAGTGGTAGAAGTGAATCAACTGTTAGTCATTCATCATTTTACTAACTTTTAACTGCAGGAGCTCCTCCATTTCCCCCTTATACTTCTAAAGAAACCTTGAGGGGTGGATGCATAAACACTGAGTAAATATCGTATACTATTCGGTATTTACCCCGGAACTCCGAGGACCTAATCGCAAACCTGAGACACAGCTTCCCTCTCTTACACGTTCAGTTACGTCTACTCCAATATTTATTCAACTTTAAGCCACACGCAGGTCAAAAGGAGGAAACCTTCATCTGCGAAAACTGTGGCAGCGCAAACGCAGGGACGAGATCGCGACCACGGTCGTGCATGAGAGAGGTGAACAGTGGGAGTGTTGGAGCACGGAGGCCAAGAGGACCACGGACCACACAGGTGGGAGGAGCGCTAAACACGTATGAATGAAAGAATGAAAGAAAGAAAGGACGAATGAGTGAACAGAACTGTCTCGATTTGGGATTTTGCTCCGTGCATATGTAGGTCACATTTTGAAAAGGTTGGAGTTCTTCTTTTGACCAGATAAAACCAGCCTTCAAAGTCCTGGTTGAAACATTCACCTTCTCTTTTACGACGCTTTGAACTTCAATTCAGTGCAGAATAATAGTTTTGACTGGAGTGAGACATAAAGCAATTTTTGAAGAGGCTATAGTTTCCTTGGCCCTGTTTTTTGGGAGGGGGTTGAAGGATATTAGGTAAGCCAATTCATCGCTGGGCTGTGCTAACCGATGCAGATCTCTTTGTACAGAGTCAAAACACTGCCGTGCATTAGAAACGGGTGCAACTTTCGACAAAGTCACGTGACTGACCGCTCAGCTGCTTCTGTTCAGCCTTTTTTCAATCAACATCCCTCCGCACTGGGACAACGGAACTTTACTCTCATGTGTGTGTGTGTGTGTGTGTGTGTGTGTGTGTGTATGTGCGCGTGCAACCAGCAGAGGGCGACACTGCGTGTGCCGGACTACCCGGAGGAGCTCGGTAGGCAGCGAGGTCTGCGAGGTCTGTCTGGTGGGCAGAACAGAGAGTGGAAGACAGAGAGGGGGGGGGGGGGGGGCAGTAGAGGCAGAATGTGTGTGGGAGAGAGAGGAAGGAAAAAAAAACACACTAAACAGAAGGTGAGGCGAGACAACTGAGTGGGGGGCCATGAGACTGAGATGTACTCTGAAGGACTGTGTGTACGTGTGTGTGCGTGTGCACGCAGCTTATGTATGCGCCTCTTGCATAAGCACAGGTGTCACCAGGTGCATGCAAGTTCTTAAAAAAGTGGTGCATTGGCATCTGCGTGTTTGTGTGTGTGTCTGTGTGTGTGTGTGTGTGTGTCTCGCTGCGTGCACAAGTGTGTGTCTGTACAGACGGCACTGCCCCCTCATTACCCAACAATTTCCTCCAGTCCAGCACTAATGAGGAGCCGCACCATCAACGTGATAATCAAGGTCAAGAATGGGCCACCGTGCACGCACGCACACACACACACACACACGCACGCACGCACGCCCACTTTGCATTGCAGCATCCCGATGCGCACATTGCGCGCGCACGCACAGCTGGACTTGGCGGGATCAGGAGTACGAGGGTTTACACCAACCGACCTGGCGGAAAGGAAGGAGAGAAGTGCGAGAGCAGCAGCAGCAGCAGCAGCAGGGCGGAGGCTCGTGGGATCGTTACGCCACCTAAACATTTTTTTAAGGGAAGGAAGGCTGTGACGCTGTCACCCCGCCCCTCCCGCTGCCAGTGTGGGGGAGAAGGCGAGGCAGGTACGATGAAAAGTGGAGGTGAGCGGGGGGGGGGGAGAAAAAAAAGAGGAAATAGACAAAGAAGAACAGGGGCGGGGAGGTGGGGGATGAACGGGGGAACACAGGTGGGAGGAGGGAGAGAGAGAGAGAGGTGGAGAGAGAGAGAGGGAGGGGAGGAGAGAGGAGATGAGAGAGGGAGGGAGGAGTAATTAAATGAAAAGAGCAAGACTTAGCTCTTTAGTCTCATCCCTCAAGACCGGCCTGACACGGCTACCGCTAGCTCACGTCATAGCAACAGGGAGGAGGGGTGGGGGGGGGGGGGGGGGGGGGGGGTTGGGGAGGCGGAGGGGGGCGTCTAATGGGTGCGGCAGCAGAGAGGAGAGGAGGAGCGAGGAGCAGGTAGGGGCGAGGAAGAGGGGTTGAGGAGAGTAAAAAAAGATGACTGGGGGGAGGAGGAGGAGGAGAGAGAGAGAGAGAGAGAGAGAGAGAGAGAGAGAGAGAGAAAAACCAAGAGAAGAGGAAGGGATGGTGGAGAGACTGCAAAGTCAAGGACGGGGGGACTGGAGGCTGGGAGTGACGACGTGAAGGATGTGAACAGGGTGGAGGGAAAGAAAAAAGGGGGGACGAAGCAGAAGACAAGCGACGAGTCAGAGGAAGAAAGGCCGCAGCATCAAACCCTCCAACCACCACCCGCACCTCTAGCACCACCACCAGCAGCACCACCACCAGCATCAGCATCACCACCAGCAGCACCACCACCAGCATCAGCATCACCACCAGCAGCACCACCAGCAGCACCACCAGCAGCACCTCCAGCACCACCAGCACCACCACCAGCACCTCTAGCACCACCACCAGCACCTCTAGCACCACCAGCACCACCACCAGCACCACCACCTGGTATCCACAGTTGTCCCCGTGTTTACCGTCCGTTCTGTACCTAATTATGCCCTCTGAATAATGAACCCGTGGCACCGACCGGAGCACCACTCAGCCAGCGATGAGCCGTCACCTCCACTGGCTGGCTGGCGACGCTCCTCTCAGAGCCTCGCACCCTGGCAGTGACGTCTCCGAGGGACTCAAATCAAAATGTCTAAACAATAAAGCGCTGAAGACCGGCTTTAAATTTTGACTTGCGCTTAAAATAGCACTTGAGCCACCAAAATAAGGCTGAGTTGTGGAAATGTAGCGGCCCTTTGTGCGTTCCACTGTACGACGAACCCACATCTAGCGACGACGCGACATCAAAGTCAAAGTGACCTCAGACCACTTTAACTTTGTTTCTGTGAGAGTGGCCCGATTACCATAATGACCCGTTGCACTGCACAAATCACTTCAGTCGGGGTTTTTTTGCCGAGGCCAAATTCCTGCATGTTTTTTTTCTTTCTGAGAATGGAGAAAATATTTCTGCTGTCACTTGTGTGGGGCGGCAACACGGCTTTCAGTTTATAGTTCAGGTGCTGAAGCCCCGAGATTCTTAACGCCGAGCTTCACAAGGCAACGTTTATCTATTCAGACGATAATCCAGCCTGACAAACATTGAAATTCCAGCCTGTGCTGCTTCACGGCTGGAATGGCTGCACTTGCAGGTCCGGTCCAGTATGAACGCGCACAACATTAGCACGCATTCACACAGGAATCCAGTCGCACATATGCTCGAGATTAGCGGTTCTGGTGGCAGGAACCAGGTCTCGGTTCTTTCTCTCGACCCAGAAGGTGGGTTAAAAGTAGCTCAAGCGCCGTTTTCTCGTGAAGTGATTTGCTGCGAGTAAAACAGGCAGCCTGAAGCGCAGCCATGTCACAGGGGAGAAAACAAACATAAACAGAGGCAGCAGAAGAATGGAGAAGCTCTCAGGAATTACTGACAGTTTGCGAGTCGTAATGATTCTCGTTGGTCAGCCAGCATTTGAGAAACACACTCTGGGACCAGAAACACACCCCGGGACCAGAAACACACCCCGGGACCAGAAACACACCCTGGGACCAGGACAAAGTGCTGCTCATTGGTTACATGGTGCGGATATTCGCGACTAACCTGCCTCCATCCAACGTTCTGCACATCAGCTCCAGCTCCAAGGCAAACATCAACTGCAATGCGAATGAGATATCCAAGTTTTTCATTTCAAATTTTGCCGATCAGATTGTCTCCAATCCGATACTGTTCTTCGTGCACGTTTAAAAGGCTTCACGGAAACGCATCGACCGGCCGCTGTGTCACGACATTGCAACGTCAGCTCCTTCCACCAGGGGCCTGCTGTGTTTTGTTTTATTTATTTTTTTTGATTCACAGGCTGCTGAAGCCAGAACAGATTTTTGCCAGTTCACCTCATTTGGTCTCCTTGCAGCCTTAAGCTCCAAGTACTTTCACATCCGTATTAAAGGCACAACAAAAAAAACTACATATAGACAAACACACACGCGTATGTATATATACATATATATATATACAGATATATACATATACATCATATATGTATGTATATATACACATATATATGTATATGCATGTATATATTCATAGAGACACGCACACAATGTGTATATATTGTACATACATATATACATACATATATACATATGTATATACATATATACACAAACATATATACACATACATATGTATGCATACATAAATACATACATACGTATGTATACGTATGTATACATACGTACATACATATACGTACATACATGCGTACGTACGTACGTATATGTATGTATATATGTACAGAGACACAAACACACACACGTATATTTCCTCAGCCAGCAGCAGACAACGTGTCTCCTTTGCAAGTCAACTTAATCTCGGACAGCTGGTCCAAGTTGAACAGCCTTCTCCTTAAAACAGACCACCAGCACCTCTCACAAGTATATATATATATATATATAAAAAAACAAAACACAAGACTGCGAGGGTGTGTTTTGCCTCTCTTGGACTAATGTTAACTTGAAATAAAGTGAGGGGGAGACCCAGAGGTGCAGTGGGTTTGAGGCGGCCAGCAGCTTCAGCTAATACCGAGTCTTACCAGTCAGCCTGATGGAGTTTATTGTTCCGCTAACCAGCAGCTCGCCAGGAGCCACTTTCTGTATTTACTGGCAGCCAGAGACGCCCCCCAGGCTGCTCGTCCAGCACTTAGCACTGCCTCAGTACCCAACACACACACACACACACACACACACACACACACAAGTCGGTGGCTGCTAATGAAATAACAGCACCGTTCTGGGATGCCGGGCACCTAACCAGCTTGAGTTGATAACTTTTTTTTTTTTTTTTTCCCCTTTGGTTTGCACAAGAGGCTCAGACACGGCGGCTCAGCCGGCAAAAAGAACCTTATCTCTCCTGCTGTTGGCCGACTTTAAGCCCGCCGCTCGGTGCGGGAGCCGCTGAGCATGTTAGCTTAGAAGACAGCCGGGCGAGATGACAGAGAGAGAGAGACGGCGGCGGCTCCGCTGGGCTGCAACAAGTTTCAGACCCCCCCTGTTGACAGGCTCTGTCACCAGCACTTTTGTTGAGGCGCACTTTGACAGAAGTTTTCTGCCAGGGTCACGTCGCGGCTGCAGCGGCGTTCGCCGCTAAGTCGTGACCTTACCGCAAATGGGGGGGAAAGTGAAGAATAAAAGGACTATTCATCACTGGATACTGGTGAAGTAGGCAAAAAGTCAGTAAAAAAAAAAAAATCCCCATATTAACTTTGACCCCTGATATTGCAAAACTTTTAATGTAGAATTTAAAAAAAAAATGTTTTAGCTAATTTTTCTTCACATATGGGAACAACTTCCCAAACAAGGCTGCACGTGGGATTCCCAGGAAATGGTCCTGCTACTCTTAGTTTGTGAAGAAAACCTTTTACGTTTTAGTTTATATATAATCGGAAGGCCACGATGGAAAAATAAACAAAAAAAAGTCAGCCAGACATCTGTGAACAGGTTGTATTTCATCACACAAAACATCTTGAGGGTTGTCCACACACCTCCTCTCCTCATCTTGGACAGATAGACTCAGATTCAGACAGATAAATTTCCAGAAACATCTGAACAGGTTCCTCATTAGCGGGACTACATGACACGGCTCTTCAAGGCAGTCGTCTGGCAGCGGTATGTTGAGTAACACACTGCGGGGCAGCGACGTGAAAGAGCCTGACGGCCACTCAGCCAAGCAAAAGAGAAAAAAAGGCTGCGTATGTGTCTGTACCCATCACCGCCGTTGCATCATCTCACAATCCTTTTTTTTTTTTTTTTTTTTTTAACTTCAGCGTGACTTCAGTGCGACTCGCTGGCAGGTTTTTTTTGCGTTGTAAAAAAAAAAAAAAAAAAAGAAAGAAGAAGAAGTTTGTTTTGTCCATGGGATCCCCTGATGTTTTCCAAAGACAAAGGCTCAACACACTCCTCAGCTCACAGCCGCTGAAATCCCCCATCGTTCACAACGACACATAAACAAACTAACAGGGAAGATGCAGGTGGGGCATGTGCGTTTATGCAGAAAAATTAAATATCAGCGCTTTTAGTAGCAGTCCCACACAGAGCAACAGTGTCTTGCAAAAGTCTTTGCAGAATGTCAAAATGAACAAGCTATTACACTCATTTGGGTTCAGTGCAAGTGTCTGGAAAGGAGGGCAAGGGGGCTTCATTGAAAATTGATTTAAAATAAAATCTGTTAGATGACAGTAGTGTCATCAAACACAGTAGTGTGTACCAGCAAACACACTTCACACACCGACGACAACCTGTCGTGTCTGGCTAGAAAACAAGGTGTTCGCTCGATGGCCTGTTTGTGACGATACTGTCAGAGTAGCAAGCAAGCAAGCAAGCCAGGGACTGGGCAGGCAACCAAAGACAATGTAGTCCTAAAGCAGGCCAGCCGGGGGGGCGCTGTGTTAACAACCAGGGTGACATTCTTGCCGCTACTAGTCAACGAATAGTAAAACAATTGTGAAGTTTGCTGTAACTGTCGTAGCATTGCTTTAAATATCAATAAGCATTTCTATTAATAGCACTATGCTTGTTAAGCCACCACCCTAAACAAATAGCATTCGCACTGGGCCGGCGCTGACAAGTTCAGGTGTGAAAGAACACATCAAGTGTCGCCTCTCGGTTTTCCTCAGTGTTATTCCAGTGTGTGATAAACATCAGAGGTTGGCTGCCTTCCTCCCCACAGTTACAGTTAGCAACTCGCCAGTGGGAGGAAGAGCAAAGTAAAGTTGCGGGAGAAACAAAGGCGGCGGGCGGGGACGAGGCTGAGCGGCGAGAGCAGCAGGTTAGCACTAATGGTCAGCGACATGTTAGCCGTGCGGCTAGGCTCAGCGCAGGCGCCTGGACTGCTGAAATATTTAGCGGGCGAAGGACAGAGAGAGAGCGAGAGAGAGAGAGACAGAGAGAGACAGAGAGAGAAAGAGAGGGAGAGAGAGAGCCCGACCACTCTCCTACCTCGTGGCCAAGCCGAGGCTACGTCGAACGGACGGCGGAGCGTGAATAATGTGCACATGCAACTTTTTTTTTTTTTGTTGTTGTTGATTTTACTAATTCATTTTAGCCCCCCACGGACCTTTTGCTGCAGTTTGTTTACGGGCAAAGGATTAAAGTTGAGTGAGTGCACCACAAACTTGATGGTTTTGGGGAGAGCCTCATCTGGCCGCTGCTTTAACCTTCGCTCCTTCCCGCACGCAGGAGCCTCCAAGGTCTCCCATCACACACGTTTTTTGTCCCCCCCATTATTTTCCAGTGGAGCAGCCTTGTCATGATGATCCAGAACATTCCCCAGAGCTCCAGAAAACAGAATATTTAGCCCGGTGTTTACAGCGAGCGGTTCACCTGCAACTATCACATGTTGTGTTGTCATTTGCTAGCACAAGGCAGCAATGCAAGCGACAACAAAGGACGCTTCCGTCTTCTTTTCCCCGACTTGAACAATAGCTGCGTTTCCATGACCCCTAGAATTGCACAAAATATCGCAATAAAAAACTGGCCATGGAAACACCAAAACTTCGAAAAACCTCTCAAATATCGCTAAAAGGTTTTTACACTCTCATGAGGTGGTTTTTCGATATAGAGGTATATTGCGAAAGTGTCATAGAAACTCTTTTTTCGCAGTTACACATTAGCGGAATACATATGCATTTCGGCGTTATGTGCTTCACACCATTCAATGCAAACACTTGCAAGCCGCAATTTTAGAAATATCGCTTTTATTTTGCGAAAAACTGTGATGGAAACGCAGTTACAGTTGACAGGGTGAGGTGACCTCAGTGGGCGGAGCCAACCAGGGACCAAAGCAGGAGGAGTTTCTCATCTCCATTCTCCAAAAGTGGACAAAGCAAAAGAAGTGAAAGGAGGGAGGGGCTTTTCTCCTTCGGCGACACGGCAAAGAAACACACTCCTGCTGGCGAGTGCGGGTCCAAGTGAATATCCCATTCAATAAGCTCTCCTTTCAGTAAGAACACGCACAAGCCGTCCATTAGAGAAGCAACAGGCCACAATCGACTTCGGCTTCGACACTTCCGTGCGAGTCCACCCTCGCCATATCTGACCGCAAGTATGTGTGTGTGTGTGTGTGTGTGTGTGTGTGTGTGTGTGTGTGTGTGTGTGTGTGTGTGTGTACACGGTCTTGAGCCTGAGTGGGTGTGTGAAAGCGAACCCTCCCAAACTCCTCGCTGCTTGTCAGCTTCAAAGACGGGTGGGGTGGGTGGTGGATGGGGGGGGGGGGGTCAGTCCAACAGGCACCTGACACAAGCTTCACTGACTTCACTAACAGCTGCCATGCCAACCGAAAACACACACAGGCAGGGGAAATGAAAACACGCCGCATTTCCATAACAGCGGCTCCGTGTCTCCCACCACCCCCGACCCACCCCTGCACGGCGGACAGCTGATGGGAGGGAGGGAGAGCTGTCAATCACATAACCCCCGCCCCCCCCCCAAATCTGTGATCTTTTGTCTCCTGACTTGGGCCACAGACGACTGAAGCTCGTCGCCTGCTTCCTCCTGCAGGCTCGCAGGTTCGCGCGCGCAAGAAAGGTTCCTCCTGAACCAGCCTGACAGTTCCAGCTTAATATTTAACCAGTGGTCTGTCTCTCTCTCTCTCTCTCTCTCTCTCTCTCACACACACACACACACACACACACACACAGGAAACCTACTGAGTGACGTTATGCAAGGTTTTTTTTCTCTCTCAGAACTCTTTTTGTAACTTGTATTTTGATGGTAACATCCGAAATTCTTTTTTTTTGCAGGGGTCTCGACATCAAGCTACATTTATCTCAAATTAAATATAAAGATATCCAGAGACACATTCACAGGAGAGCAAAATTCAATTTCCAATGCCAAATTGCATTAAAAATGAATCCAAACATTGAATGCGCTCTGAATAATTAGCACTTGAAATACTATAATACTATGATTCTGAAATAAAAGGCTACAGAGGAGCGTTTACAGGGACAACAGTTCAAATTGCAACAGCCTGCAGCAGTGAAAGTGGCCTTAAATGCAGAGTTTCTGACAGTGGGAGGACTCATTGATAACCGGAGTCACTGTCAATGTTATATTTGTAATACTTTCTAATAATACCTCAAAATGTCTCACTCTCACCCATCCACATGTGACCAAGCTCGCCCTGTGACGTCATGTGACCTATAAGTGCTAGGAAAGCGACTCCGCTGCAGTTTTCAACGCCTTTTTCTCACATCGTGAGCTGGGCAGCCGCTGACGAATCGGCTAATGGCGAGCTAAGTTTCCCAGAGAAGCGACGTCTCTGCGTGTGTGTGTGTGTGTGTGTGTGTGTGTGTGTGTGTGTGTGTGTGTGTGTGTGTGTGTGAGTGAGGCTGTTCATCACCCGTCTCCCCACTGGCCTCCCTCGCCGCTTCCCTCCCACTCCGCCGCTCCCTTGTTCTCTCTCTCTCTCTCTCTCCCACTCTCGCTCTCTCACTTCTCTCTTTAATTACCTGATGTCTCCTCTTCGGGCCCAGACGCCAATAGAGATGTAAGCGGCACTGTCTGCTGCACTGAAGCGTCTGTGTACATCTGATCTCTGATCCAGCCTCAGACTCACTGCGGGTGCGTGTGTGCGCGTGCGCGTGCGCTTTTGTTTGCTATTTATGTGTGTGTGTGTGTGTGTGTGTGTGTGTGTGTGTGTCATGGCGAACTCTGTCTGCACTTTGTGTCTTGCCGATGATGTTTGCTTGGTTTTCACGGAAGGTGATGTCAGCAGGTCGTGTTTGCAAAAGAATAAATTGATGCCACAACTGGTTGGCCTATCACCTTTTTTGGTGGAATATCATTGCAACGCGTGCGTCCAGATGACGACGCAGCGGTGTGCACTTGACTCTCAAATGGGTATTTCTATGCAGAGCTGGTGTGTCTCTCACTGTGCGTCCGTCGGTGTGGGTTCCTCGCAGGTATTTGCGACGTGCACGTGAGGCAGAGCTGAGCAGCTCTAAACTGGCAAACCTGCAGGTGCGAGTGTGAGTGCGAAAGGTTGTTCGTCTCCGTGTGGCCCTGCAATGAACCGGCTGCTTGTCCAGAGTGGAAACTCGCCCTGCCCCATCCCCCATCCCGCCTGCAGCAACACCGAGAGGCTGTGATAGAAGCTAGAAGGTTGGACGGACGGACGGACGGACAGACAGACAGACAGATTAGCTGACACAACTTGGGTCCCAACGTTTTGATGATCAATTAGTTGGCCCATTATTTCAGAAGCTTCTTATAATCGCTCATCAAAATGTCCCCCACTCTTGACATATTCAAATTGCTTGTTCGTCTGGATCAGTTCATCAATCTGGGAAGCCTTGATATCTTGGCAGTGGCTGCAGATAATTGCCAGAACCCGACTCGTGCCTCCGACTTACACGTCCGCGCTTTTGTTCTCCCTTTTCCTTTTCCCGCCACCCAACTCCCTTGGGCGCCCCGCACCTCCATCTCCACCGCCACCCACTTCATCCCGGTGCCAAGCTCTCGTTTCCCATCTGCGGCACGGCGAGAGAAGAGAGGCGGCTTGTTGCGCTTCAAACGACGCTAGCGAGGCTACTCGCGCTGCTGGCGCTGCGGCAGAGACGACAGGATACTAAGAGCTACCTGCCAACGGGGTCCTGTGTGTGTGTGTGTGTGTGTGTGTGTGTGTGCGTGTGTGTGTTTGGCACTGGTTTGCGAGGCTTACACGGAGCTTTGTGGAAGAAGGCCCGGCGATGTGTTCTTAAACACGCACCTCCCGTAGGCTGTTTGTCGACAGCGGATTAGCCGCGTCGGTCAATTGTGTGTCAGTTACAGACGGGAGCGGCTTCCAGTCGAGTTCCGAATCAAGATCGAGACGGCCAGATTGCTCCCGTCGCAGCGGAGGGCACTTTGAACGTCTTCGGCGATAAAGAACACGCACAATAGGAAGTGATAAGATCGGATGGTTGGTACCGCGGGGAGCTTCTGAAAAGGGGACTATTAAGCCTTGACAGACACAGTCAACAGACGCCGCCAGCGTTCGCAGGCAGGAGGCTTCGGCCGCGTCGTCACGTGCATCCCTGGGAGTCTTGATCCAGGGGTTTTGAAATGTTTTCAGCCAGTTAAAACAAGAAAATATTTGTGGAAGTTATTGAAGCGGAATGGAATTCTCGTAAAAAAAAAATCTCAAATTGCAAATTGCCTTTGCGTTTGTTTGTTTGCTATCAAGAATGGTTGATATATGTTTCTCCTTAGTACTTGTAAAAAAAAATATTCCGTCTCTTCCTCCGTCCAAACATGACGCGCCATTTTCACTTGAAGTGAACTGGTCACGTGACCCCGTACGTCACGTCCTGTGACGTGTAAATGTGTTTCCCTGACACTATTGCGATGTACTTCTATATCAATACGTCTGAAAAACCGCCTCATGAGAGCGTAAAAAGCTTTTAGCGATATTTGAGAGTTTCTCAGTGCGATATTTAGGTTTTGCGCAATTCTGGGGGTAAAAAAAACGCAGCTAATGAGCAAAACAGAGAGAGCTTCATGACAATCAAGGAAATTTGAGAAAATAAGAACGACAGAGGCATAGATAGATTATCTGTGTGTGTGTGTGTGTGTGTGTGTGTGTGTGTGTGTGTGTGTGTGTGTGTGTGTGTGTGTGTGTGTGCGTCTGCGCGAGCTGCTCCTGAGCCTGTGTGGGTGTGTGAAAGTGAACCACCCAATCTCCTCAGTGCTGGCCGGCTTCAAAGACGGCGGTCGATTACAACAAGGACGCAGCCAATCAGCATCCCGGTTGTCTCGGCCGTTGTGTAACAGCCCTTTGATTTGATCTTTACAAATCAACAGAGAGGCGACGTTCACGCGCAACGTTCCACACACAATCTTAACCGTGTGTTTGTGATGTCACAAAGGGCACGGTTATCCAAGTTAACGACAACACCCACAACCAGGCGTGTTCTTACATCTCCATAAGGAAGGATCCTTATGTGGAAGGTGCAGCTTTTTTTTTGCAGTAGGCCACAAACACAGGGCTACATAGGCTGCATTCCGACAAGCTATGGAGTTTTCTGGATAACTAATTATGGAAGACCAGGCTGCTGAAGTCCAGGGTGAAAAAAAAAAGAAGCTCTGAAAACGCACAGACCCGGGGAAAACGAAGGATATTTTTTCATAACCCCGATTCTCTGAGCAGATCTTCGCAGCTAAACAATGGCAGACTAATTTTGGATCTAACCGGTGGATTAATTTTTCAGCCACCTCGGCTCGCATTGCAAATCAGCCTGACAGAGGCGTCAGGGGAGAGATGATGCCGCCTCACTCCAACAAGAACGTATCAGCTGCACCGACACCTCCGTCTTGCAGAGTGCTCGCCGCGGGTGTGAGCGGTATTGTGCGGGTGTCGTCCATCTCGTAGCTATTTAAAAATCCCTCGCTGACATTTCAATGTGAACTAAGCCTATAATAACGGCCTGTAATAACAATTCATAACAGCGGCACAGAGATGAAGTTATGACACATCTCGCAGATTCGACACCATCGGAGTGAAAGATCCCCCGCCCAACAAAAAACCAAACAAAAACAAAACACATCTATACTTAAAGCAGAGGGGGGAAAAAAAAGCAACGAGTGAAATAAGGACACAAACACAAAGCTGCTGCGCTTGTCTTCGCTGCCACGCGCCCTCGCGCGCATCGCAAGACGGGCGCGCTTGAGGTTAAATCGTATTCACGGCCGGGAACCAAGGCCACCCAGTGAATAGCAGCCGGAGCGGCTCGGCGCCGGCAGCAGGCAGAGACACGAGCGAGGAGGGCGAAACCAAAGGTGTCGGTCGGAGGAGCCGGCCCTCTTTTTGAACCTTGCACCGCAAAGCATCCATCAGTCAGATGGATGTCTAAGATTTTCCTCCAGAGCGGCGGAGCTGCAGGAAGGGGGCGGGGACGGCGTTGAAACGGAGGCGGGCCTCTTTTTCAAAAGGTTTTAAACGGGGACAATCAAGAGCTGCTTTCAATTTCGCACTCAGCTCAGCCGAGGCGGCAGATTGAAAGTGCAGATAAAAGGACGGCAACCTTTCAAAAAGCGTCGCCCGCCATACAGTAAGTCCCAAGAAATGAAATGAAACACCATCGGCGCGATCACTCCCGGAATCTTTGGTAACGCCGGGGTCAGGAGGTCAGGAGCGTGCGTGTGTGTGTGTGTGTGTGTGGTTGGGCTTGGGTTTATTGATGCAACCATTAATGTCATGTCGGCACGCACACACACGCACGCACCCTGGCTCCACATCAGCGTTTATCCAGTTGGACTTTGCTCTTTAGCTGGACCGGGGCTGAGGGCTGAGATAACTGACACATCAGCCTCCGATTGCCTCACACTTGTTTAACCCTTGTCCGGTCGGGAGGCGAAAGCGGGGCTGACAGAACGAGCTCAGGCCTGCAGGGGGCTTGAAGTGGATATGGGAGATACAGTAGCAGGGGCCGGGCACAGATGCGTGTTACTGAGAAGCGAGGCAGAACCGGAGGCGTGGCGTCCAATCACAGGGTCTCTGGGCTGCGCCCGGGATAGTCTTCCTTATTAGCAACATTCTGGAAGGTAAATCTCGCCGTGAACTTCCTGAAACCCGCCGCTGTGTTTTAATTGATGAAATGGAAGCCGGAGCCGCGCTACTCGTTCGCTCTATGGTGATTTTTGACCGCAGATGAACCTGAGATCCGCCTGTCCTGTAAACCGATATCGCCATCTCAAGTCCGGTACCGACCAATCTAGCAGTGGATGCATAGTATGGATGGATAGTAATGAATGGAAGTAAGCTACAGCATGTTGTTAACAGACGTTACTGAGAAAGTTGCTGAAATCCTCTCCTGCTCCTCCAGGCAATCATTTCAGGATCGATCCCCTGATACGCAAGAATCTACGTCACAAATCACGCGTAGAGTTGCAGATCCGGCAACACCACGTTGTGATATACATTGAAAAACACAACAATTTGATGTCGTCCTCGGCTTTGGACGCTTTGGACACACCGAGTCCATCCTGATTCATGCAGACGATTTGAAATGTTTAAAAAAGACATTTGAAGACCCAACCATGACTTGTCGCCCATATGGTGTTTTTTTTTTTTTTTTGCAACGTCTCGGGTGGTCTCAGCCTCAGCCTTCACTTGTCTGGCAAAAACAGTTGTGTTTTGGCCGACCGTCCACTCCGTCCGCTAGGTGACTCAGCGGCGGCGCCGGGTTTGGGCGTCGATACGAAGAAAATGAGTCACTTCAGATAGTAAACAGCGTCGAAAACGTGTCGGCCGGCATGTTTGCCTTTCAAGTGCGCCAAGTTTCCTTTTTATGAAAGTTTTCACACCACCAAACTCGGGCAAACTGAGCCTGCGATCGCTCCGACGCCAACGGGCCGACATTATTTCCGTCGTATTTCGCGCAAAGCCTTCAGCGGAGACGTCCTCCGTCCTCCGGCAGGGAGAGACGAGGCTTCGGGAGACGTTTCCAGTTGTTGTTCTTCTTCTCCTTTGTCTCGCCCCCTCAGCCGCCTGCCTGCCTGCCTGCCCTTCCTCTTCTCTTTTTTGTTCCTCCCAGCGCTGTGATCCTGTCTGCTTATTAATTCATAGTTAAATCTAAACGGTCTGGACAGTCGCATAACCCTTTTCACTTCTGCTCATTTTACGCCTGGGAGGGCGACCGCCATGTGCCCAGCAGCCGCTAACGCCCGGCAAGAGCACACACACACACATTTCCCCGCCGTCTATTTGCATGCACGGCAACTTCCCCGGCCGTTAACATTGAAGTAAGTCGTGCTTTTTTCGCGGTCGGCTGCCACACGACGCGCCGTATCGCCGTGTTCTTGTCGGAGAGCTATTAGCATAGTTTAGATGCCAATTCCAAGGAGCCGATCGCGGCCCCAAGAGGCCAACTAGTCGGGAATTTGTACACAGGTCCACACGCGCACAGTCTCTCCTTCAATGCGCTGCCCGTAAGAATATTTTCACGCACATGCGCGCGCGGCCTCGCTGTCACCGCCGTGATGAATTGCAGGGAAAATGAAAAGAGGGGAATAGTAATCTGACACCGCCAGAGCTGAGCAACAACTAATTAAATCCCTTCATTAGGTCAAATATTTGATTATAAAGAACCTGGGGGTGGAGGGGTGGTGGTGGCGGTGGGAGGGGCCATTAATGACCCTCTCTGCAGAGAGACAGAGGGGATAGGAGGGGGAGGAGGAGGAGGAGGAGGAGAGGAGCATCAGTGGCGGAAGAGGCTGAATGTGAAAGTGAGGGAGGAGGAGGAAGAGGAGGAGGGGACCAAAACAGCAAGTCATCCACATCTCGAACCCCCCCGTCTCCCGCCCCCTGGCCCCCCGTCTCCCTCGCCCCAACCAACCACCCACCCACAGTCGCCGACCGCGTTCTTCACACCTCCTCGCCGCTTCCCTCCCTACATCCCTCCATCCCTCCATCCCTCCATCCCTCCCTCACCCACCCACCCCTCCGTCTCTGGACAGCATCTGCGGGCTGTAGTAGTAAGTCGAAAGAAAAAAGAAAAGAAAAGCAAGCAAGAAAGAAAAAACGCTGGCTGCAGCACATTGCTAATGTGTTGATGAAGGCGGCCCAGGACGAGGGAGCCTCCTCTCTCTCTCTCTCTCTCTCTCTCTCTCTCTCTCTCTCTCTCTCTCTCTCTCGCTCTCTCTCTCCGCGGTGGAAGACAGACAGTGTGCGTGTTCGACAGACGAGTGAACATCGCTGGCCTCCGCCTCAACCCTCTCTGGGAAAGCTGCTGCCGCCGCTGCTAGCTTCAGCCTCTGAGTGCATCTCCTGCGCTCGCGTCCGCCGCTCCGTGTACATTAGCCCCAGATAACACGGGGAGGGATTACGCACATTAAAAGGCAGGAGCGCGCGGGATTAGCAGAAAAGCAGAAAAAGTAAGGAGCCGTGGGAGGAGGGAGGGGCCGACGTCGGTTGATGTGAGGGTGTATTTGGACTAAAATTAGCCCCGACAAACTTTGGACCCCGTTTCATTTATTTATGGCGCCCCAAGGAGCACAGGCAAGTTCAGGTTTCAACTGCGCCGACTTTATTTTTTTTGCACTGTGGGATTCGAGTTCTCACGACTTCACTGATGAGTCTATTATGAATCCTAACAGTCAAACTAAACTAGCGATGCAAACCCTTCTGTTTGTCCAACCGCACACACACACAGACATACTACAGTCTGAGTCTGGTATGAACCCAGGGAAAATAAGATTTGGGAGATGGGGAGTGGGGAGGAGAGAAAAGACGTGAAATATGAAACAGGACCGTCTGAGTTCTGGGCTCTCTTGCACAAACATTCATTAAAGGGATATTTCACTTTCACACTCTTTAAATGTACTATTCTGCGTGTCTGCCTGACCTCATGTGACAGACAGTTTTTTGGTTTTCAAATTGGTTGCTTTATTATAAAGATATTCGCCATTGAAAAATAAAGTGCCGCACCTCCATCCACAATTCACACCTATTCAACTTCAAACTTCACCTTACAATGAAAACAAAATCCTTGAGATGACCGAGGGCCCTGTCATTTTCTCAATCGGTCTTTTCATTTTGTGGATACATTATATTTGGTTCCAGAAAGTAGTCCAGGGCAGTTACACGTGACTCATATCACTGCGCGTCTAGCTCGCAAAACCAAACATGTCCGCTATCGACAGATTTTAGCTCTGACTTCAGCACCGTTGAAACCTGAAAGCATAAAACAGGATTGACTTGCGCTATAAGAGCTAGCTCTCGGTTTGAAATGTTTATACGCTGACAATAAAACAACACTAGCTGCGTTTCCATTACAGTTCTTCGCAAAATAAAAGCGATATTTCTGAAAATTTAGACAAAGTACAACTGCGATTTGCGGGTGTTTCCATTGAATGGCGTGAAGCGCATGAGCCAGAATTCTCGTAAAATCTCGTCTCGTGAGAATTCTTGGAATTCGCGGCGAGACTTTACGAGAATTATGTCCAGCGAGGTTTCACGAGAATCACACTTCTTTGCCGTCAAGAACGGCTGCTATATTTTTCTCTTTGATTACCGGTAAAAATGACCGTCCAAACAAAGCACCATTTTCACTTGACGTGAACTGGCCATGTGACCATATATGTCACGTCCGGAAAAGCATAAATGCAAAATTATTGCGATATATTGTGTAACAACCACCTCATTAGAGTGTAAGAACCTTTTAGCGATATTTGAGAGGTTTTCGAAGTTTAGTTGTTTCCATTACCATTTTTTTATTGCGATACTTGGCTTTTGCGCAATTCTAGGGGTAATGGAATCGGTGCTATTAAAAAAAATTCCCAACCCCTCAGTGGATTAGAAGGACTTTCTAATGAAGAGGTGGACAGACGTGATTTAAAAAAAAGTCAGTCGAAGGTGAAGTTTTGAAGTTGAATGGGTGCGTATGAGGATGAAAGGGGAATTTATTTTTTTTAAAATGGCTGTTCACATGAGGCCCGAGTGGACGCGAAGAACAGCAAGAACAAAAAAAACAGTGCGAAAGCGAAACATCTATTTAGTGAGTGTTTGTGCAAGAGTGCACCTGAACTTAGATGCTCCTGTTTCATATTTCACATCTTTCCCTGGATCTCTCCACCCTCAGCCCTCACCCCTCCCCTGCCCCTCCTCTTTGTCTGTGAGTGTGTGTGTGTGTGTGTGTGTGTGTGTGTGTGTGTGTGTGAGAGAGTGCAAGTGTGCGTGCCTGCATGTGTTCAGCTGCTCGAATGCCAATGTTGTCATCAAAGGATACGTCAAAATGAAGGCTCCGGCGGAGGCTGGATCTCACACACAGACACACACACACGCACGCATGCACGCACACAGACGCACACGCTGCTCCAGCTATGCTTTCATATCACGCCCTGGCAACGCCCACTGACTGCAGCATATCTCCACCGGTATCACCAAGGTTACCAGCCGTAGCCAGGGATACCGTCAGAGCCGCCTGTGAAAATGTAGACAATGGGTGTGGCCCAAAGCCCGCCGGATGAGTGCCAGATAATAATGGACGTCAACATGTTTCATTATTTGCGACTGTTTTGTGGTTTGGTCTTTGAGGTTTTCATCAAGAAAAGCCCGAATCTCTCTCTCTCTCTCTCTCTCTCTCTCTCTCTCTCTCTCTCTCTCTCTCTCTCTCTCTCTCTCTCTCTCTCTCAGTCAAAGCCACGTTTCTCCTGAAGTTGATCCTCACCCCGAGGCCAGTTTTAAATAACAAACGAAAATAAATGATTTCAAATTATTAAAAGTTGCAGGTGCATGTGTAATCCGTCATGCCCCCCCCCCCCCCCCACCATCAACATCAATGACACGGCTCCTGTTGAATAATTTGGTCTTTACGGACATGCAGTGGACACATGGCTGCTGCTGCTGCTGCTGCTGCTGCTGCTGCTGCTGCTGCTCAGACGGACATTGAGATGCAGCGCCTGTGCAGCGCCGGTGGGTCCGCCCGCCCTGCGCTGCACAGGCGGTGATTGAGTTAGCTGATGAGAGAGGCTCCAATTCATCGGCGCAAAGACTCCAGATTAAAAATTGGTGTTTCCATGACAAAGGAGGGCCTCGGCCGGCAGCCGCGTTTCCACAGCGCCGGCGCACAAATTGAGAGAGAATATTCCCAGGCATGCACCGACTTCAAACCCCCCCCCCCCCTCCCCCTGTATGGAGGGGTGTGTGGAGGAGGGGAGAGAGCATTTTTTTTTTTTTTTTTTTTTTTAAAGAAGAGAGGAGGAAAAAAAAAAAACAGCGGTAGCCCCACGGAAGCGTTTCAAACACAACTTGGAGGTGAAGTGTCAGCCCCGCCCCCTTCCCTCACCCCCCACTCCCCACCCGCTCACCACCCCGATTCCCTCCCATGAGGAAGCGACAGCGGATTCTAGCCCGGAGCTATTTCAACCTCTTCATGGACAGCAAATAATTATGCGGTTGCATTTTATATTTTCTTTTGAACATTCCGGCAGTTTGCAGTGAGGCGGCCCTCCCCCCCCCCCCCCCTCCTCTTGTTATTCGCTGTCATACACACACCCAGGGCTTTTAGCGGGCGAGCTATTAGTAACTCATTATGTCGGTGTTGATTTAAGTCTTTTTTTTTTGGGGGGGGGGGGGGGGGGTTGTTTTGGGGTTTTCTACTACAAGTGAAGTGTTGACTCGAGGTGGAAAAAAAACAAGTGTAGCCTAAATACTTGTGGAGAGAAAGTGGTTTCCCTCTTACAACACGAATTTAACTGTGCAACATTAGATGGTGCTAAATTGCGCACACTGGGCCTTTAACGGTGTTTGTATGTCAGCCAACACTCTCCACTGAACCTCTGTTTCAATTACCCTGCATGTTGTTGACATTTAGTAGTCCTGGCAATGACATGAACTGAACCAAAATTGGCCAGAATGTAATATTTCATTTATTATTGCAACTGCTAAATAAAACGCCATGCGTGAAACGAGGCAATCCATCCAAACAGTTTGAGTTCAGTAGATTGTAGGCCGGTTGCAGATTCAGAGGTAGAATCTATCTCTCTATCTCTCTATGAGTGCATTGTGTTTTGTAGGTCATTATGGTGGTCAGCGTAATGGCCTTTGAACTCTGGGGTGTAATCTGACATCACCACTTCACTCTGATCAATGAAAAAAGGTCATAGTAAGCACTGACAGCAAAAAAAAAAAAAAAAAAAAAAAAATGAATTCAGTCGGTCGTGTTTACACGAACCTTGGGTGCGAATGTGAACAGATTTTCTCAAGGTCTTGACAAAACTGAAGCAAGCATGAGAGATAGACCGTCCACTACATCCTTTGGATTTATGTCACGTATCCATCGAGTCAAGGGCCCGTAGGAAGACTCATCAGATCCGAGCTGACCAATCAGATTCCTCGCTGCATGGTCATGCAAACTCGAGTCTTCCTATTGGTGGAGGGGCGACATCAGCGGCAGGACTGTCCCCAATGAGGCCGGTTGTAACACTGCCAAGATTAGGAACTATGTGCAAACTAGGGCTGTGCGATTAATCCAGTTAACATCGAAATTGGATTGATTAGTCAAGACGATGTTAAAAGATGATGTGTTTGGTTCTTAAGTTTTCACTTTATTCACAAATAAGGAAACTTCATCATCGTTAATGAAGAGCCTGTTCATTTTCAAGTGAAGTTTGGTGAAAGTCAGGTTCTCACTTCAGTAATCCCAAAGAGGGTTTACAGTATCTTTTAGTCGCACTTCATTCCCAATTGGGAAATTTGTTTGCTATTTTTCTTTAAAAAAAATAAAGATGAAATATTTGAAATAATGTATTCTATTGTCTTTTGCAGTTTTCGGAAAAAGAAAATCGAGTTTTCAAAACTCGAGTTTTAAAAAAAAATAAAAAAAATAAGGGATTTTATTTTGGTCCAAAATCACCAATGGAAAACCTGTCTAACAGAAAACCTTCAGTGTTTATTTTGTTCTTCTTTAAATGTCTTTAAACACCGACCAACCAACTTTGATAAAACTGCTCCCACTTCAGCAGCAGTTTATAACTCATACCTCCCTCCCTCCCTCCGTCCTCCCAGTCAGAGAAAGAAGCTGCTTGGTTATCGGATCCACAGCACTGTCGGAGGTTGGCAGGACGGATGAGCCGGAGTCGCAGTTGAAATCTGAGCGATCCAGCTGCTGTGAGGACAGAGCCAGAAAAAACACAGTCCCAAAGCTAAACACAGTGGCTGCCACTGTGGCTTTCAGCACGGCCGGATTACATCTGGAGCATCTTTTTTTTCTCTTTTTTTTGCTACCGTTTTATAACATGATATGTGGCATGTGTTATTAAACAGTGTGTAATTAGGCCCTGCCATTAAATGATAGCATCTATATGCAAGCGCACACGGGGGAGGAGGAGGGATGGGGCAAAGCAGAGGGGTTAAGGATGTAGCCCGAGGCTGTGCAGTGCTTATGTGCATACATGAGCCGCTTGTTGAGCTGAATACATTTCAGCTGCCAATTAACACCGGCGCGTTGACACAGTGCGCCTGCACCAACACCTGCGCCGCCGTTAGCGCGACCTATCGCGCCACGCAGCACACAAGAAAAAAAAAAAAGAATAGAAGCGCTATGTCAGATGTGTCGGTCCAGCCTGTACCTTACCTCCCATACACACATACATACATGCAGCCAAAAGACACGGGAATAAAACGATCATAATGATGATGAAATAAATAAGAACAGATTTGCTCAAAGAAATATCATCACCAAAACAGGGGGGGGAAAAAATGAGATAAAACGTGTCTGTCACTGGGGAATCCCCATGATTTCATACAAATATATATCTGCTAGTGGACACAAACATTTTGCACACACACACACACACACACACACACACACACACACACACACGCGCGCGCGCGCACACTCCCTTTTCCTCCGACACACTGTGTGATTCACACCCAGTCTCGGCTAAACAGGAGATTTTATCAAGAGGGGAAACACCAGTCCCCTCTATTGCCCCCAATTACTGGGGCCTGTGAGCCGAATCAACAGCAACGTTTTTATACCATCGCGCCGCTCGGGAGGAAATGGGCTCCCTTTCACTCGCGCTTCGTGCCCGTCGGCGAGAACCGGAGCCACTTAAGCTATCATGTTCTGAAAGAGAGAGGGGGGGGGGGACAAAATAAAATAATCAAAAGAAAGTCGTTTTGAATTCTAAGTAACGTCGGCGAAGAGAATCGCTGCTGATTCTCGACTCACTTTGATCAATCCCGAGGGCTCGCCGCGCTCGGTTCATGTGGCAAAAAAAAGGGAGCCGCCGGCCAGATCAATTTGTGCGCGGGTGTTTGTCCTCTGGCGTGCACGCCGCGCCCGCGCTATTCTTTCCTTAAAAGCGGCGAGCTCGTATTGCCGCCATAGATCACGACGCGACCCCGCCGAGTGGCAGTGTCAAAAAGCCCGTCTCCCCCCTCCGCCATATCTCATCGTTACCTCCCCCTAACCAAATTACCCCCCCGCCCTGCCTCACCCCCCTCGGATCACGTAGAGGCTGAGAAACGAGCCTTCGGAAGAAAAATAAAACAGCTGCCTCAGAAAGACAGAAAAAAAAAAAAAGTCCAGCAGCATTTGGGGATGAAAAAGAAAACGGATAGAAAAAAAATCCCGGCTGCCGTTTTTCTGCAGAATATCAACTTTTATTTAATAAAGAGGTGAAGGTTCCGGACCTTTTTTTTTTTCTTTTTCTTAATCTATGTGTATGTGAGAGGTGTTACATTTCTGCAGAAGGGAGCATCAGTTTCTGTGGAGGAGGGAAAATACTACAATACTACCCTTCACATCGAGAACAAATCTCGAAACAGAAATAAATGATGTTAATGTCTTTCCCTTGAACTGATATTTGCCTCACGTCTTGATGGCCAGTTTCATGTTTATCGCTGCACCATCCGGGCATGTCTGACCTTAAACACACACCCAAGGTGCTTCACAGGCTGGCGTGGATCTAAATCTCAACATTTGAGAGCCCAAAAAAAAGGGGCAAAAGGGAAAATGTCACGTTTGAAGCGTCAGCGAACAAGAGGAAGGCGACGGAGGAGCACCGGGTGATGGCTGATTACTGGGCGTGGCTTCACGCTCCCGTCCGATGCGGCTACGGCTGCGGCTATCGTGCTGAAATGAGCTTCCCGGTCGTATTAGCAGGAACGGGAGGCGGCGTGAGGCAACAACAGCTTGTGGCTCAGCTGGGGCTATGACCTCCGAGCACCGCGGCGGGAGGGAACGGGGCGAGGAGACGGGCGGAGGGCGGAAAAGAGAGAGAGATGGACAGAGGGGCAGTGGGCGAGAGGGGCGTGCGTTGCAAAGTCAGCGTAGCAGTTTGGCTCCAAGTTTGATCATGCGACACGCACGGACGCAAGTCTATAGACTGAGTCTATATATAAAACTGTTTGTATTATGTTTGATACGTGAATGAGTTTCTGGGATGAGTAGAGTGGGGTATAATTAGCAGTCGAAAACGTTTTCAAACAAGCACTGTCTGTATTGAGAGAAGGCATATTTACTAAGTCATTTATATTGCAGTTAATATTTTGTATCAAATTTGATACTGCAGGTAAATTAGTTTTTTTTTTTTCCTGAACATGTCATGTCACATGGCATGATGTGATCTACATTATGCCTCGTACGATACAAAAACATTGTTTCATGACTTCATAATTCTACTGACATGCAATTAATTAGAAGTTACGGCCAAAACAAATTACCATTTTGCATTCACAGATTTCAATTGTCAGCAAAAACTAGCCACAAAACACAGAAAGTATGAAATGTCATACAAAATCGTAGAAAATCATGCAAAGTGGATTTTGTTCAAAGAGTTAAAATAAACATTGCAGTTCCAAAAATATTGGAATTTCCACGCTATTTTTTTTCTCGATGGTTCAGTATTTACAGGGTTAAAGCACCTTCATTGTTTTCCCACCACAATGGAGTTAAATAATGATCAAAACAGTCAGGGAAAGTGGAAAATCAAGAGCACAAATGTTGAGTTTATCCTCTTGCTCCACCCACTCCACCCCCTCCCCCACCCACCACCACCAGGCCCCCAATAAGCGCCTTAGAAAGACAAATCCAACCGTATTTATTCGGTCACCTTCATCCGTGCAAAAAAAAAAAAAGTGCCGGCGCAAGTTTTTCCTTCCAACTAGAGCAGCCTGGTGGGAAACCTGAAGAAGTGACAAACCTATTCTAGTAACACTAGCACAACCACAGCGGCGTGAGTAATACACAGTCCCACGAAACACTTGGAGGCAGCGAGGGTGACATTCAGTCCTACTACGGGATCTGAGACGCTTGTTATTTATAAACCAAACAGGAGAGAGTTGTGATCTGACAGCAGACTAAAATACACGGCGACTTGTTACTAATTTCACCGCGTCATTCGGAGAGGGATAAAAAAAAAATATATCACAGTTGTCTGTTCAGCATGACGCTATAGTCTCTCGCATAATGAGGCCTGCATCAGCCTGCCGCCGCCAGCAGCTTTGAAACATTTCGTACATCAGACGGTCGACTTACACATCATCATGCACTCAGTCACACGTGGAATGCGACATTATTCCCAGGTAGAGTGCCAAGTCGCAGCTTTTCATGAAACAAGGTACTTGAATTTAACAAGCCATGCAGAGACACAGAGCATCTGTGTCAGTAACAGCCCAGCTGCTGCGCCGTGTTTGTTTATATCCAACACCATGTGGTGCGTCATAAAAGCAACGCGGGGACATTGCTGCGGCTACTGAGCAGTAGAAAAAAAACTAGTTTGGAAAAGTCAAAAAACCCTATTACTCATTACTGTTGTTATTAATCACATCTTTAATTAGTGCCACTTTGCAGATACCTCGCCTTGCCAGTAGGAGGTGCTGTAATCTTCCCGGCACTAGCTGCGTTTCCATTATCCCTAGAATTGCGCAAAACCTAAATATCGCAATAGAAAACTGGTAATAGAAACGCAGAAACTTCGAAAAAACCTCTCAAATATCGCTAAAAGGTTTTTCAGACGTATCGATATAGAGGTATATCGCAAAAGTGTAATGGAAACCTAACCCTTTTTCGCATTTACGCGTCATCAGACACGTTATTGTACGTGGTCACGTGACCAGCTCAGAAAATGGCACGTCATGTTTGAACGGAGGAGGAAATGGAATACTTTTTACAAGTAATCAAAGACAAAAATATAACAACCATTCTTGACAGCAAAGAAACGAAAAAACAAACAAAAGCAAACGTAATTCTCGTAAATTTTGCGAAACGAGATTTTACGCGAATTATGTCCTGTGAGTATTCTCGTAATTCTTGCAGGACGAGATTTTACGCGAATTACGGTTTATGCACTTCACACCATTCAATGGAAACACCTGCAAATCGCAATTGTACTTTGTCGAAATTTTAGAAATATCGCTTTTATTTTGCGAAAAATTGCAACGGAAACGCTGCTACCATCACTTTTAGCATCCTTTATATTTATAATTCTACCTTAAGCATCCTGTTTCTGTGTTCCAGAAAAAGCAGTACATGAAGTGCAGCACGCTAAAATGACCAGGATGTTCTCCAACCTCTCCTTGAATTCAGCAGCAGCCAGCAAGCCACTGTGACCCACAGTCATCTGTCCTAAACAGTTCTATCAAATAGTTTTGCTTTGCCACTTGAATGACACAGGACTGCAGTATGTCCCGACTGTATGAAAACTGCACACAACACTTTGGCAACACGTTGCGAAGGCGGCTTCAGTACCTGCTGCAGGTATAAAGCCAAAGCATGCAATCCGGAGCGCCCCCTGCATCCCTGAATGGCGATTCTGAAAATGTCACCTCATCAGAATCTCAGTTTAATATAATAAACTGTACTGAGGTTTTATGACAATAGGGTGAAAGTCATATTTATACATTATGGCTAAAGTTTCTGTTTGGGGGTCGTAGCTGCTGTTGTTGCTGCATTAAACATAAAACTCCGGTGATGTCTAAGAGAGAAAAAAAAAAAAAAACCTTGGCTTTGAAATGGCTTCTCGCACGTTTCGACCGCAGGGCCGTGATTGACCTTAAGCTGAGAAATTCCTTGAGTCAGTCAGAGCCTCGGCTGCCCTGAGCGTGGCTGTGGAAACGGACCAACAACACTGCAGAGAGCAAACAGGAAGTCACACTGTCATCTCTTTTCATCTAAAACTGATTGGCCAATGAATTTCTACGAGTTCATTAATCTTGCATTGGCCTCAAACGTCTCTGCGCTGCCTCAATAACAAACTGTGACATGGGAAAAGTTTTAAAAACCCTCCACTGGCTGTGCAAGCCGATGGAGAGCAGGCTGGTGGGAGGGAAAAGGCACGTGCTTGGGTCACATTATTCTCTCCCTCTCTCTCTCTCTCTCTCTCTCTCTCTCTCTCTCTCTTTTTTTTCCAAAACACACAAAGCAAAAGAAAGGGGGAGTTGGGACATGGTAGACGGCAGCCTCACGCTGCCACACACCAGCGAAAAGGACAAAGAGGAGGGTCCTGTCACATCGCATCAGAGTCAGTGGTGGTCACACCCACCCACCCACCCAGCCAGCACACTGCTGCTGCTACTGGAAGAGGAGAGGAGAGGAGAGGAGAGCAGCGGAACCCCAGCCGGCCGCCCCTCCTCCACCACCACCACCACCACCACCACCTTCCATTAGTCACTACTTTCTAATTCCAACTGTATCCGATTCCTCACATGAAGCACTCTCCCCCCGCCACGGTGCACGCCGGGCAGGACTCCGGGTGCTGGATGCCCAGCTTTTCGGGACACGCTCACTGAGATGACAGTTCGTGTAGCGGAGCCGCCGCTGGAACCTTTTACCAGCGGCGGCGGTGGCGGCAGTCGGGAGGTAGTGCAGAAAAAGCAGCGGATTAGAAATGAAGTTGAGATATAGAGCCTGACCTGGTAATACGGCCCTTCTCCCCGGTGTGTCTGTGTCTGAGTGCAAGGGGGCGTGAGAGGATTAGCTTGTGAGGAGGAGGGGGAGGAGGAGGAGGACGAGGAGGAGTGGGGAGGGAGGAGGTGGATTTCATTTTTTTTTTCTCTCTTTGTGCTTCAAGAGTCGCTGTCAATCAGCGGCCCCATAAGAGGAGGCGTGCGAGTGGCGAGTGTGTACATGAACATCCTGCCGGCTGCGAAAGGTATTATGCCTCTTATCTCGCGCCCGCTCTTGTCTGAGATCTGCGAGGACACGGATTTTGCAATATCGCCGTGACTGTGATAAATGGGCTTTGCATAATATAAAATAATGTGCCCGGGATAACATCGTTGCAGCGAAGGAGCCCGAGCGTGCCGGCGCACTGGTAGGCCTTGGGTTCCGTCCAATAACCGCTCACTTCCAGACGATCGCCAAATTCCCGACTTTTTTTGAGATTTGAAAGGGAAAAAAAAAAAAAACGTTGGAAGGAAAAGCAAGCCAACGCACGTCTGGCCATCAGCGGAAATGAGCCCAGTCTCTTTCTGAATTAAAGTATTAGTGAATCGGCAGCAGAGCAAAACTCGACTATTTCTACAGTCTTGAAGAAAGTTGTCTTGGTTTCGCAGTGTAATTGTTGGAGACCCAACCCTGATTACCAAAACTTTCAAACGCACCAACTGGTGGTGGTGGTGGTGGAGCGATCAGGACGTTTGCTGAAACTTTTGCATCCATCAGGTAAGGAGCCCATTAAACACAAACACTTGCAGAGGTGAATCATCTGTCCAACACATCCAAGCAGATCAATAATCCATCCATCCATCCATCCATCCATCCGTTTTCCATACCCGCTTCTTCCTGAGCTCAGGGTCACTGGGATCTGCTGGAGCCTCTCGCAGCCGTCATAGGGCGAAGGCAGGCTGACACCCTGGACAAGTCGCCAGTTCATTGCTGGGCCACATAGAGACGAACAACCATTCACACTCACATACACACCTACGAACAATTGAGAGTTTCCAATGCACTTCACATGCATGTTTTGTGCTTTGGGAGGAAGCTGGAGAGCCCAGAGAGAACCTCGTCAGACACAGGGAGAACATGCAAACTCCACACAGAAAAGTCCCAGGAATCTAACCCACGACCTTCTTTTAAAGGTTGACTATTGGGCATCAACTGCATCTGACCTGCCATTAACTTGCATCTTGATGTTAAGCAAGACTTGTCATCAAAATGCACAAACACTGTGCCGCTCTACTCTCCTGACACTAACATTTTCAGCAGGAAGTCGCACTCGCATCCAGCTACATCTTCCTTCTCGTCCTGCAGGGTTTGTCAGAGCAGCAGGCAGCATCACCTCTTGCTTGCCCATGAAAGGAGACGGCGATTGGTCGCAGGGTTCAATGAAGTTTTAAGACCCATCGAAAACGCCGTCCGTCAGCCGGCTGGCTGGCTGGCTGGCATGACGGACGAGCTCGGCTTCAGGGTTGAAATACGGCCGGCGAAGGCTGAGCCTCGGCACAGCCAGCAGGAGATCCATCAAGACCTGGAGCAACACCACCAGCATCACCGACGCTTATATTTGCAAAAGTGTCATCGCTAAAAAGGAGGGGGGGGGGGGAAATGCATGCAGGTGATAATGTGATTCCCATCCTGTTTACGTAACGTTCAAGCTGCTTATGTTCGGAATAAAGTGTAATGTGTGAACGAGACTGACAGGACAAAATGTTTAGGTTTATTTTTAGGAGTTTCCATCCACCCGGGAACATTGTCCCTGGTTACTTTCCTCGCGTGAATCTTTTATAACAGGCCTGCAATGTGATTGTAAAGCAAACAAGAGGAGCATCTCCACCGTTTGGGCAAATGTTCTGACAAAAACGTTTGCGCAACGTGTTCCACAACAAGATGCGCGGCCGTGGCCCCGCTTCACAGGCCTTGTCTACACCTTGGCCGACCGACCCGGCTGCGCGGCAGCTGCGTCTCCAGCACGCATCCGACGAGGTCGTCTGAAAGTCTCGATTACATCTTGGCAAAACAGATTATATAATTGTAAGGCAGCATCCTAAGCTTTCTTTGTGCACGCTGGCAGACGATCAGTCACCGTGATCAAAGTGCTCGATGTGTTTCTTTGTTTCTGCGGCTTCGCTCCAGCCCCCACAGAGTCCGTTATTAGAATACGATAAATTATTATATAATGTATTACATATGCTGGAACACTAACAATTCCCAAGGTCCGCACGCACGGGGAAAAAAACAAAAACAAAAAAAAAAACAGAAAAAAAAACAAACATAACATACCGGGAGAGGAGGGAAGGAAAAAAAAGTAATTATTTCTCTTTTGCAGAAAAACAAAAACAGGCAGCCTCGGGAAAGATGGGGAGGGTGTGAGTTTCTCCGAGGAGGTGCGATTCTTGCCACTTCCGTGCCTTCTGCTACAAGCGCCGAGCACAATGATTCCCCAACCGGAGACGCTACATCCAGGCGGGCGAGCCGCCGCGTCCCATTAAAGGGACACGCCAACGAGAAAACGCGCCGATTTAGCCGAGCTAACGCAGCTAATTGGAGCAGGCCAGGGACTAAAAAAAATAAAGAATAAAAAAAAATGAGCCCTGTATATTTCTTATTTCTTGCAAGCGAGCGGGACGGGTTGAACCGTGCACTCTCAAACTGGCGGCCATAAAATATCCATGATCAGCCCGGGAGTGAGTGCACGAGCAGGCGAGTGACCTTAGCGGCGAGGGAGAGACGAGGAGGGAGGAAGAGGGAGAGGGGGGGGGGAAACTGAAAAATAAAAAAATAAAAAGCCAGATGCTAATGAAGAAGACTCCCCCATTACCATTCCGTGAGCTCCGTCCCATCTGACTGAGCACTGAGCAGGTGGTGACAGTTACGATGCTGCTGCTGCTGCTGCTGCTGCTGCTGTTGTTCTCGCTCAGGTTCGGGGCCGCATTAAGATTCCGCCGCGCTCTTCCTCCCACCTCTTTGTGTTGCCGTCGCTGTTTTTTTTTTTTTTTCTTCTTTCCCCTCCACTCCTTTTCCCTCCTCTCGCCCTCCTTCCTCTTCCTCTCCGTCTCTCTTTGTCTCACGCTGTTGCTTTATTGTTGTTGTGAGAATTATGTGGGGGGGGGGACTTTCAGAGTTTTTTCTTCTTTTTAAAAAGGTCGGGGGGAAAAAAAATATATGCACACGCGCACAGGAAGCCACCTGCGTGGCAGCTGCGATGGTGGGGGGGGGAGAGGAGGGGGTCCTTGACCATGGGAGACGGGGGTGGAGGTTGAGGGGGGAGGAGGGGTGCAGGCTGGCGTGACGGAGGCCGGGCAGCAGCAGGAGGAAGAAGAGGGTTGTGGAGACGCTGGAACACGAAGGCAAAGACGTCTCATCCGGTTCCGCTGGGGCTGCTGAGGGCCTGTTAGCCCAGAACTGCTGATGTGGCGAGCATCGATCAGCCTCCTGTACAGCCCCGCGGCCTCTGGGACCAGCTGCCTGAATGACTGACTGACTGACTGACTGACTGACTGAATGACTGACTGGCTGGCTGGCTGGCTGGCTGGCAGCTCTTTAGAAAGCACGAGGAAAGTGACTGGTTTGTATTTTTTTCCCCTCCGCTGTCCCTGCGGAATATTATTGCTATTTTATGCATAGTCTGCTGGACCCATCTTGACGGAGCGGAATTAATTTTAGTCTTTGAAATATAGTTGCGCGCCTCATTGTGATTCGAGTCGATTCAAGGGACGGCGAAGGAAAAATGAAATCATATCTGTTCATTAATAACGTTCAGGGTTTTAGGAACAATATAACGAAAGAGGTGGCTGCAAAATGGGGAAAAAAGTGGATTATTTTGTCATGTAAAAAAAAAGGCTCCGATATCTATGCAGAATTGGAAAAAGCAGAATATGTTTTTTTGCGTGGAATACCAGAATTCATTAATTCTCTTTTTTCAGCCGGGCGACCTCCCAGCCTGCAGGTTCCTGTCAGTGGCGTCGCCGGAATGCGGAAAACATTCCATCCCGGGATCACATGTACGCCAGCGGGATCATTTCCTCTCACGTCAGAGTGGATGCCGCCGTCGCCGCAGGAAAAAAAAATAAATAAAAAAAAGACGGAAACGCCGGCGGTGCGGCGGTGACGTCAGCGAGGTGTTTCCTCCTGTAATCAGCGGGCTTCCACCGCTGCGTTTTCCCCGGGTGAATCCTGTTATTTCAGCCACTCAGGCGCAGCGGGCGGGCGGGCGGGCGGGCAGAGGGGCGGGGGGGGCTCGGAGCTCTCCATGAATGACAGAGAGCGGCGGAGGAGCGCGTCGAGGGGGCTGGTTAAGTGCACCGAGTGAGTGGCAGTAATCACAGCTCTGGTAAAAAGCACTCCTCGGCTCTGTATAATGCTCGTCAAAATGGGGCTGCCTCTCTCTCTCTCTCTCTCTCTCTCTCTCTCTCTCTCTCTCTCTCTCTCCCTGCCGCTCGTCCTCTCTCTCTCCCTCCGTCTGATAATAGCCCCAGATTGAGTAATTGTGTGTTTGAGTGGCGCTACACTGCGGGGTGTAACCTGCAATCAGACACCAGGAAAATGTTTTGCTTTTTTCCTCTCTCTCTCTCTCTCTCTCTCTCCCTCTCTCGCTCGCTCTCTCTTTCCGCTTGTCAGCCCCCCCCCCCATTCATACCGAGCTTCAGCGCAGTGGAAGTGTGTGTGTGCAAGCCTGTGTGTGTGTGTGTGTGTGTGTGTGTGTTCCAGCCAGCGCTCCCAGCGCCCCGTCACCCGTGCGAGCGGAGGGCCCACTCATCGCCGTCAGTGGAGGGCCCGGGTCAATAACAGCTGTGCGCCGCGCCGTAATTGATGTCATCATTTCAATTTGAGCTGATTACATTTGAGAGCTGCTTATCGTGTGACCTGGGCTGCAAGGGAGCGGGGAAGCTGCCACGCCTGACCGAGCTTAACGGCCGGGGGGGGCGGCCGGGATGGATGGGCTCGGCTCACGGGGCTCGCAGGGCCGCTGCTGCTGCAGCCGCCTCCTCTGTTGGGTCTTTAGTCGGAGGTAATGAGTGAGGGAGGGAGGGAAGGAGGGAGGGAATTTCCGGGGGGCACGGCTGGCACGAGCGCCTGTGGATGTGGGCCGATGACTGCGATCGGCCCAGACCCTCTGGACACAGGGTTACAACCTGAGTGTGTGTGTGTGTGTGTGTGTGTGTGTGTGTGTGTGTGGGGGCGGGGGGGTGGAAGTGAAGAATGAGCAGATTTCCCACACACACACAAAAAGAAAGAAATGCCAACAGAATGGGCTGAAGACTCATGACTGAACGTGATGTGACGGCGCCCCCCCGCGTCGTTCACAGATCAGCGATCAGGTCGGCCACGGGGTCGAGAGGTCAGGTGCGGTGCATGTGTGACGGCACGGCGATAACACAGTATTACAGACAGCATTAGCTTCGCGCTAATGATGACAGAGATCACTAAATGTAACTTAGAGGGGATTTTTATGACATTATCACCTGGCGCTGTCCATAAAATAGTGATGCTCTTGTTATATAATCTGTGTGCTGGCTAAGGGGCCTCCTGAGCATGTGCAGGTAGAAGGGGTGGAGTTAGTGAAAGAGGAAGGACTTTTACTACTTTTACTATTATTCTTATTATTATTGTTATCATTATCATCATCATCAGTATTACTATTATTATTGTTTATTAATAATAATAAGAATAATAAGAATAATAAGAATAATAATAAGAATAATAACAACATATTATATAATTTCCTGTGAGGGATAGATAGATAGATAGATAGATAGATATAGATAGATAGAAAGAAAGAAAGATAGATAGATAGATAAGATAGACAGACAGGCATTTGTCAAGATGCTCGTTCTAAACGCTTCACGCAGGTTCGTGCACATAATAAAAGCCTGCGAAGGTTG
Organism: Nelusetta ayraudi; assembly: GCF_046127955.1. NCBI lineage: Eukaryota > Metazoa > Chordata > Actinopteri > Tetraodontiformes > Monacanthidae > Nelusetta > Nelusetta ayraudi. The sequence continues at coordinate 1,560,682 of NW_027466089.1, forward strand.
TGGAATGCTCCAGAAACACCTGTCTGGGACTCCCCTCTGTCATTAGCAGCACAACATAAGAGAGAACAACAGCAGCAGCAGCAATGCCAGGGAAGGAACGAGTCGACTCCAAGCTCCCTCCCATCTTAAATAAACAAATAAAACACCTGTCAGCGCTCCGACGTTCCTCCTCGTCTCCATGTTTCGGAGCCTTTTCAGTAAAACGTGCCTCGAAAACACGCAGCCGGCGGTGCTCCTGCTGCGCACTAATAACACACAGACGAAAACGAGGCGCGCGACAAATACAAGCAAAAGCAGGACGGCACCTGCACCAGATCAGGGCTAACTGTTTGTTGACAAATAATCATTTCCGCATTGTGCGACGATGGCTGGAAAAAAATGTTCTCCAGAAGGACGGATTCCCCCCCTCCTCAACCCTCCATCCAGCTTCTCCTCTGTTCAAATAAATAAATAAACTAGAACCTGTGAGCTCTGTGCTCGGACTGGAGGCGATATACCCTGAACCCTCAACACCACTTGTCTGATCAGCACTTGAGAGCTAAAAACAGACAAAGACTGCTAAGTTTAAAGAAGAAGAAGAAGAAGAAGAAGAAGAAGAAGAAGAAGAAGAAGAAGAAAACTGCCTCTCTCGCTCTCTCTCTCCCTCTCTCTCTCCATCTTCTTTTTTTTTGCCAGAGCTCCGAGTCTGTGTGTGTGTGTGTGTGTGTGTGTGTGTGTGTGTGTGTGTCGGGGAGCAAAAGCTTGTCTGTCACATTCCTTTTTCTTCCTCTCTCGCTGCCATTTTCCTCACTCCTTTTTTAATGCTGCCATCATTAGGGGAGCTCTCCTGCTCGCCACCGCCGCCACCACCGCTGCCGGCCAAGAAACACGAGACGCACAGAGGGAGAGAGAGGGAGAGAGAGAGAAAGAGGAGAGACAGTGGGAGAGAGAGGAGAGGGTGGGTGTGTGGTTGGAGGGGGGGCGTGCGCCACGGGAGAAATATCTGCAGATTCAGATTTGTTTGAATAATTATTCATTGATCTATTTTACCTGTGGAAGCTACGTGATGGCTGCTTCCAAGGCACTGGTGAAGCTCTCCGCTGCTTTTTTTTTTTTTTTTCATTTGCAATTTGAGCCACTTTCGCCACATCAGCAAATGCGCGTGCCTGCCGCGCACGTGACAACGTGCACGTCACGCGCCTCGCCGTGCCGACATCCAGCGCTGGGAGATGACAGGCAGGAGTGGAGAAAGGAGAAACGGGCCGAAGACGCCGCCGCTGTTCCAACTCCATCTCGCTTCCACACACACACCGGCACACCTGCGTGACCCTGTGTTCACAAGGCGACCCCCTCCCCACCTCCCGAGCTGCCCTCACATTTGTCAGGCTCACTCATTAGCCGGGACACGGCGGCTGGTCTGGAAGGCTGGAGGGCCGGAGGTGCAGCGGAGGAAACAGATGTCTGCAGGCAAACGGTGACAGTTGACGTTCACACGGGGCTCCGCGTTCCCCGGCGTCCAGCTGCTGGGTTGGTTTGTTTAATGACAGTATGTTGAAATGACGTGAGACGCGCTCGGCGTCGTCCACAAATCCTGGGAATAAACAGCTTCTCAGGAATTGGCTTGAAAGCGAAGATCTTGCAGCACTTGGTGATGTTAAAATATCCATCCATCCTGCACTCAGGGTTGGGGGGAGGGGGTCTGCTGCAGCCTCTCCCAGCTGTCACTAGCTGCGTTTCCATTACAGTTTTTCGCAAAATAAAAGCAACATTTCTGAAAATTTCAAGCACAACTGCGATTTGCAGGCGTTTTTACATTGAATGGTGTGCCGCGCATAAGCCAGAACTCTCGTAAAATCTTGTCTCGTGAGAATTCTTGTAATATCGGGACGAGACTTTACGAGAATTATGTCCCGCGAGATTCACGAGAATTACACTTCTTAGCTGTCAAGAATGGTTGCTATATTTAATTCTCGTAAAATTCGTCCCGTGAGATTTTTTTTTTTTTTTTTTTTTACGAGAATTAGGTTTTGCGCAGTTCAAGGGGTGCACCAGGTATAAATGCAGCGATGGGCAGCATGACACCCAGGACGAGTCCCCAGTTGATCGCAGGGACATTAAGCAAGACAAACAACCATGGGCATTCATTCACACACACACACACACACACACACACACACACACACACACACACACACACACACCTATGGTCAATTGAGAGTTTCCAATTCACCTCACATGTAGGGGTGCAACGGTTTCATAATTTGGTGTACACTGTAAAAAATGTCAGTGAAATTAACATTAATATCCTGTAAAATCTTGACATAAAAAAACTGTAGCAAGAAAAACATTGAAACTTTGTATATTTTAAAACAATGTATTGTAAACAACAGACCAATACATAATTGTCAATTTTACAGTCAGCATATGTTAAAAAGAGGGTATTTCTTTGTAGAATTAATATGTTGCTGTATTATAATCATAGAAAAATTGTTATTCTTGGACCAACATAATACAGTTAAAATTTCAATATGGCTTGGTTTATAGAACTTTAAAAAAATGTAAAATTCTTAACAATTAAAAATGTTAAAATTATAGAAAATATGTTGTAATTTCTAGATAAATACTGGAACTTAGATTAAATGGATTACCAAATCCAGACGAATGCAAACAGATTTAGCAATGGCTAGTCTCACATAAACAATTAATGGTAGAGTTAGTTTGTATAGATCTATTTGATTCTACTTAAACACTCATTTGTTCAAATGTATGCTTTAAAATTAATTCTAATCTGCATAATTTCATCAGTTTGAAATGAGTTGATACTAGTTTGGTTTTAAAAGTTGCGAAACAGTTGTTATTATTGCCGCCTCACAGTACGAAAGTTGTGAGTTCGATTCCAGGTCTGGGATCATTCTGTGCGGAGTTTGCCTGGTCTGCGTGGCTTCTTTCGGGGTTCTCCAGCTTCCTCCCAAAGTCCAAAAACATGCATGCGAGGTCAATTGAAACTCTAAATTGGCCGTAGGTTTGAAGGTGAGTGCAAATGATTGTGTCTCTACATAACAGCAAGAATTAGTCCTAGCATACCCCCATGACCCTGAGTTTGGGAAAAAAAAAACTGGTATGGAAAATTAATGGAAAGATGGTTTTCATAGAAGTTATGAGAGGTAGGGTGTACCAAGGCGATGGTACAGACTAATGTTCAAAAACCTCTATGGCACACAACTTCACAAAGATGGTGACATTGCCCGGTATGGTGTAGCTGGGGCCCCACCCTGGAGACAGGCCTGGGGTTGGGGCTCATATCCGAAGACCTGATGGCTGGGTCTAAGCCCACTGGGCCCAGCCCGATGGAGCGACATGGGTCCAGCCTCCTGTGGGCTCGCCAACCTCAGAGGAAGCTGCAGGGGTCAGATTGTTCGGTGGACCATTGAAGTCCAGGGCCTGGACGACCTCGTAACTGCTTGAAAGCAGACTCTCCATTTCTCTCGTGTTGCCTGCGGTGAGCGATGGCAGGCTTATTTCCAGAAAGACTCGGCAGGCCCAAGCGCATCATGAGGGTCTGTTGGGAACATCTGGTTGAGCTATAATTGGACTTATATGCTAGAATAATATCATGCAATTCAAACAAATTTATTTAATTTAAATAGATATACTCATTGTTATTAATTTAAAGTAATAATTGTATTATATTATAATGTTTAGATATTATATAATTATTCTTTATATAACTATTATTTATAGTAAATACATAAATCTAATAATTCTCAAGTGGTTTGTGTTTCTGTGGTTAAATACGCAGGGCACACTGGAGAAAAAATGTCAGAAAGCATAAACGTTGCGTGAGATTTTAAAAATGCAAGGACCAATCAATAAAGGAGTACCTTTTGTGGACTCTTCTATGATTGGATGCCACGTTTTGGCGGAGTACTTGGCGCGGAGCAGACAGACTTGGAATTGTGGGAGCAGACGAAATACGTTGCGAGGAGTACGAACGGGGAGAGCGAGAAAGACGAAATTGGAGCAGTGACGAGTGACGGAGCAGGAGACACGGAGGTTCGGGAGTTGGAGACAAAGAAGTGTCATAAAGGAGGATGGGAGACAAGTCGGAGCAGGGACGACGGACGAGGAGACAAGCGAGAACAGGTACGTCGAGGAGGCATTACCATGCTATAAGCGGTAAGCTAGCAGACTTCATTTTTACGCTAACAGACGAAGTCTTAACTTGCGTGGCATCGCCATTAGTTACTTCAAACGTGCTTTCAATATTTCACAACATGTTTGCATGCCGTTTTTGTAGCAAAACTCTTCTAACTTTGAGAGACTATGTTCTGCATTGCCGCGTTCATAGAAATGAACCACGCTGCGTTTTCCAGTGTGTTGGCGTCGACTGAAAGAAGACATTTTCCACGTACGCCGCTTTCAAAGCTCATTTCTACCGCGTACACAATGTGCCCGAACCTCCGCACAGTAGAGCCGTTGTTTCAGATTTGAAATGCGCCATTTCGCTGTGCGTCCGCCAGTTTCATACAGCAAAAGAACTCATCCATCATTTGAAAGAGCATTTAGTTGAGGGAAGAGTTGTATCATGTCCCGTAATTGATTGCAAAAACGTGTTCACAAATAAATCAACTTTCACTGCTCACATGTCACGCAAACATAAAGGATGTTCTGTGGAAAACATAAGTGATGTTTACAGGGAAACGGTGTGTCAGTCTCCTAGCACTGTATGTGAGGATGCTTCACAGATCTTCAACACAGTAGGTCCTTCAACCAGTGGAAGCTGTGAACTCCCACACGATTTCAATGAGACCTTTCTCAGGAATATTTGTTTATTTTATCTAAAATTGCAAGGGCAGCTCCTTCTCCCTGCTTCAACAATCCAGATTGTTGTGGAGGAGATACAAAATGTGCATGAGTTAGGACAGGATTTCACTAGAAGTAAACTTCATTCACTTTTAAAAGATGACATGGGTCTAACAGATGATGCAGTCGCTAAAATCTGTGATTGCGTTAAAGATTCAGATCTATTCTCTGCCTGCCATCGGGGGCCACTAAGAACAACTTATTGACGAACCCAGACCTTCAAAAAAATGTTCAAGTACATTGAGCCTAAAAAACTATCATTAGGGATTGATGAAAACAACACACAGAGGTATGCTTACTACATTCCACTGAAGCAAACATTACACACCCTTTTAGAATCTGAGTTGTGGAAGAATACAGTGACCCAGCAATATACCACAGACTCACAGGAGTTTAGTGACATACATGATGGACAAATCTTTAAGTCAAACAAATTCTTTATTGAAAATCCAGGTTGCCTGAAGCTAATTTTGTACCAGGATGCTTTTGAAATAGCCAATCCTCTTGGTTCGGCTAAGAAAAAACATAAAGTCCTAGCTGTCTATCTTTCTGTGGCAAATTTGCCTGCTTATGCGCGATCAAATACTGATCACATGTCCCTTGTTTTGTTGTGTGGAGAGAAGGACTTAAAACAGTTTGGGTATGCTAAACTTTTCTCAGAGATGTTGGAGGATTTGAAAGATTTGGAAGAGAATGGAATATGTTTGGACTTTAAAACTGTGAAAGCAGCACTGTATTGCATCGCAGGTGATAATCTTGGATCACACAGCATTGGGGGGTTTACCGAAAACTTTAGTCGTTCAAACTATTTTTGTCGATACTGTGAAGTCACACGAAGTGACTTTCAAAATAATGATCCCAATGTCTGTGGTCCACAGCGTACGCCTGAAGCTTACGACTCAGCTGTAAATGATCTCACATCTGAAGACGGGAAGGTTGACAAAGGCATAAAGGTAAATTCTGTATTCAATGCTTTAAAATCTTTTCATGTTTGCCAGCCTGGTCTCCCACCGTGCTTAGGTCATGACATATTTGAGGGCATTTTATCCTATGATGTATCACTGTACTTGAAATATTTCATCAAGAAAAAGAAGTGGTTTACTTATACACTTCTGAATCGGCGAATCACCCAGTTCAACTACAAAGGTTCTGATGCACTCACAAAACCATGCACTGTCAATGATGGGTCTAAGCTTTCTGGCCAAGCCATACAGAATTGGAATTTTTTGAGGTTGCTGCCTGTTTTAATTGGTGACAAAGTGCAAAGTCCTGAAGATGAGGTGTGGCAGTTAACTCTACAGCTTAAAGATATAGTTGATCTGATTTGTGCACAAAGAATTTCTATGTCACAAGTAGCATATCTTGAAATCGTAATCCAAGAATATCTGGAATCAAGGAAGTGTTTGTTCCCAGAGTGTACATTAAAACCAAAGCATCATTATTTGCGACACTATCCAGCACTTCTTTTAAAGTTTGGCCCCCTAATACGACTGTGGACAATGCGATTCGAAAGCAAGCACAGCTACTTTAAGAGATGTGCCAGGCATCTGAAAAACTTCAAAAATGTATGCCTTACTTTGTCTGAGAGACACCAGATGTTTCAGGCATATGTTTTAGTTGGACCAGGAAACTGTCAACCTCTGCATGTCAAAGACAGCTATACATTTCACGTTGATCTTTACAGCGAGAAAATTAAAGAAGCCGTGAGCGAGTTTGACTTCTCAGAAAACAACACTTGTGTTTCCACAGACATACAGTACAAAGGAACAATATATAAGAAGGGCAATTTTCTTGTGTCCAAAAATGATGAGACTATGGAGTTTGGAGAGCTTCTCATTATTTTAATCAAAAATGATACAGAGGTGTATTTTGTCATGGCTGTACACAACGCTGACTATCATTCTGAGTACCATCTCTACTCTGTGAAAAAAGATTGTGCAATGTTGCTTTGTCTTAAAATCAGTGACTTGGTAGATTTTTATCCTTTAACATCCTACGTTGTTAGTGGACACCAAGTCATTCCACTGAAGCACAGCATCTTCTCCAAATAAACTTGATCTTGAGCACTGGTGGGAAAAAAAGGCAAAAACATTTCATAATGCATGTGATTTTTCTCATTGTACCAGCAATGACCGACTGGGAGATAACATTTTTGCGCCGTGCCATCAATGAGGTCTTACCTGACCTAGCTGAGGCGTCAAAAGACATTTTGGAGGAGACCTTGCAGTCCCTTGGTATCGAGACAAGTGATGATTTTCAGTTCCTTGAGGAAAGTGACTTGTTGACGGCTTTGAGACCCATTCAAGCCAGAAAAGTCATTGCTGCTTGGAAGTTGAAAGTTAAGTATTCAGCATTGGCTGCAGTTAGTGCTAATAGAAAAACAAAACCATTCTCATAATGTTTGTCTTCTCTATCTCACTCTCTGTGTCTCTTTCCTTTTCTGCAGGCCAAACTGATGACAGTATCAGCACATCTTGTCTCTCACCAGCACCTCCACCATCCTTGGAGTCTGCCTCACCCAGAAGTTTGTCTTCATCATCTTCCAGCAGCTGCCAAAGCCCTGGTGTTGACTGGGTGGATACATACCAAGTTCCATGGGACAAATTCCCAGAAGAACTAATTCAAGCTCTAGAGAGGGGAAAACGGCCAAGCCCTCGTCTAAGAAGGGAGATGGTTCGCATCATTGTTTCTGATATGATGCGAAGAAATTCTTCAGTGAGTAAGAGAAACTCAACTGATATTGCCAAAAAGATGGTGGCAAAGTATCCAAAATCTTTGCAAGATATTATAGACGGAGATGTCATAGGCCCAGGTTACCACTCTCTTGTGAAACAACTGCAAAATAGAATAGAGAACGTGAAGAGACCGACAACACCAAAAATAAGAAAAAGAAAGACTTGCACAGAGGATTGTGACACAGATGAGGTCCCTCCACAACAAAGAGCAGCAACCCAGGACACGTATGGATGCATCAAGTGGAATGTAAAATTCTTGCCACTTGGAGAGACCCTGGAGAGCCAGCAAGATAAGCAAGAAAAACTGCGGTGGATGTCTCAGCAAACTAATGCTAATCAGGAGGAGGCCAAACAATTAATGAAGCTAACCTTCTACACACAGCGCAAACAAGTTAACGAGGGGAAAAATATAAAAGACCTGCTGCAGGAATGGCCCTATTGGTTCAGTGAACTTGGCATGGATGTGCACTTCAAAGAACTTACAGGAATAGCACTTAAAGAAACGTTCTTAAAAAATGTGGACCTGAAGGGGAAGCGGCTTCTAAACTTCATGAGTACAGTTTGTATGAGCAAAAACAAAAAGTTCTTGCTGGCTGCAACCAAGGTGAAAATGTTGAGAGGTGCTGAGCTGAGTGGCTGCTCTGAAGATGTGAAAGAAATGGTCCTGCTGCTGATGGCCTATTTCGATGAAAGAGAAGAAATTATGTTGTCTAATGTGGAGGACACCTGTCTGGCAAGGGAAGTCCAGACAGACAAGCTCCCCTTAACTCCTACTATCATTGTCTGTGGTAAGTTAACTTTTGATCAGTGTGTTTCTTTTTATGTCTAGATGATTTCTACTTGATTTTGTTGTTGTGAACAGTATAAATTGTGAGAATGTGTGTTGAATGTGAGGGTCTGTTTTGAAAGGGCGAGTGTGTTTGAGAGAAAAAATATACTTGTTTGTCTATGTGTGTCTGTAAGTCTGTCTGTGCCCGAAAATGTTTCAGGAGCACAATCATTTGTTTCACCTAATGTTTTGTGTGATTTCTTTCTCATTTTTTTCCTTTATTTTTTAGGGCAGTCCTGCTTTACTGCCACACGATTCATGCTCTGTATTGACAGAACGATTGTTCAGGAGAACATCCCCTCCTTTATGTCATCATTGGTTATGATGTTCGGAAGCTACTACAACTTCAACATCCATTATCCAGCCAGGCTGGCATCTACCCTGGAGTTCCTGCAGAGGTAATATTTTCTCTGAGAAAAAAAAGAAAAGAAAAGAAAAAAAGTTGTTTAATGTACAGTAGTTTCTATTGTCGTTCTGGAAGTTACTTTATCATTAATCCATGTCTCTGTTTTCTGCTGTTTTCCAAGATGCTTTTTTTCCATAAATCCTGAGAAGGGCACGAAAGTAGAAAAGACCGGCACCTCCCGTCTACACGTGAACCCCAGAGTCCTCACATTGATCCAAGATCTTTCAGATCATGAGTGGCGGGACATCTGAATATGTTCTCAAGTAAGTCTTAGTAGTAGTTAAACGTGTGGTCCCTAAGTCAGTCATACAGACATACAACCACATTAAAAATGTACATAAATATAAATGAACCAGAAATCTGTAAGCTGAAGCTTTAGCAAAGTTGAGGTTAGCGTTGATGCCCCAGTCGCTAATAATTTTTTTCTTTTTGTTGTTTAATTTTTAAGCTTTAACAGTGATTGAAATTTGTTTGAAGTTGTGTTAAATGTTGTGTTTGTGAGCTTATGGGTATCTGTGTCTGTGTTTTTGAACCTGTGTGTGTATCTGAGAGTCAGTGTATGTTTGTGTAGGACTGAGTCTTAGTGCATTCATGGCATCGTTGTGCTTTTCTTCTCTTTTCAAATATGCTTTTCTTCCATCAATACAGAGAGCACAGAAGTGGAGTAGAACAGCAGATCCTGTTTACAGTGGAACCCCAGAGTCCACACCTTGATGCAGTTAAGGTTTCTAACTATTGCTTAGTTCTGTAAGCTTTCATTGTATATGTTATAGATGGAAATCTGATTTAGACCTGTTAGAATTTTGACAATCTGGTTGCACTTTGTTTTTTATGTTTATAGAATTATTTGAAATTATTATTATTTTCTCAAGAGGAAAAGGAAGAGAAATGCTTTGTTCCTTAGTTTAAAATTAAGGCAAGGAAATTGTCAAAGTGAAAATGTTTTGCTCTTTGAAGTAATAAAATCTTGAAATTATGAGTTGGTATTGCAGTTTTTTTTTTTTGGTCTAATTACTTGAGGGTATAGTTCTTTTCACATTTCTTGTGAAAAAAATAAAGAAAGTGCAGTTGTCACAATAAAATGTAGAAATGGTCAAAAACATTTCTTTAGGTGGCTTAAATTTTTAAGTAGCAGTAAACATTACAAGTAAAAACCTTTGTTTGAGGTCCTTCAGAGTTCGTGTTTGGGTCCAAATTCAGTTATGGATGTAGATGTTTATTTTGCAACAAAACATTGCTTTTAATAATACAAAATATATTACATGCAACACAACCTTTTATGAAAATAAGCAAGAAAAATTGGTGAAATTACAATCTTATTATGAGGCTTTTACAGTTTAACAATGCCTTGCATCTGAAGTTTTGTTGTGCGTTTGAATGGGATTGTATGTGAAATAACCAATAAGCACATGTAAATTTTACAGAAGAAGATGGCTTTAATAACAGCATGGTCATTCCAATTTGGCTGAAAAGGGATGTTCAATTTACAAAATCAGGATGTATTTTAAAAATATTATTTTGTAATTGGCAACAGTTTTAAATTGATAAATTTACAGTTTGTTTTGTAACGTGGTTTACACTCTGCTGTATTTTTTACAATATTATTCTGGCAACCACAGCTGCCAGATTTATTCCGTAAAAACAACAAGTTTTTTTTTACAGTGTACGATTATGATTTTACGGTTTTACGATTATTATTATTATAGACATAACACAGGTGGCGCCAAACTTTATTTGCAATGGGCCACATGACGGAACTGCATCGTGTCGGCGGGCCACGGTTCGTTGGGGGGCGGGGTTGCTAGTTGGAAATTGCGCATCCCGGCATTTTTATTTTTTATTTTGGACTGGGGAAGCGGGGGGGGGGGCGGAAGCACGCTATCGCTGTCGCTCTACGCTAAACGTGTCGGCAAAGTTACGTGCCGCCAAAGTTTCGGATTTATGACTGCATTCACGTGGGCCGGACAGAATAAACCAAGTCTGACTGTATGGTGGGATTTCCCTTTAGAACGGCAAAACATTAACGTCCTTCTTGTCGCCAAAATGCTCCCACACTGCCGACCTCAGACGTTTTTTTTTTGTTTTTTTTTTGGTGGAAAGAGGTCGTTTTCGTTCGGTCTATCTGCCTGCTCTGCAACGTCTGTCATTAGCTCTATTCTAACGGAGCCACCATGTTTAGCTAGCTGAGCTCCCACCACTACAAGAAACGTGTGTGTGTGTTGTGGTACGCCCGCTAAATGGGCCGTGCGGAAACAAAGCGAGAACGAGACAAAGGGAACGTCCCGGCTTCATTTTGCGCCGCACGGGAGTTTAAACTGACGGACTGTTGTGAGCGGAAATAACCGGTTTTGCTGAACGTCTCGGTTAAATTAACCGCGACGTTTAAAACCGCGGTTAATAGTAAAACCGGTTAACCGCTGCACCCCTACTCACATGCATGTTTTTGGATTGTGGGAGGAAGCTGGAGCGAACCCACGCAGACACAGTCATGCAAACTCCACAACGAAAGGCCCCAGGCTGGGAATCGAACCCACATCCTTCTTCCTCTGAGGCGGCACCATTGCGCCACCATGTCACCCATGTTACAATATATTTTACATAAATTTGGAAACATGAAATTATTGTTGTGCACAACCAACATTACAATATAATATACATCTCTCTCTCCATCAGTCTACTTCTACTCCTGGCTTGGCCTCCCAAGTTTCTGGAGATAAGATCCCCGACTTTGAGAAAAATTGTTTGCATAGCCAATAAAAATCCCCCTCCCTAATCCCCCTCCCTGAGATTATACGCCAAAGGATTTCCACTCGGAAAGCTCCGCCAGGCCCGAGCTGAGACGGCGGCTAATGAATTGGTCACATATAATACCAATCATCAGGATCTCTTCAGCCGTCTGCCGCGCCTTGTTAGAGGCTCGTTTGCGTGGGCCGATCTGAGAGGTGTTGACGCGGAACAAGACGAGGCTGTGACAAGCGGCGCTTCTTCACGCGACCAGAACGGATTCGGTTCAGGTGTGGGAGTGGATTAGATACGGCTCGCACACCCTGACGGATAAAGAAAGAAAATCACTGAATACGGAAAAGTGACACAATGCTATTTGCGTCCGTCCGCCTCCTGTTATTGCTGAGAAGAAGGGGAGGAGCCGCGGTGTTCCACATCATCTCAAGACACACACACACACACACACACACACACACACACAAACACACGGATGCACCTGACCTCACACACCCACATGCTTACAAAAAACAATCAGATCAACACAGCCAAGAGCGTCCGCGTCTCTTAAACTAATAAGACACACCTCTGGTTTGCAGACGCAAAATCTGAGACGACACAGCAAATCTGCAAAAACCAGAATTCAGATCTCAGCACTTTTCAGAGCCACACATACATGCACATACATACGCGCACATGTAATCACAACAGTAGCTGCCTTTCCATGACCCCTAGAATTGCACAAAACCTAAATATCGCAATAAAAAACTGGTAATGGAAACACCTAAACTTCAAAAAACCTCTCAAATGTCGCTAAAAGGTTTTCACGCTCTCATGAGGTGGTTTTGCAGATGCATCACTATAGAGGCATATCACAAAAGTGCCATGGAAACACTTTTTTCACTTTTACACGTCCCCGGACGTGACGTACGGGGTCACGTGACCAGCTCACTTCAACTGAAAATGGTGCGTTATGTTTGGACGGAGGAAGAGACGGAATATTTCTTACAAGTCATCAAAGAGAAAAATATGCCAACCATTCTTGACAGCAAACAAACGTAAACAAGCAAAAGCAAGCTTCTGCGCTTCACACCATTCAATGGAAACACCTGCAAATCGCAATTGTACTTTGTCAAAAAAAAACTGGACACACAGGTAGTGACGCTGGAAACTGCTTAAGCCTTTTGTAAAAAAAAATTTAAAAATCCGCCTCAGCTGCGGTTCGACCCCGCAGAGCTCAAACAAACCATGCAGGGAAGTGAGCCACCAGCTGACCACGGCTGAAAACAACCTGCAAATTTCCATCTTGAATATCCCATCTCGTACGAGTGAACCTGCTATTTATTCTAAACCATTTCAAAACGCGCTCTTTCCCCCACGCTGCTCTCATCCCGTCTCCCGCGGCCCCTCCTCGGCCCTGCGGCCGGGCGTCCAGGCCTCTCAGGAAGTGGACGCAGCGGGACGGGAGCTGGCTGGGAGCTGGCTGGGAGCTCTGCTGGGTTCTGAGTCACGCAGGGGGGGGGGGGCGCTGAATATTCCGGCGTGCTCAAAGAGGCCGAAGTGATGAGTAATGACAGGAGATGTTCGGGGCGGGGAGAAACAAATTAAACATGAAGTGGACGGGACTAATGTCGTTATCAAACAGGACGTCCCCCGCTCTGGAAAAAAGGGTGCCGCTGCCGTTGCGTCAGCGACGATGATCGCGTCGCCGTAGTGGGATTGCCGCGTTGAAACACAGTCAGACGAAATACTGATATAATCTGAGATCAACCAATCAATCCCTGTTTGATACACTGGCCGTTATTATTTTGTAGAAGCCAATGCGATAAAGCATTATTTGCTGACCCTAAAGGTGTCATGTCCTTATAGACTAAATAAATAATGATTTGACCGTTTAGTGGAAAAAGTTCCATCACAGTGATGAAACAGTGAGGTTTGTTCCACTGGTTTTAGATTAGATTAGATCACATATTCCTTTATTCATCCCTCGGTGGGGAAATTAAAACTGTTAGCAGCAGCAGTACACACAACAAACATATTCACACATACCAGGTATAAAAAAAAATAAAAGACTCTGTGTTTGGTTCTGGCTTTATCATTTTTCACAGGTGCAGTGCAGAACCATCAATTAACAGAACAGCATCAAAGCAGCAGTGAGACTCCTAATGCATTCGCCCACATTGACGTGACGCCAGGTGGGGGCCTTCAGAACGGGGCCTTTCTGCACACAAGTGACTGCGATAACTTCCAATTTGAGTCCAAACGGGGAAGAAATATCTCGAGACGAAAAACACGAGAATAAGGCGGCTAGAGATTCCGCACGTCAGGTTTTTTTTTTTTTCCCTCCATGAGGCGTAAACATGTGACTGCGTCTATTAGGGAGCCAGCGGTGCATCCAGCCACTGCCGCTCCGCTGTCTGTTCACTGTAACCAAGCAGCACGTCGGGCCTCCTCCTGCAAATTGACACTATAGACGGAGGAATGACAGGCCGGGGCAGCCAGCAGCAGCAGCAGCAGCAGCAGCAGTCTGCAGTAGCTGCTGCTGGTGTCAAGCTAAGTGGGCATGTCAGGCTGGCGTGCTGCTGGCTCGCTGCCTGCTCCCTCTCAGCTGCTCCCGCCGTCCCCTGTGTCCTCGGCCCTAAACGGATCCAGTTGCTGCTACTCAGCTCCAGTGGAAGGTTGATGCGGCCGACTAATGAACGCTTCTCCTCCTCCCTCCGTCCCTCCTTCCCTACCCCAGGAACCCAGGAAGGTCCTCCCTCGCTCCCTCCCTCCCAAGTCTTCACTCTTCAGTCGTTCCTCTTCACACCGTCTGCGTCGTCTCACTTTTTTTTCCTTGCTTCTGCCGAGAGCCGTCCGCCGTCCGACCGTCTCCATCCCTCCTCTCCCTCCGTTCACTATCTTCATCATCATCCTCATCATCATCATCAACATCAGCCGGCCTCTATTAAAAGCCTCTCCAGCAGCACACAGCCTCTCCCTCTCTCTCTCTCTCCCTCTCTCCCTCTCTCTCTCTCTTTGAATAACCCTTGTGCGATCAAAACATTTACAACAATTGTGATTCCCGCCCCGTCCCTCCCGGCGCCTCGACGTGCAGCGAGCAGCACTGAAAAAAAAGAAAAACACCAGCGCGCTCTTTTAAAAACTCCTCCCTCCATTAGCATCAGGCAGCAGAGAGCAGGACAGGAAAAAAAGAGGAAAGAAAATATGACTCAGGTTTTTTTTTGTTGTGGGCCCAAAGAGGCCTGATGTTAGAGGACAACAGGGGGAGCTGCTGCAGCAGCAGCAGCAGCAGCAGCAGGAGCAGCAGCGCCTCGTGACCTTCGGCCGACGTCAACCTCTGATCTAAGGGTCATCGCATCAGCAGCGAAAGACAGAGATTAAAACAACATTCACCCCTTTTTGCTTGCTTTCTTGAACGCAACACAACACCTGCCCCCTAAGCCCCCTCTCCATGCACACCCCCCACCTTGACAGTGACTACGTTTACATGATTTGGTTTTCTCGTCTACTCGGACTCCCCTCCCTGTCCCGGTTTACATGCGGCTGAGAAAATCGAATGATTGAAGGAACGCGTCCACCTCCCCCACACTAGGGGGCGATATGAGTCTTTTCAGCATTTTAACTTCTGGGTAACCTCCTTTGTTGCACAAGAACAAAACAACTAGAGCACAATACAACACCGGTGTAACGTGCGTACTGCTCTTCAATTTAAACAAGTTTCATCGAACAGCTACTGATGTAAAATATGCACAAATTTGCCTCAAGCTGGACTTCATTTCGCCTGAATAAAAAACTCATGATGCTGGGTGAACCCCTGCAGCGGCCAGCAGACAGGTAGTAAAAGCGAGGGGCGGGGGGGGGTTTGTTCTACTCACCAGGCCGTCACAGTTGCTGATGGCCACGGTGGCACCCGGCGCTCCGGCCACGTCACCGACGTACAGGCAGTGGTCGTGCAGCGGCTCCGAGCGCCGCGTGCTGTCGCTGTCATCCCGCCACTCCACCTTGGCTCCGGGGGCCACCAGCCTGGCGTTGTGGCGCAGGCGCAGGTGGAACTCCCGGCCGAAGATGGTGACGTTGTAGTAGAGCCTCTCCTCCCGGGGGGCCGCCGGCTCGTCCCCCTCGTCGTGGCCTCCTCCTCCTGCCTCCCTCCTCCAGCGCCTACGGGGCTGCCCCCCCTCCGTACGGCCGGCCGAGATGGCGTGCGACAGGAAGCGGCCTTCCGCGTCCACACTGATGGGCCTCACCAGTCCATACTCCCCCAGGACGTGCTGCAGGGAGTCTGCGGGGGGGGGGGGGGAGGGAAGAAGGGATGGAGAAGGGTGAGTAACAGGGCATGGAGGAGGTGGACAGGTGGGAGAGGGGAAAGGGGAAGTGGAGGGGGTCATGGGAGGAGGGTGGAGTGGGCAGGTCAGAATGTAAAGCATTGGTGTCAAACTCTGGCCCGCGGGCCAAATTTGGCCTGCAGTGTCATTATATTTGGCCTGCGAGGCAACACAAAATCACTACTAGACTAGAGCTGGCCTTCTGCTATTATACAGCACATGTACAGCTAATACTACAAATCCCAGAATGCTCTGCTCGATCAGGACGTTCATTGAAGAATATTATTATTATTATTATTACTTGATTGGTTTATTGTTGTTATTTTATTTCTAAATTTATTATTAGCCAGTGGAAAAGTGTTACTACTAAAATTTAAATCAGAATGCTGCAAATAAAAAAGAGACATACAATTTTAACTTATATTTTATTTATTTTGATGATTTTTTGTTGTTGTTGTTGTTTTTATTAGATTTTACATGTATGCAATATGAAGTTATTTATTGTATAGTATTAGGCTTTGACTGTTCCATATTCAGATTGTTTGGGTCCATATGAAAAGGTTCACTTTTTTTTTTTTTTTAATAAATATCAACGTTGGCCCATGACTTTGCCCAAGTTTCACATTTTGGCCCCACTGGTGTTTCTGACTTCGACACCTCTAATGTGAAGGGATGTGAAGCCACATCCTGTTTCTCACTATGCAAATGGAGAAAAAAAGGGAGTCACCTTTAAAAAAAAAAAAAAAAAAAAGCGACAGACGCGCGCGCGCATGCATGGCAGCCCCACCCATGAACCCGGAGGCGACCCGGGTGCACGCCCAGGGGGCGCATCGGCAGCAGCAGCAGCACCAGTAGCTGCAGCTTCAGCAGCAGCCGCAGTAGCTGGAGCAGCAGCAGCAGGATCCGGGTACTAATTGCGGTGATAAACCGCGCACTATTTTTCCAGGCGCGCGTCACACCAGCTCCACGAGCTCGACGCGGCGTGGAAAAATAAAAGAGCGCAAGGGAGAGAAATGTTTGGGAAAACTGGGACGGAAAAACAGAGGGAGCGCGAGGAGGAGGAGGATCGCGCGCGCCTCCAGTCTCTGAGATTTGACTTTTATCGGCTGCGTTTGCGTTGTTTCACCAGTCGCCGTGATATTGTGTTATCATCGCTCATCTTTTTTTTTCTTTTTTTTCCTCTTTTTTTTTTATATGTACCCGCGTGCACATCGCTGCACGAGGCGAAGAGTGAAACTCTCCCTGCTTGTATTTACATCTAAAGTTGATGCGTCTCCGTGTGCGGCACCCACCAGCAGACAGGTGCATCTCGGAGCACCTGAGCCACACACACACACACACACACGCACACACACACCCTCGCAGGCCACCCAAAGGTACTGAACGAGTGCGCGCGCGCGTGTGTGGTCTCAAGGAGAGCTTTTTCCCACCCCACCCCCCAAAAAATTATCATTATTATTATTACGATTGCGTTTTAAATTTGATAAATACACATTTTATAAAGTTTGCTGACATAAAAATGAAACGAAACGAAATCAAATAAACTAGAATAGAATCAGCAGTTTGTATTTGTGATCCCCGTGCCGCGCTGGAGGAATTAGTTGATAACAGTGTGATCAATAGGCTTGACATCCGACTCCGGCGCACTGTGACAGATCGATGGACGCGACACAGCGGCCGTAAAAAAAAAAAAAAAAAAAAAACATGTGGAGCTCGGCCCGCTTCCCTCCTGCACGATCCGACAGTAAGAGGGGGAAGAAGAAGAAGAAGAAGAAGAAGAAGAGGAGCGTGGTGCATGTGATGCTCCTTTTTACACCTCGGATCCCATCAGACCCGGGAGGGGTTGGAGAGGAGGAGGGGAAGGGAGAGGGGGTCCTGAGAGACTGGCAGAAGTTAGGTGCAAAAAAGCAAAAAAATAAATAAAAATAAGAAAGGAGTGAGAGAGAGAGAAAAGGAGGAAGGAAAAGGCGCTGTGTGGGATAGAGGGAGAGAGAGAGAGAGAGAGAAAGAGAGAGAGAGAGAGAGAGGGAGAAGTGGACCGGACAGTGTTGGAGCTCCGGGACTCCTGACGGAGGGAGGAAGGAAGGAAGACGGACGGAGCGGGAAGCGCGTGCAGAGCGAGCGACGTAAACACTGGCCACGTTCAACTGTACAGCCCCCCCACACCGTACGTACCAACGCTACTGGCGATGTAGAGGCCGCTGGTGTGCAGCAGAAAGGCCGGCAGGATGACGAGGACACTTAATCCAGCCGAGGGACCCATGGCAGCTCCGAACTGCGCAGGTGAGAGAGCGGGACTCCGGGCTCCAGTGCGGTCAAGTTCCCCCCCGCCTGGCGCCAGCAGCCACGCCACGACAGCAACAGCACAGCAGCCCGCAACTAGACTGCCAAGTGCACCGGGAGAGACGGAGCTCTCCTCCCCTCTCCCTCTCTCTCACTCTCTCACTCTCTCTCTCTCTCTCTCTCTCTCTCTCTCTCTCTCTCTCTCTCTCTCTCCCGGCGTGTGTGTATGTCTCTCTCTCTCTCCCTCCCTCTCTCTTTCTTCTTCTTCTTCTCTCTCTCTCTCTCTCAACTCCTCTCTCCGCGCTCCCCACTGCGCGCACTTTGGCTGAGTGCTCCCAGAACTCCCCCCCCCCCCCCCCCCGGATGGCGCGCACGCACGTACCTGGACCACCACCCCACCCAAACCACACACACACACACACACACACGCACGCACGCACCTACCGCACAGCCACACTCATCTGTATGACTGACGGGCCCGCTCCAACATGAATGCGAGTTTTATTTTGAAATTATTTTTATGCTTAGTTGCACCAAAAGTGAAATTCTGAGAGTATTTTCATATATTTTTAAACTGGTACCGGTCGTCTTCGCCTCCACGTGCGACGCCAGCCTTGGATAAACTTTAAAATACCAGCTTCAAGCGCCCTGTGTTTGGACGAGCAGCAGCGCCCCTTGTGGTTCGTTTTCGAAAAGGCATATCCATCGCCCCCTCCTTTTTTTTTTGCAGGTCCAATTTAAATACACGAGTAAAAAAAAGAGAAAGGGGGGTCTGGCTAACCTACAGTGCCCTCATTTAGCGCATCATTTAGCAGTCTTGACTATTAATTCCATATTGCTGTTGTCACTGGTGAGCAGAGTAATGGTAAAATACAGTAGAAAATCGAAATTTAGATTATTTTTTCATGTCTTTAATTTTTTCAAACTAAATACACAATTAAAAAAAATACCTCAATATAGTAACAATAATAGCAAATTAAATAAACATTACTTTACGTATTTAAATGAGATTTTCCCTTGACATAACCGCCATGTAATCCCACTAACATGTTCAATATATTGTTTAGATTGTAAGGGATTTAATAAACACACAAACAAAACTCTTAAAAATCAGGTAGTCAAACCAAGATATTTAAAAGTTGGTAAATTCAGGACACAAACCAAAAATAAAAATATGTTGCTGTTGAGAATGTATTTCTCAGAACAATTTATCTGTTCTCATTTCGAAAAGCAGACACACAAAGCTGTTCTTCAGCTTCTGTTAATCTGAAACATTCAAATTACCTGAAAATCTCTATATTGAAGCGCTATTATCTGAGGGATACAATCATAGCTTGAAATATCTCTGACTGATGCCGCTGATTGTATTGCTATTACTGTGACACTGAGACTGGGAGCGATCCCATCACTACAGTGGCTCTATACCCTTAATTAGGGGGGGATCTGTTGAAGTGCCGGATGGAGTGAAACAGCAGGGGAGCCTCTTGTGCCACATCACCAGTCAACTTTTCTCAAAAGCGCAGGAAAGTGGGCCGAAAAAAAATTCAGAGCTTGGTTTCTTTGCTCACCGAGTGTTACGCTAGATTTAGTCAACACAGGGAGGCAATTCAGTAGGCCCTTCTGTTTTCTCTTAATGTTATGGCTCATCTGATTCAAGCATTTTCTGTGGTAGGTTTGGAATGTGGCTTAATACGTTAAGTTGCATTTATTTAACCTCACAAAGAATGCATTTGATTTTATCTCTTCAAAAGGCTGCAGCCCTTTGCAAAAATTCTTGCATGCTATGCACAAGATAATTTCGAAACAAATGAACGCTTTGATAGTGCGTATGAGGGGGTGAAAAACTCACCTCATCCTCCTCCTCCTCCTCCCACTTCTCCTCTCAGACAGCCACACCTTTACTTTACATCGCAACCTCCTAACCTCAAAACACCTTCTGGCGTTTGAAATTCTTGACTGACTATCCCGGGGTTTGGGCAAACCTTTGGACTGGTGGGGCCACAATAGCTTTGAATAATTTCTTCAAGTTCTCCGGGCCGGATTAAAAAGCTTCAAGGGCCGCATATGGGCCCTGGGCCATAGTTTGCTCACGCCCGGACTATCCACTCCTCTATCAGCTCGTGTGGGAAAATGAACGTCACCGCAGGAATGCCATCTGTTGCCGCTTTTGATGTCGTTTGACTGACAGCTTGTCTTATACTGCTGACTACGAGAGGAAGAGTGGGTAAGATGAAGAGAGGCGGGAAAGAAATCCGGTGAAAAAAGGAGGGGAATGGTGGGTGGGTGCCATGCCGAGGAGAGTAAAAAGGTTGAAAGAGGGCGATTGGAGCAGGGGAAGAAAAATGTGAAGGGGCCGGACGTATCTGGGCCAGCGAGGACGCAACGACATGTAAACACGGTCCGATTTACCTCGAGGTCTCTGCTGTGCAAACACAGAAGCTGACCCCGTGTGTGTGTGTGTGTGTGTGTGTGTGTGTGTGTGTGTGTGTGTGTGTGTGTGGTACAGTGAGAGGTCATCTTTCACCAAGCATTGAGATCACACCTAGATTCCCAGCGCCCACTTCTGGCAAAGAGATGACTGGAACACACACACACACGCACACACACGCACGCTGAAAAAGTATTTGACTTCCGCATTAATGGGCCAATAGAGCAATGCGCAGTACTGTCACTTCCCATCATGCCTCTGAAACTCACACAATCTATTTGGCCAATCAGAACGATCCTGGAGAACGTCGCTCGCAGACACGTCAGGACTCAGCCAATCAGAACGAGCTGAGGCACAGCATGTACGACGATGTGACGTCACGCAGGGAAGAAACTCTTTTTGTTATGATTTTCTGGCCTTTATCATTTTTTGAAAATGACTAAAAGACCATAACTGAAAAATCCAAATAGAAAGATTTTCTATGAATCGTGTTTCAGGTCACTGTCGTCCCGTCAGCAGTTTTAAAGGTGTTCATTTTTGTATTGCGGTCTATAGGAAAAATGCGTTTTGGGCCCATGGGATTTTTTTTTGCTGCAGTACCTCGAGTGGCCACTGGGAGAAATTGTCTCCCCGCCATATTGCCAGTCCGGTATCCACTTCTTATAATACATCCATGAATTTTTCCCCAATCGTCACTCACCAACAAAATGTCAGTGTGCTCCCCAGTCTGTGCAGCATGCCTAGCAGTGACACACACCCACACGGCATCGTTCTCATTACCACCTTCAGCAACCCCCCCCCCCCCCCCCCTACCACCTCCCCAACCCTCCACTCCTCCATCCCCCGACGCCCCCTCCCTTTTGGTGGCTTTGCTGTTCCCATGGAGATACCAAGCCCTACACCTTGAAAAGTCCACTTGGAAGACGCAGGGGAGTGACAGACAATATCGTTCCTCCTTCCAGACACACACAAAGACAAACACTCGCGTCCGTCCACCGGGATGTTGTCTATTTGGGCGAGGGATTGTCGAACGGTTCCGTGCCGAGGTTCAGCCGCAGATATGTTGTTTTCCCCCCCCCCCCATCGCACGTGCAAACAGATTGCAATTTGAGGAATACATGGATGTGGTTGATCCAGGGAAGACTGTCGTGCGTTCAGAGTGAGAGCGGCGTGTGTAGTTAATATAGATCCTAATTAGTGCGCTATATTAACTCGCCGCCTAAGGTGCAATCTTCCACTTTTGCAAATAGCAGTTAAGTATGTGTGACACAGGAGCCACGTGAGCGCAAGCAAGCTAACCCTCGCTGTAGTTTGAAATGAGTCATTTGTTTATTTCTAACCAGGTTTATTTGTATCTAAGGTCAATGTGGATCCAGTTTAGCAATGACACACAAGCATGTTATCATGCACCTACTAAAATCATTTTAAAATGTTAACGATAAATATTTTCAAATACTGCGTGGGGTGATTCACGGCTCCTTGTACGGGAATCCAGCACTGCAACAATGAGAAACAGAGTTGAGAGCGTAGATTGGCTGACCAAACAAAAGGCAAAGCCTTGATTCACAGTTGCCTAAAATAAATAAAGCAAAACAAAAAGCAAAGAAAAAAATAAAAGACATGTTAACCATCGTCCTGACCCCATGGAGCTCACTCAAGATACTTGGCAGAAAGCTGAAACATTCCACATGAGAAACAGATTATCCAGAGTCAAATGAGGTCGTAGTGCGATGGTGTGTTGTTGTTGTTCTAAGATTGGCCACAAGTAGCAGCAGGATGAATTCCGCTCTCCAAAGTATAGACTGTGCAGTGGTCCACTCAGAGTTATGGCCTGAATCCGACTGTGACGCTGCGCCACAGCCTCAAATAAGCAGCTCCTGCTGAAAAAAAAAAAAAAAAAAAAAAACGTGCAGCGCGGCGACGGCGGCTCGCAACGACTCGCTCTTGGCCCAAAAAAATTCCATCCCCGTGATCTTTCAAACTCCTCGCAAGTTATCACCAACTTTTAATTGTATTCAGCGGCGACTGGAATTCAGCACTTTCTCGCGTCTTAGCCGCAGTTCCTTTCGGAATGAGCCGACACACTTGTATAAAAGAAGGATTCAGACTAGACGACCAAGACTTGAAGGATAAAAGACGAGCCGGTCACAGCTTGCTACCAACTGTGTTTTATTCATCTTTTGTTTGCCGTCCGTCCTCATCCTGAGGGTCGTGTGTCCCTCCTCTCACGTGCAACTTGAGGCCGCGTGCGTTTCGGAGGCGCTACGGAACGAACATATGCCGTGCAGGGTCCTACCGGGCCCGGCGTGGATCGCCTGTCCAAACGTCTCACGGTGTCCTGGCAAGGTCGGGCAGCAGGCCGCCATGTGTGTGCATGTATTAGTGGGCGAGGACAGGTGTTCCCAGAGTGTCGGGGAGGGTCGGCCGCCGGGCATCACTGCCCCACGACAGCGTCGCAGGACAAAGGCATGAACCCTCACACAGGTGTGGCTGCTCAAAGTCAGTTCATAGCAACTCCACCAGGAGAGAAACTGCACTGTGTGTGTGTGTGTGTGTGTGTGTGTGTGTGTGTGTGTGTGTAACAAGAACCCTGGCTGAAGTTTCCACTTGGCTGAATTCCATTAATGCCACAAAGTTCGACCAACAAGGTTGATTTTATTATGACAAAGTTCCTTTACAAATGTTTTCTCGGAATAATGTGCTTCTATTGGTGTCTCTGGCCCGTCAATGAACTTTTTGAACATTTTTTGCAAAAAAAAAAAAAAAAAAAAAAAAGAGAGTGATACTTCTTCTCATTCCTAAGAAGAGAATGGTACAATAGGGCTAAATCTTGAGAAGCTCCAAGGGAAAAAAATCAAGATCTGATTATTGGTGTGATCTACGACGTAAAAAATGTATTCATATGATATGTATGTAGGGTGAAATTGTTAAATTTTTTGATGGTTATAAATCAGGGATGGGCAAAATGTTTGACTGGTGCGCCACCATGGGTTCTAAAATTTGACCGAGGGGGCCGAAGCAGGAGCAGATGGATGGAGTGTCATGGTGACCCACCTTATTGGAGAAAAAAAAAATACACATAATGAGATGTGTAAAAAAAAACGTAGGAGGGAACATATTGTTTCCTGGTCAACAGCTGATCAGCACTTAGGTATCAGTTTTGTTAAAAGCAATGCGCCTCATGGACTGCAATCCTCAGACATACATACTAAAGGCGAAGTCGGTGGACTTCATACAAAGAGACCTGCCTATTTTTTTTTTTTTTCCTGCATAATTTCATGATTTTCAAAGTCCAGGTGCACTGACTGATGTTGTCAATACTGTGAACTTTTCATTGCGCGGAGCAGCGTGAAGCCCGTGGAGCTCGACCCTCAGGTCAGTGGCCAATAGACTGCCTCCCACAGCAGGAGCACATTCAGGTGTGTGATCATTTTGTCACACACAGCAACTCGCTACCACCCCGCACACACACACACACGCCCATACACAACTCTGTGCTATTGACCGAATTGTTATGTAAGCTCTCAGTAGATGCCAATGGCCTATTTCTTATGCCCTCAACTGATGCCCATTTTGATATATGCTGGTCATTAGTCCTGCAGAAATGAGTAATACACAAGGAAAGACTTGATATCTTGAGTGGAAATGCATTTTGCGATAATACAGTATATTACACTTTGCTATATCAGTGTAATGGCTGTTTAAATAACTTGTTTCCACCTACGAAATGTGTCTAATGTGCAACACTATGCAAATACTTCCCAAGATTCCACTTTGCAGAAAGAGATCCGAAATCTAATCTTGGTTTTATATAATTCAATGTTGGATTCTATTTTGGCGTTGGCCTGATGTTGGGCCAAGTGGACAAGTGGAATTTCCAAAGCTGCCACAAGTTTGGAAAAAAGAAAAAAAAAAAAAAAAAGGGCCATCATGATGTCGGTCGGAGAGGCCTGTAATTCCAGCAGCAGGGAGGGCGGCCGCTGCTCCGTGACCTGAAATGTCCCTGAGTCAAACCCCGACCACAGGAAGCCCGAGGTCCTTCTTGGGAACAAGAAGTTATTGTTCCAAATGTAATGACCTGTGGGAAAGTCCGTCTGTGTCAGGTCCAAAGTCAAAGGTCTCACAATATGTCAGCCAGTCCAAAGTAAGTGTTGCCTCCTGAAGGCCGAGTGGAGCGGTGCATTGGAGAGAAACTTCCCTAGCGATCAGCTGATTACCTGAGTGAGAGCACCTGCCTGCAGTTCTTCAGCAGAATCACTGCGGCTCAGAGTGACTACAGCAGGCAACAGAGGTGAACACTGTTCAGCTTGGGTCAAACCACAAAGAAGCTCCTGGTAGACACACAACACGCAGCACAATGATGTTCTTCACGTAATAAAGATCCCTCTCTTCATACAAGAGTGAGAAAAAAAAAAAAAAACATTCCTGGGAGTTATTTATGAGAGTTCATGATTAAATAAAGCCACAGAAAACAAAAAAGCTGACCCGTCCGCGCGCGATACTTCAGCCGTGCACAGATGCAGCTTCCTTCCACTATGTGGCAGACGTGAAAAATAGATCTTTGGTGCAGATTTCTATCAATCAGACAAGGGGGAATTGTAGTCGCCGTGCTGTTCAAAAGGTGAAATAATCCCTCGGAGGCATCTGCAGCTTGAAGGAAAATGAAAAGAATGATATCTCTCTCACACACACACACACCTGCGCACACTGTATTCCAGACTGAACTCCAGCAGAAAGCACAGAGGATAAAGGGCCCACTAATAGATTTGGATGGAAATGTTTACAGATGCAGTAGATGCGTTCTTCTTCGTGTGGTGGACGTGATTAGTTGCCTGGCTGATTAACATTCGCTGCATCAAAAACGATGCACGATAAATAATGATATCCGTGAACAAAAAACTATTTAACGTAAGCTGATCAGGCAGCCGAGGTTGCTGGATTTCAAGGCAGCGGGACTAAACGGATGATAGATGTGCCGTCGGGTGTCGGGGTTCGTTAAATTTACAACAGATAATTACTCTGGATTATTCGCGAGCGCCACGTGAAATACTTCCTCAGCATTACTCAAGGTTTCTCGCAGCCACAACAAACACGAAGTGAGAGCTATTTAAATCCATTTGAATTGTCATTTCTGGAATGAAATTGCATTATTATTTATAGAGTGGTTCTTCGTTGTTGTGAAAGCCGTCCACTTCCATAGAAGGTTTCCAGCAGTCACTCAATTCAAGGAAGCCCCTCAGCGGTACGTTACATAAAAGCTCCCTCTTGTGAGGAGGCTAAAAATAGCATGTTGATGACAAATGATGGTTAAACGCTGAAGAAACCTATGCTGAGTTCCAATATACAGTAAGTCGATCTTTGTCAAAACATTTTCTGGTCCGTCACAAGTACCAGAAAATCATCTTTGACCGGTTGCAAAATTTCATATTGTTGCACTTCTGGTTTGGGGATGTTTGGGGGCTGTGACAACACAGACCTCTGACGCACTCCATCACTATTCACTTTCCAAGTTGTTCTAAAGTTCCACGTGTTCGCTGGTTTATGTCCAGAAACTGTCAGTAAATATTTTTTGGTTTGTGGGACGGAGCGGAGAGCAAAACGCGTGCGCTGCGTCCGCGCGGCTGTTTTTCTGCCGCAGCGGACGTCACGACCAAGAGCAGAACCAAACAAGCTGACAACCTGCGCGCCACTGCGGCTGTGAACCAGGTGCGGGCCAAGTGTCGGCGCGTAAGAAATCAATCTGATTTCGTCTGAGAGCGACGCGCACGGCGTTCACATGCAAATGCTGAAAGCTTGGTGCCAAACGCTTGATGAGTTCAAAGGGCCCAGATGGAGATTTAACCCTCACATGAGAAACAAATCTTTCTCGTCCCGTTCTCGAGAGGAAATGTATTCTATGGATCGCCAGAAGGTTATTATTTCCACCTTGGTTTACACACTCTCACGTAAAAATGTTCAGTTTGAGAAAAACAAACTAAGTGGAGCAGGTAGCTCGGATCATACAAGCCTGTATCCAAGTGCAACTGTTTAGACACCGAACCAATCGGTCAATCAAAATGAGTCTGTATAGCTCATGTCTGCAAAGGTGCACCGGCCTGTACCCTCAGACTGGCAGAGGAAAAACTGGAAGGAAAAAAAAAAAACCCTAAACAGTGAAAGAGAAGAAAGCTCAGTGAGGAGGAGAGAGGAGGGATCCTGCTCGCAACTGGTGTCACATATACACATCAAAGCGACATAGCGCTATAGCTACGTTTCCATTACAGTTTTTCGCGAAATAAAATTTCGACAAAGTGAAATTGCGATTTGCAGGCGTTTCCGCTGAATGGTGCGAAGCGCACAAGCCGCAATTCTCGCAAAATCTTGAGAATTACGTTGGGGGTAGCGTGGCTCCCGTACGTCGTGCACGGTGATGCGTAAATGCGGAAAAAGTGTTTCCATACGTCAGAAAAACCACCTCACGAGAGCGTAAAAACCTTTTAGCGATATTTGAGAGGTTTTTCCGAAGTTTAGGTGTTTCCATTAGCAGTTATTCATTGCGATATTTAGGTTTCGCGCAACTCTAGGGGTAGTGGAAACGCAGCTAATGTGAGATGTTGCCAGGACTCTAAGCCCAAACCTATGTTAGTATGGAACCAATCAGAAGAATGATGAGTGTGACGCAGGCGGTCACTTAGTCAACAAACCAACTGAACAAAGTGTGCAGCGGAGCTGGAAGGCCGAGCGTTGACTTGTTGATTCTGACACGTTCCCTGAGCCAAGCAGTCTACACTTGCACTTCTTTCGCGCGCACTCACAGCCACACAGTTGACTGGATGAAACGTGAAGGACATCTGGCCTGATCATTTACCACGGTCGGCCCAACACATGCAAGCCCGGCAGGAGTTCCTGACCTCCGTAATTAGACTCACACGCACACCGGACAAATCCCCCATTGTCATGTGAACATAGTGAGCGAAGCCTTCAACCACCGGCTCCTTTTTCGTCAAAGACGAAAACATGGAAAAAGCGAAACTTCCAAGTGGAAGGCGGCCGTCACAATCCGGGAGCGGCTGGTTTCCGTGATGGCAAAACAAAATGGTGTAAATACTCCGGCGTGTCCTAATTACGATCATTTGTGTTTAATTACTGTATTAAACAGGGAACGTGTTCTTATTCCACACGAGGCAGCATCCAAACCAGCTCTTACACGAAACTGAGATCCAAAACACGCGACAAGACGTTTTCCAAAAGTAGGGAGCAAACACCGTGCAACCAAAAGGTCGTTTGTGTAGCAGTTTGTCGCCGCCTTTTCTGCCCCGTCTTGCATTTTCTCCCTCGCGATTCTACGGCCGCCTGTCGCGGTTCGACTCCCTCTCGCCGCGACCGTGTTGGGGGTTCTGTTCGGCCGACGCCACGTTGTGTCCTTCCACGCGATGATTCCGGTTGCTCCACCCTCTTTAATTGAACACAGCACCTCGGCGTCGCCCCCCCTCCCCTCCCCCTCCACCCAGCTTCCCTATGAGCGCGCGTGCGGTTTGGACAGCGAGCGCGTCGACACCCTCGGCTGCACAGGAACATTTTATGCATCCCAACACAATTTAATTTAGTTTAATCTCGGCTTTTCCGCTGGGAATACAACATATAATTAAACTTTATGGAGCTGCCCTGTAGCTCATCCGGGGGAGCAACCACACAAAGACTCGCGGATGCGAAATAATAATTTCACTTCATGCGTAATCACATTATTATATGTTACACTTTCGAATTAATTTAAAAATAACTATTGATAAAAGCGGAGAGCTGCTCCGTGCATAATTGAGAGGACGGCATGAATAGGCATGTACGTTCGCGGTGCGTCTTCATATTACACGAAAGTGGGCGGATTTTATTGATTCAATCCCGTGCTTCATTACGTCTTCATACGGGCAAAAGGCTGTGGATGCAATAACGCCGGGTTATTAGGAAAGATACACAGAAATTGGTCCTGAATAGATTTAATCCGATGCCGCTCCGCTCGGCTCGGCTCGGCCCGGCTCGCGGCCGCTGAGTGTTTCGTGGCACTTTTATTAGGTTAGCCGGGACATAACATGGTCATCCGTCTCTCTGGATGGGGCTTAGCGAGGTGGATTTTTATTGGAGTTTCCATGGAAAAGGAGTGGTAAGGGCAGTAATGCCTCAGTATTGCCGGGGCTCGGGATCTGAAGGCAGCGCCTCGGAGACGCGGGGAGATCAGCCGAGATCACATGTTACGTAACCGGCGGGCGCACGGACTGGCGCGCACACACACACACACACACACACACACACACACACACGCACACACATGCTGCACCACAGGTATCATTAAAGCTGCAGCACAGAGTCTGTGCGGCCGAGACGCGCTCATCCATCACCCGTCAGCAGACACTTCTCCAGGTGTATCTCGCGTGTTTCCTTCCACCTTCGGCAAAGGCCAGGAGGCATTTGGTTGATGCATCTGTGCGCTTCCACCTCCTATGTAGAACAAAGGCCTGCTCCTCAGAGACCTCCCGCATCTCCCTGTCCTCTATCCTCCCCTGACCTAGTTTACCTGATTGATTTCCGCCCAGTCGGCCACTTGTATAACGCCGAGCGGGACCTGTGTGTGTGTGTGTGTGTGTGTGTGTGTGTGTGGTCGAGCCATTCCGCGCAAAGGCAGCAAATTGATCCGGGTGAGAGTTTCAACTTTTTTTTTTCTTAATGCGACACTCGCAGGAAGCTCACTGTGTTTCTCTATAAGAGGCCAAAGCAGCCAGACATTTTTTATTCTCTTTTCCAACTTTAACACCTGACTTCTGTAAACTCACAATTTCTCCCGCGTCTCTTTTTCTCTTTTTCCGCTCTCAAATATTCGTCCACATGAGTGGAACTTCAGACAGAAACAACTTCAAAGTCCCACAACTTTAAAAATCAAAATCGCATCTTGATGGGAAGTTTGGAGGGCGTTTTTGTATTTTGAGATTTTGATTTGTTCAAACCCATTTCCCAGGCAACACGATTCTTTTGTTTACTCCAAGTAAGATTAATATAGTCCATCTGGGCCTCCACACCCAACACACACACACACAATGCACACGCGCGCCTCCTTACGTGTCGCTTTGGCCTGGAAAGTCTGTATTTTTTCACCACTGCCTCGCAACATTAAGGTCTTTATTTTGTTCTTTTCCCCTCACTCCGCCCAGTAACACAATTCCCGAAATTCAATATATTCCCAATAAATGATATTTGTTCAGTGCTGCTGCTCTGGGCAGAACTTTTAAGTCACATGGGTTGCACCGGTCCAAAAAAGTCAAACAGTTTTTGGCTGCACAAGCTTGACAGCCAGAAGAGTGTTATGAATATTGCCCAGAATGGCTTTGTTTCACCAGCTGTTACAGTTTAGGAACTTCAGCGAGGGAGACTCTGCCTAAATGCTACGTAGCTTGAAGAAGGATGGTGATTATGGATAAAGTGCCTGAGGAAAAGAAAAAAAAAAAGGATGCGCCGACCTTTCTATGGCTGTTCTTTTTGTTTGTTTTGTTTTGTTTTCAGAACCTGTGGAATGTGTTGGTTGGACAGCACAGACAAAAATCAGCAAAGGGCTTTCAGCTGTGGCTCCAAAACTGCTATCAAACACAGAAATCAGCTAATGGGAGCTGACGAAAGACATGGGAAAGAACCACACGAAACAATCTGTTTATAAAATGAATTTGAATGTCTGAAAAGTCTCAGTCCTTGTTCGGACACAGAAAGTATGTTTTGCGCCAGCAACACCTGGAAGCTACATCCTGTTCTTCCTTTTTTTTTTTCCCCCTTTTTGCTCACCTGAAGAGTAAAATATAGTTTGACTCACCTGCTATTTCCGAACGTTGGAATTTCCTGTAGCGCCAGCTTCTCAACGAAGCCAAATACAATATGATTTTACAACTGGATTTTGTAGTTTTGACACTAAAACAAACCGACTCCCTGCACATCCTCTCTATTGTTTGGTTTTCCACACATAGCCAAAGACTTTAGCAGGCTACGTTATCGTTAGCATCCGTTTTATTTGTTGTTCGCTGACGCAAGCTGCGTTTCCATTACAGTTTTTCGCTAAAATAAATATTCCTAAAATTTCGACAAGGTACAATAGCGATTTGCAGGTGTTTCATGTGAATGGTGTGAAGCGCATTAGACGTAATTCTAAAATCTAGTCCAGCAAGATTGAATGTTTTCCAAAAGTGTTTCCATTGACAGTTTTTTATTGTGATATTTAGGTTTTGCGTAATTCTAGGTGTAATGCAAACGCAGCAAAATTGCTGTTGGCATATTTGCAAAACTGTCTAACCACTAGCAGCTAGAAATTAACAGTGTAAAACACGCAGAGGCCGTGTGGTGAGCGTCATGATGCCGCTGGGTCTGTGCACAACTACAAAACTGTGTTTTTCCTGAAGTTTTGTCCGAGGCTGATTTCTGTGCACAGCTCATTTAGGAGGTTACCAGCAATGCAAAACCATTGCATAAAAGTTGGGATTCAACAGTTTAATAATATATATTCAGAAGTAAGCTGAAGACACAGGGGAGGTTCGAAGGGGAATAGAGATATCCGAGAATGTTATATCATTTGTTATTGTACAACTGAGTCATTCTGCAGGAATCAACAATTCCACCGGCTCACGCCGTCTCGTTGGGACGGAATGCCAACTTTCCAAAGCGGCCTTTCACATTTTCCAACTGAAGTTTACATTTTTACTGCTGCGTGTCTTTACTGGCTACTGGAAGTCCTTTCAGGGGAGGAAATAACAGTGACGCCTGGATCCCGGGCCTGTGTTCCCGGGCCTGTGTTCCCTGCATTAGTAATTTCTAGGCTTGCAAACTCACCGAAAGCCTCCGCCTGTGAGTCAGTGGATCGGGGGGGGGGGGGGGTCGGGGGGGGGAGAGAATTCACAGCTAAGCTAACGTAGGCCAACAGCCAGTCCAGCCCGGGGCTGGCAGGAATGCCTGGACATGAGATCACTCACACACACAGGGCTTTTTACAAATTGCGTATGAGTTTCTTACATGGACCTCTTTAAGTTAACACCAGCATGCTCTAACTTCACACACACACACACACACACACACACACACACACACACACACACCACTGGCACACTGCCCTGAGTCTCCCTCCACTTTCCTCAAACTATGTTTTATTTTCACTCACTCTCAATCTTCTTGATGGAGCCTTTGATAAACCTGTCCTCTCTGCCGCCGTTATCAAGACGTCTCCGGCGCAGCCTCTCCTCTCCAGCTGCTGCACTTATCACGTTGAGGAAGAAACTATATTTAGTATCGGGTGAGTCTACGGAGATAAAGTCCTTTTCATGTGCGACTGCATTAAGTGGCAGGGAGCCTCAATGGCGGGGGAATAAACACGGCGGGTCGCAGAGTTCCCTCGCGATCGTCTCACCTTCTCCGTCGTCGCCCTGAAGAGGTTGGCGGGAGGAGCGCTTATCTCACAATCCATCACCCCCCCCCCCCCCATTTTTTTTCTTCTTTTTTTTTTTTAACTCCAGCCGATTGACGACATAAATGCAGCCCATTTATTTGACGGGATTAGGGGGATAAGTCTACTTTCCATTTGACAACAGCCAGGCAACGCCACGCAGAAATCCCTCCTTGTCCCGCAGCCCGAGGCCAAGACTTGTACTAACAGCGAACACCTTCATCCAATGAAGGGAGCGGCTTGGAGGGAAGGGGGAGGGGTTGCTAAGGTAGAGATGATCCCAGCCTGTGGGTCTCACGGCGGGGCCGGGCTTTATCTGATCCTCTGCCTTCTGTTTGGGGGAGCGAGGGGAAAAGAAGCCAGAGGCCTCCGAGGCCTCTGGGCGGCCGCGGTGGCGCACAGTTTGCCGCCGTGCCAGCTAATAAAATGTGGTCCAAAAGAAAAAAAAACAAAATTAAAAAAACATGGCAATAAGTAATTTTCCACACGGCGTGCGTTCACAAATCTTACTCGTGGCTTTTGCAGACGTGCAGCGGCAACTTTTTTTTTTTTACGAGGACTTTTGGCGTTTACGCCGGCACTTGGTGGAAAACACTGAATATTGTTTGTTTGAGCTCCCGGCTGCCGTGTTTACACGCAGAGAGCCGCCCAAACGTCTGTTGATACAATCTGACCAGAGGGTTCAAGACCCATTCGGATGCGCGACACGTCCGATTTCCGAGCGGCGCTACCTCGGCTGACGCGGGAGAGCTAAACATAACCCGAGGAAAACAGCCGTGGTTCTTATTAGTCGGAGGCTCGCTGCGTATTTCCATGCGAGGGCACGGCGAGGGGGCATAAACTTGTGGCGGAGCAGAACAAGACGCTCCATCCCTGACATTATAAAAGATCAGGGAGCTCTAAAAGGTCACCGTTGCCATATTCTCAGTCTCAGCAGTATTGACACTTGGCATTTCTCTGATCTTTTGTTCTAATTAAAGAAAAATAGGTTGCCAAGGCTTCAATTGAAGTGCAAGTATGTTGTCTAGCATCAGCCCGGGGTTGTGTGTTTGTATGTTTATCTGCTGAGGCAACAGGCCATTCAGATGAACCGGCATCACCAAGGCACTCCATTCAAAAAAAAATAAACATGAGTGGCTTTCCTCACTTTAACGTTAACAATGAGCCTCAGATAGTTGCAGGCAGTCAAGGACAGTGGCGTCAATTATAAGCAAATTGTTCATTAAAAGACAAAAGTAACTGTTGAATAACCAGATGTTCAATGCAGTGAGGAGGTCCGTTGCAGATATTCATCCACTGAATTAAATGTGGCCAGCCTCTGTTTCATATTTTATTTTATAATCTATGTGAAAATGAAGCTAAACTAACTCTGCTTGGATCTCCGACATGTTGCACAGGTGATGTGATCGTCAGTGGTGGTCAGACATGAGCGTTAAAGGTGTATGGCCCATGTTGCAAACAGCCACTAGGGGTGCAATTGAGTATGATTTATGTGGCAGCTTCTAACTGACTTACTGCTTGAACAGATATTACCGGCCAAATAAATGGGCTGATTTTTTTTTTTTTTTTGGGGGGGGGGGCATTTTTCCACAATCATCACTGGCCAACCAACGTCAGCAGTCACAGTGTCATTGTTAACTTTCACGTTTAAGTTTATGGTAGACGTGATTATTTAGAGTGCGGTGAGGATTTACTGAAGAATATTCAATTCACGTGAAGCTGAGCATGTTTGGTTTCTCATTTGTTTTCTATACAACAGCTCTGCTGTGAATCTACTTGGCCATTACATTGGAGATGAGTTTATGAATGGCAGGATCTCTTCATCATGTATGTCCTTGGGCTCACAAAAACTGCTGGGTAGCTGGACCAGACTGACCATCAGGCTGGTGGCCATGCGGTGGTGAAAAATCTGCGATTCTTCCCCTTTCATTTATTTATTTATTTCCTTATCATTATTGAAGCCCCTTGACCTAGTTTGGACAATGAGCTGGAGGTGGACAGGAGAGAAGGACGTGGCAGATCTTAAGGAAAGAATGCGGTGCAATCAAGTGATTCAAGAAGGTAAATCAAAAAAACACACCAGCATGTGTCTTAACGCTCAACATGTGAGGCGGGCATCCCAGAGGGAACTCCGACTGCGGACCAATGGCAGTGGGAGTGAAATGAAGTGAGGGAGGGAGGGGGAGAGAGAGAGATACAGAGAGAGAGAGAGAGAGAGAGAGAGAGAGAGAGAGAGAGAGAGAGAGAGAGAGACAGTGGGAGGACGTGTGGAAATAAAAACAGGTGAACTTGCCGTATCTCTGACATTCAGTTTCCACGGCCGTAAAAGCTGACGTGGATCCAGAGTTCCCGGCAGTTCACTGACTAGCCCTGATATCTCGTGCAGTCATTCGCTCCGGGTGGCCTGATTCACTGGAGGATTGTGTGGCTTTCACAGCCTCTGAATGGCAGCAAAAACCCAGAACTGTGCGTCCGTCTAGAACAAAATGTCCTCAAGAGGTTCTGAGGTGCATCTCCAACACCGTGCTGCCGACCAAGCTGCCCCTACCTGCTCAGGCGCAGTTGGAGGTTGAAGGAAAGACAAGGTCTGCCATGTGCTTAGGGAAATTACTGAAATGGGATCATCAGATCGCTGAAGATTAGGTTGACGTGACAGGTTGACACCTCTTTTGCCTTTGATCGGTGTGTTTAGTGAGCCAAAGGTTCAGGAAACTTACTGCTGCTGAACCACAGACGGGTTGTCATACACCATCAAAGGGAGCATTAAAATGTGATAGAAGACAAATACACCCCAGACCTGCGCAACAGAGGCTGGGGCCAAAGAGTGAAATTAGAAAGAGATTATTCTCCTGGAATTTAATTGCAACATTTTGATTTTATTCACGAAATTTCATCTTTTTGGCTTCAACTTTCCTCTCAATTTTTTTGACTTTATTCTCGAATTGGGAAATTTGCAAAAAAAAATACCTTAATTTTTTTTTTCTTCTTTTAGCCCTAACCCTCTTCCAAAAGAATGAGACGCTGAGCAATGAGCAGCGAATGAGCAGAAATATTTTGACGCTAAAAGCAGCCCTGAGTGGACAGCCCGGTCTCCAGTGTCGGGGGAGGGAGGAGGGGGGGGAACAGGGCCTTTAAGTACTGCTCTTCACAGCTCCTTCACAGTGAGAAGAAAGATACAACACAACAGCCTTCTGAATATATGGGAAGATTCCTGTTTCCAGTTCAGCAGCACAACACGGTGTGTGAGAATGTTTCACCAGGGTCGGATTGTGTCGCAGTTCGTTGACAACGCACCCCGCGTTTGGACGGTTAGATATGTTTCTTTGGATCTGAACACGCCTCGCAGTCGCTGGCTTATTACATCACTCTACAATATTAATCCGCAGCTGTCGAGAATGAGAGAATTTCAGTTTTTCTTTTAATTGGACTTGTCAGAAACAATCACACAATCGATTCTCACTGGTCGATATGGTTGTTTTTTTGTTTTGTTTTTTTTTAACGTTTTACTCACCGCAGCCTTTTGTTCAGCTCCTGCGGTTTGCTTTCTCTGTGATTACAGAAACTGAACCCTGGTGTGCTGTTATGAAAACAGAGTTCAATGGTAATAAATGAGAGGAGATGAAAAAAACAAAGCCGCCGGGCCTATAGCGACACTTGTGCGGAATTAAAATCCAAATTCACTGATGTGAATGTGGCCGGAGGAACGAGCTCGGAGCGCTACGGCATTAAAGAAGGAACACATTTGCTCATTATGTTTCTTAGTGAAGATTTAATGTTCCCGCTGAAAGCGGGCATCATTTAATAAGTTGTGAACTCTAAGCTGCGCGGGGCCCCATTTGAAATTAGTAATAAAAACACACACACACACACACACACACACACACACACACACAGACAGACAGAAGGAGGGGAGGCAACTTTTTGCAATTAGTGCTCGCGTTCTTCACACCGCCAGTCTGCCCCAGCAGCCGGGTGGCTTGAAGACGAGACGAAAACGCTTTACACAATCCCATTTCACACAGGAATTTTGCTGACCGTGGAAAAAGTCACTCTTATAAACTCAGATTATCGCAGGGTTTTGTTTGTTTTTTTTGTCCCATGTTTTTGCAGCGCCGTTATTAACACTCCGCCACCGATTCCAGACGTGAAGAAAAATGGGCAATAAAAGCGACTGTGCGCCATGTGATGACGCTGCGTCAGTTGCTTTCATATGCGTTACCGTGTAAGGCGTTAAGTATTGCATTATTGTTATTGGCTGATATCCATACACCAATAACAGACTGAGCGTGAATTATCCACAGACGTTGTCCCGGTGAGGAGCAGGACGCCAGTCGCTGCTGCCGAATGACCCCAGGTGTGTGTGTGTGAGTGTGTGTCTGTCTGTGCTGCCTCGCGGGAAAGTATGAAAAAGAATAAAATTCAAAATATCAGCCACGTTCAAACAAAATTATTTTGTAGGTTTTGCACACAACTCGAGATCATTTTAATATCTGCTCTTGTTATCGCGTTCACAGCGCGAGGACACGTGTGAACACATGTCTGAAGGTATGCGCCCAGATTCCCGCTATTAGCTTCCGAGGAACATATTTGTACTGGGAAGACATGTAAGCGTTGAGTGTTTTCGTAAACGCTCCTCGTTTCTGAGCGCAATCGCGCGCAGCTGTAACAACACGGCGTCAACGCCGTCGCTCATTCATCATCCTCTATCTGCTGCCAACACACACGCACACACGTAGAGAACGGAGGCTGAAACACATGCTGAACAACAAACACGCGCTGCCACGTTGAGCGAGGCAGCAGCTGCTGCATGGCTCGTCCATTCAGGATCAGGATGGTACTGTGGCTGCGGCTCTTTG
This sequence comes from Nelusetta ayraudi, assembly GCF_046127955.1. Lineage (NCBI taxonomy): Eukaryota > Metazoa > Chordata > Actinopteri > Tetraodontiformes > Monacanthidae > Nelusetta > Nelusetta ayraudi. The sequence continues at coordinate 1,597,550 of NW_027466089.1, forward strand.
TCGGCCGTGTGCAGCCACCAGGTCAAGGTGCTCTTGCCTGCTGTATGGGTACGACCAGACATGGAAATTGCAAACTCATGACAAAAGAAGACAAAACAAACAAATCAAATGTTTTACTCTCTTTTTGGTTAACTTTATTGAAAATATCCAATTATAATCCAAGATTTAAACTAGGGGCCAAACATCAAAATGTCAATTTCGGGCTGTTCCTGTGCCTTCATGGGCAGCCACAGCCAATTATGTTGGATGAGTTCTTCATGTCCTCTATCCCTTCATCCATAACTGCTTTTTCTTTAGACCTCAGCGTCCCTCCGCCAAACCATCTCCGGCTGGCCTCTCTGGCTTCATCTCCCGAAACACCCACCCGGCCGTGTGCCTCTGGTGAACTCCTTTACTGATCAATGTCCGTCCTGGTCACTCCCAAAAAGAACGTTGACGTCCCAGTGTCTGCAAGCCCCTGTCTCTCCCTCAGCGTGCCACTGCTCCCACTGCTGCTCTTTACCCACCTTTAGATCCCCCTCTGCTTGCTCCCACCACAGATGACAACGTCGTCTGCAAACATCATCAGTCCACGGGGATTCCTGCCTGACCTCATCCGACAGCCTGTCCATCACAAGAGCCGACGGCATTCAGAAAAAAAAGGACGCTTTTAGAAAATTCTACAAACAGACAAACTTGAATTTAGGAAATGACAGACATAAAACAACTTCAGTGCTTCTTTGGTGCGAGTCTGCCCATCACAATGTTGTGCGTCAAGCCGGTGGTTTTCAGAGGCGGCACCTTTAAATAGAACACGGGGAACATTAAAGGGCCTGTGACTCTCTCTGGAGGAATGCGCTTTGCATATATCGACGTTCAATTACAATCCTTAAAGCCCTTCTTTTTGCAGGCAGGTTGAGGGCGGAGGGGGGGAGGGGGTAGGTGAAAATTACACACGCACCCGCAAAGGCGTACACGCCATAGGCACATCGGGAGAGGATTTAGCGAGCCGCTGAAGGGTGTGACAACAGCAAAGCCGGCAGCTTCCTGCGCAGAGCGGAGCAGAGCCGCTTCCACCGACAGTCGGAGCGGCGCAAAGAACATGTTCCGCATCGATCAATATGCAAAGAACGAATGATCCCAACAAATGCAAAGTGCACGGCGAGACTCTGTTCTGTGCATACTTTCATTTCCTCGGCCTTTTGTAGGCTCCCGACCTTTCCCCAACACGCATAAACACACACAAATACGCACAGACCAAGAGCAAATGAAATCCCAGCCCGCCTGCTTTGACTGTCCAGTAATATATTCGGCCACACACCTCTTGTATTTATCAGGCTCCGTGTCTGGCGTCTCCCTAAAGGTAAAAACGCCTCAAAGCGTCCCTGAAGAGGATCAACTGGCCCAGGCATGATGCTCATGGTCTGACTATAGACTCCCGGTTTAACAAGGCAATCCTGTGAGCAACATTGCACAGCATGTGGGGAATGAGAATACTGTTGTTCAAACTGCAGGGGTACTAAAAAGAAAAGTGCAGTGAAACGAAACTGGCAGCCAAACACACAAAGAAGGAAACATTTTTTTGAAAGATATAAAATATATAAACGTTAAAGGTCCCACAATATGCAAAATTAATACATATGCCTCCCCAGTAAGAAGAAACGTCTGTCCTTTACTGATTTTCCTTACTGCAGCATCTCAGAAAGCGATTCTGGATTTCATGCACTTCATGATGCCACAAAGGGAACTGTTACCAAACTGTTAGCTTTTCCAAGTATTTAGACCCGAAGACTGTGAACTGTGCAGTGTTCACCTGGAACAGAGTCTTTGATAAATTAATAAAGATCCAAAAAGCGGGTATAAAACCTCTAAGATGTGAATATTTACTTTCCTACACAAAATGGAATGTATTGTCATTTGTCTGAAGAGAACAGACATCCTCCTCCTCCCCCCCCCTCCTCTCTGTTGGACACACACTCTGGATACTGTTTCTTCTCCAACAGTAGCAGCAGTCAACAGAAGAAAATGTGATATCATTTATTCATTAATTCGGTCTGAAATGGCAGCAGGTAGAAATGGAGCGGCCGTCCGTCCTTAACATCCCAGGAGATTTCAAGCTTGAGCAATCGTGACGGAGATCCAGCCATGGCTGTGTCATTGTCCTGACGTTAGTGGAGGCATTTGTTGGCGGTGGTGGGTATTGTTTGAAGCATGCACAAGTCCACAGGCAGGGTTCTTCATTGCCAGCAGACTCAACATATATCACCCGGTGGATCTTTGCAAAGCGGCCACAATTTTAGCAGGTTTAGCCAGTGCACATCCTCTCTCTTTTTCCACCAGGACTCTCTTCACACAAACACACTCGCGCACACACACACACATACACACAACAACACTCCTCTCTGTCTGCTCTGTAAACTTTCTTCGGGCGGCTTTATAAAAGATGCCAAAAAAAAAAACCAGAACCTGCGTTTTGGGATTTCCTTTATCTTTTTCTCTCCGTGGCACATTTCCTGTTTAACAACAGCTGGGACCAGGCTGCATACAGAAGAGCCTGGTCCTGAACGGCAGAGATCATTAAGTAAACTGAATCCAGCCTGGTTTGTTGAGTTCGGAGGGCCAGAGAGAGACAAAAAATTGTTTTGAAGATTCATTTTATAGCTTCAGGTCGGATGGACAGTGATCTTCACTTTATTTTATTTTGAAGAACAGCACAAAAGCAAAAGTGAAGACCTTCTCACACTGAGACCACGCAGAGGTCTGATTTTAATTATCCTGAATGTTTCCTTGAATACATCAGTGTTACGTGTACGTGTCTTGCAAGAGTGATGTGTTGTCAGAGTGTGCCGTGTGTGAGTGGGTGTGTCCATGTGTCTGTGTGGAGTGTGCTGCGTGTGCTGTGTCTAATTGCAGGATCAACATCACCTGGAGAGAGCTTGGAGTATAAAAGGAGGCAGGCTCTGCAACTCACTCTCTGTCTCCAACCCGGCCCAGCAACAGCTTGAGCAGCCAGCAGTGGTTTGCTTAGCGTGCTTTGTTTTGGTGTTTACTTTAGCATTTAGTTTGTCTTGTGAATGCCCAGTGGTGAGCTGCTTAGTTTACTTTTGGACTTGTGTTTGTTATGAGCAGCCGTCCTTACAGGTGAAGCATTGTTTTGCTTTCATTAAGGTATTTACCTTGTTCTTGGTTTTTGCCAGAATCACCTTGTGTTGTTTTAGCCTTATTAAAAAAATATACTTTATTTGTATATACCTGCCACGCTCTATTTCTTTCTATAACCCGTTCTTAATTTACTGTCAGTCCTGGTTACCCTTAGCCAGTCCAGGACATAACAATCAGTGAAACTAAATAAGTTACCACAAATTAGATTAATCAGTAAATTGGAATAAGCTCAAAGCTTTGTTGCGGCACACTCTTGGCAAATGACTTGATTTACTAGTTTATTTCTTATAATGTTGTTCTGTTTGTGTATTCTGATGAAGTCCAACAGAAACATGGGGCCAGGTGTTGATCCAGGTGCTGTTTCTGAGCAAACAGTGTGTGTCCTTAAGGAACCTCTCTGGGTTCGCTGTGATTGGTCGCATCCCCCAACAGATGAAAAGGCATCAAGTCGGCGTGGCCGGGGGAAAGTGGGGCAAGTGGTTAGGTAAGTGTCCAACCAAAAGTTATGCAAGCGTCATCGATCGAGTAGGGCAAACAGACAGCGAAAACCACTTAGGCGGCCTGAAGTGTGTTCTGTTGACTTGATGTTCCCATCTGGGGAACCTTGTCTCCCGTCCAGACTCTAATGATTTAGAGAGCAAATGATCTGCGATGGAGAGCGGAGACACACGTCTTCGCTCGGCCTTGGCTGCACAATAGGTTGAAAAAAAAAAATGAAGGAGGGACCAGACTCTTTTTTTTTTTTTTTTTTTTTACGAATACTCAAACAAAGTTCAATTCAAATGCATATGTAATTACAAAAAAAAAAAAAAAAAAAAGAATTTGCATGTGGGTCAACCCGCAAAACGTGGAGACTTTCCTCTCCGTCCCAGTCGTTCTGAAAGCACTCCAGATGATGTCATGGGCTGGAGCACCCCAGGCATTATTTAGTCTGCTGTGGAACCCACTGCACTGGGTCATCTGTCTCAAAAGAAAATACTCTCGCACTTGGACAAAAGCTGTGCCATCATTTGCTTTAAAACAAGACATATTTACAGATCAAAACCGAAAAGCATTCGCAGTTCAGCCGACACTTCAAAGAACTGCACAATGCTTTACGGGAAGTACACACACACACGTACACACACACACACACACCAAAAAAAACAAAAAAACACCAGAGGAAAGGTTTTCCTGAGTAAACCGCACTGGAAAACCAAAGTGATCCGCAGACAGGACAGACAAGCAGAACCTGACCTAATCTGGGAAAAATGCTGCTTACGTCCCAGAGGAGGAATGGCAAGGTTACACAATTTCAGGTCATCTTGAAGGAAATTACTGCAATAAATTACAGCACGGTAATCTCACTCTGTCTAATTGTTTCGCTTTGGTTTTGTTTTTCCTAGAGGGGGAAGAAGAAGAAGAAGAAGGAGGAGGAAAAAAAAAAATCGTTCCCACTTTTGCGGACGTACCCTCCACCGTTCCGCTCAGAGTACACGCATTAATCAAAGCCATCCTCCAACTTTAAGTGGATGCCTTCTCAGCATTAAACTTCCTGGAATCTACACGTGGCTCCGATACAGAGGGAGAGGTGGAAAAACAGAGTCACGAAGTGTTCTCAGTGTAACGTTGTGCTATAGGGGGCGACGTCTACGGCTCGAGACGCAATTGTGAATCGCGGTGGTTTCGTAGTTGCTGCGTAAGCGGCTCTGTTCAGAAGTGGCTCGGCCTGATCTTCAGTCAATCACGTGACGTGCGTAGCACAAACACCAGCTCCGGCCGGGACACTGGGGTGGCACTCGGCGGTGTGAGCACTTCTCACACCTGCCGTGTTGCACTTTACATTCCTAGATTTCATCTGGCAAGGATTCACTTGTTAAACAAAACATTGCCATTTTCTCAGGAGCTGTACATGTCTCGTCTTCCAGGCGAATGCAGCTTTTCCGGTCATATTTGCTGCAATTCTGACCACAAGGAGCAACAATTATTTGCTACTGCGATGCTGCACAATGACATTTCTCAACGTAACTTCTTTGTGGCTCACCAGCAGCAGAATAAAGAAACCTTTAGCACCGCAACCCCAAGAACCGGGGTGCACATTTAGCCAGCACCATGACACTCCTCCTGTGTATACAAGCAAAAGGCCTCGCAGACAGCATCTTATTCCATCCCTCTCTTACAGAGACACATATTGTCAGTAGCACCAGACTTACAGATGTTGCACTTTTGAGCACAGCGATGCAAAAGACAGCAACGTGATTGTCCTCAGAAAGCGCAGCAGGCACGAGAGGTCCCTTCCTGCAAGCGTCTCCACATAAACACAACATACTGTACGTCAGGGTGACATTAAACAGCTCAGCTCTGCTCGGCGGAGGGAAACATACACTTGTGCAGACTGCGGAAGCTTAACGGTCCAGATTGTCATGTGTGATATTTGGCACTGTGGACAGAATCTTACTTGATGTGTTTGTTTTGGCTCTACAAAGAGAAAGGAAAAAATAAAAAAAAACGGTAAACAAGTTGCCTCCGTGCGCTGCATTTGCATGAGACATATGCTCAGGCAGACGCCGTCGCGCACCTGAAGCGACGGCGATGCGACGACGCGCCGAGGCCTGGGGCCTCTTTCTCATGCAGGTCCAAGCGAGGGTCTTTGGGTTATTGGAATGTCATTTCTTTTTTCTTTTTTCCTTTTTTTTGGGAGGAGGATCAGATTTCCAATAGCTCCTGCCCTTGACCCCCTCCCTTCCCCTGCACCACCTCATCCCCCCCTAGTAAATGAAAAGGGTCGCCATGGTGAAAGAGAGCCTTCCGCTGCAGGCAGGAGGGCTGGAGGCTCGGCTGCGTCCAATCCAGCCAAAAATACTAAACAATGCGTCGCACCGTGATCAGCTTTTTGACATAGAACAGCAGCGGTGGCGGCGGGATTCATCATCTTTCTGTGCGTGCGTGCCGGGAAGGCTGTCGGCAACAGCCAGCAAGCTTGTTGCTTCATTTTTCAGTTTGGAGCGAGAGCGAAATGAGAGCTGGAGTCGGTAAATGGAGAGTCTCTCGCCTTTCATACGTTGTGATTTTTTTTTTTTTCCCTTGGCTGCTTTTTTCTTAAAAAAAAAAGAAGAAAAAAAGAAAATACACATAAAACACACATAAAACACTCTCATAGCACCTCTATTCTCCCGCTGACCCTGCGTGTTTTTCAAAACCAAGCCTGTTGTGGAGTGCGGCGGGGACAATTTGGAGGCACGGCTGTCGGGGGATTCCTCCCCTCGGAAATTCATCCAATGTATGTTTCCTATTCGGAGAGGTCACCGTCTCTGTTGTGCTTGTTTTCAGTTGAGAGCGAGAGAGAGAGAGAGAGAGAGAGAGAGAGAGAGAGAGAGAGAGAGAGAGATGGGATTTGCAGACAGAGGGAATGAATGACATAACCCGATCAATCAGGGTCAGCAGGTTCAACCTGCTCGGGGCTGTTGTCATTTAGATCTTGTTTAAAAAATGCTCCTCTGTTATTTTTTTTATTTTTTATTTTTTTCAGTACTACTCCCTACTCATGTCTGCAAACTGATGGTACGCACATATTTAATCTTCATCATGCCAAACGATACAGGGATAAAGGCAGATTGAGAGGGTTGAATGATTTCAGGCCGGTGGTTTCTGACTCAGAAGTTGCAGCTGCGTCTGTGGGCTCGGCGCAGCACTGCGGGCGATGCTGCTCAGCTTGATGAATTGCTTCCTTTTAGCCTCTGATGTCGGTCCTTGGCCAGTGGTTCCGCTTCACCCTGACCTTGGCGCGCCATTCAACACTGGCGAACTGGGATGTCCGCTTCTTGAAGACGAGCGCTGGTTGGTCGGACTCGGCAGGATCCTGAGGCTCTTCCAACTCGAGCACATTTCTCTCGAGAACTATTTCTTTGTCTTTTCGCTCGGGCCGCATTCCAAAAAACCAGAGAACACCGACTAAAATTACAGCCGTGAAACAGCACTTCTGTCAGCAGCGAGCCATGTGGCTCCGCTCATACATCCCCAATAAGACCGATGGGGTCAAGTGTACCAAAACAATCGAATGAGGCTTTGGATTTCCAGGCACGTTAAAGTGGGAGGAGGCCCTGCTGTAGGCCCAGCGCTCACTGCACGGATTATATGTCCCATCTGGTCTGAGAACGCCGCTGGGTCCGTCAGGAGGGGCTGGAAAGTGTTCCTGAGTGTGGAAGAACCAGGACTGGCCTCTCGCCAGCGCACTTCCTTTCCCAAAAATTCAAAGAAAACACAGAATTTTGTTCGCTTTCAAAACGAAATTCGAGCAGAATATTTCCTTTTCAAAAAGCATTCAAACAGTTTCACCAATTAAGAGACGTGTATACAGTACGAACTCTGTGTACTACCAGTCTCAATTGTTGCTAGTATTTCTTTCCATTTTGAGATGTGTAATTTTGGCATCCTACCTCATGCCTTTATGTAAAAACCAACCTATGGTGCATTTTAATATTGTACTTTAAATAATATGTTCTTCCTCTAATCTTCTTGGCCCTCGTTGATCCCTTTTTAACCCAATATGGACAAAGTGGTTCATTCAGACTGATGACACAATAAATTGTGGGCTCTTTTTTTTCCCTCAAACTGAGGATTTTTTTGCTTTTGTTTTGGTAAATAGAAATTAGCGCAACAGGATCAACGTCTACCCACGGCAAACGCGCACGCACACACACACACACACACACACACACACACACACACACACACACACACACACACACACACACACACACACACACACACACACACACACACACACACACACTATTTCCCCGGCTCTCTTTGGAACATTTCATTGCGGTTCATCGACCTCTGGCCTGCTAAGAGGATGACGGGAGGTATTAGAGGGGAGGAGAGAAATACCTGGACGGAGCAGATGACTGGAACAACACCAATCACATTGGAGAAAGTAAAACCTCGGCCAAATGAATTAGGATGGATTTGTATAAAGCAATCTGGCAAGGGGTGAGGAGGGTCAGGGGGTCGGTCGGTCGCACGCGCATACACACGCACATGCATGCACGGGTTGGAGTAGGTTTGTGAAAACACTCAGCGCTCAAAGCAACACCCTGCACCGCTGCTGAGCTCTTTCCAGCGAGCGTCAGTCTCGAGGATTTTCAGAGAGAAGATTTGGACTCTTCTTGTCTCTCAGCCAGAGCAGCTGGACTGCAGCTGGATCGCTCCGTCCCTTTGATTTTACCCGTTCTGTCTCTCCGTGTGATTTCATGCAGTACTTTTATAGACATATTTATTGGTAAGGAGCCTCTGTTTTGCTGTGCACAGGGTCCCCTGTAGCAGCTCACAGGCCGCTACTGAACAGCAAACTGTTCCATCCCGGGGCCAGGTCGGTGGTGTGGAGTCTGGCTTCTCTCCAGGTTATTCCGGCTTCCGGGCCACTGTCTGGAAACGTGCACGTTAGGCTAACTGGAAACTCTAAATCGTCAGTTGGTGTGAGTTCAACTGGTTGAAAGCATGGATGTATTGTAAGAACTGGATACCGGACTGGCAATATGGTGGTGCGACGATTTTTCCCAGTGGCCACTCAAGGTACTGCAGCACAAAAAGTCGTATGGGCCAAAAAAGCATTGTTTCCATAGACCGCAATGCTAAAATAAACGCTTTTACAATGGCTGACAGGATGACAATTCACAGCAAATCTTTCTATTGTAAATTTTTAGTTATGGTCTTTTACTCATTCAAAAAAAATGATAAAGGCCAGGAAATCCCCAGAAAAGCATTTATTCCCAGTGTGATGTCACAACGTCGTACATGCTTCTGTGTCTCGGCTCGTTCCTATTGGCTGTATCCTGACGCGTCTGTAAGTGACGTTCTCCAGTATCGTTCTTATTGGCCAAATAGATCGTGTTAGTTACAAAGGCATGATGGGAAGAGACACTACTGCGCGTGCTCTATGGGCACATTAATGCGGAAGTCATCTTTGAAGAACATTTTTTCACCGTATGGCTGTTTGTCTCTATAAGACAGGGGTCCCCAAACTACGGCCCACGGGCCACATCCGGCCCGCTGCGTGTCTCTATCCGGGCCGCGTGAAGGCAGTGGAAACCCCAAATGCCAGGACGTTAGCGCTATTTCCAACCAGCACCAGAGAAGTGACGATTGAAAATAGATGGATGAATATTCCAATGTCACCCACTCTTAAAAGGCAACATACTAAGAAAAACATCACTTCAGAATAATGCTGATACGCTTTCTAGAAGTACTGTAAATACATTCAGTCAGTAAATTCCTGGCTCAGAAAGTGCGTGCTAAAACGTACAAAGTTGAAAGTATCTCCCAGGTAACCGACAACACCCCCAGTCAGGAGCGGATATCAATGAGAACTGAATGATACAGAAGCAGGATGATTAAATACAACTCTCACACAGCTGTACAGCAGAAAATAAGGAAACCTCGAGGAAAACTTAAACATCTAAAAATAACTTTAAAAGGCAATTTGATCAATATAGCCGGATTCAGACCTGCAAATTAACAATGTGGCAATATCGCAACGCTGACCTTTTCAAAATGCTGGTTGCAGAAACTCATGAATGAGGCTGAGCTCATTAATCTCACAATGCACAGCAGCGTAAAGAACCGCAGAGAAGCCGCTCAGCCTTTTTTCTTTTTTCCCAGCTGCTTCCGCAGCACAACGGGAAGGTTGCCTGAACAAAACAAAATCCTTCAACAGCTGAAACCAGGCAGATCTGAGGAGAGCTTGTGTGAGACAGCCTGACTCCAGCCAGTGTTTTTCTCCTGCTTCTCCTCTCCCCGCATGTTTGGGCATCGCAGTGTGGATTTGATGTATGTGAGCAGCCTGACATCCGGGGCGCAGATGTCACATTCATCGCCGCAGCTGTAAATTTTTCTCTGCCTTTAACGAAAATCTCATTTCAAAGCGTCAAAGTCGACATGTATGACAAATGAGATTTCTGACAGACAGGAAGTCGTACGGGAGCAAAATCCCGAGGACATAAATTTACAGTCCAGAAAACCGCACATTTGCTCCCCGACACATTCTCCTCCCAAACATTGACAACAAACCAGGCTCTAAATAACCAGACTTGTTGGTTAAACTGCTGGTTAGATTCTCATTCATATATTTGAACCTACCCCCTGGCAAAAACTCTTCTTTTTCAAGTGGAACCTAATGACTTAAAAAAACTAAACTCCTCTGAGACGATTGCACTGGAATGTGACAATCCTGTAATTTACAGGTATTCTTTTCCCCCACTTTGATCAACATTTATCTTTAGAACTATACAGTGAGATAAGAAGATAAGAAGGTATTCTGCTCCTTTGCTCCACACAGTTCCCACCAGTGGACATCACATCACAGCTCACCTCTTGCCAAGTGAGCTTGAGCTCCACATTCCTTTCATCATTCCCAAACTTAAAGGGTCCTCGCCTTCCACCCCCCCATCCCCCTCCCCCCTCCTCAGGATTCCTGATACTGCTCCCCTGGCTACTACCAAATGCATTAACTGGCTCATAAAGACATACTTTTGCTTTCTGACTGCCAGCTTTATAGAATTTAGGAACTGCAGTAAAAGACAAAGTTTGAGTGTTTTAGCAGAGAGGATCCCCATCAGTCATTATAGACAAGTGACTGCGTGAGTGAGTTTGGGGCCAGAGAAGAAAATCCTCAGTGGAATAAAATAAAATCTGAGTCTGACACCTGAGATGTGCTAAAATAAATACTATGAATAATATTGCTCACTAGGGTGATTATAAAGAAACTCACAACACAAACACCTAATGACGCATCAACTACTCTGTTAAAATGAATATATTCTTTATGCAAACAGACACCTAGCAAATGCGCATGTACAAACAATTGGCTGCTAAGTTAAATCTAAAAAAATGAATGAAAAATTGCCTTCAAACAGTGCAATTATTGATACTGCTGAAAAGCTGTAAGAACAGTGAATCCTGGTGCATAGCTGAAGAAATGGAAATTGAGCTAAAAACACAATTTTTAGCAATTTCTTTACTAAAACACACACACACACAGGCTATATACAGTTACAGACACGCCCAGACTGTACGAAAAAAAAAAAAAAAAAAAAAAAAAAAAACTTCAAGCAAAGAGTGGTGAGGTCTGGTCACTGGCCGACACCAAGCACACTTGTTGAATTAAAGAGGGGGAGCGGTGAGAACGTTTCTCCCCCTCTAATTAATAACTGTCTCTGTTATTATCAAAGCCACACTCGTCTTTTACGGGGAGGAGACAGGAAGTCCACCCACTCCACCTCATAAAAGTGAAACAAAAAAAAAAAAACCTAAGAGGGTGGCAAAGGAGAGGTACGGCATTTTCAGAGAAAAGTAAAAGGCTTTTAAGTGAAAGAACTGGAATAAGTTTCAGTGCCGCGTTGCTGTTCTGACACTTGCTTTTTATCAGTTTCACGAGGCATCAAAGCGACTGCGGCCGCCGCTCGCGTTATTCCACGACACTTGTACGCGCGTGTGCGTCGCAGGGATTACCGGGGGACTGGGGGTCGAATGAGAACACTGATGCTGCTCTCACAGAGGGCCTCTGAAGTCGCCTTCCACTCCATCAAGTCAGTGTGTGGTTGCCCGGCAACCGAGGGTCCGGTGTTCCAGAGCGGCGCTGTCTGTTCCCGGCCAACGATTCGCCAGGCGAGAGGGAAGACGGGCGGAGGTGAGGATGAGAGGAGGAAGTGCACAAATTGGCAAAATGGGAGAGGCGGCCTCGAGGGGTCCGGATCGATGGCTGAGGAAACAGCCAGTCAGTCAGTCAGTCAGTCAGTCTGTCTGTCTGTCTGTCCGTCTCCACCACCATCCTCCTCCCTGAACTATCTCGTCCTCCTTCGTCTCCCTGACCTTGGTCCTTCAACATCGACATCGCGTCCATCTTGTAAGGACCGTGCATGAATTCCTTTCATTGTCTTGCGTCACGCTGTTGTCGTTTTGCCGGCAATCGTTAAGTTCTTCCTGGTAGCTGTTCTGTTCTGAAGAGGATGACTTCATGAGGTGTACAAATATTGGGAAGGGGGATTAATCATTTTAGAATTTCTCAAACAAAAAAAACATTTATTTTTTTTTCTATACTATCTCTCAAGTCTTGGCCTGTGAGGGAATTTGGCCCCTCACACGGGCCGTGGATTTATTATTATTATTAGTTTTTAATTTCTCCGCCTGGACTTCACTGGCGCCCCTCACACAATATATTACAGGAAATAAAATTGAGATAGCTTCAGGGGGAAAAAAAGCCTCCTCCAAAAACTTTGCATCTATCTGGAAAGGAACAAAAACAAGGTGGACTTTGAAACATGTGGTGTTGTCACAATCTGTGATAACAATACATTGAAGTTATATTAGTGATTATAATAAGGGCTTATTCCCAGAACTGCACACATTTGCTGAGAAAAGAAGCAAGGGTAACACTTTATAAGTACACACTATTAAGCATTAGTTAATCTATAGATTAAATCCTGTTTCTGGCATGGATACTCATTGGTATGTAGTTTATAAACACAGTTAGATGTTTTATAAAAACTCACAAATTTATTTTCCAATAAATGTTCTGTTCTTCGTTTATAAACTAAATGCTAATGAGTATTCATGTCAGAAACATGATTTATAAATGATGCATTCAAGGTTTATTATTGCTTAACTAATGCTTAATAGAGAGTACTTATTATAAAGTCTTATCAAAGCAAGCTAAAGAAGTTGAAAAAAGATTTTCATTACTTCTGTGACGCTCACTCACATGCGACAGACCCTACTGATCGGGAGGGGGGGGCGGGGACACGAGACATCTGGCAACCCAGTTACGACCGCAGAATGACGAGTGATTATTATTATTTAAGACGTTTATTTGGACGTATAATTTTCCCCAATCCAAGCAAGGGTTCAATAGTTCTCTCCAATAGTTACGGCAATGAAAAGCTTTGGACAGCATCAGGCTGCCTTCTCGATCGCAGCCACAGATGTCATGACAAAGTCACTCAAAATTCCAAAGCAAAGGGCCACAGTGAACATACGAGCGCCGAGCTCTCTGATGCACTTTTACTACGTTTGTATCGGGTCAGCTCGTCGGGTCAGCCTCCGCTTGGTTCTTTTAAGACGCTCCATGCCTCCTTTTACCTGGGAAGCCCGGCCTGGCTGGGGCCCGACTGAGGAGGCTCGCTGCTGCCGCTTCTACCCGCATTGTATTCCCATCAGCAACCAGGCACCGTTAATGGCTTTCAGCCAGTCCTCCTACATTTCACCACAACAGTCTGTTGCAACAAGTGCATTTATTCCAGTGCTACAGGAAACAGTGTTTCCGTCTCCCAATCACAAGACAAAGACTACGAATGAAAAGTGGAAAACTACAGAAAATATGCATACGCACAATCAAATTAACTCATCTAAATGATTCAAGTCAGTAAGGAGTCAACTGCTGTGTACTGAAATTCAATCATAGTTCGTAGTAATCGTAGTTGTGATGTCACGCTGTGTTTTTTAAACGGCTAAAAGAACATAACTGAAAAATCTACAATAAAAAGATTTGATATGAAGTCGTCCTGTCAGCCGTTTTAAAGGTGTTTATTTTTGTATTGCGCTCTATGGGGGAAATGCTTTTTGGGCAAATGGGATTTTTTTTTTTGCTGCAGTGCCTCGATTGGCCACTGGGGAAGAATCGGCGCGCCACCATATTGCCAGTCCGGTATCTAGTTCTTATAATACATCCATGCTTTGTACCGGTTTAGTATGTCACGTATGAATGCGCACCACTACAGTTGGGCGTCTTTGACCATCATAAGCCAATCAAAGTGACTCTGGAGGAGACCGAGTCCACGCGGCGCCGGCGTCTGCACATCTGCGGCACTCGGCGAAACGCCGGCTTTCCTGTTTGGTAAGCATTAAAACAAACATTATGAATGGATCGTATTAACTTAAAGGGCTGCTTAGTTTTGTTGTGTGTTTTTTCGCCTCCCCTCTGGAGCCTGAAGTTAATGGATCCTGACAGAACAAATTGTGTTGTTAAAGTGAGTGCGCCTGGAGTCCAGTTCAAAGCAAACACTGAACGCACAGTGAAGCGGCGCCTGGAGTGTACCTGGTCTTTGTGCCAAATTCAGCCAGGGATCACGACACACACACACACACACACACACACACACACACACACGCACACACACGCACACACACGCACGCACACGCACGCACACGCGCAGATCCACAAAGCACACAGTGTACTGAGCACTGGCTTTTGTTCGGAGCCCCCACCCCCTCACCGCCGCACCCCCTCCCCCTTCCCCTGGCCTTTCTCTTATCCTTAACTTAATTATATCCGTCTTCATCCATATTTCTCCTCCCTTTCACTGCAGTGCTGGCGTTCTCGCCGCCACTAATGACAAGGTGTGAGCTCCGCAGAGTCCCCCGGCCAGCGAGCTCGCCTCACATATGTTCTATATCATCTCCTGAGCACTTCCATATGGAAACGTGCCACCATGCCAGGACCCGACACAAGCGCAGTTCCTCTAGCTGCAGCGGGAGGTGGAGAAGGACCACAAGGAGGAGAAGAGAGGCGAGAGAACAAACAGCGAGAGAGGATCCGAGGGCGAGCGGAGAGGAGGAAAACAGGAAGGGGTGAAGATCTATGGAGAGGAATGCAGAGAGAGAGAGAGAGAGAGGGAGAGAGAGAGAGAGAGAGAGAGAGAAAGAAGGGCCAATTAAAACCCAAACAGGGAGCCTGGAGGTGGAAAAAGAATTCATACTGGACCAGGTCTGCTGAGACTCAGACGGTCACAAGACAACAGGATCATTTGTTCCACCGATATTGATTGATACTGTATCAAGCTGTAACATCTTTATGGTTTACAAATTGCAAATAAAGAAAGATTTTTTTTTTTTTTCTAAATTCTGACGTTCACAAAAATAAGCATCTTAATTTGGACAGTTAACGCCAGGAATATAGAATATGCGGCATTATATTGTTTTATTGATTTAAATAAATTCATTCAAATTTAATTTATTTGTCTGTTTTTTCTCCAGCAAAGCAGGACTTTTTCAGAACACGCAGGCATCATTTAACAGACTGAGCTTCCACAGGTCTAGTTGACGTGCACGCGTGCTTGTGAAGGTCGTGAGAATGCCGCCACGCCACCAATCAGCTCGTCATTGCCCTGACAACGTAGAGCATTTAACGGAGCATGTTACCTGGATGATGCGTGGAGGAGGAGAGAAAAAAAAACGCGACACATAAGTGAAGCAACATCTAGCGACGCAGCCGGGTTAACAGAGGGAGACGAGAGAGAGAGAGAAAAAACACACACACACACACACACACCGCGGCCGAGAACAGCCAGTAAGTGTTTGTACGGATAAGTGTGATGTTCAGAGCGCGGCTCTGGGGGATACCAACTTAATATAGCTTTAGCCTGAGTTAGCATTTTCTCCACGGGGTGACATATGGTATGGAGTGCCGAGGAGGGCGAGCTCTTCAGAACTGTGTTCACTGGAGGCATGTATTTCAGTGCAGACAAACCGCGCGTAGAAAGAATCTACAGGAAGAATTGAAACGACATGAAACCGGTTCCCTTTGTATGTCAAAGGAATAGTTTACCCAAAAACGATACCCAATTTCTGTGGACACTTTTTGCGATATACTTCTATATCGATGCGTCTGAAAAAAACACCTCGTGAGAGTGTAAAAACCTTTTAGTGACATTTGAGAGGTTTTTCCAAGTTCACGGTGTTTCCATTACTAGTTTTTTTTTATTGCGAGATTTAGGTTTTCGCAATTTTAGGGGTCATGGAAACGCAGCTAATGAGACCATTCTGGAGTTTTTCTATCAATGAATACAGCGGGGCCCTGCGATGAACTGGCGACTTGTCCAGGGTGTCACCTGCCTTCGCCCTAAGACTGCTGGGATAGGCTCCAGCCGACCCCCGTGACCCTGAATAGGAATAAGCGGGTATCGAAGATGAATGAATGAATGAATGAATACAGTGGCGATACCAACAATAGATAAATAAAAGACAACAAGTCTCTTTTACTCTTTACTGTCGCACCAGTGACTGGAAAATGCAGCGGTCCAATTTGATTGTGAAACAATGATATCAACACCAAGTTTTTACACAAAATACCCATGGAGCTGCAGGCGCAAGATCAGTGAGATCGTCAAACAAGCACATTTCCTTTATTTCTTCCTTCTTATTGTAGCATTTAAATTACTTTACATAACTGTTATTTTCCAAGGAAGCCTGTACACTGCAAATTCCTGGAGCATGTGAGCATAAACAGCTGTGCTGCTTCGCGTCGTTCTGTCCGGCAAGAGTGGATACTTTGACTAAAAACAGGGTATTAGCATCACGGTTTGGAGGGCAGGGGATTAGACGGCAAAGTTTTTCACTCACTTGACGCCAGGCGAGCAGTGAGGGAGCTTGTTTCTTGCCTCAGGTTGCAATTTGCAAAAACCCCTGATCATGAAAATCCAGCTTGACGACATGGAGTAGGAAACATCAACAGTGCCCGAATGGGAATATAGGCTGCAATATAATTTTTGGTGAACTATATATAAAAAAAAAAAAAAAAACATTATCATTCAGTTCAATAGCAGCTACAAAGAGAAAAGTAAGCCACTTGAGTTTCATGACCTGTCAATTCCTGCAGACACAGCTGTGTTGTGTTGTGGTGCAAACCAACATTGTTTCATCATGTCATGTGACCGTCTTCCACATTTAGAAGCTGCCTGGCCTGCTGGTTTGCACCGTTGATCTATTTATGTTGTTTATGAGGTTACTGGGGAAGTGAATCAGTGGACCGCATCGGTGATATCAACATACATGATGTTTCAATTCGTCTCTCCCTCCAAGTTCTTCAATCATTATCCAAAACAGGTCCAATTAGTGACTTGCACAGTTTCCAAAACTCTGGGGAAGAATGAGAAGTGCACTGCAGGAGCAAAGAAATCTGTTCCACACGTCTTCAATGATGAAGAAGATGTTATCGCTGAAATATGAACAAAATTACACAACAGCTTTTTATGGGGGAGGGAAATGTCTCTTTTTTTTCATACACTGTAAATCCTGGGCAACAAAGGCAGCATTCCCTCTTCCTGGACAGCAGAACAGTTACACAACAGCAGCCAACGTTTCCGAGGTGTTTTCGGCTGCTCTGGCCCGTGGCCACAGGTGACGTCTACTCTCCTGCTATGGCTGATGAAATGTCATTAAACTACAACAGGAAATATGTTATTACAGAGGAATTCGTAAACTTCCACATGCTCTGCGTGGGAGAAATCTCCACCTGTCTGAGCTCCTTTGGCAGGAGCTCGGCGGTATTGTGAGCTCGCCTTTCGCTCCGTGTTTGAAAGTTCTCACCCACGGGGATCTTTAACGATCCGGAATATGAATTTGGTTCCAAGGACAGCGTCGTCGGCAACCAGAAACAAACAACAGCTGTAAACATTTATGTAATGACTTGAAATGCCTCGGATGCGGCCAAACTCTGCGACTAAAAATAAACCCGGCAGGCAGTCAGTGTGGGTAGTCCCTTTTGCTTAAGGTACTGATTTCTGTCTCGATGCAGGAGCCGACGAGCTTTAATGGGATTCTGGACGTTACCTACCAAAGCCCGACACCCACACGTCTGCGAGGGACAGTCGGCGAGCCGACGCCAGAGATGTGATCCTCCCCGCGCTCCCCGAGATGAAAACAGCGCAGCCGCCAAACGCTCGCAGAGAGAGAGAGGGGGAGAGCGAGAGATGCTGTGTTTTCATTATCCACTCACAAAACTGATGAAAACACACTTTGAAGACACCCTCTTTTCCCCTGTCTTACATGAGCTGATGCCCGCTTCCACTCTAAAATGCCACATGTCATCAAACGCCGTCTGCAACGCTCGTGTCGTTTACGGAGGTTCGTTAATGATTCGTGGCTGGAGTGAAGTCAGGATGGTCTGCCCTCTTGATCTCTCTGCCACGTACTTGAGTGTGTGTGTGTGTGTGTGTGTGTGCATGTGTGTTTGCCTCTACTCTTCAAACGCAGTGCACATGTTCTGGCATTAAAAAAAAAAAAGAAGAAAGAGGAAAAAAAGAAAAACATAGAGAACCGTAGCATGGTCTGCAGATGTGCCCGACTCCCGGCGTGGCCCCGACACCCAAACAGCACCGAGTTTAGACTCAAATCCCTGGAAATGTCTGCGCACCGGGACAGACAGAGCGTGCTCCAGTCGGAGCAGAAGAAGAAAAAGAAGAAGAAGAAGAAGAAGGAGAAGTGTGTGTGTGTGTGGAAGGATGAGACCGAGGCTGATAAAAGGGGCCCGGTGGACATATGATCCGAGGAAGTCTCATTTGCAAACATACCTGTCCTTGAGTCCTCTGTTCCATTGCCACCGGTTTCCATGGCAACCCGGGTAAAGCAGTGAGCTTGCGTGCATGTGTGTGTGAGAGTGTGTGTGAGTGCGTGTGTGTTTGCAAGGAAAGGATAAGAAAGTATGCAGGTTAAAAAAAAAAAAAAAGTGAACCCCTCTAACGACGTTCACTTCATTTTTAGCACCTGGTTGTTCACATTAGAAATATGAGCATGGAGGAATTCTCACCTACAAATGGAGGCTTTAGGAAGATGAGAAGCTGTGAAGTTGGAAGTGGGAGAAATTGGAGCTACAGGTGGGAGCGAGAGAAGCAGCTTGGCATGGGCCGGAGCAGTTCTCCTTCCTTGACGCCAAAGTCAAAGATCAAGTACATAAGCGCGGGGCTCCTGCAGCCCGTGATCAGCAGCAGCAATGGCCATGATGTATTTACAAGTGGCAGACAGAAAGCTCCCCGTGAATATTTCATGGAGGCCCTGTTTGAAATTTTCAACATTCTCAAATTGCTTCATGATTTTATTAATGGGGCCGAGGGAGGCGTCAGGAATGGCTGATTCCTCGGGGAGACGACCTCCACGGGCGCTCTGAAACTGTTCTTCACACAGGTGTACACGGGCTGATCATCAAGCTACACTCGTGCCACTGCAAAACGGAATATGTGGACCGGCCTATTGTGTATTTTAGCCACATCAACGTGTGACGGTTCCTCCACGAGGCCTTCACTCCTTCCCAACGCCACCGTCGCATCACAGATCCAGCTGCATACAGTCTAAATGGAAAGGACACCTTCATTTGTATTTAGGAATCTTTTTGTGTGTTTTAAGATGATACATTTTCTTACCATTTTAAAATCACATTTGTTAATCAGTTTAGGAATTCTTCTGTTTATGAACATAATAATGAGTTTTGTCAATAAAATTCCTCGATCCCTGCTTTTAATTGGACTATTGCTTTGTCAATCATACAAAAATGCTTTATTTCAATTTCTGTGACCCTCGTGGTCATCCAGATCCTCTGGCCACTTCATCACATTGTTCAAATATTTGAGCCTCTCTGTAAATAGCCAATCTCAAACAGTGATGTGAGATTATCTCAAGCCGCCAAAACCACAGACAGAGTGGTTCAGACCTACGGCAGCAGGGCTCGTCTGGGAAAAGCTTCCTGATCCTTGACTCATGACGATAATATTCTTCCCTAAAAAAAAATATTTCCACAGGCGGGATCTAAGAAATTAGCCTTAAGCTCCACCCGGCGCTAAAGAAACTGGAACATCAGGTCGGAGGGAGGCCTGTACGGGAGAAGGGCGACGCCCATCTCGTTCACCTTTCTGCCTGCATTTGATTTACAGGTGTAAAGCCGCCGCGGCTCAGCTGAACGTCTCTGTTAAAAGCCTCGGGGCCGCGGCTGCGCAGTAATTTATGAAGTGAGTTGCCACGTTTTATAAGGCGCACATGCCAAGTTTGGCTTTTACCTCCAAAGAGACATCGAGCCTGAACTGTCCGCGATCAAACACTGGAATGGGAGACGGTCATGTGACGTACTCGCTAACTGCGAACAAACTGCAGTTCAGGAGTTTTCGCAGGAAGTGTTTCTTTGCATCACGTACAGTGGCATTACTGAGTCCATCCAACAACATGTGAGATGTGTTTCCTACCGTCTTGTTAAAATATCACGTTGACATCATGCCCACAGGCTGAGCACCGTGAGGGCGGAGCTAATGATGGGCTACAGAATCTTCACTTTTCCCTCTTTTCTCTAATTATCCGACTCGCTCCACAATTGCCCCCGTCTCTCTGTCTCTCACGCTCCATAGCTTTATTTTTTATTTTCCCCTCTCCTCGTCCCCTCACTGTGTGTGTGCCAGGGAAAAGACAGGACAGAGCGAGCGGCGCTCTGACAGGACCAGGAGGTCCACACGACGCATCAGTCAGCCCTGACAGACATTTGTTCCGAGCGAGGCAACACTATTAGAGCGCTCAGAGCTGTCCATCATCGCCAGCTCGGACACTGTGGCTCTCTTTCAACTTTTACGTTGTAAGGGGGGGGGGTCAGAGGAACAGAGCAAGCCGTCCCATTTGTTCCTTGGCATTTTCAGCTCGGCAGCAGCGGCGGCGGCGGCGGCAGGGAAGCTGCGAGGGGCCGAGCGTTAACAAGTCTGAGAGCGAGCGCGGGGGTCAAACTCATAGACTGGCTGCCGACAACAAACACTGCGGAGCCACCCGACACAGCTCGAGTAGACGGAGGGGTTAGCGTGCAGAGGCGACCCCCCCCCCACCCCACGTTTGGTCCTGTACCAGGCGAGCCGGTTCAAAGGCTGCGGAGGCTTACACAACGGACATTTACCTCCGCTCGGCTGTCCGTCGCTGCGTTACACAAGCAGCTATGTGGCCCCTTGCTGGAGGGGGACGGGGGGGGGAGTGGTTGGGAGGGTGGCGGGGCTCCTCCGCCAGCCGTGGGCCTTAAATTGCAGGTGTTCCTTCCTCCCCGACCGTCCGCAATGATAGGACACTCTCCCCGAGAGCTGTGTTTTTAACTCAGGAAGGGGGAAAAAAGTACACAAAAAGCTGAGGAGAAACACGTCGACTCCAAGCCGCTCATTACCGGCCGGAGCAACATCTGACTCGGGAGACGCAGGACGCAGTGGGGAATGACTGAGGAGCATCAGTTCCTGAGGAGGAGGAGGAGGAGGAGGAGGAGGAGGAAGAGGAGGAGGAAGAAAAGGGGGTGGGGGAGGAGGAGGAAGAAAAGGAGAGGAGGAGGAGGAAGAAAAGGGGGTGGGGAGAGAGGAGGAGGAGGAGGAAAAGGGGGTGGGGGGAGAGGAGGAGGAGGAGGAGGAAAAGGGGGTGGGGGGGGAGACACGTGTCCATCTGTGTTGCAAGCTCAAGTTTCTAAGAATTCAGCGCGTGCGCGCCAACAGCTGCACTGCACTGTCAGTTTGACTAATGCACGGCACGAGGCTTACGGACCTGCTGGAAGCAAAATAAAAACAACGTCAGAGGCGGGGACGAAAGGAGCGCCAAGACAGTCGGCGGGTCGATAGCGGCCACATATCTGCCGCAGAAGCCTCTTTGACTCGGGTCTCATGACAACGACGGCGTCACGTGATCGCCGTCAGAGGACACAATGGCTCTTTCCCAGAAATCTCAGAGGCTCACACGCCAGCTGCATCTCTATTTCTCTTTCACCTCGGCTCTTCTTTCCCCTCGCATCGCTCACAATAGCCGCCTCTTTCTACCTCTCTCTCCCTCCCTCCCTCCCTCCCTCCGTCTCTCTCACTCCCTCTCAGACAATTATTTCTCAATCCCCTCCTGACGTTGCTGGCGCAGACGCTTCCTTAATCATTTCCTGGAGGAGCGGTCCGTCAGTCAGAGTGATGATGAGTGCGATGTAAAAATAAAACAACTAAAAAATGCCAGTAACCTTTCGATCTGCTGAAACACGAAACAAAGTCTCCACCCTACCTTTCTCTTTTCTTTTTTTTTGCTTGCTTCGCCCTGGATCTTAAGATTAGCTTCCGACCACACGATTACTGATTGGCAGAGCTCAAGAGGAAACACTACTCATTTATTTTCTACAAGGCAAGATGTCACGGCATGCTCAGGGCTCTGTGAAGGACCTGACGCATCGTCAAGCCACGCATTTAACAGGCACCACAGATACATTTCAAGTTACAAAAAGGGGGATCTAATAGTCAACAATCGTGTGACTAAACAGAATGACACAGCGACAACCCTAAACAGCTCGTTAAAGGCTGATTCAGCGTGTTGTGCGCGCAACATAAACAGCGCGAGCGCTGGAGTGCCGGCACTCTGACACGCTCTCGTTCACGCGGCGCTCGCCTTGAGATTTTCCCCCCGCAGGCCTAATGAGCGAGATAAGAAGCCGTACATGACAAAGCAACAAAGGCTGCATAATGAAATGAACAAGTGAGAGGGGGGGACCGACCACAGAGGCAGCTGTCAGCGTCTCTCCAATAGTGATCGATATTAAGAGACTACACACACACACACACACACACACACACACACACACACACACACACACACACACACACACACACACACACACAGACACACACACAGGAACACGTTGAAGGTCTTCCTGAAACCCGCCCAGCTCAGCTGTCTCTTTAAGTCCTTGTCAAATCTGTCATCAAATCACTGGCCCAGAGTCGCTCTCCTCGGTCCATGCAGATTCAGTTGCTCACCGAATTGATCTGTGGTTGCTTCCTGCCAGGATAAGTAATCAGACCAACACTGGTGTCAGGGAATATGTCAGCTGCCAGTGCCACAAGGCTTATGCACAGATGCGCATCACGCTGGCAGAGAGACTGCAAGCGAGCCTCCTTGCTCGGCGAGCGCGAGGAAATGCTACATTAACTTCGCAATCAGTTTGAGCGTTTCCGACGCAAGTCTGATGAGTAAATGACTGTGACTAAACTTTCAATATGCTCATGTTTAAACAATTATTCAGGATAAAAGATAGGTTTTAACCCTCAGTTTCATTCAAAGGCTGGCTGTCCTTGGCGGGTTGAGTGGGGAACAGCTTGATATTTTGGAGGTTTCAGCCAGAATGTGCAAGCTCCTCACAAAAAAAGGCATCTTTGAAGGCTTCCCTGCTTCCAAGTCACTGCACCACCATGCCGCATTTGGTCTAAAACCAGCTTCTCAGAAAATATGCAAACGCGTTACTCTTAAAAACACACACACACACACACACACACACACACACACACACACAGAACAAAAAGTCTTCAAAAGTCAATCAATCATTAGAGCACCTGTCTTGTCACATAACACATAAAACAGTCCGGTCAAATGTTTAGTGGAAAATACAAAAATAAACACTACTGCATATTCTTCCGTCTTTCTTTCCACTCCAACGTCTTAGACCCCGACAGCCAAGATAAGAAATATCTTGTATATCTTCAGCCATCACCAGACTGTTTTTCTCCTGTCAAGTCTCGCTGACCCATCCAGCGCACTCTGCACCCGGCACGCACTGTTTTGAAAACGTGTCAGCCGAACTTCCAAACTATTCCCGCAACATCAGTACTGCACATGTGTGCGTTCGGCTGCATCTGGCCCGAATCGTTGCTCCGGCTTTCACTGAACAAGCTCTCCATATTCTCCCGAGTGCAAAGTGATCAGTTAGTGTTTTGCTGCTCTCAGGGAAGACAGGAGTGACTCTCAGAGATGTGTAGATAGGACATGCTTACCTGATGACGTGTGGGTAAGATCTTTGGAGCTGGAAACCACCTTAACCACAAAAATTCTAAGAATAGTCAGTATGTTATTAGATAAACTGAGGCACTCAAAGACAAAAACAAAGAGAAGGTGTTTTTCAGTGGAAGGACGGCGCTGTTGAACTGTAATGCGCACCAATTACAGCTGGGTGTGAGTTTGTTATTATTTGGCAGTTAGGACTGGGGACTCTGCTGCTTGAACCAGTGACACTCTGAACTTTTGAACCAGAGGCCTGGATGGATAACTGTCCTCAGAGCACGGGGATCTGGAAAACTGTAATTTGGGCTGATTTAAAAACATTCCCGGGGTCTGTTTGTGCATGTTAAGTGAGCTGCCAAAAAGTTGCAAAAGACTCCGGGCCCTATCAAACGAGCAATTTCATCGTCGAGACTCGGCCCAAAAATGCCACAGAGCCCCGACAAAGTGATCGCAAACACACCTATGTATCTGCAAGGCACTTATTTAGATAGGTGTTCAGACAAGCCGGCGGCTACATGTATCCGAAAGCACAAATTCCCCTATATTGTGTCCTGTAGCAAAACGAACCTTGAGGAAAACAGCTCGGAACGCTTTGGAAAGCCAACCAGTCATTACCACAATCATCCCGATGGCTTTCACAGTATAATTAGCTGAAACAGGCAGCACTGGAACTATAAATACCAGAGACTAAACAACAGTAAATAAGGGGGACGGCCACAACCAACAGACTCTCATATCAGGCTTCAGTTCTTTCCCACAGACTCTGACAGCAGCTTTATCAACAGACTCTTCTGCAGCGCATCTTGAACGCACGGTTACAACACGAGCACCCGAGGAGCAGACCCTCCATCAAGGTCGATGCTCCTCACGCCGTCAACTTCTGCTCGTTCTGGCTTTTGTTCCGAGTCATTTTCTATCAATCTCTCCCCACCCTGCTTTGAACAGAGCATGCATGCACGCATACGCAAAGAACACCAGTGTCTGAGCAATGTCAAAGGAATCCTTGCAAGTCCTTACCGTAGTGTGAACCTAATAATCAGCCTTTACATCAATTTGTTTTGGGTTTGACCATACAGTGTCATTACCTTTAATTCATTTCATTTCCAACTTTTTTATTATTTTTTTTATTCATTTAATTTTATATCAGCTTGTCATTTTAGTCTTGTTGCAACCAACTTTGGCAGTCCCTGCTGGTCAAACAATAGAATGCAGATTTTTGGGACTTCCACGTTGGCCTACTTTTTGGAAGCACCGTCCACCTTTGCATAACAGTCAGTGGTCTGTGCATAGGGAAGCCCAATACATTTTAATTTCTGATATATATTCTTTTGTTTTAAGACTGTATTGTCCTATTTTTTTGTTTTGTTTTGTTTTGTTATTGACGCACAGTAATTGTCACGTTATTAAAAAATACACGCTTCCATGGGTGACGTCAGGTACACTGCAGCACCCGGAACTCCGTTAAGCGCTTAAAACTGCCGTTTACGTTTAACTGTTTAATTGGTTTAATTTGGACTAATTACAGTAATAGTATGGTTTTGAGTTTTTTCTCCTTAAAAAAAATATATATATATATTATGCAAAAGAAATAATTGGCTCGTTAATGGCCTGCACTCACACACAAAACAACGCCTCAGGTGTTGGACTGGCAACCTGTCAGACAGACACGGCCGTCTGAAAGCGGGGCTGAAATTAATGTACTCACGGAGTTGACTGGCAGCGCTCGTAGTCCACACAGGATTAACATTCAAATAACAGGAGTGGCGGGTCGTTAAAAGTCCGCCAAAAATCCAGACTGCAGGGATTCCATCAATGTTTTCGTCCATTAATTTCTGGTCACGTGATCGACGAGAGCCCTGCTATTGGCTGGCGTCGGCACCGCGAGGCATTCACCGCTGATAATTAAATTAAATTAATTAAATGAACTACTTTTGGTGCTGTTAAATTAGCTCAATGAAAACCTAAACGATATGAATAAGAAATTTCACAATTGTGTCTGCTTTGTATAGAGTTATTATGACATGACTCTACCTGCATGGTTGAGATGATAACTACGTTTCGTGTTTTTGTCAGACGCTGATTTATTAGAATGAGCTCATTGTTTCTGTGTAGAGCACAACCACACAAGTGGCACTTTTATTTATTTACTCACTCTGTTAGCTTCCCGTTAGCGCACCATAAGCAGCTCGTTAGGCTTTTTAAAACTTATATTAATAGTAAGTAAGTCATCAAATAGCTTTATTTCATCAATTTTTGCATTTTTTTAAAAGATAAATTTCAATAAAGAGCTAAATACCAATGAGTTTCAAAGACAGATATTTTGTTGAACAAGCTTCTGTTCATTTTCAATTGACATTTAGCCACGTTTTCTACTTATACAATGATATATAATTTTTTTCTCAGATGGGCTGGGTCACCAAAACACTCCATCCATCTGCTCCTGCTCTGGCTCCTCTGTTGAATTTGAGAACCCATTGTGGCAGACAAGTCAAAAAGTTTGCCCACCCCTGCGTTAGCCACTTCTGAGACATAAGTGGTTCTTGACGCAAGTGCTGAGGCCTCTCTTTTCAAAATGAATGCCGCGCGCGACTCAAATAAACAGGGGCCGTCACACTTTCCTGACTCCTAGTTTTGGCAGCGGCTTTGTGACTCAGAGATGCTGATGCGCTGGCCTCCAGTGACAAGCAACTGCTGTCCAGCCAGGATAACAATTAGCGCAGGCAGCTCCGGAGACAGGGAGACGGGGAGGGGGAGACGAGAGGTCGCGACCCCTCCGCTAGGCGCTGCGCTCTGTCGCGGGGATTATTGACAGCGGTGCCGAGAAACTGTCACGCCGTGGCGAGCCGAGCTCGGAGCCGCCTTTCCCCTCTAATTTCAGGGTATCCGTGGAGACAATTAGGGCCGCGCGTTCCCACTCCCACAACAGGTACCTTAATCCCACCGGGCGGAACAGGAATCTGTAGCGCATTGATCTACTTTAGTCTGTCTGGGTCTCACAGCACCGACAACTTTGGATCATTGAACACACACACACGCGCACGCACACACACTGAGAAGAAGAAGCCTTCATCACTTGCCAAAATATATATATATGTAAGATTCCACGACTAATTGCAGCCTCACCGCAATCTGTGGCTTCATTGGCATGCTGGCAAATTATTGCGAGTTTGACCTCTAACAGTGCGACCACAAATCAGCACATTACTGGACTGTTGAAGAAGGGGGGAGGTGATGTAAGTTTTTTTTTCTTCCTTTCTTTCTTTAAAAAGAGCTGTGGATTCCTGGCATGACTTCACAGGAACACAGCCCTGTTTTTCTGTGTGTGTGTGTGTGTGTGTGTGTGTGTGTGTGTGTGTGTGTGTGCTAGTGATGGATAATACATGTTGGCGCTGTAGGGATTCTTCATGTGTGCGTTTGCGAGCAGGTGTGCTTGTTGAGCCGCTGCATCTTCCATTAGCTCTGTGCATCTGCTGTTCCTTTTATGTCATCACTTTACAAGGAACACAAAGCAGATCTCACCTGCTTTCTTCTCCAAATAAAAAAAAAACAGCCTTACAGACAACCATTTTATTCCCCCATGTTACTCACTTCAAAGTTTAGGCCAAGACACGAAAAAAAATTTAATCAGCAAATAGTTTCCAGATATCCTTATTAATTCAACTCTTTTACGTTGTTCAATTCATCACAGTAATGAGATTGATTTTTTTTTTTTTTTCTTCTGCTGGATGATAACAAGGATCCAGGGCGAGAAACAATAGCACCTGGTTGTAGAATCCAGCAGGACAGAAATATTTAGATCCCCGTCGGCGGCTCAAAGCGTAAATTTCGCAAAATGCCATGCGGCAAAGCAGGCAGGCCTGCAAACAAGGGTTTGGATGTGTCTGGCTCGTGCAGACACTTTACAATGTCTTTCATGGCCAGTGACATAAACAGGATCCTGTTCCATATTTGGATCATAAAAAACAACAAATGGAAAGTGTTGGATGAATGTGTGTGTAAAGAAAAAGAACAGGGCGTGGCATTTAAAAAAAAACTTTTTTTTTTAAAGACTTTTCTTCTCCTTCTTTTCATGTGAATGTGACACTGTGTGCCACAAGAAGGCGGCAGCTGACTAGTTTAGTCTGATGGCTTTGGCCTCAGTTCACCCCAGACTGCAGGTGACTTCACTTAGCAAGTCACATCTGGATAGCGTCCCACCTGGATACAGATGGAAAGCCTTACAGCACATTTGTGGTTGAGAGCTGTTAAAGTTACCCAGAATTTTTTTTTTTTTGTTATACTCCAGTTGTGTGTGTGTGTGTGTGTGTGTGTGTGTGTGTGTGTTAGTGTGTGTGTGTGTGTGTGTGTTTATGGAATGTCAATAAGCGCTGCACTTGTTTATTGCAACAGTGCAATTGAACCATTTTTTCTTCTTCTTTCGATGTAGGTTGCAGATTCTTTGCTGCTTCTGTGCTGTATCTCATATTATCGAATTTGAGGGCGACGCACTGAATGGATTCCCTCAGCACAATGGCGGTGGCCTTCACTTCAACGAGCTATGTCACGTGTCGTGGAGAAGGTAAGGAACAGGAGCAAAATGTCAGCCTGTGATAACCTGGCCTAAACAGCTGACACAAGTGAGAGAGAAAGAAGGGGGGAGGGGGGGTGACAAAGACTGATGCTGCTCAGCAGCCCCACAGCACGGTCCATGAATTTTTAAGGGTGTGGTCATCGCTGCAAGACTTTATCAGAGCATTTTATTAGCGTGACCGTCATGCCAGTGCAGCTCGAGCTATAATTCTAGTTGAGACAAGCCAGAGGTCTCCACCAGCCCGCTTTTTATCTTGGGAAAAAAACAGCAGAGCAAAAGAAGCAAGCGGATAGTTGAGTTGATAAGGACATAAAGAAGGAAGACAGTCAGTTTTGGATTCCCGAAATTCCGTTAATAAAGTCGAAGTAGACAGGCAACTGGCGAAAACGGAAGTACTCCACTAGGCTTGTGCGCAAAGCCTTTCGGCTTTATTCTCGACATTTCGACTTTACCAACTACGATGACTTTAATCTCGAAATTTAGATGTTGATCGCAAAATGTTGACTTTATTCTCAAAGTTTCAATCAATTTCATTTTACTTTATTCTGGAAATGGAAACTTGAGGAAAAAATTCTTAATATTTTTTTTCCCCTTCTTGTGGCCCTAGTTCTCTTCTCTTCCCCTGTAATAGCCCCAAACCCCACCTCCTCAGTTCAGTTTACCAGCCCTAATAAAACACACGCACAGACAAACAGAAACTCACGCACACACACACACACACACACACACACACACACATGCTCTTTTTACAGAAAGGCCTGCTCAGGTGGCATTCCTTTCACAATAAAAAAGCATTTGCCAGCGCTCCCAAATGGTTCCCATTGTTTTCTTTTCGGTGTCAAAGTCAGGATTGACCTGTAGGATGACGTTCGCAAATAATTTGTGGGGGGATTTTAGGTGAAAGCCCAGGCTCTGTTGTCAGGCCTGGCTGCTCTTACATCAGATAACACACACACACACACACACACACACACACACAAAAACACACACACGTTTTTATGTGCTCAGACTTGATGACTTGAATCTACAACTGTGGAAGCCAGGGAAGTATTCTCAGAGTGTTGGCAGAACATCACACAGGCAAATGGCCCGATAGTCATGTGTGTGTGCACACAACACTCGTGGGTTGGAGTAGGGATGGGGGAGGGGGGTTGAAAAGAAGAAGAAGGTTGATCGGGGTGAGGGAGGATGTAGAAAAGGAAGAAAACAAGCGGAGACGGAGGGAGTCTACATCTGCAAAGAGGCTCAGGCGACGCGCTGCCACGTCAACACAAGACAGATTGTCGGCCAAGCGGCTGAAGCTAAACGGAGTCTGTCTTGTTTTTCTCTCCCTGCGCTAACAACTCCCTCATTCGAGCTGACGCCCGCGGCCAACTCAGATCTGAGAGACTCTTCCGAGAAGGGAATTCCATTTAAACCAACAAACAGTTCACAACCTTGACAGGAACACCGTGGACAGATCTGATATTCTCCCTCGCAATTTCAATTTCTGTCTTAATTTAATTTAAATTTGAAAGTATTTAACTAGATCACACCCACCACAGATATAGGCTCCGTTTTTCACATCTGTTAGGTGAGAACTTTTTGTCACAGTTTATCAGAGGGTGAAAAGACCCTGATACACACTGACACACACCTTGAGGCACCTCACACCCAATGCATGAGGTGCTATAAGGCCCAGTGAGTAACTTTTACAGGGATCTGATTTCAGAAAATAGAAACCACATATGTACTCACATAGTTCAATAAAGTCCCCAACAGAAGTGTGATGTTTTCATTTGCTCATAAGAAGAATTTTATATTTACATAAATGGTGGGTCCACTCATGAGGAGATGGCCACATTGTGGCGCCACCTAACCACAGTAGCTCAGAAGGTGGATGTAGTTTGGGCGTGGTGACTTGAGCCCTGACATCCCAGCTGGTATTTGATACAAGAACAAGTGGGACATGAGAAAAAATGGACTAATTAATGGTGGGCTTTCACAGATGGAATTCGCTAATGAGGTTAATAGATTTGCAATTTGCAAAGGGATGCCGAAGTCACATGATTTCTGCAGGATGAGTCATAGTCTTCAAATTCATCCATAATCAGTTCATTTTTCCCCCCGCAGATGAAGCTAAACGGACAATACAGCCAAGAGCATAATGATCTACCTGATAAATAAATGTGTCATTTCTTTGCACTACACTTTCTCACCACCAGATGCTGCCAGAGCACACACATTGGGTCTTTAAGCCGAAGAAGCCCTACTTTTGGAAATGATTTTGTTGGGAAAAACATTTCCAGTCTCCTCATGGGAGGGTTCGCCAGGTTTGTTTCCCATCCACCCTGCTGTCAATTCCAAGGACAAAGCCACAGAACTTTGGCTGCCAGGGGTCCACGGCAGCCTATCGGTTTGAAGAAAACAGCAATCAATGTGAACAGTCGACAAACATGAGCAAGTCGAGTCCAGGTCAGTGAGTAGCACATTGATTAAAGGCTTGTTGTGTAACACTCCTCGCAGCACTACGTGTTGCTTCATGGCAGGCCGAGCATGATGAAGAGAGACAAGAGCGTGTTGGGCTGTCTGTCAGAGCCGACTCGGGTCTGAGACCACAGGGAGAGACAGTTTTCATTATATATGAAGCCTCCTGTTGCCTGCGCAGCCAATAAAGACGTTTAGTTACAAAGTCAACCCTCCGGGTTAATACTCTGCAGCACATTTGTCAAATATTAAAAGGTCTATACAAAAGTTTGCTGTTTAATTCAGGCAAAAAGCCCTTGATAGATGAATTTTTCAAATTGAGCTATTTGATTGCACTTGGATTATTCCGGGGGAAATTTTTTTTTTTATATTGCCTCACAACAGTGAGATCCACCACAAACTCCCAAAGCTCAAGGTGACATTTTGATTT
This sequence comes from Nelusetta ayraudi, assembly GCF_046127955.1. NCBI lineage: Eukaryota > Metazoa > Chordata > Actinopteri > Tetraodontiformes > Monacanthidae > Nelusetta > Nelusetta ayraudi. The sequence goes on from NW_027466089.1 coordinate 1,628,707, forward strand.
TGTTTGTCTCAACAGTTCAAAAGGAAGGAAGGTGTCTAATTAGAGTTGGGGATAAAAGAAACACGTCCTAAATGTCAAGACATTCACACTTCATACCGTAAGTTATCAAGTAAATAACTTGAACAGGCTTCATATATTTCAGTCAGTCTTGCCTGGTGAGTGATGAGTGAGATCTCCTTCATATGCTTGTCTAAATATCTATTTAGATCACCGAAGAAACAGCAGATTAATCCACACAGCGTTATATCTTAAATGTGATGTTTCTATTTCCTAGTCGCCGTTACTTCACTTGAATATTTCGTGGACTTGTTCGGACTTCCAGCAGCAGGGGCGCGGACGGCTTTCAAAGTCTCCTACGGTGATCATCTGGCGCCGCCATGTGTCTGTAGACGATATTGCTTAAAACCGCATGAGAGACGTAAACCACGAGGTCCTGGATTCTGAACCGATTAGTGAGATCATCTTTTGGGTAAGAATTTACAAAACAACCTCTGATGGTATTCAACAGTTTAGAGATAAATTGAATTCAACCGTTGATGCTACAGTGAAATTTTGGTTAGGAGTTTAGTATCCCTACGTTTTTGAGTTTTTTTTTTCTCTCCATATTTCCAAGCCATATTTCTTTTAAAACGTCTCCATAAAAGATACTTCATTTTGTTTTCAAAGGATTACGCACTTGTTGCCCATGCTACTTGCTCTATTTCATTGTGGCAGAACATGCAGTAGTATAAATAAAGGAAAATCGAGCTGTTATGTTGTGTTATTGATAGTTTAAAAATATTTAAACTGAAGGGAAATTAAAATAGGGATTAAAAGGGACAGGGAGCAAGAAAAAGGATGCCATCTAAGGACAACAGATACAGGACTTATGTCCAAGATCCATTGCAAAGAAAAAGAGGTGACGCAGCTTGAAACAGATAATACAGATTTTATTTTGAACCAGAAGTAGGAAAATACATAGGTAGGTGTAAAGGAAACAAGCAGAACCTGTAGTCAAACTGAAAAAAAGAAAAAAAAAATATAATCAAAGAACAAATCTAGTTCCCAAGAGGATCGAGAGGACGGCTAAAGGGGTACAACAGAAAGCATTGTTTACCATTCAGTTCATTTTGAAAACAGTATGTGTTGATTTGAAAACAGCTGCCTTGATTTCTTATCTGGGTTAAATGGACATTCTACAACATTGTGCAAGTGTTTCTTCATTACGTTGTTGTTGTTTTTGCTGGTATTTCATGAATGGTAAACAATAGTTGGTCCAGTGCATTAACACAGTGACACAGATCAATTTATGTACTCAGCTGACTACAGATAGACAATCCTGATCATTGAACAACTACCACTAGATCAGCAGGGTGGAGGAGGGGGGGCCGGGGGTGATGCGCAAATATACAAGATGGATGATAAAAGAGGAAGTAGTGAGCAAGAAAAATTAGAAACGAACAGAGTGTTGGGGGTGGGGGGTTAACAAGTCGTTCTTAAAAAGCAGAGGATGGCGAGTGATGACGGAGGGGAAACACGGCCACAGTTTGAGAGATGACAGCTACATTTAAGATAAAATATTGTGTCTGAATGTTTCGGGGATTATTGCCAAGTGGTGCGTGTGTTTTTAAATAGATTTTTTTTTTTTGGAAAAGGGTGCATTTAAAATGGGGGGTGGTGGTGGTGGGAGGGCGGATGTTGATGAGGTTCAAGGAAAAAAGGGACAGCGGTGCATCGCTTTCCTTGCAGCCCTACCAGTTCACGGAGACTATGAATCGACACGAGTGCATGAATCAAATGGGGGAACCAAGAACTAGAGAACCGAACTGAACGTAGCTTTGGTGTGCACCATTACAAAGATGCAGCCCCAGGTGGGGGTGGGGGATAAAAAAAAATCCACTCTAGAGCTAAGAAGCAAAAAAAAAGTCAACCAAAGTGATCGGCTCGCAAAAGCTTTATAGGGTGACACCACCAGGCTCGAGTGACTCGGGCTGAACAACGAAAAGGCCTTTTTTTTGTCGAGCTCGAGTTGGTGACCATAACAACAGCGTAACAGATTTGAACCACTGTGATGCACGACAACAGAGTGAAATGGACTAGTGGCGCCCGTCGCAGGGCCGGTGGTCGGGCACGAGCGCTCTCCGGGGCTGGTGCCATGCAACATCCAAAAAGAAAGAAAGAGTAAAGCTAAACACAACAAAATGCAAATTCCCTGTGCTCAGAGCTGGACAGGTAGCATGGCTGCAGGTCACTCCGCTCCCCTCTCACTCCTTCACTTTCACAAGGCTACATGAGAAACATTCAACTCCTCTACTCGAGCCATCGAGACGACAACCTCGTCGTCCTCTATACGCGGGACAGTCACTCGAGGGCTGGGGAAGAGAGGGTGGGAAATAATATATATACTGTATATATAGAGCGAGAGAAGATAAAAACAATGTAGCAAACGTAACACCATCATAGAATTCATGATTTACACATCAATAGCACGGTTCAATATCTTTTTTTAGAAAGGAAACATGAGATACATCTTTTATTCACACTTTACAAAAAAAAAAAAAAAAAGAAGCTAGTATTTAAATCTACAACAATACTAATGCCATTCAGGTAAGGGAAGAAAAAAAAAACAACAACCCAAAAACAATCTAGACACATAGGCTTTCATTGGAAACCAAAGCTTTTAAAAACAGCGGGAAGAGGGAAAGGGGACAAGAGACCTTCCTATTTCATTGCTTCCCTCTTTTTTTTTTTTTTTTTTTAAAAAAAAAGTAATTTCTACATCGACTTCAATGAGACGCTTTAATTGCCAAAATTGAGGAATCGGGAGTGGAGGGTGGGGGGCAGGGGCGGGGTTTAATCGGTTTAAGTGCTCGTCATCTGTGAAGGCAGGGAATATTAATCTCACTGCTATAATTGGACACGTGGTTGTTTTAGGGGGGGAACAAATCTGGTCGATGCAAACACAGGTGCGCTTTGAAAGGGGGGGGGGGTAGCTGAGCTCAGTACGCACCCTCCTCTTCCTACTAAGGGAGGGGCTTCCGCCACTGCTGACATGGAGGGCCGAGGAACTTTTTAAAAAGGCATGGCTTAAAGGGGGAGGAGCTTAAGGGGAAGTTTAAAATCTTGGCCGGAAAGGGGAGGGGCTACGGTCATCTTGGGGGGGGGGGGGGGTCTGTACTTCCTGGGGTAAGTGACAAACTGGAAGTGCAGGTTGGATGATGGAGGTAAGATATCCTAGTCGTGTTGGTTGGAGGAGGGACTGTGGGAGGGGTTCAGTGGACAAAGCATACCTGATTACTGGAGAGCTCAATGAACAGAAAGGATATACACATCATTTGAACATTGTCACAGCTCATAAAAAAAAAAAAGGAAAGCAATGTCAACAGCAATGACAACGGAAAAAAAAAAACAACCTAATAATAAAAGGACATAAAATCTTCACAAATGTCTCGACAGTATTTAAAAATAAGAGAAAAGGTTGTTCAAGCGTTCGTCATGTTGAAATAGTGCAAGACGACAACTGCTACAGTGAGGCACAATGTTCCGTTGCACACGTGTGGGTGACGCGACGCGACCGGCCGACCGACCGCCACACTGTTGAGCGCGCGTGTCCGCATTTGAGTGAGTGTGTGTGAGTGTGTGTGTGTGAGTGAGAGAGATTTCTGAATAGATGCGGAGTCGCTGGTGGTCTGCGACTCACCTGCGATGGTCCGTTTGCTTGTACTGATGGCAGCAGTGTGGATCGATGGCTTCGTTAATGGGCAAAGGAGCGACAGGCAAGACGTTTAACTCGGTGTCTATTTACAATCGCAGCAATGTGCCGAAAAAGGGAGGGTGGGGGTGAGAAAAAATAGCAAATAATAAATCGAATTGACAGAGGGGGATTCGTTGCGGGGAGATTGGAGACAAAAATCAAACAATACTGACACATTAATTACAGTTTCTTAAAGGAGTGCAAAGTCGTGACGGCGAATGCCTTGAACAACCTCTTCTTACGTCTTTTGTACAAGCTGGTAATATCAATTCATCTCAACATCAACTGGATAAAAATTTAGCCATAGTTTACAATACAATCTTTTTCAAATCTGATCATAATTTACTCTGAGTACAAAAAAACGCCAGAAAACAGGTATTTTGTGGTTCATATACAATCATGTAAAGACTGAGTCTAGGATTTCTATTCTGTACAAACACTTGTGAAAAAAAAAAATAACCCACTGCTTTTGTTTATGGAACATTATTACTAGGGGGGAAAAAAGTCACTACTGGCCTCAGAAACAGTGCTACAGATCTGCCTGCAAGTTACCTGCGTTTTTTTTTTTTTTTCTCGTGTTACTGGTGTGCGCGAGCGTGTGAGCTGTTGCATGTGCGGAGTTGAGACGGCAACCCCAGACAGGGAGAGGAATGCTGGTTTTACTCGCTGCTAGCAACCATGACTCGCTCTCTCTGCCGAAAAGCAATTGAGACAAAAGAAAAGGTTTGTGAAAGCCCCTCGTCGCTTTGCCCGTCAGCCTGAACCCCTCGCCCCTCGGCCAAAAGAATTAAAACAAAGAAAAACCAGGGTGGTGTGAGGGCCTCACGAACTCCCGAGACACGAGACGAGCCGGACGACGACTTTCCACGCTGCGATGTAACAGTCTGCGTTCAAGATGGTAGCTGCTCTCGGTTTTGTTTTGTTTTTTTACCTCATCCGAGACTGATTTCGTTAACGACCGTCGCGTGAAACCCGGCAGATGTGGTACTTGGACGCCTGCTTTTTTTTAAATCATGGTTGAGGCATCTGTGTGGGTTTTTTTTTTTGACGCATCCGGGGTGGGAGGGGTGTCGACGGGTGGAGACGATGTTGTAGCACCACGCGCGAGGCCTGGACCGCACGCTAACGGCCTCAGCACCACAGAATGACAGCAGGAAGTCTCGACCCCTCGGTACCGGCGGCCCTACGACGTCCGTGGCCCGGCTTTCTCTCGGCTCCGCGTGTCAGGAGAGGGTTCTGGGGCGGGGCCGAGACCGACTAGTCTGCCGTCTTTGCTGGTTTCAAGATTTCTCTTCTTATTGTTTTAAACAGGACAGACAGACAGACAGCCGGGACGGCAGCTCGAGAAGTCGCCCCCTCCGTACGCACGCTTGCACGACTCCTTCCCTGCTCTTTAAAAAACAAACAAACCCAAGAACAAACAGCGCCCCCTTGTGACACATCTGAACGAGCTACCATCCGTCCCCTCTGATATATGAAGGACCAAAGCAATGTGTGTGTGGGTGGGTTTGAGAGGTGGGGGGTGGGGGGAGGGGGGAAGAGGGTAATAACAACAGGATCTAAAACACAAAATCTGATATATACCAACAGGACTGAATCAAGCAGTTAAAAAAGGAACCAAAAAGGAGAAAGAAATAAAGAAAAATATAGAATATCTATAACATTATACGAAATCCCTGTCAGCCAGACCTCACTGTACGAATATTATACAGGTTGTTGCCCCGCCCACGACCTCCTCCTACTCTGTGGCGGAGGGAAGAGGGAGGGAGGAGGCGGGGGGTGGGGGTGGGTTTTAGGGGTCGGACAGGAAGAGGCTGTGGGTCGCAGCTCCCCCCCGCCCCGCGCCCCGGTTCCCGCCGCCGCCGCCCCCTGGTGGTGGTGCGGCAGGGACTCACTACCTGCGTGAAGGCATGTGGAGCCCATTGATCTGGGGGGGCACGTTGAGGAGCAGCTCCAGCTGGGCGAGGAGGGAGAAGTGGTCGGAGGGGATGTGGGGGTGCGGGCAGCCGGAGACATTGTTCTCAACGAGCCAGTGGTGGTCCAGCGGGCCCAGGATGCCCAGCACGTTCAGCTGCGGCCTCGAGTAGAAAATATAGTCAATGACACCCTGGAGGAGAGAAAGAGGAGGAGGAGGAGGAGGAGGGAGTCAGTTTCAGCGAACGATGCGAGGTAGCATTTCTCTTTGCCGTGGCCGACACAAATCACCTTGAAGTCGAAGGTGTAGTTGGTGTAAGGCATCACGCCGTTCTCGTAGGCGCTCTTCAGCTTGAAGCCGTGGGTGATCATGCCGTTGGAGTTGCTGTTCTTGCCGTTGCAGTTGAATTTGGTCAGACTGTCGCTGTACCGCAGCTCCTTGAAGTCCTTGTGGGTGCAGTCGACGCCGCCGGAGCTGAGGTACTCCACCACACCTGGAGGGAGGGGGCGGGTGGGGGCGCAGAGAGGTGAGGGCACAGCTCAGGTCAAGCCAACAACAACAACAACAACAGGACAAGATGAGTGCGTTCCAAGTGCTTCTCCAAGCAGCTTGCGCAGGGATTACTGTTAATTTAACACAGTGACGTAACGACCGGCGGACACACGAGTGAACAGACGATTCTGGCGCAGGTTGGAGACGGTTGTGCGTCAACGCTGCGCTGGCGGTGCAAATTACCGATTAATTCATTAATCGCTAGCTGGTCGACTTCATCGATCGATTAGCGATTAATGGATTAGCTGCGAGTATCTAAATGAGAACCTAAATGTCACAATGAAAAATGTTTAAGGAACACATTATTCACCCCTTAAGTAATGTTGAGGATCCAATGTGACCCATATTTACATTAGAGAACAGTAAAAACCCCCTAAACATTTATCCTTAAAAAATAAAAAAATATATATATACACGAGTATATTATGACCATCGCAGTATCTCCAGGTAAACTGCTCTTTCCTGCCAATACGCTGTTATGATATTAAGATATTAACTACCAATGTAAAAAATGTTAAATTAATTGCGACTAATTTAATTTAATCGATTCAATTCTTAATCGACAATTAATCGATACATTATTAACATCCCTGGCAGGCAGCTTGCAGCACACGCAGTTATCTTGAATCTCCTCCTAAAGGTCTGATTTAGTTCCAACATCTTGTTTTGGTTTGAACAGTCAGTCAAGTCTTGCATGACCACATTAAACATGTTTCTAAGCTACGTTTGTAAGATTTAGGAATGGATGATTTCAAATCAGAGACTCCTCTTGCTTTGAAACCTTTGTCTTTTTCACGATGCATGAATACGCACGTTGCCAATGCTAAAATGCACTGGTGCAAAAATGAACAGGAGGAATTATGCAAATCAATCTCTAAAAGCTGTGTTTGGGTTCAATTTGTGACCCACGCAGCCATGACGGAGACTAAATATAACCAGGAGGGCGAATGAAACACATGATTCAGGCCTTATTTACCAGAGTCGGGCAGAGAGTTGAGGTCAGCGCACAACACCACCGGAATGGCATTGGTTTCCCCAGAGACGGAGGACAGCTTGAGGCTGCGTGTGGCCTTGTCCACAATGTTCTTCACCTCCGACAGGAACATCATGGTCTGGACGAGCTTCACATCAGAGTACTCTGGGTCCCAGTGCATGTGGGCGTTGGCCATGAGGAGCAGCTGCTTCTCCATGCCGTGAAGCGACTTTCCGGCTAAAGGGGTGGGGGGTGGGGGGTGGGGGGTGGAGAAGACGCAAAACACGAAGCGCGGACGACGTTCAAAGTCAGAGCAGGAGCGGAAGGAGCGGCCGATCTCGGCGTGTTGGGTTTGGAACGGCGTGTACTCACAGGAGGCCTCCATCATCTCTTTTCGCACCTCCAGCAGGACGGCGACGCCGATGTTGTCCTTGGTCATCACGCGGTTCAGCATGGCCTCGGAGCCTTCGGAGTTCGCCATGGCCAGCTGGTTGAACTCCACCGTGTGCTTCTGCACCGCACTGAACCTACACAGACACACACAGGAAGGGGGGGTTGGGGGGGAGCTTTAGTGTGGCTTCAGAAAGCAGCAGCAGCAGCAGCAGCAGCAGCAGCAATAGGTTTCAGGCAGGGATGCAAATGATCGATTAATTCATTAGTAAGCAGCAATTTTCCCTGAGAACCTAAATTTCACAATGAGATGTGCAAGGAAGACATTATTTGAAGGCTAAACAATGTTGAGGGTCCAATGTGACCCATTTTTACATTAGAGAACAGCAAAAACACCCTCAACATTTAACCTGACTTTAAGTTGACTTCTAATGGGTCACATTTCATTTTTTTCTTTTTAAAGAATTTGTTTAAAAGTAACTTGTTCTAGGTATTTTATGACCATCACAGTATTTACAGGTGAAATTTTCTTTCCTGCCACTACACTGTTATGATATCAACTTTTTTAATTTGATCGATTAAATTCTTAATCGTCAATTAATCAATAATCGATTAATTCTTAACATCCCTAGTGTCAGGGTAACTATTATCTCAATTTTTTTTCTTCACCTGAATTTATATTGTACAGCTGAAATAGGGCCAAAAAGCTGACCAAATGTGCAAAATCTGAGGGAAATAGACATGGTTACACGAAACGGGAAGATATAGTGCTTGTCCCTAAGAGTAACCGTCACTGACATTTCCACAGGTCTTTGTAGACTTTGCTTTGTGGCATGTTTCTTTGCGTAGTTTTTCCATTAATCTAAATGGCTCACCGAATGATGCCCATGCAGAAAACATACAGTACTTTGCATCAGTGGGGGTTTTTAACCTTTCATACTCAATATGCTGAATCCCGCACCTAATCTCATACTGAACCATAAAGTCGACCTTTGACAAGTCTCACAAGACACCAACATAATGGATAAACATTGTGCCGGTGCCCTTACCAAGCAAATTACCACTCGCCCAAAGATAATCCCCAACGCAGACATGGGGAATTGCAAAATGTCAGCCAATACACAAACCTCTCGCCCCACAATGAGTTATTATTATTATTTCAGTGCAGCCTGCAACTAAGGAAGCAATTTCAATCCAGGGCTACCAAGAACGACGCTGAGCCAACGTCCTGCTTGGTCCAATTACTGCACACAACCCAGAGCCTCCCATGGAGGAGGACCTTCTCCAGATCAGAGGATTTCATCTGCTCACAGCGCAGCACTCCACTGCACTTCAGGGTTAATGTTGCTCGGGGTCACCGGTTTCATTAACAAACTGAACCAGCACATACCTGAGTGAGCAGCACAGCGGGAGACCTCGCAGGAAACTGCATCATCCACACGCTCACTCTTTGCCATCTCAGCTCATTAGAGAATGTGAGGCTGGTTTATTCACAGGAAAACTGCCCTTTTGGATACCAACCGACTACAACTACAACCGTTTTGTAATCTGTGTGTTAATGCAAAGGAAATATCCTTCCTCATTTTTGTCTTTAGTGCCTCAGCATAGCCACCACATTAGACCAGATGATCCTTTAATCGACAGACTGGACAAACACCGTCCAAGCAATAATCTGTTACAGTATTTGATCAAATTTTAAAATGACCATCTCAGAGTCACTCTGTGCTGGTGTGATCTGGATGCATGTCTGTGTCTCTTCTAGTAGTTGGACTCTGCTCCTTATCAGTTGACAAAGTTATGGACTGGACCTGCAGATTTTTATGCACGGTCAATGTTTACAAAAACAAAACCCAATGCTACAAAAGACGTCTGCATGGTCAGACGACTTTGGGAAAAAAAAAATAGAAATATATATTGAACTGAGACACACACGTAATTATAACCACATTGATCACTTGGGGTGAAACCTGTGCAGATTTACTTCCACTACAGAGTCGGAGGCCTTGATTTCTTACTTTTCTGTCTTGAAGAAAACTGCGCATCCATCCACGTGTTTGCGGTCCGACTCGGACATGGTCCTGGCCCGGGACTTGGGACTGAAGAAGCCGTCATATCCCTGCTCCTTCAGCTCAGGTAAGAAGAAGTTGTAATACTGCTCCGTCTCCACTTCCTGAAACCAACCAAAACATGCGGTCAACGTGTTAACGACATAACAACAATGACACATTTTCACTTCCATACTGTTTGGAATCGCGTTTGTCTGACTGCAACTGTTATAAAAGTCACATTGTCACATGAGGAGGTTGGGAATCAAATTAATATTGCAGGTGTATGTGTATGTGCTGACCAGGGGGTTGAATGACATCAATGTGGATGAGAAGCAGCTGGCACCCACATAAAATGTGGGAAACAAAATGGGGATTTCCAAAGTCCACTTTGGAGCCACTTCTGTCTCCGAGCCAACAGGTGAAACAACTTATGTTGTATTGATAGAAACATGCTAGTAGCTAGCAACCGGCTCACTTTATTTGTGTGTTGTCCATAATCAATAAAAGAACAAACAAAAAAAAATAAATAAACGATGAAAAAGTGCACATCGCCACCTACAGCAGAACAGTCGGTTAATAATGAAAACAAATCAATTCACCTTTTATGTTTGTGCACTGGGACAAGGACAACAATACACCTTGTGCCAGTTTACCAGTCGTCATGCAAAAAGCAATGCATCAGCAGTCCTGCCTTACCTGTAGACTGATGATGTCAGCGTTGCAGCCCATAATTTCCTGCATGATGTTCTTTTTCCTGTACTCCCAATTCAGGGCCCAAGAGGGACAGTAGCCGTACAGCTGCCGCGTGGCGTATTTGTCACACAGCACATTGTAGCACATGACGGAGAAGAGCGCTAAAGGGAGACAGGGAGAGCGTCAGAACTCTTCCAGGTTTGGGATTTTCTTGGCACTACACTTTTAAGGGTGTGAGGAAAAAAGCAATATTCTATAAAATGTTCTACTTTATGCCGTATCTTTTTTTTTTTGTTGTTATTTAATCATTTGGATGAAGCATGTTGAGTTCCCATTTTATTCAAACAGGCTCAGGGCCTCAGAGAAAATAAAACAAAACACAAGCTAGTGTGTTTACTTTGGAAAAACACAAATTATTAATGCACAATAAGTACTTGCTTCTAGTGTGTGAAGTCCACAAGCTACTCACCTGAGGGCCAATTTCTGTCTGGTTCCTGAAGCGAGATCCAGGACCTCGCTGGGGGCTGCTCTGTTGGTACTGAGCAGAGGAGCAAAGAATGACACAAACAAACTTCACAATTAAGACAACAACCTGAAGCACCAGCAAACCGGTTACACACTATTACAGGTGGTAACCCGAAGCCATAATTGGCAGAGAGGAGCGAGACTCACAGCGTTTGATCGCACCGGCCAGATTGTCTAGCAAGTAGTTGAGCAGTCTTCGCGTGCCATCAGGTTCCTGGTAGAGGCTCATAATTTCTTGTGCAAGTGGGTTTCCTGGTGAAGGAAGGGGAGCAACATGGAGTGAGTCATGGCGGAGGCAACAATGGGATTTCGAGGCTGGAATGGCTACAAAACACATTGATGAGCCACTCACCTTTCAACCCCAGTGTTTGTAACTGAAACAGTTTCCCCAATTCAAATGGCAGAACCCGCAACTGGTTGTTATTTAAAAGCAGCTCCCTGTGGAGGACATTAACCATCTTAATAGCATTTGGGGAAAAAACATGATCTACTTCCTGGCAATGCAAATGAACATATATAATCTGTGAAAGTCAGACCAAAATGTGCCTGTCTGCTGTTGAAAATTCACGAGGCAAAGACTGAAGTCACCCACCTGAGAGAAACCATGTTGCCGAGCTCGGCCGGCAGGCTCCTGATCTTATTGGATGAGAGATCCAAGTACACTAGGTTGTGTAGTTTGGCAATGTCTGGCGGGATGCGTGACAATGAGTTGTCGCTGATGTGCAGGGCAGTGAGGTGGGTCAGAGACCACAGGGCTGTGCTGAGACTCTTTACTCGGCCTGCGGTGGGACAAAGGAAAAACAAAACGTACAAAAAAAAAACATGCAAATAGATTCCGAGGTTGAGATGTGATCCATTTAAATATAGAGAGGTGTCAATATGTAAAGCAAGGGTACAGAAGAACTGGACCCAGAACAGGAAGCGGTAGGGGAAAGGACATTGTGTTTTCTTGCAATGACTCCCCACTAAATGCAAAAATACAACACAACTGATGGCCGGAAGATTTAATCACGCACAGAAGTGCCTGCTACTCCTTGGTCTGGTGGAATTGGCCAATTAATACAACACTACAACAGAGCACAACGTCGTAGGACTCCAACCAGCAGGGAAATTTCATTTCAAGTCTTTGCCTTACAACGAATTGATTCCCCACATACAAACGAAGAAGCAAACACCAAGTGTAGAAGCGCCACTGACCGCTGATTTCCAGCTCAGCCCAGTATGACTTCTTCCCGTTGGCTGCCTCCTCGGTGGACATAATTGTGTACATCCGCCTGGGATCCGGCGGGTCATATTTTTCCTTGGGCATTCCTATAACACTGGAGAGAAAAGTTTGCCTCAGGGTGATGGTCATTTACAAGGCCAACTGTCACCCAGAAGGCTTTCACTTTGAACTGCTAACAGTCAATTACTCATATGATCAATAAAAAAAACGGCTTTTCGTTTGAGCAGTTATCTGCTATGGAACGCGTGGAGTTGCATCAGGACTCAACATGTTGAACGGTGGTCTCATATGGTCCCGCTGACAACAAAGGCCGTTTTGAAGGCGACAATTTGGCACCTGGGCGCTTTGAAGAGCATTTATTAGTACGTATGGACCCTTTGAGTTACACGTTTTAACCAGATTACGAATTTAGTTAGATATAAATACCTCGACATACAGTGACATGTGCGCTCGCGGCTCAACTAAGCGACACGTGTATGAAACCGACTTAAACCGGGAGGCGACCAGAACAACTCTTCCAATTAACGTATGGTCCGACGTGGGCATCCGAATGATTTCAGTAAAGAATGTTTTCAATGAAGGCAATTATTTAGAATGTAGTTGACGTTGAAACTGCTTTGAGAATCAACAACAATTGAGAATTATTTCAGCCTGACTGGGCTCTGTAACGTCACGACGAAACGCGATCGAGTTCTAAACTTTGCCAATTTCAAGTTCACAAAAATAGCTTCGACATTGACCGCCTCATTGTCTCTCGCTGTTTAGCCTCGCTTAGCCTCAATAAGTAGCTACCCATGCACACTTTTAAGATGCTAACTCGCTAACGCTAGCCCGTTCGCTGACTAAACAAGGTGGGAGACAGTAATGCGGGTAAAGTGGTACAAACCAATTCACAAACGGTGCCGCCCGTGATTACAAAACAGAAGTTACTGTGTGAAAGCAACGCGCTGTATAAAAAACAGGTACTGTGCAATAGTTGTTTACATAATAGCAAAGCTCCATCTGGCGCATTACCAGCTAGGCCGTGAAGCATCGCACTTCGTTAGCTTCCAATAGCAAAGCCCCGAGTGGCAGCAGCGAGCACGCTCGCGGAGATAAACAGTGGAGAACGCGCTGACAACGCTCCGCAACGGTCCCTCCGCGAGGAAACAAGACTTATTTAGCCTAGCTAGTTAGCTTACTAGCTCAAAGCTAATAGATCTAAATTATTCGGAGCTGGACCGACTTCCTGCTCAAACGAGGTCACACCGCGGGGCTGGTGGCGTCGTTTTCAACTCGCGACTGGCATTTAGACGGAGACGTGTTGAGGCTGTGAGGTGAGCGGTGCCAATATTACCTGCAAGAGCATACCAAATCGCGAGGACGACTGCGTGCTCCCCCTTTGTTTTCTAGCTACTTCTCTGCCGTTTCCGCTGCTGCTGCTGCTGTATCATGGCGACTGTGGGGATCTTTTTTTTTCTCCTCTGCCGATAACAGCGCGCACTCCTATTGGTCAGCGCGTTCGTCGTCCAACCAGCTGTTGGAGCAGAGTAAATAAATCCTCAAGTAATTAGCGGTTCTCCGTGACACGGATAGGTTTCGATATGCAGTGGTGGGGATGAGATGCGACTGGTTTTTAAAAACATATGCATTTATTACTATCAGCGATTGATATTCAAGACGGATGTTTTTTTTTTTTTAATGATGTTTTTTGAATGCAAAGTGGACGCTAATTGTTAAGTGATGACATCCTCCGTGCGCTGACATCACGATGAGCTTTAATCAAAACGACAGAAATGGTTCGAGACAGAATCCTGAGCCATGACTGACAGATGGCGCGGGGCTATAATATTCAGAGACATCAACTGAGAACAAACACAGCATGACGGCATGCTATGCAGACTGAACACGTATGAAGTATGGATATGAAACGAACTGAATTATTTATTCAATCATACTAATATAGTAATGTACTGGGTCAGCATACTTGAATGAAGACGCATCATGAGAAAATGTTTGACAAAGACGGAGGTTTTTTTCTTTTGTTTGAGAAAATAGTTGTTTACTTTGTTGTGGAACATTGCTCTCTAAACAAGTTTCAGGATCTCCTCCCCTGCCTTCGCCCTAAGACAGCTGGGATAGGCTCCAGCACAACTTTGTTGTGGAACATGAATTGCTATTTTAACAAGTTTCAGGATTTTTTCCCCCTTTTAAACAGAAAGGCAAATGCAAATTATATACATATATGTATATATATATTTATAAAAAATACTTTAATGTACAATAAAAACAACAAAAAACAAAAAGACAAATGTATTTTAACACTGGCAGATTTCCAGCAGGTAGTCCTGCAGGTTACCAAAAGCCTCTTCCACATGGGGAGGCAACATTTGGCCCACGTCGGCTCTGCTCCGAGACAGGAAAGCCTCCCCGGCTTCACGGACAGCGGACCTGGACACCAAATCATCCCCTCTGTAGGTGCCCACGCTGCCTCTTTGTTCAAAAGTGGAGCCGCTCAGGAAGCCTGGAATTGGTAAAAGTCAGCAGGAGTCAGTGGCACAAGAGCACAAATGCTGTGATTTTGTGTTTCGCGACCAAAGCTGAATTGGGGGCCCCACCTTTCATTGCTTTCTTGTATCTGAGTAGCAACATCCAGAGGAGCTGGACCAACTCTTCCCACCGCTTCCACCTCTCAGTCCCATCCTAATGAGCAATACCCCATTAACAATGCAAAATGACATCAACTAGTGGCTTTTATGTAGAAAGATTCTCCAATAGGAAATGGGAGAGCACTAATATCGGCTCTAAGTTGTTTTTGCGTTTTGCATTAGGCGGCAGCACCTGGTCCTCGGAACTACTTTAGTTTAAAAAGTGGTTGCTGTAATATGAATTTGGTACCACAGCCCAATGGCGTCAAGAGACCTTTGGGCCGCTTTGCTCAGACAACTCACGCCCACATTGAGGTGGTACTCAACTGTAAGAGAAAACGACTGAATTCCAGTAAAGTTTAGTTGAGCAAGTTATGAAAAAAAAACACACCCCTAATAGTTTGATGTTGATGCTGCTGCCTGCTTTAGAATTTTCTGCAGGGTCACTGAAGGAAACATGACAGAGGTGTCATGTTGTCCGCTTACCTTGGAATCTAAAGCCAGGGTGCAGTTGGTCATGAAGTAAAGCAGGAGATCGAGCGACATGGGCAGGGATGTTTTCAGCGGACAGGCGTAGTCCAGCAAGTGTATCACCAGCTTGTACGTCAGCACGGTGCTCCCCAGGCTCTCCAGCAGCAACATCCTGGAGGGTCAGAGGCCAGCGGGTCGGTGGCGGCTTTGAAAACTGCAACTGGTGATATTGCATTTCCCTGCAAATGACTGCGTTGCAAACATGTCTGGCGTTGACGACGACGCATGCTTATCTGTTCCCGTACATACACTCAAATATTTGGAGGATGCTTATCTTAACTGTACTGTGTCGCTTGGATTTACTGTACTGGCCATTCTGCACATGACAGCAGTTCAGGGCATTCTTTGTCTTTGTTTTTTGTTGTTTAACCCGTCACGACTGCAGCTTCCTGTTTGATGCTGAACTCTCCTTTGAACGCCGGCAAGCAGCGACAGTACAATCAACCGATGTCTCTCTCCGGCGGCTTTTTTTCCCCTTCTTTCTCGTGACTCTACCTGTGCGCTCGTGGGATTGCAGTGCCAACGAGCATGTGGAAGAGTTCCTGGGACACTTTGGTAGCGTGCAGAGTCGGACAGCGATCTACCTCCAGCGCCAGCGACAGCATCCTCTGGAAGACAGACACTATTCTGCAGGAGGACGGAAATGAAGCAACAGAGATACACACAGATGTTTTTCAGGAGTTGGCCGACGGGGATTTATCAATGATTCTTTTGAGTGAAAAAAATGAATGAACCTCATTTGTTCTTCCATCTCTCTGGCCGCTCCTGGTCTCTCCGCTTGCTCCGTCGATTTTGAAATGGCGGTGAACAGCCACGTGAGAACATCCCTGACAAACGCACACGTTTAACACAAGCTAGTTAAGATCACTGGCTGAATTCATTTTATTTTTGGCCTTTTTTTTTTTTTTTGAGAAAGTAAAAATCTGCCACCAAGCTTGAGATATCAGCAACTGCTTTAGCAAACGAACCTGACGTGAGAGAACTGATGATTACACGAGAGTGTTGCCTTAGCGATGGACTGGGCAAAAGCAGAACTTTTGACATGGAAATCGTCCTCCAAAGTCTGCACAACGTACTCCAGGAACATGCCCACGACTGAGCTCTTCAGTTTCTTTTTACCGTCCTGTGAAAAACAAGTAAGTTCAGTTGCATTAAAATGTACCACATCATGCAAAACTCAACCGGTGTCCCAATCCTGTCAAAGATCATCATTTACTCCCCCCCCCCCTTGTTCCAGGTTTCAGAAAATGCTAGAGAAAAAAAAAATCTAGAAAATGCAATATCCAGAACAATTTCTTCTAATATTTTGGGGTGGGGGATTTAAACAATAAGAATACATATTGTGTTCTTATGTGGCTTCAGTGTCAGTTAAAAACATGTGACATGTATCAATTAATACAATTTTATTTGTAGAGATGCAACACACCCACGAAACAAGAACAACCCTTAACAAGAAAAATAAAAAAGTGGTGACGAATGTGAATGATTCCTCCATCTCCCCTGCAGTGTACCTGATTAGCCATAACTGTGTTCAACAACTCCCAATCCCATGGAACTGTGGCTTTATCGACAAAATGGTATCTGCAATTAAAAAAAAAAAAGAGGGAAAGGAGTGGAACAAAATAAATAAATATATTAAACATGTTAAGATCTGTCCTGTTGCTGTTCTAGTGGCTCCCTCACCTCTGTGTCCTGATTAGCAGCTTAAAAGCCTGCACACACAGATGATAGGGGCAGTGTGGGTCGAGCAGGATGCCTCGCACCAGGTGGGCGCTGATATCTGTTGGCGGGTAGAAACCGGGCTGTAGCAGGTCAGATAAGAGCTCCAGTGTTCCCTCTGTGCAGTTCTCATCAATAGTGATGTAAACCAGACTCAGGCTCTGTTTGGGGAGCACAACTGCAGTTGCCTGGTCTTCATCCTGCCAATGCATCTGGAGAAACAGGGAGGCAGAAATACCAACAAAAAAAAAAAAAACTATGAATTTTCAGACTCACATATAACCAGGTGAAAAAATATACAACGGAATAAATCCATTCACCTCTCTTAGCAGTGATTGAGCCTGTCCAGACATGAGTTTACTGAGTGCAGCTGGACACACAAAGGCAGTGTCCTCTGGACTGGCTGACCTGGGGTCGCTCTCAAATCTGGACTCTTCGCCGTTTTGTTCGTCATAGCTGGCGTCTTGCCAGAAAAAGTATGACGGCTCTTCCAAATCCACATCGCTTCCGTGAGTCGACGATCCGTGAGTGGACGATCCCTGATCCGTGTCCTTGATGTCAGAGGCCGACAGCTGAGGCTGTACAGCGGCGTCACAGCGCGAGGGGTCAGAGAGGTTTGAGGAGTAGTCAGCCAGAACCTTCTCGGGCTGCCACTCGGAGTTAGCGTCAGGTCGAGCGTGTCCAGAGTGTGGTGTCCGCTTGGGTTGGCCTGTGACGCGGAGAGACGCAGAATCTGCTTGTTCCGTTTCCAGTTGTTCTGGTGAACAGAAGTCGTTGCTTGCTGACCGGTCTCCAGCAGCAGACGGGGACGACGTTCGAAGCAGGCTTCTGTTTTTGGAAGAGCCGTGATGTGGTGGGACCTTCAGGCCCTGAGACAGTTGGGCATAGAAAATTCCTCCTGCAAGCTCCCAATTTCCCTGGAGCCACCCGCTGACCTGAGACTCAGTCACCTGACCAGACTCAACCTGTGAAGAGTCAATAGGAGGACCGTTTGATGCTACCGTTGTTTTGTGACCGTCTTGTGACAAAGTTTGCGCTCGACCTGTGAGTGGAGGCAACGAAAATCCCAATGAGCTCAGTTCTGTTTCAGGCCTTTCAAGAAAAGGCGGCTGGCTCAGTCTGACAGTGGTTGCATGAACTGGTGTGACTGTTTGAGGGTCAGTTTCTGAATGACTCTCAGTCAAGTGAACCACAGGTCTGGAAAACAAATTGAGTCTTTTCAAGATATTCAGTTCCGGAGAGATGCATCTTGTATCTTCAATCTTGACAGACATCTAGGAGAATGAAAATGAAAAAAAAAAAAGTCGGTCAACAAATGTCTTTGACTTTGAGGTCTCTGTAGATGCGTTATCCTCCTTAGACATGTGACGTCATTTTAGTAAGTATGGGATGTTCAATTACAACAAAAACATTGATCGACCAAACAAAGTTTAAATCGATAAGTCTCATTCGTAATGTACGTCGTTACAACTCCTATTTATTACAGACAATAACCCACAGTTATGAGGTAGTTTTTTTTGTTTTTTTTTCATC
The DNA here is from genome assembly GCF_046127955.1 of Nelusetta ayraudi. NCBI lineage: Eukaryota > Metazoa > Chordata > Actinopteri > Tetraodontiformes > Monacanthidae > Nelusetta > Nelusetta ayraudi. The sequence goes on from NW_027466089.1 coordinate 1,647,171, forward strand.
CTTCAGAACAGAAAGACGGTAAACTCGTTCTGAGTGGGGGGAGGGGGGTCCTCCGGGGGGGCGCTGTTACGTCATCTCAGAGTTCTTTTACGTGAATGTAACGTAAAACGAGTGGAGCTCGCCGCCGGCCAGTTTCCTGTGGTCCCCCGCCGTGGAAGCACCTGCAGCGGGTCGCTTGATTGCTGCGCGCGCACACACACAGGGTCACGCGGCAGTTTCGTCAACTTACCTTGGCGAGGTTGACGACGCGAGCGTCAACCTCAACCTTGACGGCGGACAGCGGCGGCAGATCGGCTTTGGTCATGACGGGGCTGTTGGAGCCGATTATTTCCACATCCGAGTCGCTGGTGTCGGAACTCAGAACGATTGTATCATCCATCCCTGCGGCCGTGTTTTACCAAGAGTGCACGGGCAGTTCCGCGGTGAATTTCCGGCGACGAGCCGCTGTGACTCATCACAGTGCCATTAGCCGAGAGATACATTGATAGCTAGATAGCTAGCTGGCTGGCTGGCTCGCTAGACAAACACAGGACTATATTAGCACTGAACTATCTTCTCTGACGAGGTAGACCAAGTGCAGGTTGTGATTTGTTTTGCCATGGTATACACCACAACCTGCCATCCATAGATCCGCCATATCCGAGCGCATGGAACAAGCTAATGTTGTGGCATCAGGAGTAAACAAAGCAGGACGTCAACGTCTCCATGCAGCGGAAGGCTCGTCTGCACTGAGAATGAGCCCTAATTTACACCAAAAGCGTCTGCGGCGCTGCTTGGAAACCGCTCCGTACGTTTCCGAGATGGGCGTCTCGCGCGGCTGCTCGATCGGTTCACGCGAGGATTGCGAGATCGCGCGACAACGCAGGTAGTTTCGCATGTGTTCAACGAAAACGAGAGTGAAACAAAACACATTTGCCCGTCACAACTGTGTCTTGCTCTGTGTAAAAAAGAAGAAACTATAATAAACTGAACTTATGGAATCATAAAAAATGCAGGTATTTAAAGTATACGTGCATATTTATTTATTTTTTTGCAAAATTTCAGATTTAAAGTGAAATCTGCTTTATTATTTGACAGCCGAGCTGAACAGTGTTGAAGCTGATACGTCACGTTGACGTTTCACAGTAAAATACAGCACATAGAATTACAAAATCCAGCACATTGTACATTATAATGAAAATCAACCGGATTCTACCTGCTGCTATTGACGCGGTGGCTCCGCGTGAAGCGTGAAAAAAAGAAATAAATAGACAGCCACGTTCTTAGGGGTCAATTGGTGGGTGAACGTTCAAACAGATTAAGTAGTAACACGCACCGTAAGCAAACGAAAAATAACGTACTTTGCTCCAGGCTCGTTAAGAGCAGTTCATGCGCAACGTGTCCAAATGTAGTACACAGTCTAAAACGGCAGGTGGCAACATAGGCCGAGTAGGTTTTATTTTCATTTTTACGTCGTTAAGGTGGGATTTCGAATGGAAATCAGATTCTGGCAGACATTCACTCTTTGCCACGAAAGTCCGAGGAGCAGTGGAGCCATCCACCGTGTACCATGGCGGTTGGTCCTCGGGGCGAATTTGTTTTTGTATCACCATGCAATCTTAGCTGCCACCACTGGAGAGCGCTCAAGCTGTGCAGCTGAATTTAAAACTGAGTTCAGCTGTTAGGAAGCGCTTCCGTGCAGCTGCGCATCGTGGCAGGTATTAAAATGATCGTTTCTTCCTTAGAAACATTTCTGAAAAGAAAAAAAAAACCCACAGAATTATTCACTTCTGAGTGGATCCTGGCTCAAAATCGTATTTTTTTTTGTGTGTGTTGTTCTGTTTTGCCCTACCCCCACCACCCCCCATTTAATTCCCCTTTGAGCTTTTGTATTTCACATAAAGGCAGGTACTTTAATTTTATGTCTTTTTCTTGTTGGCAATTGACTGTGCGCTGCGGCTCTGTGATAAGGAATGGGACTTGTCATTCAAACTGCAGCCTCGATGTTCACTGTGTTTTCCTTCTGCCTCCCCAGGGAGACGTTTACGATACCCTGTGGAGCCAGTGAACCGAACAACTGAAACTGCCTGTGTTGTACTAACAATCTAGTTCTAATATAAAAACAAAAGGACAAGGCTCTCTCTCTCTCTCTCTCTCTCTCACACACACACACACACACACACACACACACACACACACACACACACGGTACTGAAATACAAATACAAAACACAATTTCTGTTGTCTCGTATCTATACAAGCCATTGTATCTTGTGTCTATACAAGACAACACTACTGTTATTCGTAATGTTTTCTATCTATGGTAGCATTGGACGGGCAGGATGGAACGAGTCACATGAGACGTACAAGCGTGAACACTTGCAGCACTGAAAGGAAAATTCAGCGAAAAGTTGCAGACATAAGGTAGAATTTAGGTCATGCGTGCTGCATGTTCGTTCAAGGTTCAACGCTTTGACGCATTTCTACATATTTTGTCTCTGAATGCCAAAAAAAAAAAAAAAAAAGTGTGAACAATTGCAGTTTTATCCCGAGACATACCGCTGCTCCAGCTGCCAACATGGGAGCCATTGTTCAGCAGCATGCCTGAGCAGAAAACAGGCAGATAGCAGTAAGTAGGTGAGCCGCCAGAGAGAAGGGCAGCCTCAGCGAGGACGCAGTGTGAGCGGAGGGGATGAAGTGAGATCTGTGTCAAGTGACGTCAGACAAGTTTCACTGAGTGCAGAAATGTCGGCGTTGGCAAATCAGTGCAGCAGCTGTACAGAACGCTGCCCTATCTGGCCCGACAGGAAAATGAAAGGCCGCAAGAATTAGAAAGCAACCCATTGAGTAGAATCCCTGCAAACGTGTCATTAATTCTGAGTCAGCGAGGAGGAAGAATATATGGCGACATGTTTGATTTTAGTCCTGATAGAGACAAATAAAATAAAAGTGTTTTTGCCTGTGCCCTTTAAAAAACATAAAAACTGCACCACCAATGGAGAAGTTGTGAAATCCATACAGTCCATACACGGTGGCAGATTAGTAAGGAAGATGATCAAGAGAGCCGTCAGATGTGTGACATTCCATAAATAGAGGTTCAGTTCTATAGACGCCGGCTGAGTGTTAATTTCCATCTTGTCAGAGTCCGAGATGTCTTCCACTGGACCCTCAGAGTCAGTAATCTCCTGGTTGCCGTAGTGTCAAATGATTAAAAAAAAATGATTAAATAAATCTACATTTGATGGTGTGCGCTTGCTGGAGTCTGTGGGAGTCCACATTTCTTCAAGTGGAGGTTCAACTTCACACTTCCTTTACGGATCCTTCAGTCGCTCTCCTTTCAGAGCAGAATTCACACTGAGGTTGTCGAGGACGCACCTCAGGGGAGGCCGGTACGCCAACGTATGCAGAATCTGGATTTCAATTATTCAGTTATCAGAATTAATATTAGTATTGGTGTGAAATCACATGAAATAATCATGTGCCTATGGAGCCCTTACAATGAGATCATCATTTATTAATCGCATGCAATGTGTAATTTATTCTCAACGTGTTTTACTACTGCTGCTTTTTAATGGTGAATCACCCAGTGGTGGTGACGGTGCCAGTTGCTAGATTGCCAGTCAGATATAAATTATGCATGCGATGGGTGACTGCTTCTGCGTTCTGGTGCGGTAATGGGACGTGGCCTGCGCAGAGCGGGCCAAGCTGCCCTCCTCTTCCACCGAAAGGCCCCGCCAGATGGAACCTTCGGCCGGCTGGGCTGTGAGCTCCCAGTCATAGAAAAATAACCAAATGAAGAAGATAATGATGGAGGAGAAGATGAGTCCCAAAAAAAGAAAAAGAGCAGCTTGTGACGGCCGTCGCCACCTGAGAAGCGGAGAGGAGGAGAGGAGGAGGTGAAGAAAGGAGGGGATGAGAAACACGCAGGAATTGCCGTCGGAATTTTGGCGGAAGCGGCGCCCCGTCACGGCTCCTGTTCTGCTGTCCGCATCCGTGTCACGCACTCCGGCTGTTGGGGACACGCCTGCCACACCTGATGAGCTCCACTGCCACTGCTGTGCCACTCATTTTCAGATTTGCCACCCTCAGGCTGCAGGGGTTCATTCGACTGGCAAAGCATGATGTGTTCACGGACAGAGGAGCGAGCGAGCGGGCGGGCTGGGAACGGAGCGCGGCCCGATGACTCACCCTTCAATCTGTGACCCCCAGACGCTGATGAGTGTCTCATTAGTGTCCCCGGGAGACGCGAATAAACGGCGGCCGGCTGCGAAAAGGCTCGACAGTTCGTCAGAGCGTTGAGTTGTAATGCATGTTTTTGGGTGACGTAAAGACACTTTGGCGTTTGCCCCTTCGCTCGAACTCCACACGTCCCTCTGCGTCGCTAGCGTTTATAAACACTGAACTGTTCATTTTGTTATGAATCTAAAAAAAAACAAAACACCCAAAGCAATCTGTTTACATGTTTAGCAAACATGTATGTACACTACCAGTCAAATTAGGCTAGCGATATGTAATTATGCAGCAAAGAAAAACATGTTAAATAACTCTAAATATGCTCCTTGTGAAAAGTGGCTATTTTGAAGAATTTAAATATAAAGCGTGTTTGAGTTATTTTACAGTTATTTTATTTATTATTAGTTATTTTAGAGCAACACGTGTGTAAAAGTGAAATCTGCTACAAAACAGTGTGTGTTTGTGTTGGGTGGTGGTGGTGGTGGTGGCAGTGGGGCCATTCGATCTGTATATTTTTGTATTTTTCATTCTTTTGTGACTGACAGACATCCTGAGATGACCTCCACTACTTCCAGTGAGGACACACTGAAATTTGGATGGTCGGCTGCACACATATTCGCCCTTGCAGCACAGATGGACCCCCAATATTACTGTCAGCGAAACAGCTCCCTGTGAAAAACGGTCAAAGTCAGCGGCGGTGAAGAGCCGTGTCATTCCACCTCTGACCGCCAAAATCCCATCGGTTTATCCTTGAGTGCATTAAATGGAGAAATTTCCTACAAACAATCCCGGCAAATACACAAACACACACACACACACACACACACACACACATACACACACACAAAATCCCGCCCCCAGCCACAGTTTACACACACAAACAGACCACAAGCGCAAAAATGTTCGCGTCAAAGTAGAGACTGAAACACCATGAATTAGTCCTCTTTCATTTTGTCCTGTGTGAAGCTGTGCAACACCTGACAGGCATTGTGTGCTCTTAAAAAAATGTGACCCCCTCCTCCTCTACCCCTCTTCAACTTGTTATTTTCTGGGGAGAATAAAGAGGCACAATTATACTCTGCAGGCTGACGGTGAAATAACAGGGAACCGGGCCAAAGTAAAACATTTAGACGAATGCTTTAATGAGCACTTGGCCTGGCAGCGGGATGCAGAGGCATGTAATGAATGCTAAAAGGTCACATTAAAGACAAGTGCTACCCACGAGGACGCACGCCAAAAAAAACCCAAAAAAACTAATTTGCGATGGCAAATACATTCCAGCGGCGTCCCCCGGTTTCATCCGCGAGGATCATCGGCCAATTTGCCGTCACCTATTATAAGTGTTGCCTTACTTCTCAGACGCACGGTGGCTGCGGAGCCTCTTTGAGGTGATGCTGGCAGGTCATCAAGGCTAAGAGCTCGCCATTATCTCCTCTCTGATGGGACTCGGCTTTATATGCGCGGGCGGGACGCCTTGTCCAGCTTGATGCTGGAGATAACGCCAGCATGTGTATCAAAGGGCTCATTTGCAACAAGTCTGGCCGCGGTGTCGGTCTGGCGAGACGACAGCACCCACCAACAGCCATTAGAGGCCGTCTGGACGGTTGCCGCTCAGGGTCACTCCGATCCGCACAGGTGCGCCGCACTTATTTTCAGCTGCAGTGTTTCTCTCCGGCTCGCACGGGATTTCGGATGGCAAAGTTCCCAGTATTACAACAACAACAACAACAACAACAACAACAACAACACACTCGGCTCAGCTCAGTCTCCTTCCCCCTTTCTGCCCAATTAGCAAGAACTATACGCAAAGATTGAAAATGCAGCCTTAATTTATGTGCATACGTTAATGGCAAGAAGCAAATGCAGGATAATTGCGCCGGATACGCAGCGCAGACCTCCATTTGAATGTGCTACTTGTCCTGTAGGTTCATTTATGTTAACACACTGCTGTAATACAATAACAGATATTTTTCAATTATTCATTACAATTTTCAGTGAATATGTTTTTCTGTAATGGCCACATTTATTGCATTTTAAGATCAAACTAAATTTATTATCTTACCAAAACTTCTGTGTTAAGTTGTTGAAAAGAAAGAATACTTTAATTTCCAATCACTGTAACTGAAAATGAACACATTAAAATCCAGACAAAATATTGTATGACAAAATCATACACAATAATAGAATCGCAAAGAATTTTAAAGGGGTCAAAATGGGGTGAACGCTCTTCAATGGCTCTAGGGGGCGCTATTGTGAATCTTCAAAAGAAATTTGTACGAACTCAAATTTTGGGCAAATTCTGACCTGCTTAAAAAAATTGGTGAGCCTTGGTGTCTGGGAAGGGCATCAAAATGAGGTTAAAAAAAAAAGGTGAAAAATTTGTCAACTTTGGCAGGCCGTAAAATGAAAACGATGAGAAATTGAACTGATCGAGCCCATACGGTTCGCATACGTTTTTTTGTCGGGACGGTCGCATCTCTGTCATACTCCAATTTCAAGGCCGTAGCACTTACAGTTTATGGTGCACTCCCTTGTGACCTAGTTTCAAACAAGTCAAATTTGCTCACTTCCGGTTTGGTTTGGCTAATGGGAGTATATTAATAAAAAGTAGGTATGGATGACTTAACACGTGGGTCTTGGTCCCATGTCTCTATGACTTGCGTTGAATATTTTATAGCAGTCTTTGTGTTTTGGCTTATGTAGGTGGCGCTATTGAGCCGATTTGAAAATTTCCTTCAAATGAATACATTTTTTTGCAGGTCTGACCTGCACACAAGTTTCCAAGACTTTTAACATATGGGAAGGGGGTCAAAATGGTGCGGAAAGCCGACTAAGAATAATGATAAAAAGAAACAAAGCAAATACAATAGGGTCTTTCGCCCTTGCGAAAGACCAGTTCGTTTCGAACTGGTCTTCCGCGGGCTCAGTCCCTAATTACATTGAACTAATCACAATGTCTCGTGAGTCAGCAGCAATGTAGACAACAAGTGAATCTGAAAGGTTTTTGGCATACTACAAGGTTTGGAAGTGGGCTGGAAATAAACCCACTGTCTCAGACAAAGCAAGGCTGGATCTGCTTCAAGCCCACACACTCACTTCTTGTCTTTCTGTTTTTTTTTTTATTGCTGTCTATTCGCTCAAAGCCTTTGACAAAAATTGAATTCTGTCACTTTCTGTCACACGAACATGCATTTTTCTTACATACACAACTCACTATCCTGTCATCTGACAACTCATGTGTCTTAAAACTTAATTAAAGCTGCAAGCAGTGTTTGCGGGACAGAGCCGCCGACCACTGCCGTCCCATGCTGATGACCCCCGACCTCTGCCGAGGCCCCCCATGCCCGCCGACATCTGTCGAATTTTGTCAATTTTAAACAACTTGAAATATGTCACTTCCTGTTTGTCGTATCAAAAAATTAGACGAGACAAACGTGTGGGTTTTTATAGCATGAATTTTCGATGTTCCGAGAGGGTGCTATGTGCAGTTTTCTGGTGTTTTTTTTTTATTTTTATTTTTTAATTTTTGTCACTTTTGAAATACATCGATTTTAAAGAGCTATAAAATGAAAACGGTGCAACACTTATGGACCAATCCTTTGATGTTGATCTTCTGGCAGTCTAGTCTGTGTAAAACAAAAGTTTTGAAACTTCCACCATTCATGGTTTTTGAGTTCTGTGATGCTGGATGATTTCAAACAAGTGAAAATAGCTAACTTCCGGTTTTTCAGGGGTCAAAGGTCAGGGGGTCATAATGTAGGTCTCTATCCAAGGAATGCGTGGGTTTTTGTCCGATGTCGTTTCAACCTTCCTAGAGGGCGCTAGAGGCTTTTTAATTTTTGTGGCGGGATTTTGAGGGATTTTTGGTCAATTTTCAAAGTGCATCGACTTTGGAGGGCTGTTACACAAAACATATTTTGTATGGTAATGCGGTCAAATTTGAACGGAAAAGGGCGGCGGAAGAATAAGAATAAACATACGAATAACAATCGAGTCTTCGCCTTGCGAAGACCTGCTCTGATGAGAGCAGGCCTTCGCTGAGGCTCAGTCCCGAATAATGGATTTACATTGACAACTGACTTTGCTTCTCTAGTGCTGTAACATCATCTCGTCTTCGGACAAATAATAGTTGGATCAAAAAAACAATATATTATATGGCTACTTCACAATCTTGGGACATTCCTTCACCTTGATCTGCCTGCAGATGGTTCTCTCCTGCTCATTTCTCTGGTGGAGTCTTTAAAGATGCCGGGCGTCGGTAGAGGACGGGGGTCAATTGCAGGCATTGGCAGAGGTCGGGGTCATCAGGGGTCGCGTCGGCCACGGCGGCTCAGTCCCGCAAACGCTGCTTGCAGCTTTAATTATTATTATTATTATTATTATGCCCTTTTTTGGCGCTATTTTGAACCCCTAAATATTTTTCAGTTGTTTCTACTGACTGGCAAAGGACACATCTGGCAAAGGACACATCTGCCGAAGGACGCATTCTATGAAGGTTGCGGCCTACGACGGACCTGGCCTCCTTGTTATCATTATTATTACTATTATGCCCTTTTTCAGCGCTATTTTGAACCCCTAAACATTTTTCAGCTGTTTCTAGCGACTGGCAAAGGACGCATGTTCTGAAGGATGCATCCTATGAAGGACGCATCCTCCGTTTCTCCTCATTATTATTCTGTTCTTTTCTTGCGGTATTTTGAACCCCTAAACAGTTTTTCAGCTGTATCTACCGCCTGGTGAAGGACGTGGCCTGCAAAGGACGCATCCTCCGAAGGATGCATCCTGCAAAGGATGCGGCTCATTATCATTCTGTTCTTTTTTTTTTGCGCTTAACCCCTAAACATTTCATCCTATGAAGGACGCGGCCTACAAGGGATGCATTCTATGAAGGACGCGGCCTACAAAGGATGCATCCTATGAAGGACGCAGCCTACAAAGGATGCATCCTATGAAGGACGCAGCCTCCGAAGGACGTATCCTCCGTTTCGCCTCATTATTATTGAGTTGTTTTTTTTTTGTGCTATTTTAAACCCCTAAACATTTTTCAGCTGTTTCTAGCGACCGGCAAAGGACGCCTCTTCCAAAGGATGCATCCTATGAAGGACCCATCCTCCATTTCTCTTCATTATTATTCTGTTCTTTTCTTGCACTATTTTGAACCCCTAAACATTTTTCAGCTGTATCTACCGACTGGTGAAGGATGTGGCCTGCGAAGGACGCATCCTCCGAAGGATGCATCCTGCGAAGGACGCATCCTCCGTTTCGCCTCATTATTATTCTGTTCTTTTTTTTTTGCACTATTTTGAACCCGTAAACATTTCATCCTATGAAGGACGCCGCCTACAAAGGATGCATCCTATGAAGGACGCGGCCTACAAAGAATGCATCCTATGAAGTACACAGCCTACAAAGGATGCATCCTATGAAGGACCCATCCTCCATTTCTCCTCATTATTATTCTGTTCTTTTTTCTGTTCTTTTGTTTCTACTGACTGGCGAAGGACGTGGCCTACGAAGGACGCATCCTCCAAAGGACGCATCCTCGGTTTTGCCTCATTATTATTCTGTTCTTTTTTTGCGCTATTTTGAACCCCTAAACATTTCATCCGATGAAGGTTGCGGATTCCAAAGGATGCATCCTACGAATGACGCATCCTCCGAAGGACGCATCCTTCGAAGGACGCGTCCTTTGGAGGATGCGTCCTATGAAGGACCCATCGTACGAAGGACGCATCCTCCGAAGGACCCATCCTACGAAGGGCGCATCCTGCCAAGGACGCATCCTCCGTTTCTCCTCATTATTATTCTGTTCTTTTTTGCGCTATTTTGAACCCCTAAACATTTCATCCTATGAGGGACGCGGCCTACAATGCTATATATATTTCTTTATTTCAGACCCAAGAGATCCATATCATAGAGAGTTGTTACAAACGCTGGTAGGTGCTGGAGGAACATTGGGGCGGATCGCTAAACGCCTCTTCTGAAGATCCTAAAGAAACAAGAATTGTCACATTTTAATGAGAAAAAAATTAAAGAACTGTATGTCTAATAAACTTATTAAATCCACCCGCCTCCAACACATTGGCTATCTGTACATTTGATTTTGGAAATAGATATGCGTTCGCATAATGCGTCAATTGTGACGTTTTCTTGACCTGACAGTCCAGTTAAGACTGGAAAAAAGGCTATTTACTCGGCCATTTCTGAGTCTACGTGAAAGATATTGGTATCATCTTTGAGCTACGGGCTTCAGAAATCTAACTATGTTACTTAATACACTGTGTGAATAATGGCGTAGACGTGGCAGCGAATGAAGCGTCACGAGTTTCAATCGCCACTGACAACGAAGTAAAAGTACAGCTGCGAAATCGGCTTTTACAAATAGGTGGGCGGAAATGCTAAGCACGGGGCCATTTCTGCGTATAAATGAAAGATATTGGTATAATTTTTTAGCTCAGGGCTTCAGGAATCTAACTGCGTCACTTAATCTACTGTGTGAATAACGGTGTAGGCGTGGTCAGTGAAGAAACAGACAGTACATGTTTACACTTTAATTTAAACAAGTTGAAATATCTCTTTTTCTGTTTGTTCAAATTTTTTAGAGCGTACGAAATGTTCTTCTTGAAGAGAGGAACGCATGGGTTTTTGTTGCACGAATTTTCGACGTTCCTTGGGGGCGCTACGGCCATTTAGGTTTTTTTCCTCAAATGTAGGTATTTGAAATCTGGCAAATAAATGCTTCCACCTCTGCCATTTCTGTATCTACAGGAAATAAATTGGAATCATTGTTTAGCAAAATTCTCCAGGAATCTAACAGTATCAAGTTTTACTCGCTCACAATAACGGTGTAGGCGTGACCGGTGAATGAACGGAGAGTCCCATTTGGAGGAGGTGCAAACAAATGGAAATATCTCACTTCCTGTTTGGAATTTTACATTTGTTAGAGTGTACGAAATGTTTGTCTAGAAGATGGGAACGCGTGGGTTTTGGTCCCGGGTCGCTACTACGTTCCTAGGGAAAGTTAGAAAGTTAGAAAGTGTTTTGAAGTGCTTTCTTCCACATCTCGACCTGTCTCGGCCTGCAGGTGGCGCTCTGGAGCACCTGCCCTCTTGTGCTTTTCATCACAGAAAGATTTCATCTGCCTCGACATGTGACCCAAGTTTTGTTGAAAGCAAAGAATTTTAAAGGGGTCAAAATGGGGTGAACGCTCTTCAATGGCTCTAGGGGGCGCTATTGTGAATCTTCAAAAGAAATTTGTACGAACTCAAATTTTGGGCAAGTTCTGACCTGCTTAAAAAAATTGGTGAGCCTTGGTGTCTGGGAAGGGCATCAAAATGAGGTTAAAAAAAAAAGGTGAAAAATTCATCAACTTTGGCAGGCCGTAAAATGAAAACGATGAGAAATTGAACTGATCGAGCCCATACGGTTCGCATACGTTTTTTTGTCGGGACGGTCGCATCTCTGTCATACTCCAATTTCAAGGCCGTAGCACTTACAGTTTATGGTGCACTCCCTTGTGACCTAGTTTCAAACAAGTCAAATTTGCTCACTTCCGGTTTGGTTTGGCTAATGGGAGTATATTAATAAAAAGTAGGTATGGATGACTTAACACGTGGGTCTTGGTCCCATGTCTCTATGACTTGCGTTGAATATTTTATAGTAGTCTTTGTGTTTTGGCTTATGTAGGTGGCGCTATTGAGCCGATTTGAAAATTTCCTTCAAATTAATACATTTTTTTGCAGGTCTGACCTGCACACAAGTTTCCAAGACTTTTAACATATGGGAAGGGGGTCAAAATGGTGCGGAAAGCCGGCTAAGAATAATGATAAAAAGAAACAAAGCAAATACAATAGGGTCTTTCGCCCTTGCGAAAGACCAGTTCGTTTCGAACTGGTCTTCCGCGGGCTCAGTCCCTAATTACATTGAACTAATCACAATGTCTCGTGAGTCAGCAGCAATGTAGACAACAAGTGAATCTGAAAGGTTTTTGGCATACTACAAGGTTTGGAAGTGGGCTGGAAATAAACCCACTGTCTCAGACAAAGCAAGGCTGGATCTGCTTCAAGCCCACACACTCACTTCTTGTCTTTCTTTTTTTTTTTTTATTGCTGTCTATTCGCTCAAAGCCTTTGACAAAAATTGAATTCTGTCATTTTCTGTCACACGAACATGCATTTTTCTTAAGTGATGTTGTTCATTGACGTGGGTTTGGAATAAAGAGAAACCCTGCTTTTAGTTTTCATTTTTTAAAAGCCAAACGTTTTAAAAGGGAAGTTCATCAAAACATAAAAAAGTGTCTTGATATTGTGTGGAAATAATGTGGAAACCTTTTGATTTGGTCACACTGAGCATCATGAGCAGCGTGGGCCAAACAACCCCGATCTCAACCACCGAACATCTCCATCAAAGCTATCGTGACGTCACTGCAAAGTGAGGAAATTTGGATGCATCTTTGAAATTGGAATAGAAACAAGATCTAATGCTAGGCAAACGGGCTAGTGCTAACCCATGCTAATTACATTTTGTGTAAACAAGGCCTTAAAAATGCCATTTTTTAAAACTGCCATGCCTTAAAAAATGCCGTCTACAGAGACGGCATTTTTTGAAACCATTTTTCAGAAATGCTCTCGGAAAAAAAAAAAAAAACGTGTTTACACAAAGCCGTCTTCAAAAATATCCCTGTTTACACGGAGACACCGGAAGGGACTGAAAACGATGTAGTGCCTATGCCAGCCCTGGTGTGGTGCCACAAGCTCACTAACAATGTAGCACCACTGAGATGGCCAAGATCGCTAGTGAAAAGACGGTGTGGATAAACGACAAGTTGAACTTCTGCTTCGAGTTACTTTAGAAAATGATGATAATGATATAATGATAAGTTTGACTGGGAGTCGTGCCAGTAAAAGTTCGCTGACATTTTGGTAGGCTGATCATTAGTGCTGGTCATTAGTAGCAGTAACATGTCTGTTTCCCGACGTTGTAGTTGTGACTGGTCGTCTACACCTCACAGTTGGCTCAGGTTGCAATGCGAGTGATGGGCGTGAGAGCTGTGACATAATTGTTTCCAAAAATGATCGGTTTCTGCGTTTACATGAAGCCTGGCTGGGCGGCGTTTTCAAAAACTCATCCACCCAGGGGGCCGTTTCAGAAAATGTGCAGTTTCGGTCTGTGCGGTTTCAGTGAAAACGGAAGGCCCGAAACGGCAAAAATATTTTTGGGCCCTTAATTTAGTTTATGTTGTAATTTAATAGAAGCTTTTCCCCCCTTTATTTTCTGAAGCATAACCACTATTTCCACATAGATGGAGTCCTTCTACATTCCCGCTGTTGATGGAAGACGATGCTACAAAAGTAAAACTGACTATTGGTTAAAAGAGGCAACATATCATCTTTGTGGGGGTCGTGACCGGAGGGCACTACAACATCCGTCTCGATTAGCCATCATGACTGCCACCGGCTTCGCAGATAACACGAGGTAAAAGGCCGCGTTGAGAAATGTTTGAGCCTCGGAGCCTTTTTTCTTTGTGTACAAAAACACCGTGCATCATTTTGAAAACCACGGCTGTGCCATCGAACGCTGTGGGCAGCAAATCTGAAAGAGCTCCAGTTTGATTGGGACGGAAAAAATAATAATAATAAAAAAAAAAGGTCATCAGTGATGTATTTTGCTTTGGCCAAGTGTACTGACAGCAATAGCAACACTCCACTCGAAGGAGGCGGGAGATGAGAAAAGATGTGCGATTGCTTCACATACACACACATACACACGCACACACGCGCACACACACGCACACAAACACAAAAAAACATGTGAATCACAGCGCGGCAGTGACACATGCGCAAAAGAAGAAAAAAAATGTTCCCCACTCCACAAATAAGCCAAGTTTGACAAAAAAAAAAAAGAAATCCCATGCCAATGCCATAGCTTTTGGAGTAAGTAAAGTATAAGTAATCGCCCTGAATAAAACCCCTCAAGGCAGCCATAGGCTCGGAAAATCACCTCCAACCTAAGATGAGGTTTTCCCACAACACCTCGGGCCATTTATTCCTGGAACATTACATAACGCAGCAGTGGGTTCTGCTCACCACCAGCAGCCTAAACAGCCTCCTGACGAGAACACAACAAGGTGAAAGGATTGAGGCAGGGAGATAAACACGGCCATCAGCCGCTGCTGCCATTTACAGGGACTCTCAGGGCTCAAGGTTGCTTCTGATGGAGGCTGATTGGAAGTGGCAACTTTTCCTGGTTATACCTGGACTGGTGTGTTTCAGCATCATTAAGAAAACATATTAAACAGAAGCGTGAATCATTTGGCCACTAGGTTGTGTAGTTTTCTATTGTAAGTACAGTCATTAGCAAATTTATTGGATTGCTGCCCAAAGTAAGTTTTGCACCACTGATGCCCCAAATTAGCACCAATACACAGAAGCCCTTCAACTGAAATTACATTTTTTTTTAATGATAAAACATAACTATTATTGTTAACTGTAAATGAACAACAAATGTATTGTTTTTTTACGCACATTATTGCTTCATCAAATGATACTTGCATTGCTAACAGAAAAAAAACTAGCATTAGCGATTGAAAGTGACGATTCGTTTGTCTTTTCTCAGAGAAGCCAGGGAAACCCAGACATACAAAGGTGCATTCAAAGGACCACCTAATTGTTTCAGTTTGTTATCATTATACAATTTCAGTGACATTTTTAATTTCAAACCGGCGACATGCAGCAGCCAAGCACTCGGTCTCCTACTCTAAGTGAAACTGGGAACAGAACGTAACATCACCGCTTCAACGTCAAGTGGCGAAGTAAGAGTGTAATATTAAAAAACGGATGTATTGTTTTGCTGTCCCGAAAGATCCAATCTGAGGCCACCAAATTAGCCGGCAGCGTCTCCACTAGCATTGAGTGATGTCCCTTTTCCCGCTAACAGTTTTATATTGACATGGTGTTGACAGCAGGGCTCGCAGTTCTAGAGCCAGAGAGGAAGAGGAGGAGGAGATTTGCATACATTAAATCATCACGAGGCTGCAGGAGGGCAACACATACACACACACACACACACACACACACACACACACACACACAGGCAGTGGGATTCCACTCATTTTTTTTTGACACAGCAAATTTGTTTTTCCTGAAGCCCGATAAGCAGAATTCCGCATATAACATTTGTAAGCAGCGCTTAGAATGTGAGGAAAAAGTGTTTTCTGAGCCAATAATCGCAGCTCTGACATACGGTGCTCAGCAAGTGCATTAAACGTAACGGGCGGATCTAACAAAGTGATTCCGGGGGCAGCGATATTTCTCACTAAAAGCAGCGGTTGAAAACCTCACCTGGCTGGCACAGGCGTAAACTGTCAAGGTTCATGTGTTAATGATTGCCGGGGGGGGATTAGCGGAGGACTGTTTGTGCTGATGAGAGATGAGTGTAGGTGCACTTGAAACTTTCTCCGTTCCCACACACTTAAAAACCCGGCGGTTAATGCATCCGGTAACGGGGAGGGTTCATTTGAGCCCGACGCGCTCACTGGCTCTTGTGTTTCACTCGATGAATAACCCTTTGTTTAGGAAGTTGTTGTTTCGGGAAACAAGGGGCTGGGAAACCCAAGTCTCACAGAAGCAGGAGGGGCTCCTATGTTTAAACCTTCCCTCATTAAGTGCAATGCCCACATCATAACAGGAAGCTGGGTCTTCAGTGACAGGATGCTGGGTATTGTTATATTAATCAGAATTGAATCAGGCTAAGAAGGAAAATGTGAGCATTTACTTTCATTTTTGAGGTATGAACAATTTTTTTCCCCCCAATAATTATTATACTTTAGAATCTAGCCTGCAAACACTCTGGGTGATTAGGTTGTGTGTGTGTTTTGTTTTCCGTGGAAGGTGTGTCTTTTTCTCTTTAACTGGACATATCGAACCACGTTGCTGTTGGGTCTGTACAAGTGTTTGCCTTTTGCGTGAATGAACGATGAGCTCTGAAGGTTCCATTTCATTCTTCACTACATTTTCCCAAACAGCTGTCAGGAGAGCAGTGTAATAATATTGTTAACAGCCGAGCGTAACCATTTCTTGAGGAGGTTTTAATGTTACTTAATTGCCGCCTGAGTTTTTTTTCCGCTCACACATTACCGGAGAGCCCGCTGTGGTTGAATCACTTCATCCACTGCACAAACGTGCAATAACTTCCGCTTGCTGTTAGAAATAATTGTAATTGTTTGTCATTCGCTCCTGTCTCGCTCGGCTTCAACTTAGCCCCTCGCTCCTCCTTACATAATGTGTTTGTGTTGGAGGATGCCGCTTCCTGCAGTCAGCAGGGGGGTTTTGTTTTTTTTTCTCTCTCTCTCTCTCCATTTTTTCCCCCTCTTCTTCTTTCTGCAGGGGCTGATCCCCCAGGGCACGTCTCTGAACCACTGACACACAACGACGGTGAGATGATCTCTGCCGTTTTTTTACGAGCATCTCGGCTGAGATCTCGCTGACGGGGAGAGTTTGGTGAGAAGAGAAAGGAGAGCGAGTGCGGTCCAACATTCCACCTCCACATCCTCCTCCGAGCCCACTTCTGCGCACTGGCTCCCCGCTAGTCAACCACGGATGTTCTTCTCCGAGGCTGCGTCCGTCTCCGAAGGATGCTGTGAAGGATGCTGTGTGCTGTTTCCTTCTAATCTCCTGCTTGTTTGTATTGAACTCACTGGAAGAGTCACATGAACTTGTCTACTGTCTGCTGATGCGTGGTCGTCCCATTTTGCAACCTGTCAATAAGGTAAATAAATAAATAAATAAATAAATGAGTAAATAAATACATTTTAAATGAAAGGTCCGTCAAGCAGGAAATTGAATAGACAATACAGATGCAGACAAACGTGTCAAATGTCTCATGTTAGATTTCTTTGTTCAAAATGAGGCGTAACTGAGCAGTTACTGCGAGCAGCATTTTTTTTTAATTTCAAATCTCTTTTCTCACATTGACCTTTGAAAGCCTGAAGGCCTGTCTTTGTATATGTGTGTGTGTGTGTGTGTGTGTGTGTCTTGTTGTATCATCCCTCGCTGGCAAACACCCTCAGGCGATACGACTGGCTGCTTTACACCGTTCCACGCGTGTTACGTAATGAGTAATCTCCAGCACAAAAGAGACGGGAGCATCTTATGGCAACAGGTGTCACGGGCGCTCTTGTACAGAACACAACCACGTTCCTCCCGCCGAGGAGCCAAGTGGCGAGGAGAAAACAGACAAATGAAAACCTCACATCCGTTATTCCGCCCGCGGATTCCTTCCGTCGCTCTCTGACGATTGAGAGCCTTTCCACTTTGATCGCCGCGTTCGGCTAATGGGTGCATCCCTGCTGGGCCCTTAAAGTTCAGGGGGACCTCGTGCTGCGGTGGCGTTCATTCATCCATCAGTGACTGCTGGAGGTCACCAGACGGGAAGCTCTACAGCGGTGGCCTGCCTCTTAAGCAGAAAACAAGTTTACTGGAAAAATTATGGTGAGCGACGGCTTTATGAAAAAAAATGATGAGGAATCATTAAAATAAACAACACAACTCGAGCCTGATGACCACTAAAGGCATTTTGATTTGAACGGTGATTCAAGTGTTTTCAAAATAAAATCTTATGTTCGCACAAAAACCATGTGTACGGTAAATCTACTGGCACCAGATCCTCCTCTGAAAATATCTGCAGTCCCAATTTCCACAATATTTTCTCCATTTTTATATTTTGGAAAGCTTTTTTTTTTTGACAAATTGTTCAGATTTGGATGCATCCCTCACGTTTAATTGTTGCATCCAGAGATTTTTGGGATGACAAAATGTGAACCAGTTATTGGAAAAATGTCATCGCGTGACTGTTGCATGAACTCACGTGTGAAGCTCCAGGACTCATCAAGAACAGGAATCAAGAATTTTTTCATAGAAATTCTCTCTTTCTCTCTATCTCCTGCTCTCTCTCTCTCTCTCTCTCTCTCTCGCTCTCTCTCTCTCTCTCCCTCTCTCCCCTCTCTCTGACACACACACACACACACACACACACACACACACACACACACACACACACACACACACACACTACTTAAAGTTTAGCAGTGGGCTGGTCCTCGGAGTGATGTCACTTTATTCCTATATGGGCATCCAGTCTGCAGCGGAGTGCATCACCCTCGTGCGCCTCCACAGCGACGCTGTTCGCCAGGAACGGAGAGGATTACGCACAGCAATGTTGAGAATAAAAGAATCAACTCTGGCTCCGGAAATGCTTTTTGCTCACCGATGAAGATTTTTTGCCTTCTTCCTAAAGACCCATTTGGCCGATCCCGCCTCATGTGGGCTGCATTTGGCGCTGGCCGGCACCGTTACGCGCAACGCGCCGTGCGCTCGCGGAGGGCGGCTCGGCGCCACCAGCCCAGGCAGCGCCTCCAAGTCCGCGCCTGAGGGACCACAGCCATGACACGACGGGACACTTCGGGGCTAGAATGGATTTAACGCCGCTAAATGCGTCGGCGGAGAACGTTTCGAAGGACGGCAACGCCACGGACGCGCCGCTCGCGCTGCCGCACACGGGGCTGGTCACCGCGCTCATCATCCTGGTGGTCACCGCCATCGTCTCCGTGACCATTGTCGGTAACGTGCTGGTGATCGTGGCCGTGCTGACCAGCCGGGCTCTGCGCGCGCCCCAGAACCTTTTCCTGGTCTCGCTGGCCTCGGCGGACATCCTGGTGGCCACGCTGGTCATCCCCTTCTCCCTGGCCAACGAGGTGATGGGCTACTGGTACTTTGGGAGTACGTGGTGCGCCTTCTACCTGGCTCTGGACGTGCTGTTCTGCACCTCATCCATCGTGCACCTGTGCGCCATCAGCCTGGACCGCTACTGGTCGGTGACCAAGGCGGTGAGCTACAACCTGAAGCGGACGCCCAAGCGCATCAAGTCCATGATCGCCGTGGTGTGGATCATATCCGCCGTCATCTCCTTCCCGCCGCTGCTCATGACCAAGCACGGCGAGCGCGAGTGCCTGCTGAACGACGAGACCTGGTACATCCTCTCCTCCTGCCTGGTGTCCTTCTTCGCGCCGGGTCTCATCATGATCCTGGTCTACTGCAAGATCTACAAGGTGGCCAAGCAGCGCTCCTCCACCGTGTTCGTGGCCAAGAACGGCCTGGAGAGGCAGCCGTCCCAGTCGGAGACCTGCTTCGTGCGGAAGGATCGCTTCGAGTTGGAGAGCCCGAGCAGCCAGAGCTCCGGCAGCCACCAGCAGAGGCAGGGCGAGCTGGACGACATCGACCTGGAGGAGAGCTGCTGCGCGTCGGACACAAAGCCGCGCAACCACCGCTTCGCCAAGCGCAGGAAGGTGGAGGGCTCGGAGTGCTGCCCGCCGCCGAGCTGCCGCCTGTCCTGGGCTTCGGCCAGAGCCATGCACCTCTACCCGGAGCAGAAGAACCTGCCGGCGCGGCAGCAGCAGCAGCAGCAGCAACAGCAGCAGCAGCACCAGCAGCACCTGGCCGCGGCCAACAAGACCAAGGTGGCCCAGATGCGCGAGAAACGCTTCACCTTCGTGCTGGCGGTGGTCATGGGGGTGTTCGTGCTCTGCTGGTTCCCCTTCTTCTTCACCTACACGCTGCACGCCATCTGCAGGGACAGCTGCTACATTCCCGGCGCACTTTTCAACCTCTTCTTCTGGATCGGTTACTGCAACAGCTCAGTGAATCCCATCATATACACCATTTTCAACAGGGATTTCAGGAAGTCCTTCAAGAAAATCATCTGCAGAACTTCTAAACGGACATAAACACACGCACATGTGTTGTTTTTTTTTAATGTCCCCTCTGTGATTGTGGAATAAGCTACTAAAAGACACTCGACCTGTTTCCAATTCACTTTAAATGTTCTGTCATATTGTGTTGTAACAAACGAGACATTTTAAGTGAGTGAGCATTTTGACTTTGCTGCAAGAGTCTGTTATTATTATTATGATGATGATTATTATTAAATTACGTATTTATGCCAAGCTGGTTATGTAACGTATAGGTCGACGACAACAACATGCACCTTTAAGCCAGAAATCTCTATAGTGGATCAGGCTTTTAAGCTGCGAGATGAGCTGCCTGGAATAAAATTAAAGTCATGAATGCAGCTGGTTCTATGCCGGCGGCTGCTTCACAGTGGGTGTTGTGCTGGGGATGAATAGAAGTGAAAACCTCCGCCGCCTTTAAGATCTGAGCGAATGGATAATCGTCCCGGCCCCCGAGTGTTCCACGGAGAGGATTGGATCAAATCCTACCATTAAATGATTTGAACGGTGGAGACGTTTGGCTTCATTACAGGTAATTAAGATGCGTTTACCTTGGCTCCGATCAGCGACGCCTCCCATCCCCCTTCCAAAAGTTATGTAAGGTTCTGAGCTCACAGATCCTGCAATCTTAGAACTTTCCCTCCAGAACAGGAGGCACGCTCAATATATATATATATATAAAAAATATTACCAAACCTCAGTGTTTTTTTTTATATTTTATCAGCAAAGTTGAAACAAGGTGAGCTCACAATCCCTCCCCACAGGCACAGGTTTCAGCGTCACGGCACGAATCTCAGATTCCAAAATATGCCTTTCATTGTGTTTCGAAAGTCTTTCTTGCCAACAAAATGTTGCTGCGGGGGTGAAAAAAAAAAATAGATGAAGAGCAGTAGGGTTTTTCGACTGACTCAGGCATGACGAAAAGGAAAAGGACGCTTTTGTGACACCAAAATAAAACACACACTCACACACACACAGCATCCTGTTCCCTGAGTCCTAAACGCAGCATCATAGTAAGTCACAGGTAGAGCTGGACTTTCATCTGGCCTCAGATCTCCAATAAGAGAGAGCTCCATTTCCGAGAGCCCTCTGGGCCGCAATCATCTGTCCTCTGTAGCTGCAACGTCTCCACAAAACACGATTTCAGCTATTTTTCCGAACTTCTTTGAAACGTTCCCACATAGTTTGCGGAGTGGCAGAAGCCTTCACATATCCTGGTAGGAGAAATAAAACATAGTATGGGAGTTTAAATTATGTGTGAAAAGGTGCAGATGAGCAGAAAATTGTTAAAATAAAAAAAAGGCCTGTACTTCTCATGGGACTATACTGTTATGGTGATGAGGCTGACCAGCTCTGTATGGGACTATTGTCTATGGAAGGGGGAGGGGGCTCTCGGAGTAAATACACTATTTATATCCTCGTAGGAATGTCTTCAAAGCTGCTCGCTGGCGCCTGGCCAGAGATAATCACATCATTTGAGGGAGCCGCCGCGCTTCAAAAGACTTTTTTTTTTCCCTTTAAGGTTAATCAGGCCTCTTTCTTGGAGTGTGGCGCCGTGCGCGAGCCTGTTCTTAAAACATCATCGAGGGGGGAAACTGAGGACGCAGGTGGTCGCGGCCCATCCCTCCCTGGACACAGCGACGGCGCGAGGCTCATTTCTCATTCATGAGCGGAGCCGGACCACCTGGGAGGAGTGCGAAGGATCGGCGAGCATCTCGACAAACTCTCCAAAACAAATGAAATGTCGGGGTCGAGTCGCGGCAACGAGATTGGCTCCCATCACTCGTCGCTGAAGTGGCGGCTGTTTAAGGCCAAGTGATCATTCGCGGGGACGGCCCCGCTGCGTTTTGCGTCAGTTCTCCGGGGAGGCGCGAGCCTGCGTCAAAGTTTAGATTAATACACGCGCGCAATCGTCTCCCAGATTGACTGACGTCCAAACAGCAAGACGTGCACCTCCCTCAGTTCAATAGCACTCTCCTAAATGCAATTATCCTTCCAATAAGCTCCTTCATCACATTTGTTTTTCAAGCGCGCCTTCTCTCAGCGGAGGCCCCTTTCCATCAGCAAAAAAAGAAAAAACTAGATGAAACTTGGCAATGAAAAGATAAAGAGTTGAAATTACAAGGAAAAAAAAGTTGAAATTCTGAGTTAAAAAGTCAAAATTACAAGATAAACATGTTAGTGTGACACATGATGCTTTTGCTGTATGTTCCCCAATGAGCTGCTAGTATAAAGAAGTTTGCCATCCAAGTGTCCTTATTATGCCTCAACCAATGCATCCAAGGCCTCAACCCTATTGCATCAACTTCAATAACAGGTAAAATCAGAAGTATGTCACAAACTCAACATTTTTATCTTTTATATAATCTCAAAATGTTCTTTTTATCTCATAATTTCAATTTACCACTTTCTTCTGTCAAGTTTCTATCTATCATCTATCTATTTTTTTTTTTTAAACTGGCAGAAATGGGCTTCCATACCTCACACACTCCAGCAGAATTCATCACGGACATGAATTCTGCTGGACTGCCAGATGATGAAAGCTGCAGATCCAAGCAGACGACCTCAAAAACACTTCCTGAAGCTGGATGCTGGGGAGGAAACCGCGCTCGGGCCTATTTTCCTAAATATAGGCGCAGGAGTGGAAGGTCAGGATGTTGGGATTGTTTACAGGCACCGAGCAGACGGGGTGAGACAAGGCGAGGCGGTCACTCGCTGGAGACGCGGCTCTAAATGTTTCAAGATGGGTGCAGCGCTGGGAGGAGCGAGCCTCTCAGGGAATAGAGGGAGAGAGAGGGAGAACACTCACTTGTTTTGGCTTCTGCAGGTAATTGCTTTTCTTTTCTTTTGTCCACTTGTCTCTAACAAGTTAAGGGCTGCAGGAGAACAAGGCCTAAAAAATCACGTCAATCCCAGGAAGCCGCCGCTCGTGGACGAGGAGAGGCAGCTTTTGTCATTAGTGTAAATCAGCGGCTGTCACGTCCAGGGGGGAAGGTGGGGGCTAGCACAGAGTCTGCAGCCAGGCCTGATATATATCTGTTGCCCCTGTTGGACACAAACAACTCGAGAGAAGGACCCGAAGTGCCAGAGGACATCCGAGCAGCGCGGAACCAACTTCAAAAGGTCGGCCTCTGTGTCTCGGAAGTGTGTCCAGATCCTCAGTCAGCCACTTGCCTTCCAGTCAATTCCACAGAGAAGACACAAGTCTGTCCTTTAATTCTTTTTGCTTGCTCCATTTTTAAGAAAGTGTGTGCAAAAATACTTGAAATAAGTTCTTAGTGACATCACAAACATCACCTCCTCAAAGATCATCCTGGTCCTTCTCCACGTCCAAACACGTGTTAGATACAACACAGCAGCATTTATGGCAAGAGGTTTTAAAAACACAATAAAAACACTGACTTTCTCTTTTTTCTTTCATCCAAGTCTGTTAAATATATTTGCTCATTTTTAGTCTTTACAATACTGTCGCCGAGTTGGAATGGTTTTGTTTTCAGGCAGAATCTTCTGTTTATTCCTATTTAATTGCACAAACATTAACTTCCGAAATCAATTCATGCATGCATGATATAATAATAGCAATATTATTTGTTCTGTGGTCTAAAAGAAAAAAAGATTTATATTGACAATGGAATCCGGACTGGTTGGCTGGACGGATGGAGTTAGGATCTGAAGTTCAGTCAACTCACTCAACAAAAAATGAAATGTGCAACATTGCACCATCTGACAACAGTCCATAACCAAAGGCTCTACTAACTGGCAATGGAGTAAAGTTTTTAAATAAAATACTGCCTTTTCTTTTTTTAAATGGCTTTCAAAAAAACACATCTGATGTTCACTCAAAGTAAGAGCATGAGACTTTTTTCTTTTTCTTTTTGGAAGGTTTAATCCCTCAGTCAGAAGCCACAGACTTGCGCAGGATTTCCTCCAGTACCAAGAGTCAGACTCGTGTGTTTTCAGTCTCTATCAGGGATTTGTCATGGAAGATATGGTTACACAATGCATCATCCGGTTAAGTCCTCCAGTTTTCCTTTGGCCTGATTTGTACATTTTTAACATATATTTTGTTAGGAAACCAAGCAAAGAGCTCAGAGTTGTGATCCATTATTTATTACGCATGCGGGAAAACATTTAATATGTACAGATTCGTCTCCCCAGTGGTTTCTTGTTGACTCGTCTTGTCCACAATAAACAAAAAAAAAAAGTAGATGGGAATTATTCTGGGAAAAGATTTGAATAAATTGTGCGCTCCTGCCTTTATGTGTTTACCGTTATTTACATTTTTTGTTTTTTGCAAAGCTATTTGCGCGGAACAGTGCCCCCCCCCCCCCCCCTGTCCTCTTTGTATCTCGGTGCCCTGGTGGCTGGTACAAAATTTATTCATCACGCGTCGGCTGCAAAACACAGGTGAACGATGATGATTTCGGCGACGATTTCTAACGGCGATTTTTCCACGAACAGCAAACAGACGGTAACGTGGCGTGCAGATGGGCGTTATTTTTTTTATTTGTCTTTCTACATCTGTGTGTATCACCGCAGACACACACACACACACACACACACACACACACAGGCAGGCACGCAGGATTTCATCAAGCGCTCACGTCTCCTCTGTTTTCTGTGCGAGATTAGATCTCGCGTCGTATCCAGAGGGCATTCAGGTCTAATGTTCGCATCGCGGCTGCAACTTGAAAACAACAGCGGCTGTAGCCGCACCGAGGCACTGAGTGCTGCACTAAACTGAGAATATATATTTATATATCAATACCGTCCGACATTTAAATACACTTTTGCTGGTCGCGTGTCGGTGCACCATCTGGCGTGATGCGCCTGGTAAAAGCTGGATCATTTTCTAGGAAAACTTTGTTGTCCGTGGTCGGCGGCCGCTAATAAACGCTGCTATACTTAGTTCGCTTCCTGTTTAGAGGTGCATTATCCGTTTCCCTGCGAGCATCCAGAGAAAAAAAAAAGACCTGCACCATTAAATACGTACATACGTGCGGGCCACTCCTGCCCCTCACTTCACGACAGCGTTGTTGCCATTAAAAGAGGCTGGCGGCGGTCGGTAAATGGACGGGTCATGTCACGGCGCAGCGGCGGGTCACCGCTGAACAAGGGGGGGTCCGGGCAGAATACACGAGACGGGAGCTGAAGGGTAATTATTGCCCCTGTTAAATGACCTGATGCGTCAGCGGGATAAATATAACTGGTCGCGGCGCTGCTTGCTTAAGGCCTGTAATAGACGGTCTGGTAAAGGTTACCCTCAAGCCGTGAATCACGATTTACATCTCAATTAAATGCTTTTATCTCGAACAATGAACCGGCTGAAGGCGACGCGTCTCAACTCCTCGGGTTCCAACGTTGGTTCCGCCCCATAGGTGGAGTTAATTAAAGTATCCGCACCGTGTGCACGGAGAGATTGATATAAATACAACTCGCTCGGGACCGTCACCCTGCCATAATACTCTGCTCTGCCCCAGTTCCAGATGAGAAACAGGGGTGGGCGTAGATACCGAGGGTGTAATTAAAAGGGTCCTCTTGCTTGTCTTCGCCTCGGGCCTCCGAAGAACTGAGTGCACTCACTCATGGGACAGAGGCAGCGAGTGCAACGCAGCACACCAGGAGCTGAGCTAATCATGTGGACTTGCGGAGCGGCGCTCATCACGATTCTCGATAAGTGAGTTCAACAAACCTCACCCGAACTGAACTGCACCGAACCGGGCCGAAGAGGAAGGAAGGCGACAGGAGGGCGGCAGGAGCGGTTGGCTGGGGGCTCTGAAAAGTTTAATGTCACATCTTTTTTATTTGTTTATTTGTTTATTACGGATCCCCATTAGTCCTCACCACAGTGGAGACTAGTCTTCCTGGGCTACAAGAATTTACATTTCAAACGTCAAACTTAATATAATAAAATACTAACATAATACAATAAAAAACATGCAACAATTACAATAAAAAACATTACTAAATCGAGACAAAAAAAATGATCAGAGATGCAATGGAATCCAACCCTTAAATTGTTGAAACAAGAAACAAGAAAGTGAGAAAGTTCCTTTCTAAATACTGCTACTCTTAATTTATTTTTTAATCTTTCTTTGTTATTTATGGTGGTTAAATGTGGTGGAAGCATATTCCAATTTGTCCTCCTTAGTGCATCATTGATACAGCGTAGAAATGATGAGGATTTTAGTCCCTACAGTCACCATTGCACAACAGTCTGTCTCCTAAGCTTACAGTCCTGGAGCCTGGACATATTCATTCCCATTCCAAATATTCTGAACAGTGATCCAACAGCCCCACCTCCCCCCGAAAAAGCGCATCTATGTGTCACCGCTTTGACGTCATTAACACAGAGCCGATGATCTCTGGCACTCCTAATCCTGGATATGTTTTAGAGCTCCGGTAAGAAGAGGATAACAGGCTTTTTCCCACTCCTGTTCCTAAAAACAAGATAAAACTGGCATTACTCTCCGGCTGAGGCCATTACTGCACACACAAAAAATATAAATAAATAAAAATAAAATAATAATGACAGGCTACACTGTGCTCAACTCGCCTGGCAACCTACCTTGAGACGGCTACCAGCGAATAAACACGACAGACAAGCTAAAACGCAGGAATATGAAGCTAAATAATTGCGAGGTGCTACATGTAACACGATTGTGCAATTTATGTAAAATTTAGCCACAAGAACGTCTGCACTTCAGCAGCACTGTCAGTGACCTCCAGTGCAGTGAGCGCTCAGCCTCCACTGGGCAAATAAGGTTATTAAAGCAGATATGACAGACATGACAGGAGCGCTACGGCTGGTTCTGGTTCTGCCGCGTTGAAATATTACAAGTACCGACAAGGTTCCTGGCAACTCTGTATGAACAGCAGTGTTTTGAGAAATGTGTGTAAGCAATTTGCATTTGCAGCTTGTTGCACATCTGAGGGAAATTAATTCCCGACCATCTGTATAAAAATGACTGTGTTTTTCAAATCACTGTCCTTTGTCCAAGATCTCAGCAAGCAAAAAAAAAAAAAAAAATGTTCCTATGAATCCACTCTGAGAGAAGTGAGGACTTTCAACTGATGTCACTTCTCTTCAGGATGGGGGAGGAGACAGCTGGCTGGGACAGGAAGTTGAATAATAAAAAAATATATAATGTGGGAAGGATGGAGGAGGGGCTCTTCCTCGGTGCTGACCTCAGTCCCAGTGACCCTGACGTGTCCTAATGAGGCTACGGCTCCACACAACATCCACCCGGGGCCACGATACGGCCGGTTTGCGTTCTGCTACAAACACTCGTTTGTCAGAACGCCTGAGCTTGACGGGGGTCAAGTGGCTATTTTAAGTGAGGCTAATCCACATCCCCAAACTTAGGGAGCAGTTACTCAAGTGCTGCCCCCACCCGGCGCTCCCCGAGGGGCCCCAAGTCACGCAGCCATCGTCCTGAGATGCCGAGTTCTCACAGAACTCACAAAACCTGCACAAAGAGCCCACTTTAGGCTTTTTTCCGTCCCACCATCCCTTTCATCCCGGAGCCCCGACTCGGAACTATTTTCGATCCCACAGTCGAGCCTTGCGGTCAGCGCTCCCAAGAACTCCTCGGCGGTGGGCGGAGCCACGGAGGGGGTTAAGAGGGGAGGGGACTGGCTGCAGACGCGGCTTTTAATGCAGCGATCTCAAGGGCAGCAGGAAGCGTAAATCAAAGCGGGGCTGTGATTGAAGGCGATGGCTGAGGGGGGAGCAGCTGGGCCCTCGTACGTGATGGAGACGCTCGCAATTCCGCGGCGGCATCGAAAAACGAAACGCGGAGAGGGGAAGGGGGGAGCTCGGCGAAAAAGAGTCGCTGTACGACACCCCCGAGGACATGGAGCGGCGGCCCGCTGAGAGAACACAAACAAGTCCAAGCAACGGGGATGTTTATTTTCATGACATCCGAGCGGACCCTTTCCTACCGCACCGAGCCCGAAATGTTTCCTCGGGGTGGTCGGGGTGAGACCACTACTCACACAGCGGTGGCAACAAGTACATACCGGAAATCTCTACATGAGTGTTTTCATTATATTTCTGATTGTTCCTGCTGTGGATTGTACCTCTTAAATGTTTTCAGTGTTCATGAATTGGAGCAGAGGAAATCCTCACCAATGTTAAAATTATTAATATACCGATATCAGCTTGTTTCTATTGTCATAATGTCACATGCTTAGGGTTGCATTAAAGTTCGCAGGAGTGTCACTTCCCATCATGCCTCTGTAACTCACATGATCTTATTGGCCGATCAGAAGAAATCAGGATAATCAGGAGAAAGTCGCTTATAGACACGTCAGGACGCAGCCAATCAGAACGAGCTGAGACACAGCAGCACGCACAGCGTTGTGACATCACGCTGGGAATAAACTATTTTCTGGTGATTTTCTGGCCTTTAGCAATTTTTTTTAATGACTAAAAAACCATAACTGAAAAAATATACAATAGAAAGATTTGCTATGAATCGTGTTTCAGGTCACAGACAGTTTTGCTGCAGTACCTCGAGTAGCCACTGCACCGCACCGCCATATTGCCATATTGCCAGTCCGGTATCCAGTCTTTGTAATACATCCATGGTATTGCTCCCCCAAGAACAAAATCCAGCCAATCATCAATTCAGAAATAGATGTAAAAAAAAAAAAGGTGATGAAATTGATACCGTACATCAATCAACAAGACATGAATTGAGGGAATTGTGGAAGTTTAATGCCCTTTGTCAAATCATCACCCACCACCGGCCACCACGTAGCTCCGCCCCTGTTCTTCCGCCCACGCCCCCTCCGCTCGTCCACCATCCTCCACACAAACTGGATTTTGTGTTTGGTTCACGACCAGATTGACTCTCCGCGGCAGCGTTTTATACTTCAGCATTCTCGGGGGTCGCAAGCATCCTCCAAAGCTTCACCTTTACCGCTGGTATTTCCAGATGGAAAGTATTTCACATGAGGAGCGCCGATATATTCGAAGAATGAGTTCAGGGCCCGGCATTAAAAACGGGGATTTCAGTCATCAGTTTGTCGTATTTCTGTCAAAAGCGCTCGGAATAAATAACCCGACATTAATAGAAGCTCAACTCCGACCCAGACGACACATTTATCAGGCCGCAGATTAGAAGATTTATCCTTGAACTTGGCGAGCTCTCCTGCGGGACATTTATCTGCAGCTGAAATAACCGCCGCTCGGCACGTCGTATTCATCAGCAGCCGATATGTATCTGCTGTTCAAGGGCTGCACAGGGACTTCCAAGATAAACATCGGCGCATTAATTTGCTGCAGGAAATGCAGGGATTTTTTTTTTGTTGTTTTCCTCAGGAATGCTTTGGAAAAGTCCTGAGTGACACAGCAAAACGTTTTCTTGCAGCCAGTGGAGGACTTTGTTCAATTTTTTTTTACAGTCACCCCTGTGGAGTAGGTCTCCTTTTTCTGAAAGTCGTGTAAACATCGTAATAAGAGCATTTCTTGTCATCAGCTGATTTCCATGTACATAAATAAAAGCCAGGTCAGAATAAGGAAGCTGCATATTAACTTGGAGGATTCTAATCCGATACAACCCTTTCCAAAAAAAAGCCATGCTGAGCCTGCAGCAGCAATGCTGTTTATTTATGAGAATTTAACAAACATTTAAGTGTTATTTGTGTCCATGAAAGCACAGCTGTTGACAGGAAAAGCATTTAAAACACGATTCTGCAGAAAGATGTTTTTTCATTCAGCCAGTCTTTTGGCTTCAGTTCTAATGACAGTGTCACAGTCCTTTTAATTCTAAATGGTGATTAATGCTTTTTTTTTATGCTTCTAGTTTCTAATTTCCTGCTTATATTTCAGAAAGTTTTGCCTTTCACATCTTGCACTTTTGCTCCTTTTCTGACACTTTTGGTGTTTTGCTCGGCCATGACCTGCATTGAATTACTGGATCTGGATTTTATTTTTCTATGTTTCTACATCCCACCTTCTTGTTTCTTTCTTCACTGACCCTCAGACGGCAGCCGCCTCATGATTTTGATTTGTCGGCTTGCAGGGGCTGATTCATTTCTGACCTCTGCCAGCATCTCTTCTCACCTCCCATAAGCAATCATGTTTCTCATGTCTGTTTTATATAATATAACAGGTCCTGGCCTCTCCATTCTGGTTCACACACGTACAGAAATACCAAGTCAAAAGGCAAACACGATCACGCATCATGTGCAGAGGAAAGATTTCAAAAAATCCTCAAGAAATTCCTGGAGAAGTCATGTCAGCGTATGACGACTGCTAATCATTTCTCCTGCAAATGTGATAAAGATGCTGAAGAAGGAAGGAATGGATGAAGAAGTGGAGCAGATCTCCAGGTCTGTCTCTCACAAAGTAGACTTGGAGATGTTTAACAGCGTCTCTGAGACTGGATATAAGCTAATTGTCACGCTCCAGCTCACTCAGCCCAAAAGTAGCAGCAGCTCAAGCTTTTCACTCAGGTCGCCGCTGAGGTTGGACGCAGCAGGGCCATAGAAGGAAAAGAAAATCATGCCTTCTATTTTCATGAGACGTAAGCCTTTAACATTCTGCTCAACCGTTTGGTCGCGCACATTTTGAGTCTCTGTATGTTATTGAAAAATGAGTTGAAACCAAACTCAACCTGATTGGGCCATCTCTACCACTTTGTTTACGTATTGGTTTATATATAAATAAATAAATAAAAATTATATATATGTAACCAGATGAAATGGAACTAAGTTGTGAACAGCGTTAAAAGGTTTTCATTAGAATTTAGCCAAGATACATTTGACAGCTGTTTGCACGTTGCCATGGAGACAGGGGTGCGCGGGGTTCCGGGGCGCATTGTTATGACGTCAGCGGCGCCCGAAGGGACAGCGCAGTTAGGAGCGGGGCAGAGTGGCGCGAAGCTGCGAGACGTCCATGCCAAGTTCGTGACGCGAGCGTTGTGTAAACCGCTGTCCGTCGTGGGAGAGATAAGCTACCGAACGGGGGGACGGCGGAAGTGGCCGATATTGGTGGAGTTTGATTAAGTTAAGTAATTTTGTGCGGCTTCGTGGTCGTGTGTTTAACTGTGCGTGCCGGTTGTGCTTGTCACAGAGGGGAGAGTTTCGAGCGTGTTCGGGTCCGCAGGTGCGTTGCGGAGGGCGCGTTGCGCGTTGGGTGAGTTGAGCCTTGGTGTGTGCAACATAATATATGATGTTCATGTTGCTGTATGAGTCTAAGTGGTCTGTACGATTTTGTTTATTTTCTGTACAGAGTTAAGGCCACCACCGTTGTCTTTATTTGTTTTTGTTTACAGTAGTCTTCATTGAGACTGTTAAGGAAATTAGGAAAGTGTGTAGGGAAAGGTTTAATTGTACACTGAGTGCTAGTACGGCAGAACAAATGTAATGCCTTATTTATTTTATGTTTGATGTGAACTTCCCTTTGTTTCATTTATTATTTTACCCTAAACGCCATAATAAATTAATGCTGTACTCTGTTGAGTGCAGTTGCAAGAGGACACCCTTTTGTGTGTGTGTCCCATTCCTTTGTCGTTTCACCGGGTCACACACACACACATATATATATATATACATAATATATGTGTGTATATATATATTTATATTATTATTATTATTATTATTATTATTATTATTATTATTTTAAATCTTGCTATAATTTCTATAAGGAAATAAAAAATGAACAGAATTTGTTTTTCCCCAGCTTGGCCGCCCACAACTATTTTCCAGGACATCTGACCAACCACATATCTGACTGTGCTGACTGAAAAAAAAAACAACACTATTCATTTGACATGCTGGTAAACAAGGTGTGGGGACACAGGCAGGAGCCACAATTTCATATTTATTTGTCTGTCCACATGCGTCTCCACGCTCCCGGCGCTCTGCAGATGTTCCCCCCGTCATCGCTCACTCCTCCGGTGACACACACAAACACACACACACACACACACACACACACTCCAGCACAACTCTCTGAGGCTGATCTTGACCATTTGAATTCGTGCCGCGATTCACCTGTCCACCAGGTGTCACCATCAAGTTTGCCCGAGCGACCGCTCGCCTGCACAGTTTGCCTTTTTGCCGCACTGGCTGGGCAGTTAATGGAATCTTCTCCCTAAAGTAAAACATGCCGGCTTTTTAAAGCCGGCATGATGATTGTGCACCCGAACCAGCAGCAACTGCCTCAGGTGTCAGGTGCTGCGTAAACACACTGTGAGTGCTCGTAAACGTTTCACCTGTTTCAACTATGACGCGCCTCCGGGATTTGGTTCTAGTGCCCCCTTTGGGCAGATATGGCAGTGACACTATTGAACACTGCTGTTACGATTTCTGCTTGCCTATGCACTGCCAACAACGTGTGCATTTCTATTGGAAAAGAGAGTGAGAGAGAGAGAGAGAGAGAGAGAGAGAACATGGATCACGACCAGGTACTGTCTTTATATCCAACTGGGAAAAATTTACAATGAAAAAGAACAGTGATCTTACAAGCACGACACAGTCTGGCTGGAGGCTAACGTAGAAGATTTCAGATTATGGTTTTATTTTTTTATATTTTATAGTAAAAAGTTAAAGTGTGTGCGATCTTCATTGCAAAAACACAAAGTACAGCTTGGAAACATGGAGATGTGAAATATAATTCTGTGAGTGATTTTTCTCATCCTGCCTCCATCGACCAGGCAAAGTCTCTGCACAGCCAGTAAACAGCCGGCCGCTTGCAATTAATCTGACTTTTTCTTTTGTGGAGCAACAAATAAAAACAACTCTCTTTGCTGAGGACCTTGTTCGCCGTTTCGGAGTTTCTAATCAGTGGAATTACGCTACTGCTTCTTCAATTTCCGGAAGTCGAAACCCAGTCCATCATCTCCAAGAGGTCTATGTGTGGCCGGCAGCATCCGCCACACACGGTCAAGGGTCCACCTGGGGGTTGAACGGCTAAACGCTTTGTGAAGTTTGCTAATAGGAAACGCCGCTGTTCTCGATTGACTACTCAGACAGCTTTCTAAAGAGCCATTAAAGGATGCGGTTTGTGTCGAGCGCGAGCCGCGATGAGACCGAAGGCCGAGTAGACCCGACGGGAAGCGCAAGTTCACAGTTAAAGAGATTTCCGAGGAAGTGGGAGTCGTAAAACTCATCAAGTCCACCAGCCCGCCGACGCACGCACACACACACACACACACACACACCACATTACCATTTGATAACGGTAATGATAAAGGGAGACGTGGCAGATGAAGGGAATGTCTCTGATCATCTATTCCGCTCTTCCTTTTTTAGACTGCGTGAAACTCAAGTATGTCTGCAGCGGTGAGTCAAACACAAAAACACTGGCGCTGCGGCTGCATCTCTTAAATGCTGCACATTTAATTAAAAAAAAGAAAATCATCAAAGAGGGGCGAGGGGGGGAGAATGGATTACATTTAACAATGAAGATAATTCTCTCAATTATCAGACACATGAGGCTCCTGTGTCCAGGAGGGGCGACCACAGCCGGTGAATGTTAGGAAACGCCGCTCAGCGCGAGGTGAGCGAGTGAGTGGGCGGGATCTGCCCGCCTGCCGCCGTCGCTGGGAACCAGAGCGGCGTGAAGGGGGAACAGGTGCAGGGAGGGGACAGCCTGTACGCTCCGATTAGCTGGCAGATGGCGGCGGAGAGCTTTGCCCCGGAGCAAAAGTGTGGACGGTGGAGCCGGCTGGAGGAGAGAGGAGCCCAGGCTCCGCCAGCACACTCACACAGGTAGATGGCAAAACGAGAAGGGGGAGTGGTTAACCCTCAGGACGCCATCCAGCAGCAGCATTTTCAGACCACAATGGCCTTTACCTGTCTCGGTAAACGGTTTACAATTCTTTAAATTGAACAACGTATAGGATCTTTTGAACAGCCTTTTGTCTGAGATGCTCTAATAAGCTGTGTTTCCATTGCACCTAGAATTGCGCGAAACCGAAGTATCGCAATAAAACGCTTAAACTTCGGAAAACCTTTCAAATATGGCTAAAAAGTTTTGACGCTCTCGTGAGGTGGTTTTTCAGACGTATCGATATTGAGATATGCTAAAGTGTCATGGAAACACTTATTTCGAATTTACATGACACCGGACGTGACACACGTGGTCACGTGGCCAGTTCACTTCAAGTGAAAATGGCGCGTTATGTTTGGACGGAGGAGGAAACAGAATATTTTTTGCCAGTCATCAAAGAGAAAAAAGTAACACCCAGTCCTGACAGCAAATAAATGTAACCCGCGTAAATCTCGCAGGACAACATTTTACAAGAATGCGCTTCACACCATTCAATGGAAACATCTGCAAATCGCAATTGTACTTTGTTGAAATTTTTGAAATATCGTTTTTGTTTCGCGAACTGCAATAGAAACGCAGCTTGAGATGTTCACACTCGAGGTCTGGGATGGGTCCCAAGCCTCAAGGTCTGAACGCCGGTCGATAAGTGGGAACACAACCGATTTGTTCGTGGACGCCGTGCCCGGAACCAATTGGTTTGTGGAGACGGTTCACACCCCGGACGCACCCGAACCGGGAGGTTGGCGAGGAGTTACGCGAGCTGAGCCCACACAATCAGAACCAAAACAAAGGTGGCTGAAGGACGCAGATGATGGAGTTGGAAGCCAACGAGATGAACGCTGTTGTTTATGCTGCCGCACAAAAGGAAATTTAGAGAAAAAATGGCCATGTTCAATAATTGAAAGCAATTTTTTTCTTATATGTGTGTGAACTTGCAGTTTGCAGACCATCTTGCTGTATACTGCCACCAACTGTACAAATTTCTATTGACCCTGTTTGTGATGTGATCAATTCAAAACCATGATAACCGCTGAATTGATCTGCTGACATTAATTTGCACGTATATTGAACAATGATACTTTCCCCCTCCCTGGTCTCAACCAATGAGCACGGCCAGACTATGAGTCGTCCAAACTCTCATCGCCCTGAATCATTGATGTAATGTGCCAAAAGTGTCCCAACAGGGTGAGAAAGTCACATTCGTTTTGTTAAACATGAGTGAAGACCTCATGTGAGGAAATGTGACCTTCAGCTAATGCGCCCTCATTAGGCTGATTCACTTCCATTTGTTAATATAGCTGGATGCGTTTCGTCATGTGAAATCAGCCCGTAAAAACCCGACCTTTAATTATGAGGCACCCGCTGCGACGGCAACCCTTTCATTTCCTTCCTTCCTCCGTCTTCCTTCGTTTCCACTCTGAAATTTGCCCCTGCTGAGTTCTCCTCATCGTTTTCTTCTTTCCCCCCCCCACTGAAACACACAAACACCCGACCGCCACAGCAGTGAGCTCGTCTCGCGATAGAGAACCTCTCGCTGTCTGCTGCTCTGCTGCTCTGCCTATGAGCACCCAGACGTTAATTGAGGTGACAGGCGGTGTGCTGCCCACAAGCTCGACAAGATCTCAGAGTTATGTTTAGAACGATCTCCGAGTCGTCTCTTCGCCCTCCGCACTTTCTCGAGAAGTCGCTTTAATCTCCGAGGATCGAGGGGAAGGAGGCGGGTCACGGGGCTTTTTTTGTCCGACGGCTTCATCGATGAATAAACGCGTAAATAAAAAAGATGCCAGTTTAATCTGCCGCCAAGGACGTGAACCTCTGCCGCTCGGCGTGAACGGAGACACTCTGGCCGTTGTTCAGGAGAGGCGAGGGAAAAAAATATCAACATCTCAGAATCTAAAAAAAACCCACATCATTGGCTTTCAGGTCAGAACTTGTCACACATTTCTTGCAGGAAGGGACTTTGCAGAGCTCAGCCTGGTTTCTGATAAGCAGAATTTCAAGTAGGTACACGCGCCATCCCAACCACTCACCCATCCGACTGCCTGAGATCCACTTTTTTAATGATTCCATCATGCAAACACACCTGTGTCACCTGTGTGAATAACAGGACTGCAGAGTATTTCATTTAGCAAAGCCGTCCACCAACAGACCCAGACGCACGACAGTAAATAAAAGCATCACCTCAATTGTATTTGTTCCTTGTGTCATTTGTGACACTTCCTCCACAAGAAGCTCCGCAGCTTAACATCGGCTCCAGCCGTCTGCGGGCGCTGATTATACACATCAGTTTGTTCTCTCCAGGTGGAGGTGAAGAACGACTCACGGCGCAGCGCCGGATTTATGCGGTGACGCCTCTCCGTGCTGCCTATGAATTATGCAGCACTCACGCGCCTCGCACAATCAAGCCCCGGCAGTTTCCCACAATGCCCCGATTCATTAGAGGAGAGAAAGAAAATCCTCCAGTCAGGAGGCGGCGAGGACTCACTGGAGGGATTCACTGGAGCTGGGTGCGAGTTTCCCCGCATTCAGAATCTATTGACAGGCAGGCGAGGGAGACTGACAGCGCTGGGCCTAGTAAATCAGGTCACACGGCATCTCTCAGAATACATATACGGGGTTACAGGGTCACCTGAAGACTGCGTGGGCTGACACCGAGGAATAAAAATGTCATAATCTCTGAATGTATATATTAAAAAAAAAAAAGAAAAGATTGCTCTGAACAAGTCAAGGTGTCTTGACCCAGGGAGCGAGCGGGACTCCCACACTCCTCCGGAACAAAGGGAGGAATAAAAGCAAACCTCTGATCAGATTAGTCACACCATCACCGGCTGGAGCCGCGTGTCAGTTTCTGGGTCACGGAATGGAAGTTAGCTGTCCGCCTAAAGCAAGATTAACGATCCGGTGGAGAGTCAAACACACACACACACACACACACACACACACTGTAGAGCTTCTAATGTGTTTATAAAAAGCATACGTTTCAGGTGTCAGGCTCATATTTAAAACTTAATTAGTCTGGCTTTGCGCTGGCACCTTAGCCGAACCTCAAATTCTGTTATTTTCAAAGGCGCATCCAGATTTCCTCACGCTGCAGTGAAATCAGTGGAGTTTTGACTGAGCTAAGATCTCGTCTCCAAGCAATCAAATCAGAAAGTTTCCACATTGCCGCGCTTGTGAAAGTTTTCTCTAAAAAGTCCTCGAAGGTGGGAACAGCGTTTTTTTGGAAAAGGTCCAGTGTGTCCCTGCGCTTGTTTTTAACCCTTTAATCTGCAACAGTGGAGGCGAAATTCTACGATCCTGCTGAAGATTAAGATTTTTCCCTTTCAGACTATCTACACTGACTAACAACATAAAAGATTTATTTTGAAGGCAAGCAAGGAATGAAGCGCTGGGAAAAAAAAAAGAGAAGTTTTTAGATCCGTCCTGGCTCACCAAGCCGCTATTAGGGGATTTAATCATGCTGCAGCTCTCATTAACCTCCCAAACCTCGGGTTGGCACTTGCTGTTGATCACTGAGGAACGTTCAGCAGCAAACATCTTTCCTCGGGGATCAGTGCCAACAAATGAAAAAGAAAAAAAAAAAAAAACAGCTGTGAAGCAGGGTGCATTTGAACAAAGTGGTTAATAAAGTGGTTTGTTCAAGAACAATCTGGGCTCTTGGACAAAGGCAATATTTGATGTTTTGTCAATTCTTAGATGATCTAAAAATGTTAAAATCCGAATTTCAACAAGGGTTCAGAAACAGAAAAATTTCCGTGTGTGACAAAAAATTATCTGCTGGGCTCAAAGCTGGATGATCAGAAACACCAGTCCTGTCGGCAGCTCCGACAAAAAAAACCCCAGATAAAACAAGTGAATTCATAGTTGACCCCAGGTTCACTGTCTATCCTCTGTGTTGCTCGTCTCATTAGCGCTTGCTCTCGTTCTCTCTCTCTCTCTCTCACTCACACACACACACACACACACACACACACACACACACACACACACACACACTCACAAACCTATACAGCGTTTTGGCTGCGCTCTCTTCAAAGTTCAACAAGACAATTTGCAGCATTTCGCCGTGCCTCAGTCATGAGCGAGCCTCCGTCTGTGTCACAGTTAATGAAGTCTACGTGCAGGCAAGCCACGGTTTGAAAGGAGCTCCAGAGCCATTATGAAACCTAATATCTCAGGCCGAATTTCTTACCCTTCCAGAATTTGGTGAAGTTTTTGGCTAATCAATGCCGTAGTCGACCGAACCTCAAACAGAAACTCTCATCAGTCTGGAAGCATCAGGCCGCTGATCACGTCCACGTCTTTATATGGACCTGTATGTCACAGCGCTGAGCCTTCTGGCTTCCAGCTGTTGGTGATGTTGGCCCACCTGAACTATTTTTCTCTGGCTCAGAGTTAAGCAGCTATTTGATGTAACATTAGACAATAATAGTTTTTTTTTCTTTCCAAGTTTAAGTGTTCTTTCTCCCATTTTTCTCCCATGTTCCGGCTGCATTATCGTTGACGTGTGTCAAGAATAAATATGGCAACAGTGCAACAGCAGAGCAACTGCACCTATGATCCAAAAGTGATAAAAAAAAAAATGTTTTATTAAGAAACTCAATATTTCTTAATTTTGAACTGTTACATCACAGCCTTTTCCACTGCACTCTTTTACTAATCATCATCCATGTTCTCCAGACTGACGACACTGTTAGACTGAATCACACATACAGGGAAAGGATGTTTCAGGCCTCAGATGCACTCTGAGGATGAACAGCAAAAAAATAGGAGAATTTGCAAAAAAACACCAAGTCTATACCCAGGCCACTGGTACACATTTGAAATGAGTTGTTAAAAAAGGAAACAAGGGTGGAAGTATTATGTAATATTATTTACAAAGGAGGAGGAGAAAAAGTGTAGACAGAAAACACAAGATAGAAAAAAATACAAAAATAAAACAATAACAAATGGACAAGAAATGCAGAAATTACTCGATAGGAGACAAAAACCAATATGTGATAAAACGTTTTGCAGCTAAGAAATTGAGTTTTTTCCCCCCCCCCCAATAAAAACCATTGAATCGCAGTGAATGGTGAAGTGCTTCACCTGGTGTATATATTGCAAAGCTGGAAAAACTGTGAACATTTTGAAACAGAAATAAAACATTACTGTGGGAGGTATTCATCATACACTGTGGACTATGGAGGTTGGTCTGAAGCGACCCTTGTCATTGGGCAAAATACTCACTTGCGCTTGGAAACGAGTCTTTTTGGGAATCCTCCAGGCTCACAGTGAGGTCCCTGGTGCAGCCTTCACTGTTTCTGCGCCGGGAGTCAAAGTGCCAAAAAGACACAAAGCAGCCGGTGGAGCCGAGCGAGGGCAGCACTGCCCACATGGCCCGGGCCACCGTCTCACTGTAGAGTCCAAACGGTTGCACCATGAAGAGAGCAAAGGCCAGGCCCACGCAGGCAGGCAGCGGGCTTGGGGAGGTGGGGGCAGACGTGGCGAAAAAACACTGGTGGCGGCTGAAAGACGGAGAGAAGGTGATATGAACGAGGGTGAGAACGTGACAACTTTGGAGAAAAACACATGCAAGCAAACAAACAGGCCAGGACGGAATGAACACAAAACACTGCGTAGAGGCCATACAGATTTCCAGCTTCAGCTAATGATACAGATAGATAGATAGATAGATAGATAGATAGATAGATAGATAGATAGATGGATAGATAGATAGATAGATGGATAGATAGATAGATAGATAGATAGATAGATAGATAGATGGATAGATAGATAGATAGATAGATAGATAGATAGATAGATAGATAGATAGATAGATAGATGGATAGATAGATAGATAGATGGATAGATAGATAGATAGATAGATAGATAGATAGATAGATGTGGCTTTCACCTCGTCAACATTTTTGACAAAAAGCTTAAAGCAAGAGGCTGTAAACAGAGGGCTAAATATGATGAGGTTTTCTTTTCCAGTGGAAAACAGTCGGCAAAGACTTCAATTTTCAGTCAAATCAATCATTTGACAGATTTACTGTAAATTTATCTTCATTTTAGGATGCTAACAGAGATGCGAGCCAGGCAGGTGCACTGGCAGGTGGCTAACTGAAACTATACGACAATGTCAACACAGAGGTGATAAAAAGGTTCTTAACATCAATTACGCCAGTCTTTTACACTCTGGTAAAGTTCCATTCTGTTCGAACAAAAAGGAAAAACTCATTATGTTTGGCCGAGTGTTCAGCCGCCACTGCTGCTGCTGCTCTTTATCGCTCATGGAAAATTATTTTGTGAGTGTCACATCACACCGGCGGCGACAGGAGAAAAAAAAAAAAAAAAAAAAACTCGCGGCACGCAGTTGTATATGGATTTTAAGCTGCGCCCACAGCTCATTTTCGCGTATCTATTATGCTTTGGGAGGTAGCGGCAAACACAGCACCTCTGCATATAAATAAGTTCTCCGAAAAACTGGCAAACAATGAGACTGGCGGTGCTGAGTCACTGTGGAGATCTGTGTTATTCTGAGGGGACAAGGCAGCGCCACAGGCATCCGAAAATTAATTCCAATAACAAGAACACGCACGAGTCATCGAAAGGAGTCATTCGGTCCGTGTGTGTGTGTGTGTGTGTGTGTGCGCGTGGAGCAAAATGCCTTGTTGGTGTCAGGGTTCAGAGGTCAGAATGAGCCAGAGCGGCGAGGCAACAAGAATGCTAATAATCAGATGAACCAGATGAGCCTGTTAATGACCCTCCTGCTGTGCGCGAGTTGAGCGCCTCTGAACCTCTGCGCAGATTTACCAAATATTTGCTCACCGCGACTCACCCACTCCAGTTGTCGAGGCTAAGTAAGGAAGATGTGAAGTGACACTTTGAAACACTCACTTGTCCTTCCGCCGGACCGTAAAGTGCGCCGTCTGTGTGGAGACGACAAGAAATTGCTTTTAAATAGCAAAAGTCTGAATGCTGAATTATTAAAATGAAAAGCAAATATGAAACTGCGAGAACTGTACTGGCGCAACGACGAGACCGATGAACTCAAGAGATACTGTAAAAAAAAAAAAAACTCACTGGACCGTCGCTACTTACTGTAGAAACTCCCTCATTCGTATTCAAAACCATTTGTCTGCAAACACTGTGAAATTTTGCTCATTGAAATTGCAAATACTAATGACGCCTAATGCAAACAGAACATCGCAAAGATTTCTGACCCATATGAGACTATTTGGTGGAGATCTGACGGTGTGTTTTTTTTTGTTTTTTTTTTAATTTGTTGATCAAACCTGCAGTGGAGATGCCTCCTTCCCATCTCCACAAGAAAAACAACAGAGAAATATTCTTGGGCAGCAAAGAGCAGAAATGAGGGCAAGCGGCTTGGAGGAGCTACAAACGGTGCTGCATTTTAATAGAAACGCCTGCAAGAAAAAAAAAAGAAACATGACAGTTTGAGTGCAGTTTTTGCAGTGGAAGCTGAAAATCCACCACCGTCACCTCAGTGCAGGGAGAGAAAATGAATTTTTGTTTAGCGAAAAAAGAATTCTGTTCAGGTTTTGTACAAAACTCCCTAGGAAACATGGCTGCTGGCGATAATAAGTTTGGTAGTGGACTAGCAAGAGAAAAAATATTCAGCAAAATTTGACCTCCATATTTTCTTTCCTAATTTGCCCAAATGTAACTAGAATACCAATCCAGTGGTAAATTCATCTTTTGGCTGCTTCCCAGATGTTTCACTCATCTCCTTTCATGCTACTGCAGAGGAGCCAAAAACGCAAACAAGCATAGTCTGCATCTCACACACAAACACACACACACACACACACACACACACACACACACACACTGGATTCCAGGCCAGGCCTCCCTCTCTCTCTCTCTCTCTCTCTCTCTCTCTCTCTCTCTCTCTCTCTATTTCCGCCCTTCATGTTTTTCTCCAGCTGTCACCATCTAAATAAAGCAGGAATCTTAAAAGAGACAGAGAGAGCGAGAGAGAGAGAGAGAGAGAGAGAGAGATTTTCAGTCAAAAAGAAGTCAAAGCGCCTGAGTATCCTTCAAGCAGCTCTGCGTGTCATGTGACCCGACCGCCTCCAACACCAGCCGTCTTATGCAAAAACAGCGGCAGGGAGGAAAATGATCCGGGCAGCCGGAAGGAACCTGAATGGATGCAAATAACGGCCAGGTTTCTTCACACACACACACACACACACACACACACACACATACACACACACACACACACACACACACATGTAGGAATCTCCTCAGAACATAGCAGCACTGAGCGATGAGCTCCGGGAAAATAGACAGGACCAAAATTCCAAATTCAAGGATTTCTGTCTGTTGCCAAGTTTGTCTCAGGAGAGCGATGAGATTTTT
Source organism: Nelusetta ayraudi (assembly GCF_046127955.1). Classification (NCBI taxonomy): domain Eukaryota; kingdom Metazoa; phylum Chordata; class Actinopteri; order Tetraodontiformes; family Monacanthidae; genus Nelusetta; species Nelusetta ayraudi. The sequence continues at coordinate 1,689,320 of NW_027466089.1, forward strand.
TTTTTTTTTTTTAAAAACTGCACAATCCCTTTGACTTACAACATATAGAAAACACACATCTAATAATACAAATCCCCTCTGCAGGCTCTCAACTAAAGGAAAAACTCACTTTTGATGAAACTGCTAAAGACACTCGTCCATATCCACCTTCCTCTATGTTTCATCCCAGCGGTGCACTTGCTGCCTTTATTAGCCAGTGTCACGCACACTGTATATCTGTGCCTGCAGCCCAGCCAGCCGGAGCTCACAGCTCACAGCCCAGTAAAGACGTTGTGCAAACAAGATGCTGCTTGCGATACGCGGGAGCTGCAGACTCTGTTGTTGTTGCGTCAGGCTGCCGGTCGACGGGGGACCGACCGGGTGTTTCACACTTTTGGTTCGCGTCTCTCTGCTGCAGTTTCAGGTTAAGAGCTTCTCAGCCGAGCCTCCCGTCATCACCGGCCTCCACAGATGCTCCCGCTTATCGTCCGACGAGCAGATGCATACAAAAGAGCTCAGTGGGGAAAGTACAAAAATGAGACACGGGATGAGACGGGCGGCCCCTGGTTTCTGCCCGTCAGTCTGTCTGTCTTTATCGCGCCGATCTTTTATGCATTCGATTTTATGCTAATCCTCCTCTTATCTCGGGCACTTCCTCCGAGATAAAAGAGAAAAAAAACCCAACGCCGACCGAGGAGCTAATCCTCAGAGAAAAAGGCTCCGCCTCACACAAAACTTGCTTTTGCCTGTATTATTGCGAGAGAATGGGCAACTCTCAATTTGTGCATTCACATCAGCAAAAAAAATTAGAAGAATAAAAATGCTTCAGTCCGATTGAAATCAGTCTGATGACGCATTTAAACGTCATCATTTTCATGGATCCAAGGACATTGATCCAACATCCGAGTGAGTACCACACCCCCAGACTCCAAGATGGCGGCCCATTCATTTCAATGAAGTTGCTCACCCAGCGAATTCCGCATTAATGGGCCGTAGTAGTGTAGTAGTGTCACTTCTGTAACTCACATGATCCTGATGATCAATAGATCATGACGATCTATTCGGCCAATTAGAATGATTCTGGAGAGTGTCGCTTACAGACACGTCAGGACGCAGCCAATCAGAACAAGCTGAGACACAGCACGTACGGTGGGACTTTTTCCTGCAGTTCCTCCAGTGGCCACTGGGAAAAATCACCGGACCAGTGTCCAGTTCTTATAATACATCCATAGTCAGTACCTGGAAATGGCTGGAGAAGACGTTCAAGTCAACATGCTCTGATGCAGGGCAATGCTATGCAATGCTTGACCAGCAGGGGGCGAGAGTGGATGATGTTGTGGATGATTCTGAAAACACATGAACAGAAGAAGAATATGGCGGCTCACTTTTCTCTGTTTCTTTCTCCCTTATGTCTCTGGCTTCTACTAACTTTTGTGAACTTAACATGTTCACAAATATATATGACCATATATATGGTCACGTATATATGACCATATATACGTTATATATTTGTATATACTGTTACTGTGCTCCGTAAAGTACACCCAAATCCTCTATATTTACATTCCCAACCAAAAGCTTCTGTTCTGAATCAGAAGACTTAGTTCTGTAAAATTCATGTTCGCTTGAGCAGGAAGATATGTTTACAATTAATTATCTTTTTTTTTTTTTTTTTTCTTGACTGATGAACACTTCCCACAAACCAACCCACAGCAGCGTTTCTCCCGTGTGTGACGCCGTTCTTGACTCTGGCCCCGCTGGAGCGGATAATCGTAGCCAAGTGAGTCCGTAAACAGACTCGGACTGGCAATGTGTCATCTAATGGACATTTGGCTCTGCCAGAGCTCATCTGAAGGCTGGTTAGACGAGCATATGCGTGCGTGCATGCACACAGAAACACACTGAGGGACAAACACACACACACACAGACACACACACAGACACCCGCAGCACTTTGTGGCCCGGCTGTGCCGCTGCTCATCGGGAACCAAACCTTGCGGGTCCTCAACGCATCAGGCTCAGACAGGCTGCGGTGCAACAGGAGCCCGTCACTTTGGATGGATTCATTCGCCTCGTTTCTCGCTTGTGAACATGCTTTAATGCATCACAGTGCAGTAATCCTGCTGCACGGTGAACTTATTATTGTCATTTTGCACAACGCTGCCACTCGGAACGGACATTTCGTCTTCTACGACTACTTTTACGGCCGCTGGCAAACAGACTGGAGTAACTATCTAGCAGATGCTAATGTTTGCACCAAAATATTGAGAGGTTTGCACTCAAATGTGCAGTTTGGGATGGATGGCAACGTCGTGCAGACAAAGTTGTGGCTGAGCTCCGGTTTGATTGTCATGGCAGCTCCTGACCCCCATCCAATGAAACACCGCTAACAATAACCACCCCTTTCTCTCTTGGGTACAGACACGAGCACTCAAAGTGCAGAACAGCAATTCCAGAGACACGTTGACATTTTCACACCACTTTACAGTCGGCCCTCTCGCAATTCAAGGCCCAATTCAGATTCACTACGTGCAAAGAAAAATATTTTTGGTTTTATAAATGTAAAGAAATTAAGAAAGAAAGATAAGGCGGCTTCGAGGGGCCAGTTTTGGACTGATGCTCACCCGTGCAACCTCAGCGTGAACGTCATCCTGGGAAATGAGTGGGAGTGAAAAAGAAAAAGAAATGGAGCTGCAATGCGATGTGGCTGAGATGAGAAAGAGTTGAGATGATTGTGTCTTTGCCCAGTAATCACCTCCTTCTACTTGCAGCAAATTGAAAATAAAAAAAATAAAAAAGGTTCTGGCAGCAAACTACTTCCTGGTACTACTCTGGACTTTCTCTTTGGGTCATTTTCTTTCTGACCTTGATTTGACAATCTGGCCAGAACTACTTCTTCTCACGACACATTTCCAGCAAACAGCAAAACAACAGTCGCTTTAATGTACCTTGATTTGGTTTTCAGGCATAATTTAACCGTGTTTTAACAGAGGAAATCAGCTGTCCTCTGACAAAATTAACCTGGGATGAAAAGACTCATTCTGGTGAAATAAGTGCTTTTATTTTTGAAAGTCAAAATTGATTAACCCTTATTTTAATTTCTTTCTGAATTCCCACTCAGGAGGACAACAACGATCGTCGTCAGGCATTTTCTGCTACGTATAAATGCATCATTGAGAGCTAAATCGATATTAATCTCATAAAGTCAATATAAATCTCCTCAAAGAATCCCGCAGGGGTTTGTTTTTATTTTTGTTTTGCTCTTCAGTTTCACTTCATTATGTCAGCTTAACAGTCTCCTTTAGTAAAAAGCCATTTTAATTTAGGTAAATCGCATCACAAGTGTTATTGGCCTTCGCGGAAAAACTTCCTGCTGTGACATCTGGGTTGCTCTTTTTCTTTTTTTTCTTGTTAAAGTGATTTCATTTCCTCCCTGACCAGAGCTGCCAACAAACTGTCAGGAAGGAGAAAGAGGCCCAAAAAAAGCATCACGCTTGGAATGAAGCAGAGTCCCTCCATCTGCCTGTCTGTACATATTCATGGAAATCAGGGGCACAAAGGCAGCAGAGAGCGAAGGCTCAGACCTGCAGCCTGTCTTCACTTGGATTCTACGTGAGGTAAAATGGAAGTGATGGACGGAGATTCTCCCGAAAGCTGGTGTCAGACGAACAGAGCGGGAAAGTGCTCAAGACTTTGTTTAATTGCATCGATGAGCATTCACCAAGGACGCGGGTGACAAGAGCAGACAGAGGTACTTTTGCTTCCGAGCATGCAGATTAAGATCTTATCCGCTTGAATTAAGAGCATTTCTCTGCAGGCCGCTGGCAGATAGGAAATAACTCCATTTATACATTGCTGCGAATAAAACTCTTGACTCAGGAGGAAACGCGCACAAAAGGCCGTCCCTGCAGCACTAATGACTTTCCAACTGATTCGCTGTCAAACATTTGATCCTTTCAACAAAGTTAGTTTCGAGAAAATTCTCAAAGAAATCAGGGATAAAGTTGACACAGCTGTGCGGCTGCGGGGGGGGGGGGAAGTGTCAGGAGAAGATGAGAGAAATCAGCAGCACAGCAGAAACACTCACCAAGAGTTGACGCTGCTGGAAAAACCGTGTTGGAAGATGAGACGGTGTGGTGCAGACAGGCTGCTGTTGCACAGAGGACTTGACGAGACAACACAGCAGTTGGAGCCCGTCAGGTTAACAAAGAACAGCAGAACCTGACCTGCTGAAGCCAAACAGGAAGTGAAACACAAACACGATGCTAGTGTCGTGTTAATGATTAACGCTTCAGAAAATATGGATGCATACTGACTGATGACTTAGCAACGTTAGCATGCCAGCTAACTTGAGAATCCAACAGCTAGCCAGGAGCATTGCGGATGTGCATGTTTCTCGGTGAAGAGCAAAGTAAAATTTACTGTATACATTTTTTAGTGATTGCAATTTGCTGTTAAAAAGAAGTTGAAGAGGAGAAGAAAGTGTTTTTTTAAAAAAAAAAGAAACCATCACTTGTATTAGAAGTCTTGTGCACCAATCAACAGCCAAAATATAGCAAATCAACCTGCAGCAGTTTGGCAAAAGCATGCATTTCAGATCAGTGCACGGAAAAACCAAAATGATATATAGCGTATGCCCAAGTTGATGGAAATTATTATCAACACCAAAGTTGCCGGCTGCTTCTGCTGACTTTTTTCAGTCACACTTTCAGACTGCCAAAGGTGCAATTTTGTTCCTTTTTTTTCTTTTCTTTTTTCGAGATTTCCGCTCCGCAAACTGTCTCTTTTTTTTGTTGGATTATGGACCTGTGTTTATGCTGCACGAAGCTCATATACGCACCAACAAAAAAGCCCACAAAACAGCAACCAAACAGCCATGGTCTCTCAGGTAATTTCTCATCCTGTTTTCCAAGACGATCCCAAGCAGATTGAAGTGAAAAACTTGTTTTGAATTCTTTTGATCTTTCCATTTCTTTGCTTGCTGCTTCACTTTTATGTACATAGTGGCGCCATATGTTACGCATTGTTGCAAACACTGGCATAAGCTCCCAAATCTTAATCTTTAATGTATAGCCTGTTATGACTCACGTTTGAATCTTCTGTCGGTTTACCTCAAGAACTACACACCTGGGAGCGCTGCTGAAGCAGCAGCGTGAGGGTTTGTTTGAATATTAACGGAGTTGGTCTTGACACATTACTGCACATTGTCACTGACACATCCATAAATATTATATGGGCTCCAAACGGCTTCAACGGCAGCGACGGCGCAACGGGGAAAAAGCTACTTTGAGTGTGGACTGATGCGGAGTCTGACGGGAGGAGCGGGGAACAGATGGCGTCCAGGGAGTTGGCCGTCTTTTATGATGGTTTTTCTTTCGGCTCTTCTCTCACAGCGAGCGGCGTGAAGATGATGTCAGCTCGATGCCAGCGGTGCCCGGCGTCCTCCGCGCTCGGCACACCGGAGGACGTCTCCGCCAGCTTTTGGTGCAGCCGCTGTCCGCTGTGCCTTTTTTCTACGTGTCGACGAGAATAAAAGATGGATCTCCTCGGCCATGAGGGGAAGAAGTGTGATCTGGAAAAAGTTAAGGAGTCACACAAGTAAAACAATTACAATGCTTTGCTTTGTTTTGACCTTCTACATCTGGTACAAACCTGTACATATTAAAACCATGCATTTTCTACCACTATGGAATCCCGTTTTAGCCCCGCCTACTCAGCCATCCTACTCTGTTCTGCACGTTTCGGCTCCTATATGGACAAAAGGGATGCGCGTAGGGGGGAAGATTTTCCAAGGTGAGATGATTCCCAGGAGGCCTCTCGGATGTTCATCCCAAATCAGGGATCCCATTGGGTTTACCTCAGAAAGATTCAAACGGAAGAAATGCAGAGATTAGGCCTCTCGCTAAACTATTTATATCCCACTAGATAGGAGAGAAATATTGTTTATAAAGGAAACCTTGATAACGTTGCTGAAGGAAAAAAAGAGTGAAAAGTTGAGGAAGGAAGATCTGCTACAACACAGACAAGTCTCTCTCTCTCTCTCTCTCTCTCTCTCTCTCTCTCTCTCTCTCTTTCTCTGCCGCCTCAGTTGTGTTGCAGTGCGACAAAGCCTGTTTGCCCATCTTACCCAGTCCGGCGCTGACATGTGCTCCAGTTGCCTCGGGGCGGAAGCACGGATCCGCGTCGTACATACATTATCACTTCACTGGACGATGCATGCGGGGGCTTTACGTAATCGCAGAGTGTCCTCGACGATTTTCCCAAAGACCTCGGAGATCTCCAGGCGTTTTTTTTTTTTTTTTTTTTTTTTTTTTCTTTGTTGAAATATTCATATATTGCCCAGAATTCCAGCACCGTTCGGCCATTTGGAGCAATTTAGAGTGCAGCGTGTTGGACGGAGACACTCGGACGCGTGGACAGTTGGAGCCAGGATCCTAACCGCTGACCTTTCAGTTGTTGGACGACCCATATACGAGCAACACATATGCACAACATGCATGTATAAATACTCTACTGTATACAGTATATATAAATTGCTTTAAGGGTGGATGTGTTGTGCTTTCTTGGCTGTAACCAGTGGCTTAATTGAGTTCCTGTTGTCTCTCTAACCAGCTCGGTGGTCTAGTGGTAGAGTGTCTTACCCTGGGCCTGGTAGGTTGAGGGTTCCATCCCTGGCCGGGTCATAACAAGGACTGTAACAATGGTACCCATTGCCTCCCTGCTTGGCACTCAGTATTTTGGGATGGCTGCTGCCCACCGCTCCCTCAGCAGATGGTGGGTCAAACACGGAGGACAGCTTTAACGTCCCTCAGGATGTCAATCACTGGGACTTTAACTTTTCTGTGGCCTGTAACCAGTCTGACACCAACGTGGCATTTTCTCCCATTACACAACTGCCACTCACTGGATTGTTTATTTTCCTTCTCAGGTCGTAACCATTTTCTGATGTTTATCCTCTTCCTCTTCATCACGTCCTGATAGTCAGCTAACAAGCACTTGAGCATGTTCCTATGAAAGTGGATGGCGAGCGTATGTCATGTCCACGTTGGGCGTGCGTTCTCGTGCATGAGAAACCCCCTGCAGGATTGCAAACCACCTTTTCCCGAAGCCGACAAGAGCGCTATACGATACTTGCCGGGGCGCTCGCACTGATCACACAATATTGACTTTAGGGGGCCAAACAGGCTTTTTGACAAAAAGGAAATGAGTCATTCAAGGCAACATCCAAACAGCTCGCACCACCGCCCGCGGGTCCTGGCAGCAAGTTCCGTCGAGCCCCACCGTCCACCTCACCAACCCACTCCACCCTCCACCCGCTGTTCCAAGAGCTCATATTGGGAGCAACAAATTAAGGTTGAGCTGCAGGAGGTCCCTGAGTGTTGCCAGTAAATGAAACAATGGTCAGTAGGAAGCAGAGTGAGAGTACACACACACACACACACACACACAGAGAGGGGAAAGTGATGATACTATTATACCTGATGCCCGGCTATTGCACGGACACAGCGCCGCAGCTGGCTGTTGTCTCCCTGCGTCACCACAGAGGTCCACTCAGCGCCGGTCCTGCTATCGCTGCCCATCTCAAGAGCAGCTTTCACCTCCATTACACCTCCGCGACGTTTACACAGGCAGCCTGCTGTGACGTGTGGACTGGACTCGATCTGTGAAGGTATTAGCGTGCGGGTAAACTGACCCCTGAAAGCTCCGGTCAAATTAAACACGCAGCACCGAACTTAAAATGTGTGACTTACGTGTCAGAGTTCTGCATCGGAGCGTCGTCGCGGGGTTACAATAAATGGATGGTGGTGCGAGCGGCGGCAGACGGTGATGAAGTGGCCCCTTATTCCTGTTTCAGGTCGGCACGGGGTAAACAAACACGCTGTCAGGCCTCCCCTTCATTGATGTGATGGATCATTTACGCTGCATTTCTGCGTGCGAATGTGTTTCTCTTCGTTCTTTTTCTTTGAAAAAGTTTGATGGTCTGCACGTGCATGCGATTAGACGGAGACCTGTGAGAAAATAAACTAGTTGAGCTAAACTCATCCATGACTCCTGGTCACGAAACACGGGTCCAGTGGAGAAACAAGCAGGGTCAACATAATGTTCACTCTCTGGCGCTTTGTGCTTTATTTCTTTTTTGACTGACCGATTGAACCAAGAGACAGAGATCTCTTTGATTGAAATGCCTCTGATTGATCGCAGTTTTAACCTGGACTTCGAACAAACAAACAAAAAAAAAAGGAAAAGTAAGAAGCAACACAGGAGTTGATGACCAAATCCAAAAAAGTCAACAGCCTCTTGTGGAGTCTGAAGATTGGCACTCCAGATGGAGCGACTTGTCAAGCTGCTTCCGGCTGCCGCGTTGAAGTGTTTTAAATCGTTTGGACGGTGGCCAACATCGGGAGGAGTGGAGGAGTGGAGGAGAGAAGGAGAGGAGGACTGGATGAGTGGAGGAGAGGAGGACTGGAAGAGGAAACGCCGTCAGGGCTGATCTTTGTTTCTCTGTCATGTGAAAATGCCTCCAGATGGGATGAGACGGCCGCCATGGCAGCAGCCATGCTAATCGGTTAGCAGCAGACATTGTTTACAACTCGTGCGTGTACAGCGGGATACATACACACATAGAGAGCTTCCTTCATGAGGGAAACTGATGGCTTTGACATTCAAGACTGACAGCACTGACTTCCTCCACTTCCTGCTGAAGGTTGGCAAGACGGACGGAGTGGCAGTGAAGATCTAAGCAAAGTTAAGATCTAAATCTGACGTCCTGCTCCGAGTCCAAATTCAATGTCTAAATCATTCAGACTCGCTGACATTGATTCACGGCCGGGCGGCTGAGACGCTCAAGCCCATTGGATTCAGCAGCGGGCCGTGGCGGATGGAATCCGACATAAATAAACATATAGATCAGATCAGCTGTGTTTGATGATCACGTAATCTCGGCGAGCAGCTCTGTATCTTTATCACTCAGTCTGAGTCAGCTGCTGCTGCTGCTGCTGCTGCTGCTGCTGCTGCTGCTGCTGCTGCTGCTGCTGCTTCGGAGCCAAACATGAAAATAAAAACTTGGTGCATTCAAACTGCCTGCAAATCACTGCTTGCAGCTTTACGTACCCTAGGTAAGTGAAAAAGAAATGCACTGGTATACTTAATATATCTATATCATTTATCCACATGTGCTTAAAATGAAAAATTGCATATACATTATTCTATATGAAGGTGCCAAAATAAACCTTGCAGGACCCTTCTTGACATTTTACTCCACGACATCTTTCAGGACCTTTGAAGTTTAGTGAGTCTAACCTCAACAGAAATTGCATCCATGTAAACCTGATTGATGATCAGCAATGCCAGCTGGTACAAGAAGAAGCTAAAAGTATGCAGCATAACTGCTACACTCCTGATCCATCAGCTGACAGCAATCTTATTTCTGTGGCCTCTTGTCTTATTCTGACGAAGGTGGCGATTCCTCGGTGGTGTTTCACAAAGCTACACTTCCTCCCCGGTTACTGCTGCTGCTGCCGTTTGCACAACACTAGCATGTCACCGAGACCCCGGCCGAACAAATATTGGACTTAATGGAATGTGGCCCGGCATTACGCAAGACTTATTGTCGGTGCGGAGCCTGAATTATTTCCAAACACAGCTCTGACTGAACAAGGCCCAGGGGTTAGCACAATTCCCCACAGTCTCTCTCTGTGACACTCACAGACATAAACACACACACACACAAAGCACGCGCGCAATATTACCATAGTCCACACCCTGTGTCTGTGTTTTTCTGTGCCTCATCGTCGTGACAAACTTAGCAAAAAACAATTGAAAAATTGGAGTCGCTGACTGACGGGACGCTGCGTGCTTTAAAATAATGACCTCAAATGGCTCAAAACAGGGTAATCATGCAGTTTAAATTTCTGTTTGAATAACAAAAAATAGCCCATGTCCTGCATTTGCCGTGTAGCTGAAAGGAAATATCGTGCACACGATAGCAACAACAACAACAACAACAACGACAGCAGCAGCAGCAGCAGCAGCAGCAGCGAGTGAGTGAGTGAGTGTGCAATGCTAAACACGCATTCTGAATTAGTCCCAACCTCGGCCAGCAGGGAAAGAGCCCTGCTTCTTTTCTTTTTTTTTTCCAAGCCCAAAATCCCTCCGTCGCTCCTCTAATTTCCTCTCTCTTTATCTCTGAAAGGCTAATTTTGTGAGTGCGGCACAGATTGAAAGGGCGGCTATGTAACAATGGCACGCCTACGCGCTGCAGTTTGACATTCAGAACTTTACCACCTTTTCCACCTTTTACCTCTTTAAATGTTTTTTCCAGAATAGCCTTGGTAAAACAGAATCATAATCCGAATAATAATTGTCGAGGTCACGGGACAACGCAGCCGCTTTTGCTCTTTCAACTGATTGATGAAGCGAAAAAGGGAATAATCGTGCCTCAGTGTGTGACTTTAATTTGAATTATCTCATTCCTCTGAGTGATGACGTGACTGCACGATAGGCTGTGAAAGTCTACACCTCCTTTACTGTCTAACGAGCTACCTCGGCGGCGGCTCTTAAGGCACCCGCGGGCCTTCCGATATCACCCTTCACCACTGCGAACAGCGACCTGTCGCCCCCAGGTGGAGGAGCCGTCCTCGTCCCCCAGCGTTATGTATGTGCAGGCACGCGGATCCAACGCGGTTTGAGTTTATCACGGTGAAAAACAAGGGGCTCTCATTAAAATGCATGGCCGGTTAGGATTCCATTAAGACCGGCCGTCGCCACTCCAGTCATGACGAGAATCGAAGCAATCACACGGAGCCGTGAAAGTACCAAATTAGAAGTTGGGGGTTGGTTCACGTGGAATTACTGACGTTTGCTTTTGACTTTGATGCTTCAAATTTTCGCTAAAAGACTGAAAGCCAGCCTGAATTCAGAGTGGAAACCCGGGAAATGTTTGATCAAGAGCTGCTCTTTTTTTTTTTTTTGGTGCTTTGAGTTTAATCGTTCATTCATCTTCTGTGCCGGCTTTCTCCTGCACAGTCACAGGGGTTTTTCCTGCAGCCTATCCCAGCTGTCCTTGTCAAAGGGGGCGACATGCGAACTCCACACAGAACGAACAGAAGCTCAGCCTATAGGCGCGACACAGTTTAGTATACACAGGTCTGTTCTGTCTTGTTGTTGTTAAACTTATTGTGAGGGTTTAGGTGGCAAGTTAAAGTCTAATTAGCCATAAACCAAATTTGATTTTAAATTCTGCCAGTTTTGTGGGTAATTTAACGTATGGTTGGTTTCTACAGCCTCCAGTTTGTCTAGTTTCTTCTCTCTAAATACACATTAATTGTAATATTGGCGTAGCAGAAACAAAAAAAAATGCCACTGCTATTAAATAAGGGACAGCAGCGTTAGTGATCAGGCTTCTTGTAGAAAGGAGATTTATTATGCAAACTATTTTAATTAATTTTCTCTTCCCGCTAATTCAACAATCTGTCTTCATTTGTTTTGTGTTGATAGTTTGGCCGGGCATTACGCAATCTGTAATTAATCATCAATTGATGTTTGGACAAAAGTATCAGTGCACTAAATGTTAACTTTTTTGCTGACTGAACATATTTCTAAGGGCCAACACGGCAGATTAAGCAAAAGCTACTCCCACACTGTACTGACTGCATGTTAAACTAAATGCCTGCTGATTTCAACAGCGGTGCCCCTTTTCTCGATTCATTTGTTTGTTTAGTTTGGCCCCCCAAACTCTCTTTAAGGATGCTTCTGAATGATCTCTGTGATTAAGAGGGGTTTTTTTTAAATTCCTGGGGGAAATTCTCTGACATCGTCTGACGCAGCTTGAAAAGTGCGCTGACGTCTTATTGCTGCGTCTGCACCTGGTAAATGAAACAAAATGCCTCTGAGTCACAAATGAATACATCAAAAAAATCGGCGCAACAACGTTTTCAAAGGGCTCAAACATTAGCTGTCGAGTGTGTTGTGACTGTGTTTTCAAGCACATAGAAAAAAAAAACATTTAAACCTTCTGCTGCCGAGCTGGAAGAACAAAAAAAAACCTATGAAGGAGGATAAACGTTCATCTGCCAGGTGAAAGAAATGGTGGTGGGGTATATGTGGGGTTTTTGCGTCAATAACAGGTGGAGGATGACGATGGTGAATGACGATGATGAGAGCGAGAGGGAAAGTTCTGGAAGTTTTCTGATCCTCAAACAGCATCAAAGTGGTTCAGAGGTGAAAAAGTGATACTACTGCTACCACTGCGACTGCCCACCTGCTCATTTATTCATTACACTGCCAGTTAAAGCAGGCAACAACGCCCCCAAAATCAACGACGCTCTTGCCGGCACCAGTCAGGAGTGAAGTGGAAACTTCTTTCCCACTTGTTCCATCTGAGCTCTTCAGGTTCTTCATTCAAAGGAGAACGTCTCTACAATTTACGCACCCACGTCTTTGTGACGCCCCTTGCGCGTGGTCACAAGTAGGGTATTTATTTTTTTTATTTATTTTTGTTGTTATCATTAGTTTGGTTATTCATCGTTATCTAGTGCAGCAGGTGTGATGTGCCTCCAGGTCAGTGGGGGGGGGGCGGTGTGGGACGTGTCGTGGTGCGAGCGGCTCCAATGGGCAGTGCAGTACGATCTCGCCGTCATGGCCTTTTTGGAATCACAGCGCATGTCACGTCTCCGCCTCCTCTTGATACTGTTTCACAGTTTTGCAGGACGGACACTGACAAGGACCACATTATAAGCTGTCATCAGGTCTCAGCCCTTGGGACCTGTAACATCTTCCTTTTTTTCTCGCTCGTCTTTGAGGTTCTTTAGCAGCTCCACTCAAACAGCACCGGAGTTGGTCGTCAGGATGCCGAGGCAGGAGAGATGAGGCTGAGGGATGCAGGGATGCAGAGGAGGTAAGGATAGCTGGTGTGAGAGGAGGAGAGGGTTGGAGGATATGATATCATATGATTGGCTGCAGCAGCCTCGGGAGTGAACAGTCCAAGGGAGAAGAAATAAAGGTCACCCAACGCTAAGACCAGCGGGAAAGACGGGAGCTCTTCAATACGGACGAGCTGTCGTGTGGGACTCATTAGAAAATGTGACGATATCGAAACAAAGCAGTGGCTCCGGCAGAGGCGACGCTACGATGACAACTGAGGGAGCTCTGATTCCAGTCACGCGGCGCCGAACCCTCCGCTCGCTCTTCAAAACGGTCACGCCGCTGCGCGTCTGTCGCCGGCAAACAATAGCGGAACGACCTCATTGTCTCGGCGCGACAAAGGCACATCGGCGCTTTTTCAGCTCAGAATCACAGTGGTGACGGTGCAGCGACAACGGCACATATTCACACGTTCAGCAACACCTGCGGAGTGAGACGCCCCTTTAAAATACGCACCCACACACGCGCACGCACACACACACGCAGGCACACGTGCGCTAGCTGCAACATTTTCACACACGTCTCGGTCGCTGCCATCGGGGAGCTAAATGTGATTATTCCTTAATCCTCTGCGGTGTCTCTGTCTTTCCCGTCGCCCACCTACACTTACATAACCAGCCAGCATCAGATACTTTATCACAGCCATCAGACGTCTTTTGTCTCTTCACTTTTTGTCTACGGCTCCCCGTTGTTTCCTTTGTGTTTCCCTCGGCGTCTCTCAACAACGCAGATCCTTGCGCAGCCTGACCTTGCTGAACCCCGACGGCGGGTACAGTTGACGCTGGGATCGCAGTCACGTGCAGAACTTTGCACCGTGCGTCAAGTAAACAGGTCAGTAACTAGTTTCAGGGGTCATGCCAGCTTCAGGCAACAGGCCACGCAGACCTCTGTGCCTTTTTTACATCAGGGCCCAAAATAGTTTGGCTGCTTTAAAATGAGCAAAGTTGAAACAGTCAAAGCGCCTTGATCCCACAGGCGGTATTTATCACCATTGGAATGAATGGCACAAACATTCAAAGAATCTCAATTGGTACGTTGACCGGCCACTTTATTAGGCACAGCTTGCTTGTGCTGGCTAGCTAAGTGGCCGCTGAGTGTGTACATTTACACACTGGTTCTAGGTTGGAGTTGTTGCGAGTTCCTGATGGCTCACCACTAATAAGAGCTCATTCTGACCTCTGACCCCTGACATCAAACAGGAATTTTCCTCCACACGGCTGCCACTTTTTGTGGGGCCGTGAGGAGCTGTTTGTGTTAACAAGCAGATGAACATGGTAGTAAAGTGACCTAAGAGTGTACTTGTTTTTAAACATCTGCGCTTATTAATATCTTATCTTGTTGAAGTCAACAATTTTCCAACTCTCGTTTTAAACTTGCTTGAGCTGTGAACCTTTGGACGCTGCTCCTGTGTACTTCCTCCTCAGTCTGTGCAGAAAAGAAACTGGCCGCTGGTGCCTTGGACGACAGAATGTTTCTTTTCTTCTCTGGCATCGTTCCCCTCCGCTCGCCAATGCCTTCTAATTACGCTGAAAACAGCGACTGAGGCGTTATCAGCAAAGACGGGTCAAACATTGGGATGCTAATTGCTTTTTTTTTTATTGTTATTATTTTCATTTACAGATTTTTTTTTGTAAATCTTTCACACTCAGTTTGAGCCCAATCTGACTGTTTCATGGCCAAGAATTAACTCCTCCACTCTGGTCATGAAGAAAGCGCAGTGCTCTAAAACACAACTCTGAAGGAAAAAAAAGTTCAGTCGTTGATCATGCTTATTAAACTCTTTTGCAAGTTCACTAGTATAAAAAAAATTACAGCCATTGTTGGCCTCAAACATCCTGTCTGATTCATCCACACTGTCATCTTTGAGTATTACGGCGCTGCTATTATTCTCTGAGAGAAAATAATTCATGACATCAGTACCAGCAGCACAAACACTGTGAAATATCAGAGGTTTTTTTTTTTTTATTGACTTGTTTGCTCTGTTAGTTTCAGTGAGTGTGATGACTTTCACTCCAGACTTCGGAGCCTCTACAGCGGAGTGCTGTTGCACCTCTCCAGCCCTCGCAGTTTAAAAACGCGGACGCCCGGCCGGATCTCGTCCACTTGTTGCAGCGCCGGGTTGTCGTAAGCGAACTCCGCCTTCCCCAGCGCCGGCGTCTTCTGCGGGTCCGCACTAGCCGGGCTCGTTCCTTCCCCTCCCCCGACCTCGGCCTCGGCCTCGGCCTCGCCGGCTCCCCTGCAGTGCGCCGTCGCCCTGGCGATCAGCCCGTCCAGCGGCTTGAGGGAGCGCATCCAGCGCGGCAGGAAGTCCCACGTCCGGAGCTTGGCGGGCAGGCAGCCGGGGCTGCGAGTCTGCATCACGTTCACCATGACGACGAAGACGCTCACCCCCAGGAACGGGGCCCCGACGCCGGCCATCACCCTCCAGCCGGCCAGCGAGAGGCCGAGCACCAGCGCCGGCAGCAGCAGGAAGCCGAGGAGGAGGTAGAGGACGGCGAACCAGCGGTACTTGGCCGTGCGCTCGCCCAGGACGCAAGACATCCTGATGGGGAGACGCAGGGCGGGGAGGGGGTACCAGAGCAGGATGCCCAGGACGTTGAAGAAGAGGTGGCAGAGGGCGATCTGGGCGCAGCCACGGCGGGAAATAGACAAGGAGAGGAGAGAGTCAGCGGCGCAGCGGCTTTTTGACTTTGGCGGACGACTCAAATTCGCACCGAAGCAAAGTGGATAACAGGCGATCTGGCACGTGGAATTTACCGCTTTGAATTTAGCCTACAGAGCGCGCTATAAAACAGGCATGGGGAAACTACGGCCCGGGGGCCAAATGCGGCCCGTTAAGCCTTTTAATCTGGCCCGCCAAACTTGAAGAAATGATATCAATAGTCAGTAAGTCATAAAACAGCTGTATTTCATCCATGTTTCCAGTGTTTTAAGAGTCATTTCAACAAAGAGCAAAATATCGGTGGGCTTCAAAGACATTGATTTGCTTGAAACTTTTGCTTTGATTCATTTTCCATTGACATCAAAGCAACTTGTTCTCTACATATCCCATGATATGTTTTTTCCCTACAATGAGGTGGGTCACCAAAACACTCCATCCATCTGCTCCTACTCCAGCCCCCCTCTGTTGAATATAAGAACCCATTGTGGCCCCAGCTGTCAGAAAATTTGCCCACCCCTGTTATAAAGGCTTTCTCACACATTGCTCAATTTATCCTCCCCATTGTGCATCGACGCACGGCTGCACAATCAGTCCTCATTAGGATAATGGCTTTGTCTGCATTGAAACAAGATCCCACTTTGTGTTGATGATTTAGCGTAAAGGTATTTCACACCAAAGGCATGAATTATTTTTTTGACCTGAGAAACAGTATTTATTCATAATTTTTTTTATTTCTACCTGAAAGAAATGCCAATTTCTTCCTGGACTGAGGCTGTTTTTGTTTTTTGTAGGATTCTTTTTTGTTTTTTTGCACTGCGAACAATTCAACAAATCCCGGTGACTGTGTGCAACTGCTGTCTTGTCCTTTCCCACAGCAGCAACATCAACAACAACTGGCTGACAAGCTCATTATCTGTCACTCAGCGCCGAGTATTGTCTGACAAACGAGACACAAATTAAACTGTACAAACTGTCCTCCAGACATCGGAGAGCCGTCTGGAACAGCCACAATGCAGTCCCACCTCGCCGCGTTCCCCCAAACCGACTCTTTCACGACGCATTTGTTACACATTCAGTTTGCCAAGGCCTTAAGTGCGACTTATGTGTGCACGTTTGTGTTGAAACTCCCATTGTTTGACTTCATTTCTCTGCGACATCTGTTTGTCGACAATCTCTGTGGACATGGATTTACATTTTCCTTTGATTCCCAAACTTGGCTTTTCTTCCTGTTTGCTCTATTTGTTTGCCACATCCAACGACGAACGGTCTCTTACTTGTAGGGCGGCTGCCAGTTTGTTGCCGGGACTGGCCAAAGCTGCCAGCAGCGCTGTGGCCGTGGTGCCAAGGTTGGAGCCGAGGGTGAGGGGGTAAGCCCGCTCCAGACTGATCACACCGATACCTGGTGAAGGAGGCGAGCTGTGACACATCAGCAGCTTTAACAAAATGTAAAGTGATGATTTCCATCCTGAGTCGATACCAATTAGAAGGACGACGGTGTAGCTGATACAGACACCGTTTTCATGTTAGAAGTTTGTAGCTACACAATGACAATGAATCACATAATTGTTCTTATTATTTAATTCTTAGCGGCAACGAAACACTAGAAAACCTATAAACCTAAACTATTGAAAGCTAGAGCACCGCCTAGCTAGCGCCTCCGGAACGGGAAATTTTCCTGCACGAAAAAAGTGACAAGCGTCGGAATTGTAATTCTGCAAAATCTTGAATTGCACTTTTACAAAACAGCTCTCTAAACTTAGCGCAGCTCACGACAGCAGAGCGCCACCTTGTGGCTGGAGGTCAGCATTACATTGCCCCGTTGGTACCTGTTGGCAGTGGATCCTGTAAACAATGAAACAAAGTGGACACATCTGGCAACAACGCTACAAAACCGGCACAAGAAAGACTGTCGGGATCTGAAGTGACCTTATCAAAGCACTTTCAAGCGATTTAGAAAATATGCACTATCCACTCCGGGTTTTCCGATTTGATCCAACAGGCCTGATTCTCCGTAATTTATTTGCTTGTTTTTGAGTCAAACCACATCCAGGTCGAATGGACGGAAAATTAAATCATTACTATGTGGTCAGGGATGAACTAACGCCACATTTAAAAGGGCAAAGGAGGAACGATCAGCTTAAATCTATCAGTGCCGGATAATATGACTAATGAGCGTCTGGCTGCCCGACAGCCGCTGCGATCCAAAGTAGGGCAGAGCTGCCGTTGGCGCAGCCAAAGTGCTCAAACTGTGGACATTTTTTGCTTCCTGTCTCTGTGACTTGTACTTATTTTTCACCGCCACGCCGAGTAAAACAAACAAAAACATGAAGCGATGCGTATCTGTCACAGATCAGCCTTCACGCTCGCCTCATGTTTACCTTTGAGGAGCAGTTTAATTGCTCCTGCACAAATGAGAAATCATTCCCCACCCCGCGTTTATCGCTGGCCAACAGGCCGATGAGTTCCTTAATCACTGATTGGACATGCTTGGTTGAGCTTGTGGCGCACAGGGCTGCTTGTGCAATGTGTTCTTCCAACCCCTCCCAAGTACAGATGGGAGAAAACATTGAGCTTTACGTCCATATTAGGAATTTATTGTCTGGGTTATAAAAGAGCTATTAGCCAGCGGGGTAAATTGTTTCTAACATGTTTTTTTGCTGCTGAGCACACATTTTTCTTTGTGGCTAATGAATCCGTGATTAGAACAAGACTTCTCTCATTGTGCACTTGATTTATTATGGCGCACTGTTGCTTAAAAGTGTGTCTGAGAGGTTTTGTTGGTGTAATTTATAACCTCAAGGGCTCTGGTGCCTCCCTT
This sequence comes from Nelusetta ayraudi, assembly GCF_046127955.1. Classification (NCBI taxonomy): domain Eukaryota; kingdom Metazoa; phylum Chordata; class Actinopteri; order Tetraodontiformes; family Monacanthidae; genus Nelusetta; species Nelusetta ayraudi. The sequence goes on from NW_027466089.1 coordinate 1,707,700, forward strand.
GCGCCTCATGTTTTGGAATCTCGAAGAGCTAATCGGTCACAGTGCCGTTCTAAAAACTCTTCTATAAGTTGAGTTGTTTTGTTTCTAATTGCGCTCAATTTTTTTTTTTGTCATGTCATAACAAAAGAATAAATAAAATAAATCAAGAAGTTCCCTCTGCACTTTGCTTAATAAGACGCAGTGTATTGCAGTATGACTTGGGCTTAATTAGACTTTATGAGAGAGAGTTTCCCTAAAGCCCGCAGGAAATAAGACAAACTTGGAACGGCGGCGTTGGGATGAGAGGAAACTGGACTGAACATTATCACCACCAGGTCATAAACAGCACTTCCTGCACGACTAACTAGAGAGAACTGTCAAGTGGAAATATAAATAAAAGTTGGAACAGCCACAAAAAATGTGTTGGTTTCTAGTTTTGGTTTGTGCTTGAAAAATCTGCATCATTTTGAAAAACGCTGGGACTGAAAGTTCTGAAAGTCAGGGGGCAGCCGGGTTGCTGAGATTCCACATTGAAGACAGTGAGGAACACAACTGAAGCACAGTTCTGCAGAGAAGAAAGACCGCCTACCGACAAGTGGGGTCATAGCTGAAGTAAAGACGGAGCTGCTCTGGACCACGAAGGTCATCCCGGCACCGACAGCCATTGCCATGTATCCTGTCAGCCACCCAAACGGATCGGGCAGGTCTTGTTGGGAGAAATACATTCAATTTATTCATGTGTGGAAAAGGAGCCGTCGCGCCTGCAGCATCAACGCACAACCTTCTTTATGCAAAGTGCATCCGATTGCTTTTTCCGGGCTGCGCCTCGCTGCGGCCGCTCGGCGGCGCGGCGGTGGCGTGCCCACCTGTGTTGATGACCTTGTGGATGACCTTGGCCACGTGGCCTTGCAGGAGGGAATTGAGCAGCTTGACCAGGAGCAGCAGACAGGAGCAGAGGACGAGCAGCGAGCCCGCCAGGAGGATCAGACCCACAACCAGGTCCGACAGCTCGGTGGACACAAACAGATGTCTGCCTGAGGGGAGGCAGGCGAGAAGGACAGAACACAGTCACAGAATTCCACAAAAGACTCCAGGTGTGTCCCAAGTCACATGTCTCTCGCCCAACAAAAATGCCGTGTGCTGTTTCACACACGATTTGAATTCAAACCCCGGAAGCAAAGAGGCACATTAGTGAGGTAGCAGAGGATACAACGCACACTTCTGAAATTTCTTGTCGCAGAAACGCAGAAACATGGTGAATTCTGTTCACGCACCACTCTTTCTATACACAGTTGTCATGTCAAGTTTTTTGTTTTTTTTTTATTTGGTAACGTAACGTTAGCTTGCAAGCTAACAGTTTTGCTTGCCAGCGAGCTAATTACAGTATGTGCTAGAGTTGCCGACTGACCCTTAAAATACAGAATTGTCCCATATTTGACAATAAAACGGTGCGTCGCATTTTGAATCGGTACGGGACGGGGTTTGTCCCGATTTCTGAGTTGTCTTGAACGTGTTCATTTCGGATGCAAACTCACGTAGCTTGCGTAGCATTGGCTATGAATAAGGATCGCTTTTTCTTCTTCTTCTTCTTTCAGCTTTATTTATTTCATTTATTTGTAAAAGCCATCCATCCTGCACATTATTGATTGTTGTGTAAAAATATGTTCAATTAAAATATTAAATTACAATTTAAACGTGCAACTTAATTTCTAATGTCTATTGGTAACAAAGTAGTTCAAACTATGTGAACCATATACTTTTTTGAAACCATATTTTCAGTGTTACGTTTACAACTACTGGCGAGCCACTGGCCTGTGATAGTCATGACTCCGAGCACTGCGGGAGGCCTCCACTAGTTTTCTGAATGAAAGTTGGTTGTTCGACTGCGGTGAACGTCGTTCTTTAATGTAAGATTTCTCATACGCAACAGCCAGACTCCTGATACATTTTTAAATATTTTTAAAATGCGGCTACTTGGTTGGCCAGAGTGATAACACTAAGAAGCGGTGGCAGTTGGCTACTCGCGGCTGACCAGTTCAATTTCCAATATCTGATGGAAGATTTTATGATTCTTTTAATTAAAGAAAGTCTTCATGCTGTATTCATTGATTTATTTATTTATTTTTAATGAGACATTTCGCAAGCAGGAGAGAAGGAGGACAAATGAGTTTCTGGCTCTGACCTGCACCTGCCGACGCCACACAGACCGACGCGCCACCCTCACGGCAGCTAATATCAGCCGTCATCACACTGAAATGAAACGGTGCTCTGCGTCGCGGCTCGGCAATTTGAGCAGACAGACGCTCAGCGCAATATCATTCTGAGGAGGCGCCCCTGCTGCTGCTGCTGCTTCAAAGAAATCTAATGAAATTGTGCCACGTGTGACGCACCTCAGACAGCACTTAACGTAACTATGCACGGTTCCCACACGTGACTGAGTCTGAGCTCACTCACACTTGACGAAGGAAGAGGAGGAAGAGGAGGAGGACTGGGCCAGGAGGTGGAGGGAGCCGCAGCTTCCAGACGTGCGGTTGTTGTCAGAGGGCTGCAGACAGGAGGGACCAAACACAGAGACAAACAATGAAAAACAGAGGTGGGGAAAAAATAACCGTACGGTTTGAGCGACCGTCCGCCTACGTGCAAGGTGTTTTATCTGCATGTGAAAATGGAGGAGGTGGCGGCAGACAAAAGGCCAGTTACCAGGACGAGGTCAGAGTGGCACCAGCGCTTCACCAGGCTGCGGTTCCTCATCTCCTCCTCCCCCAGGGCCACGGCCGTAATCACACACTTGTCGAGCTGCAGGTCAGGACAAAAGAAAAACACAGATTAGTGAATCAGACAAAAGCTTCTGACTCACGTTCAGGAGCAGCGCAGAGGGAACCGGTCGGGTGTTGTTGGCGTCGACGATTCCACAATTTCATTTCGCAGACGCTCGTTTCCGTAAGTGACAATTAGACAGGAAGGAGAAAACCTTAGTCAGTGCAACAAGTTTGAAGTTTGACTGGATGCAGGTGCAGGTAGCCAGTGCCAGAAGAAGTGCAAGTTTTTGTTTTCTTAACTCACCACAACCAACCATAACGAACAATTGCTCTGTCATCTGTCATCTGTTTCTTGGTCTGTCTTTCAGCAGAATAACAAAAACCAAAACTCACTTTTGTTTTATGTTTTTTTTGTTTCTTTTTCCTGTTAGACATATTGAGCCAGTGGCTTCAGCTGCCGTTGAATTCGGTTTGGTCGAGGTCACAAGTTTCGAAAACGTGCCATGGTGTTTCTGACAGGCAGGATTGAAACGCCGCTTTGATGTCAGAGAAATGATCACGAAGCAGAGCGCTGCACTGTTGCTATGACACCGCCCTGACCTCTGGGAGCAGCGGCGGCTCCGCGGGGGCGCCTCACCTCACCTGTATGATGAGCTTGGTGACCGGCTCGGTGACCACTTTGAGCAGCTCGGGCGCCTCCTCGCCGGGCTGCAGGCTGAAGCTGGTGACCATCAAGTGAGACGTCCTGGCAATGAGGCCGCTGGCCGCCTCCAGGGGCAGCAGCACCAGCACCGACAGCCAGTTGAAGCAGTCGTGGATGGTGGCGCCGGCGAAGGCCCTGCGGTGGCGGGAACGAAGGGGTAAAATTATCCAGCGGGGATCAACTTTTTTCTTTTATTATTAATTTATTCATTCGGGTGGCGCAGTTTCGCCTCGCAGCGAGAAAGTTGTGGGTTCAATCCCAGGCCTGGGATTCTGTGTGGAGTTTGCATGTTCTCCCTGTGTCTGCTCTCTCCGGGTTCTCCGGCTTCCTCCCACAGTCCAAAAACATACATGTGAGGCAAATTGGAAGCTCTAAATTGTCTGTTAAGTGTGTGTATGTTTGTCTTTCTGTGTGGTCCTGCGATGAACTGGCGACTCGTCCAGGGTGTCACCCTGCCTTCGCCCCTATGACAGCAGGGAGAGGCTTTAACAGAAGAGGAAGCAGGTCTAGAAGATGGATGGGAGGATTTACTTATTTATGTATTTTCGCGGTGATGTAATGAGCGTTTTCTAGTTTTGCGGGAGATGAATAAAACAGTTTATTTTTCCAAATTATTACGATTAGGTAACGCGCCATCTGCTCGGCGGCTCGCTTTTTATGCCAAAGGGTTGCAGCAGTGTGGGATCGGCGTGGAGGCTGAGGGAAAGTGGAAGTAGGAAAGCGGCTGACTCTCTCTCTTTCTCTCTCTCTCTCTCTCTCTCACTCTCTTCCTTCTCTCCTCAGTCTTCAGAACCTTTTCGTCCTCGCCTCCACTCACCGCTCAAACTCCCGCCTCTCCGATGCCTGCATCATGGCCACGATGGTGTTGGTGACGGAGGTCCCGATGTTGGAGCCCATGATGATGGGAACGGCCGACTTTACCTCCAGCACTTGAGAAAAAAAGAAAAAAAGATTCCCGGAGGCCCTTCAATGACTAAAGAAGTCACGCACGCCGCTCCAAAACCAGTGTCGGCGAGTAATCTATTACTAAGTAATCCACTACTGTAATTAAACTTTTAAATAACAGAGTAATGTAACAGGATTGGTGTGGCAAAACTGGTAATTATATCATAATTACTTTATCAAGTAACGATTCCATTACTTTCCTGGAATGTTCTGCAAGCTAAAAATGTCGTATCATCAACAAAATGTCTGACATTTAGAAAAGCAATTAAAAAGCAACAATGTTGCAGATTGATGATGGAAATACGAACATTATTTTGAGTTCATCTCGTCTAAATCAAAGAATACTGTGGTTCGTTGTGCGTTGCGTGCAGGAAACACGGCCACAAGTTACTTTATCTTTTTTAAACTAAAGTAATTAGTAATTGATTACTTGTGAAACAAAGTAATTAAAGAAGTAATTACATTCCTTTTTAAAGGAGTAATCAGTAATCAGTAGTTGGATTACTTTTATGGAGTAATCCCCACAACAGTGTGCAAAACACAATGCTGGCGACAACTGTGCGCGTTCAGCCACTCGACGCGCAACACAAAGGGTTTGAAGTGGCGAGGCGGGTCGAGGCGCAAGGAGGGCGTGTCGCTCTCGTTGCCGTCGACGCCCCCCTCTCATCAAGACCTTGAGGTGGCGCTCATGCGCCGGCGTACTTATAATGAGGCGCGCACATGTCTCCGCATCTCTCCTTCTGTTTAATTAGAAGCCACCAGATCACTTATGGACGCCATTTACATTCACGGTGGAGAATCTCCTCCTGCATACTGATGATTGTCGTCACTTCACGAGATTACTTCCACCAGGCAGACAGAGCAGAAGAGACACAACGTTAGGTTGTTGCTTTTTAATCGAAACAAACGGCGAATGCAACGGGGATTTGGCCTTTAACTCGCGTTCTGATGAATCCACATGGTGAAGGCGCACGTGTTTGCTCTGGATTGGAATGATATTTCACTGAAGGCTGCACGGACTGGTGGACTGGCCGTCTTACAGCTGCACGGGTTATAATTACATTATTTCAGAGGTCGCAGCCCTGCAGCATAGGCCTCAATGTTGTGCGTCCAATAGTCCAGTCGTTGCTCTGCTCCATTACATTTTGCTTTTGTAACATGTCTCTGCGTTTGTCTTCATCTCATTACAGAGACATGATATTAATTAGTGTCATCGCTGGTCAGTGGTAGTAAGGCTCACTTCTGACTCCTGGTTTGTTTCATCATGCCGCGAACGTAATGAGTCTCGCACGTACTAGAAGGGGGCTATCGATGAACGTGGCCTGTGATTGTACATATTTAAGGGATACACATATTCAAACAGGGGGACATCTAAAGGGAAACTGTGATGAGAGTGAGATCAGATTTTCTGGCATTGTTGACTTAAATTTGATGCGGGAAAAAGCGTGCGTGAGTGCGAGTGTGTGCGTTTGCGTGTACAATTTGCTTTATTCTCCGCAGGGGAAACACGACAGGGGATTTCGCTGCGGGGCCACGAATCTCACGGCTGCAAACTCCAAATTAATGACAACTCATCCCTGACACACACACACACACACACACACACCACACACGCACGCACGCACGCAATGATAGATTTTGCCTCAATATTATTTTTTTTACTGCCGACGATGTCGTCTCCGTTTCCCCAAAGATCTTTGCATAATAACACGGCCCGGAGAACCAGACAGACACGCAAAGCTGCTGGCATGAGACTCATTAAGGTCATAGGTCCAGGCGCCGGCTTTGTTTTTCCATTTCAGAAAATATTCATATATACAGATACAAATTCGGTCTCATGCCGCAGCGGTTTGCCGCGCGCGTCTGTACGTGCACTTACAGCCGGAGGCCACCAGGCTGACGACGATGGAGGTGGAGGTGGATGAACTCTGCACCAGCACGGTCACCAAGATGCCCACCACCAGGCCTGCCACGGGGTTGGACAGCACCGCATTGTCCTGGAAAATGTCCCCTGCCACTTTACCTGTATTAGTATGCAGCATGCACACACACCACACACACACACACACACACACACACTACTAGTCTCTGCAATGACAGGGTTACAGAGAGCAATGTTAGACACGACTCAAAGCGCCTGTTTTTTACATGTCTAAAAAGGTCACACGCCACGATTGTGTGTGTGTGTGTCCGTGTGGGTGAGTGCACGTGTCTGCGTGTGTGTGTTTGTGCGTGTGTGTGTGGGTGTGTGTGTATTCAGCAGTGCCGCCCCAGTGGGACGGCTGTGAAATCCTCGGTGGCGCCTCGCTCTTTGTATTTCAAACGTCAACAAGCTCAGCCTCTGGATCGCACGTACCCCCTGCCAGCTGGAAGGCCGAGCTCAGAGTGTCCAGGGAGCAGACGAAGAGGAAGAGCAGGACCAAGAGCAGCGGGACCTTGGATAAGCTGAGCAGGAGCCGCCTGGTCTCGTGGGCCGAGGTTTGTGTGTCTGTTTTGAAAAACAATAAGCAGCAGCAGCAGCAGCAGGGTTTTTGGCCCTCGGAGCCTCAGATCAAGTGTCACAAGAAAATAAGAAGAACGCTTGTTTCTTTTCATCCGACGTTTTTCCTTTCATGTTTTCCTTGCGTAATTGTGCGTCCTAGAGGAGAGAGAGCCCCGCTAGGCTCCGCCGTACCTTCCCTTTCAACCTGGCCGCCGGCCTCGCAGCGTGAGAGCGCGTCGGAGTGCTGATCGGCGATGTGTCGGCTGTAATTCCCGCCGCTGCCGCTGAGGTCAAGAGTGGAGCCGATGCCTGACTCTCTGTCCTCCTCCTCCTTCTCCTCCTCCTTCTCCTGCAGGACTTTAGGTTGCGTCACCTTTGAACCTGGACACAAGAGAAAGAGAGCAAACCTTTGTGTGGGAGCCGTGAAGCTGCAAGGGGGGGAAAAAAAAAAAGACATGTGAACTGAAAGCATGACAACAAGAGGGTTACCACGGCTGTCCGGTCCTGGCCTGCATCCAAAGGGCAGCGTGGTTACGGACAGAGAGGTCATGGCTCTCTGAAAGCTGCACAGAGACACAAGGGTGATTAGAAGCTTGGTGAAAAAAAAGAATCTCGGAAATGGGAAAAGTCCATCGTTTACGTCCTCTGCTCGGCTGCCTTGCTTCGGTCTCCGTCAAGACCAGCGAGGGGTTCGGTGAAGCTTCTCAGCGTCAGTTTTACCTCCCCAACTAAAACTGATTTTTTTTTTTTTTTTTTGTAGGAGGCTGTAAACAGAGGGCAAAGTGTGCCATTCTCTGGAAAATCTATGCAATGATTTTTTTTTTTTCACTGTTTTTATTTCATCGTAAAACAAGGGTGGCAGTAACACCAGAATATGGTGTGATTTTCATTGGGCGCCATTAGGAAAAACTGACTTTTTCAGCTCTTTAACATGTGTTGTTGTGTAACTGGCAAGCTGATTCAACACACCAAGTACAAAAATGACAACTTGTGCAGATGGGCTGGCATCGTCCTCCGAAACGAGCCGTTTGGATTTTGCTCGACTTTTTACGTCACTGTACTTTATCACTGCTCATTATCACGAGGTGCGTTTCCATTACATTTTTTTTTTCAAAATAAAAGCGGTAGGAGAGGGAGGCAGAGCCAGAACGGCCTCCCGAGGCTGGCAGAGAGAAAGACTTGTTTTGTGAGGCCTTTTTTTGACCAAACAAACCTGGTTTGTTATTGGAAATAAAGCATCAAAAGTAATTTATTCAATCTGGAAATGGCCACGATGGGAAACAGAAAAAAAAATCAAAAACAAGTCAACCGCACAAGATGGCACCATTCCAGGGAGAACCCAGGAGTTTTATCAGCTGGCTGCAGAGTCAGAAGCCCAGAGGAGCTCCAGCACGTGTGTCTCAGCCCCATTATCCCTCCATCCCACCGAGACCAGCGAGCCCAGCGCTCACCAGTGAAACAAAGGTGACCTGCGTCGCTCAAGAAATAAAAAAAAAACACGGGCGGGCAGCCGCCCTTCAACTCAAGGTTAAACTGCACATCACAAACAAATGAGCTTCCCAACCCCCATCAGAATCAATACGGAGAAATTAGCTCCCATGTAGCTCTTCCGGTTTCCGCCAGCTGCGAGTCGCCTCTTTGAGAGGAGAGGGGGGGGGAAAGAAAGACGAGAAAAGAAAACTCTCCGTCTATAGAGCCGTTTCAGCTTCCCTTCAAAGGTTCTTTCTTTAAGGAGAGCGTTTTCACCCTTTTCATGTCAGCAAGCTCTGCCGTGATTTGGGGAGGGGAGGCGGGTGGGTCTGCGAGGGGGGGGGGGGGGGGGTTGGGCTCCGCTAATGTGTCTCCTAAATGCAAAGAGGATGGAAGTGAGTCGGGTAATTACGTCGGCTGAAATGAGTGTAATTGCAGCCGCACAGACTGCGAATGGAGGCATCCTCCAGTCCTCCTGCAGGAGGAACCTGCCTGAGACAAGCAGGCGCAGATTACTGCTGAATGAGCCCGGTTGTTACCTTCTGTTGTGTTGTGTTGTGTTGTGTTGTGTTGTGTTGCGTTGTGTGTTGAACGGTAACCTCTAATCCACACAGCCTCACCTGATCGACCCCCTGTGTGCCCCCCTCTGTCTGACTTCTTGTCACCGTGACTCACACTTTCACTCCGCCGGCATCTATTTGACTGGTTCTGTGTGTGTGTGTGTGTGTGTGTGTGTGTGTGTGTGTGTGTGTGTGTGTGTGTGTGCGTTGAAAATTTAAAGAGGATGAGCAAAAACATTTTAGAAGTGCTGCCACTGTCAGCTGACTCGTCGAGCGCTTCATTAAAATGCATGAGCTCTGGGACCCTCACGACTGCAGTTATACGAGGATGGATTTCAATTTAGGATAAATTAGTGCTACTGATTGCAAATAATTAGCGTCAGAGTCCATGCTATGCCTGTCGCCGTTCATTAGCGTGGCTACATGGCTTATTTTAAATATTTTATTTATTTATTTATTTTTATTTTATCTTACCTTGTCAGTTGTTTGTGCGTGTGACGGCCCACGGAGAAAAAGACACACAAACGAAGTGAGAAAGCAGCTTTAAATAAGTTACCACGCAGGGTCAGGTGTGACGGGGACATAACTCGATGGTTAATCAGTGATGTGATGCCTTCACTTAATGATGCATTAGTTTCTGGTAATGTTCTGTGTGTCACGTCGTGACTAATGTTTACTCAAGTAGATTATTCTTTCTTTCTTTCTTTCTGGCTTTTGAAAAGGCCGGATTTGAGGCTTCCAAGTTCTGGAGAGGCGCTGGTCGCCGAAGAGCTGGAGAAACCTGCCATCTAGTGGCCGATGCTGGAAGGAAGCCGCAATAAGGCTCAACTTGTCAGCCCGATGACTATTTTGCACAAGAATCAGCATCATTTCCTGCACGTTAGAGACAAATTAAGGTTCCTTAAACAATCAGAATAATGTCGCCACACTTGCTGAGTCGTGTTTAGCGTAGTTACGCATCCACAATTCAAGTCAGCGATTTAAAAAAAAAAAAAAAAAAAAAGAAAGAAAGAAAGAAAGAAAGAAAAAAAAAACTTCCTCCACGCACGCAGTTGCTTTCGCACCACACTGCCTTGTGAGGCATCCACCCCCACTGCACCCCATAACTTGGACGTTGGAATCATGGTTGATGATTAGACCAGCGGTGATTGTGACCCGTCAGCAGTAGCTACTCCCAGTCAGAGGTGCTCAACTCAATAACCTGAGCTGGTGCTTTTTAAACGACTCTCAGTGCTGAAGGGCCACACACCCTCCGTTTAGTTGTGATACACATGCAGGTCATAGGGTTGAGAGATGAGAAAAGAAAGATTATCTGAGGTTAGCTGTGAGTTTGGTAGAGCAGAACACTGTCAGACATACAGCAGCACAGCAAAAAAAAAAGTCACTCTGATTCCTTATTGGCCATTTACTGGATACTTTAGAGACCAATTGATTGCATGTATGTTTTATTTCCACAGTTGCAGCCTCACATGCAAATACGGTCGCAAACATTTCACCATTTACAGACGACACGCTGCGCTAAATCTCTGGCTCGATTTCAGCTCTCTTTCAAGCTGTTAATCTGTTCTGCAGATGTGCAGAGCACACACACACACACACACACACACACACACACACACACACACACACACACACACACGCAGGTCTATGGCAAGCAGCAGGCTGGTGGGATAAAGCTAGCGGAGGCCACCGGGTCAGCGTCATGACGCTGCACACAGGCAGCAGTGGGCGAGCGCAGGTGCAAGCTGCTAGCTGTCGCCTCCTGTTATCCCGCTAACGGCAGATATCATCTTTATCACAGCCGCGTCTGTCGAGTTAACACTGGGGCCTCGCACATGACGCTGCCTGCTAAGCCCTCTGGGTGACGCTCCGAGTGTCAGCTGATGATATTTCTGTTGATGTGAAAAATGAAATGCCAGCGGAGGCTCAAATGTTGACACATCTATCAAGCGTATTAATTTTGCAATAATTGTTCTTGTGCATTTTAAAACCGACTCAAACAAGCTGAGAACATACAAGTGTGAAACCCAGCAGGTTCATTTTGACTTAACTCACCGATCGGGGACCAAACATTTTCCATATTAAGAAATTACTTTCATTCACAGTTTTCAGACTGTTTTTTTTTTATTTTTATGTTTGGTAGATCATTGCACATGTGGTGGAAATGAGTGCAGAAGTTAGACAGTCGTTCAACGGCATCACTTTATTATCAACACACATCCACTTTGGTATTTTTACCGAGACAACACTCACACGACAATGAAACAGCATCAACATCGTCATGTCATCATGTTTAAATTTGACTGCTCTATTGTGAATAATTAGGTTGAGCCCTCCCACCACCATCACCACCACTTCCTTTCACATTTTGTTCTAGTTGACTATTTTTGCATGCTTCCCAGTGTACAGACAGAAATGTTTTGATGTGCTTGGAACTGCAGCGGTCTTCATCATTTCAGCTCCTCGGTGGAGGACATGGAGGCGTCCGAGCCATCAGGACACTCCTGGAAGGAAGTGGGGGTGGGGGGGGGATCATGAGGCAAGAGTGACCCTGATAACGATCAGAGCCCAGAGAATTTATGTCTAGCTGCTCGCAGAGCTCACCTTCACGTTATCGAGCTCTGGTCTGCCTGGCAGAGACTTCTGTGAGGGAAATGCCTGCAGGGAGAGGCAAAACAGGAATCAGGAGCCTGGAACCCAAACAAGGTTTTTTATTTATTTATTTTTTTTAATTCATTGCTTACCTTCTTCGTCTGCTGCACCTCCTCTGTAGATTTGGACCTGTTCTTCATGTGCTTCTGTGGTGAGGTGTTGGTTGGACCCTACGCAGACACACAGACTTGTCATTTTGAAATAGACAAGGTCAGAACGACCTGAACAAAATGTTTCCAAAGCTCTCACAGACCTCGTTGCTTTTCTGGTCCATGGCTGCTTCCAAGATTCACTATCAGTTGCGTGCTGGTGTAGGTTCAGAAAGCCGACACTGACGTTCACTGACTGAAACTGCACAAACAAACACGAGGGAGAGCAGCGGTGAGAAAAATAAAACAGACAAACTGTGTTGATTGATGATTAATGATTATCAACCCACATTGATTTCTATTGATGAGTTTTATTTTGGAACCAATCAAAGTAACTGTGAAATCCCATGTCAGCTGAACAGTTACGGTCTCTCCTCACTAGGTGGCAACATTGATCTAATAACTACCCCTGCCACCGCTTCACTGGTAAAATCGCTCAGAATTTCTTCTGCACTGTACTTCACATATCATTTAGATATACAGGTGTTTTTTTGATTCCCTTCATGCAGGTGGATAACATACTTTGTACATACACACTCTCCACCTTCAATACATATATAAAACAATCTGTTTCAACCAGTCTACTGGAGCATTTATAAGACAGAGGATTCCTATTGGTTGCGAGGGTTCATTTTACCCACCAATTGCTAGCCAGCAGCAGGCCGACTGGCTGTGGCATTTACACTGTTGCCAAAGAGTCCTGTAAAAAAAAAAAAAAAAAAAAAGCAAGAACGTGCTGTCCAAAGAAACACCGAGACAATTTGGTTTTAAATCTGTCCTTCCGTTAGAAAATGCCACTCAGTTTGTGACATAACAGCAGCGAGGCCCGCAGTCATTACCTCTCGTTCATCTTCTCCGGGTTTCTTTTTTTTTTTTCTTTAAGGGAACCTGGTCTTCTTTCACCCAAATGCCTCTGAAATCCAAATGCCACCCAACGACCGACTGAAAAATACTTTTCTTCTGGTACTTGGTACTTTACGAGTCCGGCATCCTGATCCAGCCGTCAGACAGCGGCCGGTGAGCCGTCAATCACCAGCGGTGCCCTGAGACCCGGGCCTTGCAAAATGAAGTGCACTCACCCACTTCAACTCGAGCTGAGTGCGTCCAGCCTATCAGGCCAGTTATGCATGCACATAAATGCTGGTTGAGTTGGCATGCCGGCCTAAAAGACTGCCGAGCTCCCTGCTCCGCCTGAAAATGTGCCTCACAGTTGGTGGAGGATAAACTTGGCCTGAATTCAGTGGCAAGCCGCGAGCGTTGTCTGACCAGCTCTCACTGGGTGGAGAAGAAAAAAAAAAAAAACCCAGACCAAGTGGGACTAACCTCCCCTCATCCCGTCTCCACCTCTGCTGTCCTTCATCACTGTCCCTCAGTTAGGTGAGCAATCTCATCAGCCACTCCTCCATCCATTACTCCGCATGATCAAACAGCCCGACGACGGCCAAGGTGGCATTAAGTTAAAAAAAAATAAATAAAACCCTGCACGTACAAAAAACCAGTGCGTGCACAAATGCGCAAACTCTTCATACATTATTACGCTGACACGGCCACAGAGGCACACACGCGCACACAAAAAAGCAACTCGGGGACCTAAAAGCTACTCAGGAAGTCTTTCTGCAAGGATGGGCACACTGAATACGTAGCACTCTTTTCCGCCCTTTTCCCTCCTCAATCCTCGCTCGGACCAACAACACAGAGAGAAGCGATGGAAGAAAGTTTAAGTAGCCAGCTTTTACAGTCTGACGTAAGCATCTGCATTAAGAACGAGAGGAGGGGGGGGGGGGAACTACTGTAATACTGTGCAGGAGATTTGGATCCAAGGCCGGGCCAGTCGGTGGGTCAACGCTAATTAACTCCCAACTAAGCTGGCTAGCAGGACAGGGAAAAAAAAAAAGTTTTTAAGCCCCATTTTCAGGGAGTACGGCAGAAGGACAGCATTCACAAGGGCGGCAGAGACATGCGAGAAGAGTGCCTCTGAGTTGCTCATCACCGCCGTGCACTCCTTGAACAGAGCGAGATTAGAGATAAACGCTCACAGGTGGTTTCCACTGTTTTGGTTCAACTGATGACCCATAATTCTGGAGGTGAAACGGAAACCTTTCCCCAACACCCGCTCACATCTGTGCACTGTGGCGCACGCTAATCCAAATCAGGAAGTACGTAATTACAGGGCCAGGCATAATGAACACAAATACACTCTCACGTTGGGTGCCTTGAAGAAGCGGAGTGAGCACGTGGACAAAAAAAAAAAAAAAACTATGCCAAATTTACTCTTTTAACTACAATAAATGGCTGTAGTTTGTCAATAAATACAAATATTCACATCAAGTCCAAAGGAGCCTTACAGCCCTAAATGGCTGCCACCCAGTGAGACGCCACAGACTGAGGTTGGTAACAAACAAGTGCAAGAGTAAAACGGCATGGTTCAAGGAAGCCTTCCAAGTGTTGTAGCAATTAAATTATATCAGCGTGAAACACAGTTGAATCATTGTTGATACATCAGCTGTAGCCAGGTAAGTTCCCCAGCATTTTTTTTTTTGTTTTTTGCTGAAAGGCTACAAACAGAGGGCTAAATATTCTTCTTTTCTTTTCTTTTTTTCTGGAGCTCTGAACAGGCTGTGTAATTTGTAGAATTATTGTCCGACTCTTACAGTTGAGTGCAGGACTGAAAAGGATGAAAAGGATGTGACAATGGATATAATACGGGGCCTTCACAAAGAACACCGTTTTCTAATCGATGACAATGACGACGATGATGGGCTGTCTGTTCTGCTCCAGAGCCACACCACACCTCCACCCCCACCCTTAGTCAGCGGTGGTCGACCGCCTTGGATCACAGCTTGAACACCAGCGTTTCACAGCTAGGCCAAATTGTTTCTTCAAGAAGACACCTTGTTGAGTGAAAAAAAAAATGAATAAACCCAATGAAAAGTAGTGCATCGGTCTGACGGACGCGTTCCGTTCAGCCTTGCTCATGCTCTCCTCCGCAGGCATCTCCAAGGCACAGCCAGTGCCTCGAGGAGCTCCCGTCAGCAGAAAATTGTGAAGGGAATCCACTTCAAGATAACCTGTGATCTCTGTTCAGAAGGAAGTGTACCGGGGGGGGAAAAAAAATCCATCATCTCAGAGAAATTCTATGAATGAGGCTGCGGTGGGTTCTTTTTTTTTGTCACTGGCAGCACGAGGCAGTCAATCAGGCGGAGACGGGCTGCGAGTGGCATACAGACGAGAGTGAAGGATGGGAGCGACGGCGGAAGGGAGGCACGTCGGTGCATCGGCTGAGCTGAAAGAGCCTTTTAAGAAAATATAAATGGTGTAGTAGAGGAGGAAATTCACTCACCTTCTCCCTCCTGCCTGCCTGCCTGCCTGCTCTCAGCGGGGACGTGCAGAGGAGTGGATGGCATTCCTCGTCTCACTGCCGCCTTCCGAGAGAGCACCCCCCCCGCCCACCCGCCCACCCCCTCGTCCATTCACCGCTCTGCCGACGCAACACTCATGCACGGAGGGAGGCGCGCGCGCGCGCAAAAACCCAAAAAAGCCAGGTGTGTCAATCACAGAATGTTTGGGTTTTTTTGCATTAGCTGTGGGTGTTCCAAGACAAGCTGCAGATTTGCAGTTATTTTTTTCGCTCCCTCAGGTACAGTCAGCCTTACCCATCCATTAGTGGGGTGATACAGACTGTACCAAGGGGGTGGTGGTGGTGGGACATACACTGTGACACGCACTCTGCTGGCATCATCTATACGTCTGACCATGACTCAAGTGGTTTTCAACGTAAAAAGCAAGCAGAATAAATCCTCCCCATCATGGTCCTGGAGGAGGAGGAGGAGGAAACACCTTCCAGCAACAAGTCTGCAAAGAGATTAGGACAGCCATTGGCTAAGAGGTCGCGCTCGGTAGCCAATCAGAGCGGCGGAGTGGCAGATGACGTCGGCGTGGCAGCAGGAAGAACGGCAGCTACGAGATAATGGAATCGCCGCTAACAGCGAGTGACACCTACACAGATACGGATCAGACTTGCCTCAGACAGCGTGACTCACTGTCGCTCCACCGGGGACAGTGCAGAGCACTTTCTTGCTACAGTTCCTTTAAAAATCGCATCACGTCGCATTTTCGTCAAGGTAGAACCCCCCCCCCCCCAAAAAAAAAAATAAAAATACCTCACTAAGCTGTCATCACAAAACGCACACCAGGCGGCAGGGACTCGCAGGTCATTGTAAAACATTTTAATTAACCATCTAATGAACTGCGTGTGGGAGCGCGAGATGATGAGCTGTACATCTGGAGCCTAAGGTTTAGTCTGAGCGGGCAGAAAAACAGGACTTGACCAGCTGGGGCTTCTCCAGGTGCTGTCCAAAAATTAACACAAAGTATTTTAAGCACCACAAACACACACACGCAACAGCAAGCAGGCAAACTAAGCGGAAAATCAGTCATTCGACATATTAAAAGTTCATCAAAGTAGAAAAATAAAATAAAAATACAATAATGTTAATTCATTCAATTGTGCAATAAACTTCAAACTGGACAGCTGAACAGTCCTGTGAAGAATCACGCTCTTTGACAGAAATGACACATTCAAGAAGCAAAAGCAGTGTGAAACAACCTTAACGGTCCTGCATCTCAGACGAGGCTTCAGCCAACACACCAACATCTTTTCAATAAAAACTTACTTTACAAAAGCATTTTCTCAAGAGACATTTAGTGTTCTACAATGACAGTGAAGTCTTGCCATGATTTCCCTCACTTGTAAACAAATTATTTTTTAAAAAGTGCATCAACATTTTTTTTTTAACAACTTTTTTTTTTATGCAGTTTGCAGTGTGTGTGTCACCAGTTCATCAAACTGCAGTTTCCTTCAGGTCTTTGGCTTCAGATTTGGACTCTGGGGATTTCTCTGCTGTTCCTGCTGATCCAGATCCTTCTGTCACTGCAGTGGAGGAGCTCTCCGTCTGCTCTTCCACCGCCGGCGGTTTCCCCTGATCTAAGGACAGCTGGAGGAACCGCGGCAGCTCCAGCTGCTCTTTAGTCAAGAGGCCTCGCTGGTCATCCACCCTGCAGCACTGAGCCCTGGTCAGCAGGTCCAGCAACCCTAACACACACAGACAGACACACACACAATCAAGAAAATGCCTCCACTTTATAACATCAAACACCTGAGTATCATTAGCATTTCAACCTGGGTGGCCTGGGAAGTTGATGGTTTCCTCATCATTAATAACAAAAAAGACAATTTCAATTGTGTGTGAAGCTTTAGTCGCGTCACACAAAACAGCTACTTTCATTAACTCCGATATCAGCGAGGCTGAAAACTCTAAAAAGCTCCAAAATGCTGTGTTGCTTTTTTGTAACTATTAAAAACATAGAATTTCAAGCAGAGATTCCAATTGGAAGAACATAAGAACATTGCGATGATCTGAGAGTCATAATGGGGAACCTTTAATCAAGATACTTCAATACATTTTGGGGGAGGGGTAACGCTGTGTGACTACTCTGAAGTCAATACTGCTGAGATGTCCTACCGTCCATGTCACGATTCCTTCTGGGCCGCAGCTGCTGAGGCTTTGGTGGCTCCATCTGCAGTGAGGACACGGCATGTCATATCAGCAACATGCAGCCATTGTAATCACTTACACAGCAGCGTTGTGAACACTAGCAGTCACCTGTGTGGCTGTGCCTGAACCAGGGCCTATCGAAGAGTCTCCACCTGCATAAAAATATATATTGACACAAATGATCTAAACAGTCATTTGGCTTCAGTTATAAAGAAAAAAATACGATTAAAAAGAAGCTGCAAGCTTTCTCTCTTTCTTTTTTAACTATGATGTTCCCAAATAATATTATCTTGATATGAGACACTAATTGAATTGCAAATGCTTACTGCAGGGAGCAGTGCAGAGCATAGAGGAGGCAGGAGCACTGATCCAAAGCAAAGTTGGCTCTGCTCTCTCAGCATTTGGGACAAACAGACGAGTGAATAAAGTATTCAAAGCAAACGGCCTCAGATGGCCTCGCGCGGAACAACACAGAGTCACGCTTGAAGCGAAAGAGACATTAGGATTAAACATCGCTATCAAAGGGAAATATTAGAGGAACATTAAGGTAGGGAGAGCAGGGATGTGCACACAGCCCTCCTTTATAACATCCATTTAGACATCATTAACGAAGGCACAGGCAAGGCTGACGCAAATGGAGAATATGTTCGAAACAAAGTAACCCACGAGGATGGAGCACCTTAATATAATCAAAGTCATTTAATTTACTAAATGACCAATTAGATTCACAGCCTGCCAGTTATTTTCCTTGGGGGACGAGTGTGGGTGCTATTGCATTATGCAAACATGTTCCCTCTGGTCCACCGAGTCAGTAAGCACTTTTCAAAAAAGGTCAAATACATTTACCTTGGATTTTGTCAAGGCGGAGCGTCTTATTGGCCAGTTTAAACACACTAGTGCTCATGCTGACCTGCTCTTTACTTCCAGCCTAAAAAAAAGGGAGGTTGAGACGTCAATTAGGGAATGAATCTCTTTTCTTATTAAATACACTTTGCCTGCTTAGTTTGGCTAATTTGAGTGGCCTTTCATTTGACAAAAAGACAATGGTGAGAATGAGGAGACAAAAC
Source organism: Nelusetta ayraudi (assembly GCF_046127955.1). Classification (NCBI taxonomy): domain Eukaryota; kingdom Metazoa; phylum Chordata; class Actinopteri; order Tetraodontiformes; family Monacanthidae; genus Nelusetta; species Nelusetta ayraudi. The sequence goes on from NW_027466089.1 coordinate 1,726,021, forward strand.
ATGTAATGTCACTAAGCAAACAGTCAGCCCCCAAGATATTCTGACGTCAAACTACAATTCAACATAACAACAAAAGTCAAACCTTCTAGAATGGTTTGCATTTTGCGAGCTAGCATAGCGTCTTCTACAGCACATTCTGGGTTGTTGATGAACAAACACAACGGACCTCTGTTGCCTCATTTAAACGCACTCACAATGGTGACGACGACATCTTTCTGCTCGAGCTGGTGTTTCTGCAGCACAGCAGAGAGGGCGTCCTGCAGCAACTTACTGGACTTGGCCATTAGCCCAACAGTTTTATGAGTGAAGGCGATCTCCAGTCTGAGAAACAATAAAACATACTTTTTATTTTTTATAATTTTGTACTCCTAATCAACTGAAGTCAACAAAAAGCAGTGTCATGTTAAAAGATGCGTCAAAAGAGACAAAAGTGGGGGGGGAACAAAAGACTACAATGGTTGTTTGGTGTCAAAACTGTCTCTGCCTGAAAACAAACCAACCAGCTGCTTTGTGTCTCTGCTGCTCTGCTCCTGAACAATCCGGCTCCATCAGCCTTGAAATGACAGCGACATTTCTGTGTGGAACTACATAACATCTGGCAATTCAATGTGGTTAGCACAAGTTTTGTTTGACTTTACTCTTCTGCTGTTTGAACGCCTGCACATTCTCCAGTCTATTCTCAATAGCTACAAAAGTGAAGAGTTGGTGGTTTGACACAGCAGTTTTGAATCCAGCAGAACTATGGAAGGCGATAAAGTGGCCACAGTAACAATTAAAACCACAGCAATTAGAAGAGGGAAAAGACACAAACAGCTCAAGTGCTTTGTCTGCAGCAACTGAACTGAATTGTAAAAAATACATGAAGTCTTGTTCAGTGGGAGTTTCTGCTTATAACCCCACGATATATTGAGAGGCTGCCAGCGTGGCTTCCCGTTTTGGTGTGATATTAAGAAAACCGCTGTCTCGTAAGCATGGTGGGGAAGGAAGCACTCAGGAAGGTGACTCACGCAAATGTCACCCTCAGCTCCAGAGTGACCTGCTGGTCTCTCAGGATGGTGCAGTCCTGGTCCAGCGAGAGGGGCTGTTGAAGAGGGAGCAGAGCGTTTTAAGGTCTTCTCAAAAAGCACTGAGATAATCTGAAGAAATACAACAATTACTTCAAATGAAATGTAAAATATGCAAGTAAATGTGTTAGAATAATTACAAAAAAATTATTATTTCTCACTTGTTCCTGTCACAAAACAAACAAAACAAAACAAAACAGCCCTGAACAGCATTTCACTGTGTCGGCTGTAGGTGGTGCTGTGTGCAAAGCAGTCGAGCCCTCCTCACCTTGTCCTTGCCATTCAGATAGATGACGACATCTTTGAGCGGGAAGGCTCTCTTCTCGCACAGGCTTGCCAACATGTCCTTGATGAGTTGGCCATTGCGTGTGGGGGCCAGCGAGGCGCTGCCGTCGGGCAGGTAGACGCAGCAGTAGCCCCCCTCAACCCCCAGCCGACCCCCGTGTTCTGGGGAGCAGGGACTGGATCTGCCGTTCTGCAACAGTGAGGAGAGGGAAAAAACAACAAAGGTAAATTCAAAGCAAAAAAGATTGCTTGCTTTTCAGCATCATAAAAGTATAACAAATATATTGTGAACCAGCAGCAGCAATACTGGACGTGACTTCACTGACCTCCATCTGCCTGTAGAGGGAGCCAAGCTCCACACTGCTGTTTGACTTGGCAGACACCTGCAGCTCCTTTCTGGACAGTGCACCATGGTTGATGGATGCATCTGTTGTTACCAATGGCCAGAAAGACGAAAAGAAGGGGGTGCCAAGAATGAGGTAAAGTCATATAATGGACGCTACTGCTTGGCACGAACCCAAAGTCAGAGAGACACCGACCTCCCCAGGATCCTCTTTTCTGGTGCCTTTTCTCACTCTTGCCTTCTGACAAATAGCTGGAGTTTGATTTCTTGTTCTGTTGCGAGCAATCCAAACGAAATTGCTATTACAAATCAAATAGAGCTACTTGCTTCCCCTTTGCTTTTCTTATTTATTTATTTTTTTACCTTATTACTTGTAGAAGGACTTCTAGTCACCATGTCCTCCAAGGATCCAGTTCGGTCTGGCTGCAGGAGAAGTTTGCTTTCCACACTAGCCAGGGTGAAGCTCTGATACAGAGGAGAGCGCACAAACCGCCTGTAGCTGTCCATCTTCATCAGTTTGAATATCTGACACCAAACAGGGATCAAACACTAATCAGCAACGCTCAACAGTTTTTTGTTCACAGTATGAAAGGAGGAAACCGTTATCAAAAGCTCACCTGTCCTTGAGCCTTGTTGAACATATCAGGCGTCGGCCGCTCCAGGTCCTTCTCCTCCGTCTTGGCCGTGTCATCGATGTTGACGGAGTAGGGGGCGCTCTCAGACAGGTAGCTGTTGTAGATGGAGCGAGCTTCTGCCTTGAGCTGAAAACAACAGCTTCATCAGACGGGCCGTCATTCAAATCGAAACCGTGAGTCACATATAAACAAAATGTATGACCTACATAGACATACTGTGCTGATTGGCCCTGCCTGGTGAAAAGTGGTTTAGCAATAACATTCATAACCACTGCCACTATTAAGGTGACAGTATATAGGAAGGAAAGGAGGAAAAGTCTATATACACATTAGGAAAAATTGGGAAAATGTCATGAAGGGTTTCAGTGAAAGGGGCAGAGACCGTTCAAGTTTCACCATACCTCATTCAAAGAGCCAGCAGGGATCTTCCTGAACTTTTCACAAGCCTGCCAGAATAAAATGTTCTCTGCGCTCACTTCAGACATCAGGAAGGTCTGCGGAGAGAGAAACCCGACGCGCGTGAACACAAGTGGCACAGCTCGACAGAAACACCATGTCAAACTGCTCCTCTTCTGCTCCCGAGCCTGTTGAGAATCGCAGCACGACGCAAGGTCGAGTGCAGCTCACCGTGAAGTGCTGGACTCCGCAGGGGTCCTCCAGCAGCTTCTCGAAGGACACGGCCCAGCTCAGCACTCTGTTCACCGGGCCGGACTCCCCGCCAGGGGTTCCTGGAAGGCTGGAGCTGCTGCCTCCGCAGCCCCGTGCAGACATGTTCAGTTCTGCAGCACAGCCAGGGTACAAGCACACCCATTTATCAGCAAGCAAACATTGACTGACAGCGAGACCAAATGGAGAGATTTCCCTCAGAAACACACTTTCACGCACAGACATGCACAAGTGACTGGAAATGCTGGTTGTTCGCGCTTACCTCCGTCTGACACTGCCTGGCTCTGTGTAGTGAGAGAGAAAAAATAAGACACACAGACAAACAAATATTACTACATGCATCCAAGGGTAATTTGTGTCAACATTTCCATGCTCAAATTGTAGTGAAATTTGCAACCGTAATTTAATAAAAGCAAACATGAACTCCAGAACAAATAGGACTTTTTGTGCATAACATGTAAATAAGCTGCCCACGCTGAGCGTGTAAAAAGCACGTAGGCGAATATTTAGGAAGTACTGTGTTGACGCCTCGCGCTTTTTGTTTCTTCCTGTTTGACAACTGCTGCCATTCAAGACTTTCACAGGAAGTGGTCGACAATTTGATGACAGTGGGCGTCATTCAGGTTTTACAGTCGACAGAATCAGGAGTATTTTGGAGTGTAAACCTAATCACAACTTGATGCTCTACGTTTCAGAAACAACAATCACTCAAGAGGCCTTGTGAGTGATTTGCATGCTCCTATTTTTTTAAAAGGGCGTTTCTTCAGAGTTTGTGTGCCACTTTCAGCTGTAACGCATCCACAGGGTGCGATTGTAACAGCAGTCTTATAAACAGCAAGAAGGAAACATGCAGCCAATAACAACTGTACAGTACCATGAGGTTAAATATAACATTTAGGAAGCTACTGAGGCAAAATCACCATTTATAATTAAATTAATTCCACTAGTTCCTTTTTCACTTTAGCTTTACTCACGTATACATTTTCTATTGTCTCTGTGTTTATATCCAATGGTTGACATACTGGAACAACATTTTGCAGCGCCTGTTGTTTTCCCTTGATGCTTGATAAGAGTTGGTGCCAACACGCCTGCACCATAAACAGGTCATTTACTTAATATTTTGATGAGGTGCGCTCGTTGATGCTCAGTGACTGCTACTGCTGCTATAAAGTGTCATTCCATAAGGCTCCTTTGTAAAACATGGCAAAGGTTTTATTTGCACAATTTTGGATTTCCTCAATCAGGACAATGATAACTGATGATGATGCAGACTTTTGGAAATGTGTGGTTGACAAAATCGGACCAAAATGTGAAGGGATCTGTAAGGTGTTTTCACTAGCCATGCAATGACAACGGCATTAGTAGGGGTGACCTACCAGTGTACCCATTCATACTATGGTCTAGTAAATAGTCAAACGTTTGAGGCTGCATTGGATGAACTCTTGCTAAATACTGAAAATGTCAATAAATAAGAATAGAGCCAGTTATCCCACCCTAATGTAACTGTTAAAAACCACACACACACACACACACACACACACACACACACACACACACACACACACACACACACACACACACACACACACACACACACACACGCTCTGCTGTGGACCAAAGTGACAGTTCTTGGCAACTTCGCCCAAATAAGGTGAATCTGGCCCGGTTGTTCTTCAGATGTAAAGGCTGCACTCCTTTCACTTTATTTTTTGTTCGTCAAACTCTGGCCCCAGAAACGCAGCATGTCAGTACTTGCAGAGCCACCTGACGGGAGGGGGAAAACACATGATCCCGCACTCCACAACATGTTGTAAGTCAGTGACTTCACATTCATCTTGTTTGCACAACTCTTCAAAAGCTTTCTTTGAAAACTCAACAGAAGACAATCGAGCGTGAAGAGCAAGATTGTAACACGCAACCCATCTCAGGAACGTCCGCAACATCACACAAATTATTAAGCACGCTAATCACCAACACTCTTGGGCCTTTGAAACGCGTCTTTAATTAACACCCTTTGGATTAACGAGCCAAACACAGAGGCATTCTGTTCTCACATTAAAGCCAAGTGAGACTACACATGACAGACTGGCAAAAAGCACATGGCTCAGTTTCTGCCTTCTGCTCTCGAGGCAGGTCGACTATTTTCAGTAGCCACCAGCGGTAGCCTTGCTGCCAGGTTGGCTGGTGCTGCTGAGGAGCCGAGACAGGCAATGGAAGCCAAAATTGAGTAGAAATAAACAAACAGAAGTGCTTTACGGTCCTTGTCCAACGCTGGTGTCAACCCATACCAGTCGGAAAGCAAGGCGAGTGGTCTTGACTTGTCAAAGGCCACTTCTCCTTTCATTACTATTACGACAAACTGAGCCAACCTCTCAGCTACACAAATGCAAATTGTCTTGTCAAGTACACTTTGGCTTAACGAGACACTGGAGTCAAACTTGACCTTAGCAGAGACGCAGAAACTCACCATGTGGCCAGCAGGACTCCCTCGAGCGTTGCCGTTCTTCGCCATGGTGGCCCAGACACCTGACTACCTCCTGCTCAAGACGACGACACAATGTGTACAAAGCGAGGGGGCCACAGAGCAAGAAGTGCTCCACCCAGACTTGATGCACAAAGGCAGAAAAATTCATCACTTTAGGCCTTCCTGTCACTTCCTGCCAGAAAGGGAAGTCTTGCCATGGCAACAACCCACAAAAGAGGAAGTGCGGTTACTATGATCAAACTCTTCTCAGCCCGTCTTGAGAAACGCTTCACTGTGGGAACAGAGATGAGCCAAATGCCAAACTCATAATGCCTCAGTCACTCCAGGGCCAAGCGGCTCCAGCTGTTCAAACCCAGAAGCAGGAATCTGTCTGTGGTCGACTCACTCTTGTTGGAAGCTCTTGTTAAACCTACACAAGTTATGTCATTAAAACAGCAAAACACAAGCATAGTTTTAAAGGAGTTCATCCCTCCACACATTAGTTTAATTAGAAAAGTCAAAAGCGTTAACGTGTCTGTGCGCTGGGATTAATTCCCCCTTTCCACATCATTAACCTGTTTAAAAGCACAGTGAAGAGAGCTTGTGTTTTAACTTGAACAAAAAGTAGCAGCTCAACAACATCAACATCAAGCAGTGTCAATCGCACTGAGTGCATGTACCTCCAGTGTGTGCTGCTGTGTTGTGTCGTCGTACCTTCTGGCTCGGTGGTGTGCTAACTGCCACAGTGTCATCTTGTTGTTTCCTCCGCTGCTTTTTAGCAGCGACTTTAACCAGGTGGGAGAACCTGTGACAAAACCGTCTTAAAGCTACCATGTTAGGCGGAACAAACACATTAAAGTGAGAATCTTTCCACAGAACGCTGTTCACGTTCACAGGCAAAGTTTGGCCTTGACAAGCCGGGCGCACACGAGCTAATGCTAGCCAACAGCTGCAACGAATTTAGCCTTAATTAGCCGACATGACAGGAACTGCTGTAAATGGCCAAGACTAAACTTCTTCTTCTTTTCTTTTTTTTTTTAATCCTCGTGATTTTCTTCTCTTTTTTTGTAAAGTCAGACACTAAGCGTACTCGGAGTCACTTTGAACAAAACCATAACAAATCTGAAAATCAAATCATGCCACATGACTTTCCTACCATTCCATGTTAGCATTTAGCCTGTTAGGTTAATTAATTTACTTATATTACATGTACACATATGTTTAATCAATTAATAGTGAATAATTATTGTCAAAAACATAACATCATTAGAAATAAATTGTGAAATGAAGATTTTTACAATATACTATGACATTAGAAGCTTTGGCGTTTTATACATATATATATATATATATATATATATATATATATATATATATATATATATATATATATATATATATATATATATATATATATATATATATCGATCTTATATACATATATATAAGATCGATATAAAAACTCTGACCTGAACGATGATGATGATGATTAATAATATGCTGCTGCGTCACAGTGTCACCAGTAATTTACGTCCTTATCAAAGAATGATCCACAGCACCCTCTACTGGCTGCCACTGGGAATTGGTGACCATATTGTCTTTGTTGTCATGTTGTCTTTGTGCTGGAGTATAATTTGAAATCTTCAGTAATTTTCCAGAGCTATTTATCAGGAGCAGTTAAAGTATCTCCACTCCCAACACACACACACACACACACACACACACACACACACACACACACACACACACACACAATGACATTGTTCACCGAATAAATAATGAAATATTTGAATTATTTGCATTCTTATCTGTGCTTACCATCAGTTCTGTGGATGCAAACACCTGCAGAATAGGCAAAGCATGCAGACCTAATCAAAGGTCGAACAGGGATGTTTCACTTCTTCAGCATATCTGTTTTGTTTACTAACTATAAGACCAAAACAGTGGAATTATCATTTTACGTTTAGGTTGCCTACACGTCTAATTTAAAATCAATGTGACGACATGAAGCTTTTACAACAGAGAATGGTTTTGAGGGAAATATTTCTTGATCTTCTTCTTGGTCTCGTCATAGGTAAGACACTTTTCCTGATGCCAATGTTTTTATTCTCTGAGAAAGTGCTACCTATTTCTCCTGATTTATCCATACGGTCTCTTTACACCAGCTGCTGCCTATTCCTGTATTCCTACCCAATGTATGAGCTGTAATGTCACAGGAGGAACGACAGCAGGTTTAAAAAAAAAAGAAAAAGAATCTCTCATTACGTATAATTATAGATAATTATAGTGTCTGGTGCAAAATTCATATGTTCCTAATGCTGCATCTTCCATTTCCATGTCCCCTGAAGTTTCAAACAATACAGCCATGTGCCTGAACAGTGAGTGCAATTCTCAGTAGTTTCCATAACTATAATTATCCCATCTTAAACTATACAGTTGAACCCTGAACCACTGGAGCATAAGTTCTGAAAAAAATACATTTTACAATGACTTTCGTCTATTACAAAAAGTTAATTTTCACTTCTTGCTATGTCTTCAAATTTAGATATGCCACAAAACTGCAGTAAAGGTAATGCTTATAACATCTGCTTTCAAAGCCATCCAATTAACAATATAACCCCTTACCGTCTTCATTAATTCTGTTCATCAGACTTTCAGGCTTCTGTCAACAGCACTGGATCAGACGCAGAGGAGGGCAAAGCCGTCACTCTCACATGTGTCCACAACCTCACTGATATCACTGTGGAGTTTGTCTGGAAGAAGGACGGGGAAGAAATCTCCAGAGGACAAAATGAAAGCCAACTGGTTCTTGAAAAGGTCTTTTCACATCACTCGGGCCAGTACACCTGCACCGTCATCAGTGTATGTGGTAGTTTTGAGTCACTGCCACATGGTGTCACTGTGAACAGTGAGTAGAAACATTTGCCTGCTTGTTGGATTTACACAGCCAAGCACAAAGCATTTGCTTTGTCTTATATAACTGAAATGAGGAATAAAGAGAAGAGCCATTCTGTTTTTTGTACACCTAACTGTTTTCACATAACAATAAATGCAACACATCTCTCAGTATATCTCCACTGTCTGTCCCTGTCTCTGTCCTCTGTGTTGTTGTGCAGACAGAGATATATTGCTGCTGATTGTCTGTGGAGTTGCAGCTTTGGTCTTGATCCTGGTAGTGTCACTAGCTCTGAAGTGGAAAGTCAGCAGGGAAAATGGTAATGCCTCGACTCTCATATCTGAACAAATCTTGTCAGATGTAAATAAAGATAGATGTACCAGAGGTTTAAGCTGCTTAATAGCAAAAAAAAAAAATCATGTGTTGTGTATATCCTGCATCTAGTGAGCCTAAAAAAAAGAGTGAAAGCAGATGTGAATGGCTTGTGCAGCTTTTTCTAAAGCCAAGCATGGAAAATGTCCTGTCCAACCAAATCCATTTTTAAAAAAAAATTCAACCTAGACTCCAGAGCAGCCTTGTGTGATTGATATCCCCCAGAAATCCTTACACATCAGCAAAAATCATGTTCCTAGATATTAACGCTCTGTTTACAGCCCATTACAAAAATGGCTGAAGCTAAAACTGATGCTTTGTTGGACCCTCTTTTTTGAATAGTAAGAACAACAAAAAACAGCCCTGAGCCAGCGAGCTGTCAGTGTTGTTGCTAAGCACAATCGCATCACAAAATGCCAGTTTAGCCCATTTAGCACATGTTTTATGAAAAATGGAGCGGGCAGAAGCTGTCAGAGATGAACTCGGCAGGCAAGAGACACGTCATCAGAAGAAATGTCTGCTGCTGCTGTATCTGATACGTGCGCTAATCCTTTATGGCGATGGGGTTTTGTTTTGTTTTTTTCAATTTCAGCACTGAAAATGTTAAACACACACATGTTCCAGCATTGAATCAATAAAACCGAAACAGTTTTTTTTTTCTCTCTGCAGCGAGACAGAGAGAGCGGATGAAGCAGAGAGCGCAGGCCGACCGTGCAGCTGCTCCTGCTCCCTTCACACCGAGACAGTCGTGATTCAGCCATTTCACATTAAAGAGAAACACACAATTGCATTAAACTGTCTGTTTGAATAATTAAACACCAAATAAAATCTCTCCACCTCTAAATCTCTTTCGTCTTCCTGGATGTGTGAGATCAGATGTGCCAAGTTAAAGTCCGGGGGAGGGCCCCCCGCCATGCATGGATTTACATCCTGATCAGGCCGCATGCATTGTAAAGCACATTATTTATGGGAAACTGCTCGCTGCGGCGGAGCAAAAAGCCTGTTCAGTGGAGGAAATGCATCTCGAAATGTTTTAATCCTGACACGGGCGCGCTCGCGCTAATCCAGCTGAATGCTCTGCTCACAGGCACACACGGCACAGGCAGCAGATAGCGGGTGACACATAAATGGATGGGCGGGATGTAAATGCTGTCCCCTCCTGACCGACAAGAGGGGCGGGTGTGGGATTGCAGCGATGGAGCGCGGACAGAAGTTGCCCGCTTCAAAAACATGACATAATCCCTTGAAGTGAAGTCCGCCCGGCAACACGCTCCACAGAACATTATTGTTTTTCTCACATCATGAGCATTTTTTTCCCCCCGTCAGCCTTTCTGATAAAAATGCTGCCGGCCAGTAAAGTGTAAAGTGAAAAATGTTGTGAGAGTGTGTGAGGGAGGGCCGTCTATTGAGTTTCCTCCTAGAGCAGGTGGCAAAGGGATAATCCACGTAAAGCCACGGCAAACTGGAGATGGAGGGACGGACGGAGGAGGTGGGGGTGGTGGAGTGGCCTTTGCATGGATGACAAGGGCTAATTCTGGCCTCCTAATCCCACACCCAACCATCCACCCTCCCCCTCTTCTTCCTGCCGGCTAACTTTGCCAGTAAGAAGCAACTGACGCCCAGGTGGACGTTGCTATCACAGATACGCTTCGTCCGTGACCCCGCCGGCAGGAAGAGGACTGAAGAAAAAAGGAAAAAAAAAAAAATACACACTACTCGGGTTGCCGGCGCCGTCTTCTGAGCAAACTAACCTGGGCGACCCCAGATAGCTGACACACCTGTGAGAGCTTCACTGGAGAATGTAGCAGCAGCTCGCTAGCCAAGCCACAGGAAACACGCCACCATGGGAGAAGCTCAAAAGGTAAATGACCTGATGGTTGAAAGGCAGGACTTAAATGAATGGCATAGAAAACGTTGGTAGCCTGGTAGAAGCATTTGGAAATTGATTTTAACTGCAGACAATACGCTTCACCTTGTGTTCCTCATGCAATCCGTCTCCTGGTCATTATTGATCATTATTAGTGTAGATTTTATTAAATCAAACCTTTGGTGTCATCTGATTCCACTCAATCAAATGTATATTGTGTGTGCCTGTGTTTATATTGTCCATACCTAATCAGTAAATCAACATCATATTTCAGGCCGCAGCTGCTTCTGTCGGCTGTTTGGCAGTCAGCGGCTGATTCCGCACTGCTTCGGGCGATTCACATCAGACAGTCTGCATCAGCGTAGCGCCGGTGACAAATGACCTTTTTTGCTCTAAATGAAGCGAGCAGCGGAATTCGTTTTCAGAACGGGGTTAAGAGCTATCATTAGCCCCCGAGACAGAGGGCTGGAGATTGGCAAGTGGGTGGAGCCAAGCATTGCGTCGGCGTCAAAGACCTCAAATCAGGAGGAGGTCGTTGGGTGTGATTATGAATTTTCTGTGACTTTAAAAGCAGCAAAAAGGAAGGTTACTGAAGTCCAGTGTGCCGTTAGCACAAAATAGTGAATAAAGCATGAGTCAAAAGGCTGTTGCACTGGTTGTTGCACATATGCAAAAAGCTGTGCACCCTGTTAACACTCTGGCCATGTCCTCCGTCCCTTCACCTCCGCCCAGGGCTTACTCTCTGTCATTGAGAAGCTGAAGGGAACCACAGAGCAGGAGGTCAGGATAGTGCTGCTGGGGTTGGACAACGCCGGGAAGACCACCCTGCTGAAGAGCCTCGCCTCCGAGGACGTCAACACCATCACACCGACACAGGTGAGAAGGGGGGGGAGCGTCAAAAGTTGAACAAACAAAAAACAAGAAATGCAAAATAACAAACACGTGGGATGACCTCGCTAGCCACAGTCATGTTGTTTGCAGCTGCAGCCAGAGTCATTTCCTGTTTCTTTTCAGTCTTTCTTTCTCTTCCCCCTGGCTTCAATAATCTGGGGAACTGGAGAAAACAGACTGTAGCCGTCTGTTGGAGCCTTTTCACTCTTTTGTGCGACGCTGGGTTCCCTTGTGTTTGAACGAGGTGGCTGCACGGCTTTCTTTTTCTTTTTCATATGCCATGAAAAGGCAGCATTATAGCAGGCAGGAGGATTGCATCTAATCTTTGGAGACCAGCTGGACCTGTGCACGCTCGCTCCTGTTGGCAGCGACAACCCCGATCACCTTTGCATCTCCGCCGCCACTGTCACACTGTATAACACGACTGATCCGCCTTTGTGCAAGAAGTTCTTTTTGCCCCGTCCTGTAAAAAAAAAAGAAAAAAAGGGAGAAATATTCAGAGAGACGGGCTTTTCAAGTAGCTCAGATGTGACGGAGCTGATTTCCTACTGCTGGATCTCTCCGGCACTTTTAGCGCCATCGTCTCACCTCTGATATGATTATATAGAACCGTCGTGTGACGTTCGCCGGAGACGGCGGGGTGACAGGTTCGCGTTTCTGCGGCAACAGCCAGTCGCTGTAAAGCTGAACGAGACCTGACACATAAACACAGAGACGGCGCTTGATCCCTCCAGTCTTATCCTCAGATTTGCTTCTCAACTGACCCTCAGGATAAAGCAGTTATACAACCGGGGCGACTGGAACAGAAAAAGCTGCTGCCTTATGAAAAACGCCTGTGGATTAACACCGAGAGCATTTCCGCTCGAACCGCCCCGTGCGCCTGCTGAAACATAACAAGGTTAATGTAGAGTGGAAGCAGCGCGCGCACACACACACACTCATACACTCACACACAAACACACACACACACACACACACGCTGAAATAAAACAGCTATGAGTCACCGAGTGAGCATTTTAAAGGTTCCGGGTCGGCGTTTCCTCAGGATTTTCTCTGCAGAATGTGTACATACAACAAAGTGTGACCTTTGACCTTTGTGGCCCACCCCAGGGCTTCAACATCAAGAGCGTCGCCTCCCACGGCATGAAGCTCAATGTCTGGGACATCGGAGGACAGAGGAAGATCAGGCCCTTCTGGAAAAAGTACCTCGAAAACACAGACCTGCTGGTGAGTCACCTCGGGCTCGGCCATAAATCACTCTGAATGCGTATTTTACGTGCAAAACATCCGTGATTTGGAAAGGCAAAGCCGAATGTCCTCATTCAGGACTCACCATCACCACAACTGTCTACTGCTGCATCTCCTGAATTTGCTTTTTCCATTGAAACTGTCTTCTGACAGCAGTAAGAGCTATTCTCTGTCCCTATTTATTTACTTCTATGCGGCACAGCACAGTTAACAAATCTTGTGCGAAAATATTTTGTCCTAAAAGATAAATAATATAGAGTGCAGAAGATGCAGAGCCAAAGAGGGCTTATTTGTAGCCTCCACCTTGCACAAGGAAAAAGATGTAAAAAAAAAAGAAGATGAAAATAAAGATGAAATCAAAACAAAAAATCTAAACACCAGATAAGAAACCAACAAATATACCAATTTGTCTTGCATTAATGCGCTTGTTTTTCCAGATTTACGTCATCGACAGTGCAGACAAGAAGCGGTTCGAGGAGACGGGCCTGGTGAGCTTGATGCATAGTTGTCACTGTCTGCGAGACAATTCGCTCTGACAAGACCAATGAATGTAATTCTATTAGCGTCTATGCATTTCCTTGATCATCCGTCACCTCGCCCGCCGCCGCGCGTGTGTGTGTGTGTATGTGTGTGTGTGTGTGTGTGTGTGTGTGTGTGTGTGTGTGTGTGTGTGTGTGTGAGCAGGAGCTGTCAGAGCTGGTCGATGAGGAGAATCTCAAAGGAGTTCCGGTGCTCATCTTTGCCAACAAGCAGGATCTGGCCACGGCGTCACCGGCCAGTGAGATCGCAGAGGGACTCAACCTGCACACGTACCGGGACCGCGAGTGGCAGATCCAGGCCTGCTCAGCCGTGTCTGGGGAAGGAGTTCAGGTCTGAGCTTTGATTTTATTCCTTTCTCATTCAGACCGAAGCCAATTAGCAGCATCAAACCGGCCCGGCCTCCTCCTCCTCACCGCTCGGCGCTCATTCTTCGTCTGAACTGGCTGCTTGTCAGCTCTGCTTTTATCCAGCCACCTCTTTCACCCCCTTGCACCTCCCCATGTTGTCGACTCTTCTCTCAGCCGTTCTGAAATTCTCTTTATCATCCCGGCAGGATGGCATGAACTGGATCTGCAACAATATTGTGAATAGGAAGAAATAAACCTTCGTCAAGAAGAAACGGCTCAGACGGAGAAACTGCTCAGACAGAGAAGCGGCACGACGCAACAAAGTCCAAACGCTTTTTGGAAAGATCCTTTTGTTTTTAACGTTTGTGTATGTTTTAATGACTATTTTGCAACGTGTAGGTAACCGAAAAGGCAGAATTTTGCGAAATGGAGTAAATTTGCCACTCCCCCCCCCCCCCCCCCCATCCTAAAACGTCCTGGTTTCCTTTGTCTGATGAATTGTGATTTGTGTGTGCGTTCTTAAAAAGTGAGAGAAAAAAAAACATCTGAGTGTGTAGTTACATAGTTCCAAGTGTCAGTCACATAGACGCCTGTTCAGTGTGAGTGTTCAGTATGTGTTCTGAAGTTTTTGACAAATAAAAAAAAAGAAATTAGACTACAACCAAATTTTTTTCCTTTTTGCTTCCAGTCACCTAGTTTTAGTCGACGACTCGCAAACAATGGCGCATTAGCGTCTAAGTAAGTGGAGTTAAAACCTTCCGAGCTCCAGACAGAAACGGAGCAAACGCACGGCGCTCCGGGTAACACGGCGAACAATAACGAGCGGATCCGCTCCTGCTCGGCTGTCAGCCCGCTTTATTTCCTCGAGCACTTACATTCCGCGGCGAGGGAGAGGGAGACTAATTGAAAGCAAGAGCGCGCGAGAGAGGAGGCAGTTTACAATTATACACCAGCGTGGAAGACAAAGATATCAAATCTTCAAGGCGCGGCAGAACAAGCAGGGCAGGAAATTGCACGCAGAGAGGGAGGGGTTGGGCGGTGGCGGGGGGCCTGCAATTTACAGCGGGGAGACTTTTCCCCCCTCCGAAAACGTTTGTTTTATATGTTAATTCGGCCGCTATTGCGTTGTACACAGTCTCCCTGGGAATGTCGCGTGTTTGTCTGCGCTTGTCAGCACCTCTCTTCAAAGAGCTCGTCGGCTCAGTTTCATAGTTCTGTGAGCAATGTGGGCTCCCTCCCTCTCGTTCAACGCGAGAGTCAATGAAATTTTGTTTTCTCTGTAATTAAAAACTAAAGCTGTCTCTATGTGATGACTCTGTGACATCACACATGGCGATGATGTCACACCGATACATCTCCCAAGTTTGCCGGCAGTCTGATCAGCCCTCTGAGAGCACCTTGCACATAAAGCCTTTTTAAGGCCCAACCAAGCATCCAGAAACCACAAAATATTTTTTAATGGTCCTCTGGAGCTTTTTGGTTGTAGAATTCAGTTATGATACACTGGAGTCCTACAGAGGAATTTGGAAACTGTGTGTGGGAGCTTTAAAATAAAATCATGTACTTTTTTTGTTGCCTGCAAATAAAAAACATTAAATTAAGATTTATAGTGAATTTCCCCTAGATGCATGTGGAATGTGGGTGGTGGAATGCACTGAACCACCTTGCGGCTCTTTATGCATGTCTTTTAGATGAACCTCAGTCGCGTTTCTCTCTGTTCTCCCAGCTGCAGTCGGCACTAATGGGTTTTTTTTGTGCCTATTGTCTGCAGCTGTAATTAACCATCTGAAAGTGCTCAGAAATCCCATTAGCTTTGTTGCACGTCCTCCTCGACACGCAGTCGCACTCATGAATATGTATTTATTTACGGAAGGCTTCAGAGAAAAGCGCCGCGGCTCCTTCACGTTGACAAAACGAAGAGGCCCTCCTTTTTTGTTTTTCTTCGAACTGCATCTGGAAGTTGCCGCATATCTCCTTCCAACGTTCCCTGACATGGACGGGGGCACAGTAGGGGGTGGCGAGGCTAATGACAACTTGTTCTGGAGGATCCTCGGCGCTCTTCAAAGGAGGCCCGGAGACAGTCTGGAGGCGTCAGAGTTCCTTTCTCGTAACCATGATGAGTTTTTTGTTCCCCGTTTGTGTTCCTTCGACAGCAGCGTTGAAACGCGGAGCACAATGACAATCTCGCTGATCACTCCGACACTCGTCGCCCGCCTCGGCCCGGGCGTTGCCACAGCAACCCTCTCCTCTGCCACCGCTGTCATTGGCGGTCCATCAAGCGGCTCTCGCCCGGAGCCTCCTCTCTAGTCCTCCATTTCTTTTCATTTCCCCGGGCTGCGCTCATCAAAGGAACTGTGAGGAGTCCCGCTCAGAGAGGCTGCTCATCAACAGGTAGGAACAAAAGGAGCAGGCGGCGTCGGCTTGTCTGTCAGGATAATTAACCCCCTCGCTTGATGCCGCGAAAATGAACATTTGCAAATTTCATATCTAAAGCTGCACAGAAAAGTGCAGCTTTCGGGGCTGTCTTTTGTTTTTTAAGTCGCTGGCAGATGAATAGTCGCACTTTGCGAGTGTTACCGAATGATAATTAATAAATGAGCTCAAGCAAAAGAAAAAGTTTTTTTTTCCTCTCTGCTTACAGCTGCAACGGATTATACACAAGCATTGGGTGGAAACATCCTCCTACCATGCAAAACGCCACCCGCCTGGCCTCCATCAGGCCACTGTTGCCCACAGAGAGCTCCGCCCTCCTGGCTGCCAACACCACCACCACCACACCCACCACCTCCACTGAGCTGCTGCCGTTATGGGAGGAGCTGTCCACCGTTACCGTCATCGTCATTTTCAGTTCGGCCTGCTTCCTGCTCCTGCTCGCCCTCTCGTACACCTTCTGCTTTCACTGCTCCATCGCTTCAGTTCCTAAAGACTTGCGCACCGCCAACGTAAGCCACATGGAGCGCGAGGACGCCACCTATAGGTGCAGTTCCCCAGAGGGAAATGTTGTGTGAGGAAAGCTGAGTCAGGAATGGTTGATATCCATCAATGGTTTTTTTTTGTGTTTGTTTTAAGTGATGCCCTCATGTCACCGCTCGTTTTCCTGACGTTTTCAGTTCTGATCTGCTTTCATTTTAGCGTTGTATCCGTGTGACGCGGCGTTACTCAAATCGAAAGGTACAACTCAATAAATCACAGTGAATATGAGCTATGAAAGTAAATAAAATGAGGTCAGAGGAATATGTTTCATGTGAGCGGCACGAGGACGCAACCAACGTGTGCCATCAGCCGTGAAGAATTGTTTTCAATAAAGTGAGAAGTCCTTGCAAACGCGTGGATGTGACAAGCAACGGCTGTCAGCGGCGGGGAAACAACAGTGACGCCACGGCTCAGCACTCATCAGGCTTTATTTCCACAGAGGTGACAGGCGTTTTACATCATCCTGCGGCTGTGATTATACGTGGAACTTGAGCAGGAAGCGGGGCACTTCAGACGGGCAAGACAGAGGAGAGGGGTGCAGGAGGCGGGGAAGGGCATAAAAGAGGTCGCGGGAAGGGCAGTGGGAGGGGCCGGGGGCGTGGCTTCTACAGGGGATCAAATCTATAAGGTGCGGCAGAACATACAATGCAGGAGGAAACTTGGCTTGTGTCCGGCTGAAAACACAGGCAGTGATGCTAAAACTAGTCACATGACGACTAAGGCGGCAAAGTTCTAGCGGCGGGCTGCTTTGCGGGCAGGAGTGCGGATATTGATTTGTTCGCTCTGAGAGCTTTTAAAACTCCGGGGCATCTCTTCAGATGAACGGCGACGGCCGCAATTGATTCCGCTATTGTCGGAGTTGAATGGACATTGACGGTACATCAAAACCCTGCAACGCTTCACAAAATTCCTGGCATTACAGACTAGCGGCTGCGCTAACGACACATGAGCAGAAAGAGTCTGATAAATGAATAACCATAAACAAAAAAAACAAAATAAATCTACTTTCAATCCTGAATTTCAGTCTCACAATAAATCCTGCCAACTATATGAAAAGCGCTTTACAAACAAGAAAATGAGCTGCTATCAGCGTCACGGCCTTAAGACAGCGAGCACATGGCACTCTTGGAGCAGCGGGAGTCGCAAGAGCCCTCGCTGGAGTCCATCATGGAGCCTCTGCCGTCAGATTCAGGGGAGTCCAGCTCCAGGTGAGGGTCCTGCAGGTCGTCCTGCAAGGCGTCCTTGTAGTGGGACTGTGGAGGGGAAAAGAAGAAGGAGATCATCATCATTGTGTACAGCTAATGATAACAGAATTATGGTGGAGATTATAGTTAGACGCTAAATTTACATTTAAGATTTTGAAGAAATCCTGGAACTCACCTTATGAACCGACATCTCCTCCACCCGGCACTCTTCCATGGACTCCTCCAGAGAATGGCCGGAAATCTCCATCTTCATCCGATGAGAGTGAATGGACTTGACGTCGTCTTCGTCCTCCCCGGCCATCGCAGGGAAAATCTGGAGGGAGGAAAGAGTCAGAAGAGGTTTAGAAAAAGTCAGAGACAGATTTTGAGTTTGATTTGATTGAAAATGTCTTCTTCTTCTTCTTTTTTTTACCAGCCCCTCGTCTTCCTCCACAGTCTCCGGGCTAGAGATGGTGGCCTTGCTGATGGCCTTACTGATGGTCTGGGTCTCGAACTGAGGACACGCCGCCTGAGCGTTCCCGTCTTTGTCCCTCTTTCCTTTCAGCCAGTATGTTTCGATCTCAACATTGCCCTGGAAATCAGACAGATCAAAGGGTGAAGGAGGGAGTTTGGCTTCATTCGCTGGAGTGGCGATTGTGAATGCAGCAGATGAAATGAGACGTGTTGCTCACTGTGTTGAAGCCAGGGTGTAAAGGGGAAAGCAAACCGATGTTCAGGCCGCGGTGAGTGGCTCTCAATTTTGAATGTACTGAATAACCAGGGCCAAGACATCCTGACTTCTTAAAATGCTAAAAGTGAAACATTAACTGTGGCTTGAAATGATTTAACCTGTCAATCAAATACCCTGAGAGGTTTTATTGTTTGAATATGAGTCGAACGCCACGATGCCCTCGACCCTGATTCATTTATACACACGCCTTGCAATCAATGTGCCATTCAAGCCTCAGTGTTTGCTCCTGAGCGCGACACGCGTGAAGTGGAGCCACTCGGGCGCTTCCAAACGCAGCTCTGACGTCACCGTCTGGTGGCGCACGCGCTGCACACCAATTGTGTTAAAACGTGACTGTGTGACGACTTTACGACTTTGAAAGGCCACAATTTTGGATGTGGGAGAGCGCTGCTGCTGCTGCTGCTGCTGCTGCTGCTGCTGCTGCGTTAAACCCTTAACCTTGATGGTGATGATGCCTCTCCTTTCAAAAATGAAGTGACTTCCTTTCAGGTGCTCATAGGTGGCGCTGCTCAGCTGAATGTGCATCTCCTGCAGAGGATGCAACAAGCAAAAAGTCGCAAAAAGATTCCAACAAACAGCCACATGTATGTTCTAAATAAAAAGTCTCATTTCATTTCTTTTTACCAGACCTTTCCGTTGCTTTCCATGGCGGACGCAGTGTGGACCGTGTCACCGTGCAGGCCGTAGCGCGGCATCTTGTGTCCCACCACACCTGCCACCACCATCCCAGAGTGGATCCCTGCAAGCCAGGACAGCAGGTCGCTAAAACATCAGGGAGGGAAAAAAATAATCGGGAGGAAAGGAATTCCACCCACCAACACGGATCTGTATGTTGTTGCCGTTCGAGGGGTCTTTGAGGTGGTCGATGGAGCGCACCATGTCCAGGGCCATGTCGCAGATGTTGTGGGCGTGGTATTTTGTCTTCTCCGGCGCACCTGCGACCACCATGTAGGCGTCTCCGATGGTCTCGACCTGCGGGAAGTCAGAAATTGCCCTTGTGTGCGCGTCTTGGCACAGCAAAGCGCCTCGACACACGAGAAGGAAAGAAAGAAACACAAAAAAAAAAAGACGCACCTTGAAGACGCGGTGCTTCTCGCTGAGCGTGTCAAACAGCGTATACATGGTGTTGAGCATGGACACCACCTGCATCGGGGTGATGTGGCTGCAGATGCGGGTGAATCCCACCACGTCGCTGAAGAGAATGGTCACGTCTGGAAACACCTGGGAGGACAGAGGCGAGGGAATTAGAGGGACCTCCAGCAGGAACACAGATGCCAAGTGCTGCTGAGCATCTGTATTCTGCAAAACACAGACCTGCTTGGCATCCAAAGATGCTTTTTATTTAAATATGGGTGAAAGATTTTTTTTTAATGCACAGCATAAGCCTACGGATAATAAATACACCCAAATGCTAATCTGTCTTTTTGAAGGTAATGGCAGCACTTTGACTGCACACTGATTCATCTCAACTGGTCCTTAAGCGCAAGTTTTGCTTTTCACAGTTGTACTTTACACCTCGCAAGTGTTGACAGCTGGCTCTCCCTTGCGCAGCCTTTTAGCCACAGGCTTGGGAATCATTCTGTAGAGAAGGTCATCTGTCTTCTTCATCTCGTAGTCCAGCATCTTCATGCTCTCTTCCAGCTTACTGGACTTCTTTTGCTCCTGCACTCAGAGAGAACAGGCAAGGGGTGAGAACGAACTGTGCACTCTGCCATCTCAGTGGCTGAGTTGGGCGTGGGAGGGGGGGCAAAGGGGAGGGAGCGGGGTGAAGCTCTCGGCCGCCTAAGAGCTTTCAGCGGAACTTTGCATAATGCATAGTGACAAAAGGACCGATCACACATCCTTTTAGGAAAAATAAATAAATAAATAAATAAATAAATAAATAAGAGTGGCTGCACAGCAGAGTGGAGTGAACCTGTATGAGAGCTCTCTTCAGCTCCTCTGACTGCTGTGTGCCTGCCAGCACCAAGTCTCTGCTGGAGTCGTGCATGCTCAGGTCATTGATGTACAGACCGGTTTTAAACATGGCGCTAAGGCTCTCCATCCTAGACACACACCAACACACACACACACACACACACACACACACACACACACACACACACACACATAAACAACAGCAATACAAAGAACAGCAGGGATACAATGCACATTTTAACGTTTAATGTTTATATTCTTTGCACAGCACGTTATTACCGAAGATAATGTGATGTGATATTTAATGTTCCCATGGCTTTGTCTGTACGTACATCGACATTCATTTACAAAGGGAAGAAAAAAAGTTTTAGAGAAGCATGGAGCTGTTTTGGTAATGCGCTCTGTGGAAAACACTCTCGCTTGCAAATGGGTTCCCATTATGCTCACAAGAGCTGCGCTGTCTGATTACAAGCTAATTAGCAGCTCATTTCATGCATGCTAAGTGCTGTTAGGACGGGCCCCACGATTTGATTCACTGCCCAGGCTTTTATTTGCAGCAGCATAATTCAGTTTGGCTCTCGCTGCTTTTTAAAATGTTTTAGTTTTCTACTTCAGCAGTTTAATAAAGATGCGCCTATGGCTGTGTGTTTGTGTGTTTGTGTTTGTGTATGTGTGTGTGTGTGTGTGCGCGCGCGTGTGTGTGCGTGTGTGTTTTCAGGCCCTACACAGGGGTTCCCAGGAAGATGATGGACTCCCACTCCGGCATGTATCTCATTTGTCCTTTCAGTTTCAGGCAGCGGCTTCCATCGCCCCAGCTCTCCATTGCGTTAGCGCTGTTGCCATCTGGAAGAGGAGCATATTGAAGTTTTAACAGGCCACATCTCCACAGTCAACTGCTGTGTGTTGATAAATTTGCACTTGTGCTTGTGTGGAGCATCAGCACCCAGTTGAAGGCAATTGTGTAACATTTAAGCTCTATAATATATGTTAAAGTGTAACACTTGAATGTCTAGATTATTACTGTGTATTGTGAAGTTTATGACAGAAATGGCCAGTTTTTACAGTTGGGAAAGGTTTTTGTTCTATTGAGTCGTTTGTTGTAGTGCTTATTCTTAAGTGTCCAGCCTTTGTCAACCTTTGTAATCATCTCCAATGATGGACTGGAAAGCCATGAGCTCCACGTCAACGTCTGCGGAGCGGTTGGGATTCTCATAGTCAGAATCTGTGGGAAACAAAACTTCAAGTCATCCTGTCTCAGCTTGAGCCTCACTAAATTTAATCCATTTTGAAAGGTGCACTTGCACTGCAAACCTTCTATCTCCCTCTTCTGGCAGTGAGGGTAATTACAAAAAGCACGGTGCCTGGCTGTGCCCAGGGTTCTAGCAAACGGGTGCAAGCATGCAGCCTCTACTGCTATGATCACACGTGTGAAGTTCCTTGTGGGTCAACACGAGTTCATATAATAATCTTTTTGAACATAAATGTGGCATCATTCCTTTTCCGGGAAACTGCCTCAGCAGCACTCTCACTTCCTCTGAACTTCTGAACTTCCTCTCTACACGCTAGTCTGTTTGAAACAAGTCATCCTTTTCATGCGATATTGCGGCAAGATTCCAAACAGCATGTAAGTGGGGGACAATGTGTGGCTGGGGCTGAGATGACTATCAGACGTAAACAGGAAATGTTCCCATTCTGTCCTTCAGCAGTAAACATCTGGGTATCGTCTTCCGGTTGATTCATTGAGTTACTGCTTTATCAGGTCCTATTCCTCTTGCCATCTGATTAAAGGAGCTTTTACTTAGAGGAGACTCATATCGTGCCTGGCTTCATGTTCCATAATCCTGATAAAAACTAAAAAATGCGTGTTGCTTGCAAAGAACGTAAAGACTTTGTCAGATTAATCCGGCCATAAATCCTGCACGGGTCTTGCTTCAGAATGGTAATACTGCATCTGTGTTCTTATCATGACCAGCCGAATCGGCATTGTCGGTTGTTTATACCTCATATGTTGACAGCTGTTGATGCGGTGAAGTGTGTTACTTGTGTTTCACAAGTGGTGAGCACAAAAAGCCAATTTTTCTAAATCTTTTTTAGTTTTCACCAAGCTCAAACATCTATTCTTCAGCACACCAACCGGTGACGTCTAGTGCAACTAACTGCAAAGAAACCGTTCAGGGCACCAAGCCAGCGAGTCCTTGACCGCCGGGAACACACCCCTGCGAGAGTTTGCATGTCTGCTTCCACTCTTACTCTGGACTCGGTTGTGGAGGTTCCTCTCCCTCTTCACGGGCTCCTTGGACATGATCTCAAACAGGTTGTTGGGGTGGGAGATGATCTGTGCGCACAATCAAAGGTAAAGTCTTAACGAGCGTTGTGTTATAGCAGAGACGCGTGGGTTTGTCAAGGAGGCCTTGCCATGTTCCAGGTGAACTCCACCAGGGGGCGGGCCAGCAAGAAGGCGTCGCCGATCTTCTTGCCATCCAGATCAGGGAAGACTGTGGCCAGGCCGGAGCCGACGTTGTGCACTACCATGTCCTAGAGTAAAGAGAGGAAGAGAAGACAGACAGACATTTCAAACGAACCTTCGACCAACCAGTTGTTCTTTGAGTGACTAGGAATACGAGCTTAGCGTGACATTACCTGTCTGAAGACGATGTTGAAGGGGAAAACCTCAAAGAAGAAGTCCGAGGTGATGGGCAGAATCTCCTGCTCTTCTTCGTCCTCCTTCATGATGTAGCGGTAGGCTGAGTTGTCAAAGTTCAGCCTGCAAAGACACAAATATGTTTTTATTTAAACACAGGGCAAAAATCTTCAACGTTGACCTGCTCAGATCTTTGACTGGAAGTCATTTCAATTGTTACTATGAGGGGTTATATGTTTTCATCTTTTCTTTGTGGCGAATAATTCAACCTTGTCTGTTTTTGAATAATGACTCATTTTAGGCATTTTAAGCTCAAGCGAAAAGCTGTTTTGTAGAAGGTCACAAGCCAAAATGGTGCGCAGCTGCAGTGCATAAAGCAAAAATAGTTTTTCTTTCTTCTTTTCTCTCTTTGTAAGTCCCATTTTAGATCTTTATTTGTCATTCCTGACTCATCGGAAGCAGCCTTGTCAAATCTACATCTCTAGAAAGCAGAATATTTAGACCTTCTCACGTCTAAACAGGTCTTCATGTTCAAATGGAATCATGGTTGGTAACTTGTGAGTGCAAGGCTACCTGAGCCCTTTGTGACATCACAAAAGGCCAATTTCCACAACCGTGTATTTTACCATGCACTCTCTGCAGAGGGCTGCGCAGCAGAAGAAGCAAAGTACTTTGGACTTTCAACAAAAAACCATGTGCAGTGTGGTGAAAGTGCTCAGTTCCCGCCTGGCGGCTGTGGATGTCGGTACCTCATGGTGACGTGGGAGTAGTCGCCAACCATCTGCTCAGACAGCACCTCCACATGGATGTCGGTGTCGTAGAACTGCTTGCCCATCTGTCGCAGCTGCCCCATGGCGTAGTGCAGGTAGCCTTTGCGCTTGCTCCTGCAGGCCGAGGAAGGGGGGGAACGATCACATTATCACATCACCACGCAGTCACATTCCACACTTTTCTTCTGTTTTCCCTTCCCAACTATTCCCAGCCTCCTCTTTCTCCTCCTCCTCCTCTATCTTGCCTCAGACCTGTAGTGGAGGGTGACTCCGGTGGCCGACTCCTCCTGGCAGAAGAAGGTGGGTGGCTGCACCTTGGGGTAGCTGAAGCGCAGGTACTCATGCAGGTTGTCGAGCCCGTTGACGAAGTCGCGCACGTGGCGGCCGAGCACCTAGAGTTTGAAAATTTAAAGATTCAGACATTCAGGGGGGAAAATTCTTGCGATTCCTATTTTTAGGAACATTCTGCTGAATCTGTACCACAATTCCATTATACTCATCAGAAACAGTTACAGAGCTATAATTTCTTATGTAACTGTGGAAAAAACAAACCCACTGGAATCTGGAGAATTAAGTCACTGAGGAGTTTGTTTGACTTGAGGATACGCCTGATGTAATAAATTCATGAGAAAGCATATTAGGTGATAACTGATGACTATACCAGAAAATATTACCTTACTATTTTATACATTTTTCATTATTTTATAACATGGACCTGCACCATTAAAATGCACCAGACGTTTTAAGTGTGATTGAAACTGCTCACAACACTTAGACGTGTAGGATATCTTTCTCTGATTCTCTGATTTTGACAATAATTTACACCTTTTTCAACTGTCTATGGTTTCTTTAAAAAAATTAAACCAAAGCAGCATCACTAGCAAAATGTCCAAAGACAGATAAAATGGGCCAAAACAATAAATTTAAAAAAAATAATGCATTTACCAACACACAGATAAAGAAAGTGAGCATCAACAGTTTCAGTCATGGCTTTTCTTTCTTTCACCTTGAGAATTCTGTCATATCCGTATTTTCCAACAAAGCCCAGGAAGTAGACGCCCCAAGAGTTCATCAGCTCATTGTAGGGGGTCCCTGTCACTCCGCTGGCTGCCTTGGCAATACGGGGTATCACACTCTCGCTGTACACCTGCTCACATGCAGTGGGGGGGTTAAACACGTTTTGATGTCGAGGACTGCAAAAGGGTTTTAATAGCAAAGCAATGACGGTTAAGCAACACTGCAGTTCGCCACAAGACCAGCGTACCTGGTGGGTGACGAAGGAGTGCAGCCTGACGTCGGCTCTCTCCCTCACTAGCTTCCACACGTCGTCTCCATATGACTCCTTGATGAAATCGTGGAGGCTCTCACACAGCAGTCCGTACATCTTGTCTCTGTGGGTTGAAACTCAAGCTGAGGTTCCAATACTCCTCCTGAGGGCTCCTGCAAGCCGATTTAATAGGGGAAAAAAAAGAAAAGGAAAACTAGAAAAGCACTCGCAATGACAAAAATTTTTTGTCCACACCGCAGAAGAAATGTTAATGTGTTTAGCTCCCAGTGTGAACCTGTTAGACGCCGGCAGCTAAACGCCTTGTTTTGGTCCTGCTCCTGACGATGCCTGCGAGGCTTTTGAACTTGCTCCAGTCAGCGGGAGGGGGCCACATTAAGGTTTCATCTGAAAGCCACCGATGCCAACAGTTTTAAAGCTGTGCCAGTTGCACAAGCCCTTGGATCTGAAGCCTCGGCCTCTATTGTCAAGGTGTCAGCTGTCAGGACCTGGTGGCCGTGCACCTCTCTCCATGTGACAGGAACACACCGCCGAGGCCGCCTCTCAAACACAGATGACACCAGTCACGGGAATTGGTTTCCGATCTCGTGGTCTCGTCGCTGTTCTTTCCAGGGAACCCACTCCAAACCGAGAGCAGGATGCATTTCCTAATGTGCTTGTAATGAATGTAATACATAACGTGCTTCTAAACAAGTTGGACGGCTGTAATCAATGCAGCATCACAGGCTAAAACAATTTGTGAAAAAGAGCTGGCTAATCTCCTCTGGTCTGCGTTTATAAATCAAATCTGCCCATGCTGGCAAACAGAACCCTCCAAAACAAGTCCCCTCCAAAAAAAAAACCCACAGCAGCTATTTGATTTGTGTGTCTGCAGATGATTTTCTGTGACTATGGATGACGCTTCACTTTCTCTCAGTGGCCTGGAGGCTTCCCGCTGTGGAATAGAGGCATTATGGAGCGCTGCAAAATCGATATCCAATCTCAGCAGGGATAGGGAAAACATTTTTTAGCCCCTCAAGGCTCGCGCTGTGCTCGATAAATTGATTCGAGTAAAAAAAAAAATGTGGGGGGAAACAGCTTGATAAGGACTACACCGAGCTCAGAAGAGGGCAGCCGAACGTAAATTGAAAGGGCATATCTTCGAGTCGCACAAAAGTCGGCTGGAAAACATGAAAACTCACAAGCAAGACCATTTCATCGCCATATATTACGGGTGTCTGGCAGCTAAGCCGCTGAGGAGCAAGGCTGTAATCAGTGTGGAGGCAAGGGGGACGCTGAAGGTCTGCCGCCGTCAAGTGTGGAAGAACAAACTTCCACCGAGTTTAACCTTTGACCTCGCTGAATCACAACCTCTGAACACAGTGACCCCATCAATTTTACAGCTGCTGTTGTAAAACTGTCTTTACATTAATGGGAAACATGTGTTTGTGTGTGTGCACGTGCGTGTGTGTGTGTGTGTGGGTGCGTGTGTGTTTGTGTGTGTGTGTGTGAGAGAGAGCAATGGTCCATTTACGGCAGAGAAGTACCAGAGCACTTATACCGGAGGGGAAAAGACAGACAAAAAAAAAAAAAAGACACTCTGTGAGTGAGTGTGTGTGTGTGTGCGTGTGCGTGTGTGTGTGTTTTGCGTGTGCAGCTGTGGAAGTTTGGTCTCTCTGAGAGGTCAGTGTCACTGTCTCAACAGCAGCTGTTACAATGCAGCTGTACACATGCACACGCCACTGCACACGCATGCACACACAAACACGCACACACACATACACTCAGAGGCACACACACACACACACACACGGGCAGGATCAGACTCCTATTATCAAAAAGCCTTGAGGTCGGGACGTAAATCTGACAGTTAAAGCTTCCCCTACCCTTTAATCGCCCCTTTATACCCCTCCCACCCCCACCCCCCACCCCCCACCCAAACAACCCCTCCCCCACCCATCCATCCTCACTCTCTTATCCTCCCCCCACCCCCCTCCCTCCTTGCAAAAAATAACCCAGTGAGCTCAGTGCCCGGGGCATCCTGGGATAACTTCTGCTCAGTTTGCTCCTTCCCAGCTCCAGTGCGAGGAAAGCCGCCCTGCCCTCCAGAGCAGCTCCCACAGCTCCAGGCAAACAGGACACACAGGTGAGGACTGAGTGAGAGTGGGTGTGAGCCACGGCAGAGGCCAAGGCTTTTTAATGCACAGACTGTTTAGTTGAGTGTGGTACTGTAGTAAAAAAGGAACTTTCTTGCTACTTGTATTGGACAAAAGTGACTAATGATGGGATTTTGTCAAACAAGGTGTTGAAAAAATATGTATTTTCATGAATATATGTGACTTTCAGGGTAGGATTATGATGTTGCACACAGGCACAGACGACCTGACTAAGCAGAGGATGCTGCAGGCCAGGGCTCTGTCTAAAGAGGCTAGAGGAGGTGAGTGTGGATGCATCCATTAAACTCGGATGAATTTTAAATATATTGGAATATGATGAATAAATAGAAATTCATAGAAATGCACCTGTTAATGCTGCTTGCTGCTTTAATTGCTGCATTAACAACTTGGTCTTGGCCATTGTGGGGGTTTTTTCCCTTCCTACTGACACTGCAGTAGAGTTTGCTCGCAGCCGCGGCTGTCAAATAACAATCGAACATTGAAATGTGTCCGCCGTGTGTGCACTTGCACGCCCCAAAACCCTTCAGATGTGATGGTGCATTGTTGACTATCTGCGAGGGCTCAGCAGGGTCCGTCTTAATTGGGGCGTTTGTTTTCCCACCGCTGCCCACCAGCTAGACTTTCAAATCCGAGTCCTCGAAACAAATCGAGATGTGTCTCCGCTGGCTGGATTTAGCGCCGGCTGATCAAAGACGGCCACTCAGGGGTGGCACATTCTGACACGTTTCATGTGAAGGGAAAGAGGGACAAGCGCTCTTTTGCATGTCTTTCATCTCGCGATTCTATTTATACGCTCGGTTGCCGACGCACCCCTGGACCATAACACGTACATGATGCTCCCTCTGACATCACCTCGGGGGCTATTTCAGACCGTCTGCTGTGCCATGATATAACACGAGAAGGGGACCCAAAGCGAGAACACTGCAAATACCTATTTAGTGAAGCCACGCACGCTTTGGCTGTTTTATATCAGTGCCTCTCAGCTGTTTTAAAAGTCGGCAGAAACAAGAAGATCAGAGGAGACATTAAGAATCGCCAGAGGACCTTCTTAGTCTGCGTTACTTTCCCTGCTGCTACTGAATATCTGCATGTTGCTGTTATCCTTGCCTTTGCACATTAAAAACTGTCAGAATGCATTCGTGCCTGATGCAATGTAGCATAATGACCTACAGCAAAAAAAAAAAAAAAAAATCCTTCTGAATAAATAACTTAGGAAGGCATCTTGGCTGCTCTGTGTTCTTGTGTCAGGGGGTCTGAACCTGGGGAAGAAGATCAGCGTCCCAAAAGATGTGATGATGGAGGAGCTCAACCTCACGTCCAATCGGGGCTCTCGAATGTTTTTGGAAAGACAGAAGAGAGCTGAGAGGTTCACGTTGGAGAACATTGCCAATGACGTCAACAACACCAGCAGTGTAAGGCAGGAGTTTTGTGACTTTTTTCCGAATATTCATCAGTCCTGCCAGGCTCCATTAGACAACATTTTTCTTCAGCCTTGAGTCTTGCACTTAAGTTCCTTTACAAATCAGCCTTTTCTTACATGTGATGAGGCCAGGAAGGTACTGTTGCTTGCTGCCCTTAAAAGGACAATGACATCCATCCATCCATCCATTTTCCATACCCACTTCTTCCTGAACTCAGGGTTGCGGGGAAGGACAAAAACCAAAATATAAATGGAGGACAAAGCTGTTACAGCAGCAGTTTTATCAGAATCTGATTGCATTTTCACAACAGGGGCAAGATGGAAAAAAAGGGCACTGGGGATTTTTGTCTCAAACTTGGATAGACTTTTGCATTTAAATAAATACCACAAGATGTGGTGGCAGCGACGTGTAGCTTGTAACAAATCTGATTGGTCAGCTCGAATTGGACAGACAGAAGTTTCCTTCAATCACTTTCCTAGTTTTGCCAACCATCATCCAGTGCTTTCTAATGGATCGTTACCAGATGGATACAAAAGAAAATTCTGCAACATTTCACAAGGCATGCCGAGTTAGAGCCCACTGTCTGCATTGACAAAACAACATCAATTCTAAAACCCCTCTAGAACAAATGTCTTTGCCCCGTTCCCAGGTCCATTCAGAGGTAATTCATCCCCCACAGAACATCCCACAGATGCAGACAGGCAAAGAGAACCAGGCCGTCACCATCCCGGGTAAGCACAGCCTGGTCATGAATCTTCAGAAGACTATAGCCGCGAAGGGCAGTCCCGATGTCCTCGCCCCAGGTAAATGGTGCAACCTCAAGAACGGATTATCACATGCTACCACTGGCTGTACAGGAGCTTCCCGCAGTGCCAAGCGCTACGGCAGTGCTTCAAAACTTGCCGTAAACCTTTCATCGTTCAATTTGTATTTAAAATCACACAGAGTGAACCAATTATTTTTGCCTTATCTGTGCCAAGGGAATTGGCAGTTTGCAGAAGCACTTATCTGTAGCCAAGCATTGTTGTGTTTGGCCCAACAGAAGGCAACGCTTCCAGCATGACTGACAGCGGCTGAGCTCTGTTTATCACGGTAGATTCACGCTGAGGTCTAATAATGACGACTCCTATTGCTAACAGGAGTAACATCAAAGGGATTTATGAGTGTATTAGATCGGCTTCTGCTTTGTGAAGTTATTGAGTACAGTTTATTATGAGCTCCGAAACCTAAGGAATAACAATTTCTTTTTTCTCAACACCAGACATTCTGGTCCTGCTCAGTTTGAATTTCAGTGAATTTACTCGATAGTGGAGTAATTTCTTCAAACTTTTGGGTCTTTCAGGATATTCTGGCCCTTTGAAGAATGTCCCTTGTGAGAAGTTCAACATAACAGTGATTCCTAAGTCCTACTGCTCCCCCTGGACAGAAGCTCTGGGAGGAATCGAAGAGGACCTGAATATCCAGATGCCCCCACATCAACTACAGCAAGCCAATTACAGGAGCTTCAACAGGTAAACGTTGCTAACCCCAATAAATTAGCAGGATGCACAGCTGTTGACAAGTGCTGGTCTTCAAATAGAACCACAAATGACCTAACCACGGAATCCATCTCTGTCATCTCCTCACTCGGCATCAGCCCACGTTTCCAGTTATAAAATGAATTGGAACTATCTAGCCTACGCTTCCCTGTGGTTGCGCAAAGGCTATTTTGAACCACGGCTCTTGAAAGAGGATATACTGGTGAAAGGAGAAGCCTTGAAAGACCCACCTACCAACATTTCTAACAAAACAGAATCATATTTCTTTGTGTATACCAGAAAATTAACCAGTGCAGTGGGTCTGGACGAGGTATGCCTTAGCCAGACTAAGACAAACAGAATTGATCACAAACTTCAGACACCCATTCTGGAGCTGGACCCCCTACTTGCACTCTTTAAGATTACTTTGAAAATGAATGCCTTGAAATAAATCTGGTCTCAGCAAAGGCTAAACAAGGTGGAGGGGTTAACCGCACATTTTGCTTACGTCAAACTGAATCTCAGGGGTTTACTGGGCCGGTCTTAGCATGACCAGAGTGGGCTATCATGTACCACTGCGTTCCCCTTAATGGGAAGAAGCCTGAGCCCTTGTGTATCAGGGGTCCTCTTCAGCCGGAGATATGAAACCCAACACAATCACCCTGCTCATTATAGTGTCTCCCTTCACAGGTCTGCCATGCCGTTTGGTGGAGCTATGGGTAGCAAGAGGGTAATCCCAACAATTACGCTTGAGCCAGTCGAGATCCCGAAGCTGCCCAGCACCGCTCAAAAGCCCATGTGTCCGCGGCCGAACTTCAACAGAGCACCCAGGGGATGGGGAATTGATTACAACCCTGAGTCTAATGAACTATGAAAATGGACTAATCAGCAAAGACTGTAGCACTGACCTATGTTTGCCTTTGCCTTCCACAAGAATGATCCCTGTTTATCAGGAGCATTGCCAGGGAGAAGAAAAAAAACACTATACAGCATATTAGGCGGTTTATTTCTGCTGAGTGGTTTAGAAAGCAAGGTTTATTACCATAACAGAACAAAGAACAGTTGAACTGTGGAGACCCTCTAATCGCTGTGACAATCTACCCCAAAACCATCACAGTCAGTCAATCTCATTGATGTGGTAGCAACGGAGGAAACTATGTTCTTACACAAACTGCACAGAGAAAAGAGACAAATAATGACAAAATGTCATATTTTAATGAATAATGAAAGAAACATTTAAAGAACACAGTACAATGAAGTCATTTTGCGGTGGAACGTCGGTCAAGTAAAACAAAAAAAAAAAATACTAACTAAAAATCAACATGTTTAAAAAATATTTTGCTGAGTTACAGGAGTTACACAATGTGACCAAAACTATTCTGAAAAGTACATATTACATTTCGACGGCCTTTGAAAATCATACCAGCCACACTGGAAGATAATGTCATCTTCTATGTAGCCATCCACTGTTCAGATGCTCCTCTGTATTTTTTAATATGCAAGTGCCAAATGAATCCTAAGATTGCAGTTGGTTGTCTGTTCAGACTCAGGCGGTCTTTTTCAGTTCATTTGTGATGCTGCAGGTGCCATGATGGATCAGATTTTATCCTGTGAGCAATAAACTGTTCTCTGTGCAGTGTGTCTCGCCCAGTCTTTAACTTTGACTGAACACACATGACGATGTTGGATGAGCCGGAAAGAGTGAGCACAACGTCAGTCCACTTTAGCAACTAATCACCATGACGAGCGCCGTGTGCTGCATGGGCACCCATGCGCTGAGGATCCTGTGAAGGGTAGTGGATTTGACCGGGGGGTCTCATGTTCATCGGAGGCGGCATGGGTGGAGCCATTGGGCCCATGGGGTGGAACATTGGCGGTCCGAAACCTGATTGAGGAGTTGAGTAAAGAACATCAGGATTAATCAGATGCCCGAAGAGTTTAATTAGCTAAAACCATAAAAGGACAAAATTGCAGTTCTGTCATTGTTTTACAGGAGATTATACAACATCCTGAAAAGAAGCAATTAACTTCAGTATGAGAAGACAATGACAAACATTAACACGAATAAGTAATCAGGCAGAATGAGGACATTTCAATGCACTGTCTGCCACCACATTGCAGTACGCATGTGATGAAAGCTTTGTCTATGATCTCAAAGACGCTTCACCTGGAGGTGGTGGGTTGATACCCGGAGGTGGAGGCAGAGAAATGTTCATGACAGCGGGGGAGCTGCTGGGGTCCAGGTTGAAGTAGTTTGCTGGAGCCTCTTCGTCTAAAGCTGGTGGCGGAGGGAGAGCTAAAGCACAAGAGAAAAAAGAAAGAGTTAACATCAAACTGCAAAATTGTTTTTGACCAATAGAATGTTTTAATGCTGCATGAAGAAGACTGACCTCCAGGCAATCCAGGTACAGGATCCAGCCTGGTGCCCATCTCACTGACACCGTCTTTGAGACCGTCCTTTCCTCTTGCAGCCTGGGACCTTCGAAGAACAAATAGTATTGTTATCAGTCCCATATACACATACTGCACTCACATAAAAAATGTCTGGTGACATTCGACATTTATTAAATTACTTTAAAGAGCTTTTAGTGTGCACATTCCTCCCACTTTCCAAGCGACGTTCAGACATACAAATCACCCAACAGAGCATTTGCTGAGCAAGTTATGACATGAATCGTGGGCAGCTACAAATGTCTACCTGAACAAAAAACAGTGCAGTTTGTATCCCCAGTATGCACTCTTCACTGTTTGAAGCTCAGACTGGTGATAGACACTAATGCTTCTTACCTTCCCCATTTCACAGTTAGCCTCCGCCCATTGATGATGAGCTTGTTGAAGGACTTTTCAGCAGCCATTTCAGCCGCCTGCCTTGTTGCAAACTGTATGAAGGCACACTGCTGCCTCTGGACAATGGTGATGGTACGAATTTCACCAAACTGGTAAAAGAAGCTCCTGCAATCAGACACGCTCTCAGTCAACTCAGAACACTGGCAAACAATCAGTTAATGCATCATGAAATGATCATCCATGCAAATGTGACACGTTTACAAAAGGAGTATAATTTATTAGAAATCTTTACTTGAGATCGCCATCTGTGATGGTATCGCCCAGTCCACCAATGTAGAGGGTGCTGATGGATTTGTCGTCAGGGGGATCCAGTCGAGGCATAGTGGAGGCCCGTTTCAGGAGCTTGTCAGCCACAGGATCATTGACACCATAGTAACGGTCCTTAATGTTCTGGTCAGCAAGAGGGTCATCAGGATCTGTGGGCTTCTCATGCCTGTATAAAGAGAAAAAAACATTTTTGTAAACTAATCTACTTCTTTGAAATAATAAAAAAAACAAAAAACAAACAAACAAAAAAAAACACTCCTCTGCTCACCTGTAGGGACATTCCTCGCCTCTCTTACACTCTCCTTTCACCCAGAAGGAGCAGATGTGTGGTCGGTTTCTTTTGTAATACGGCGTGGTCCTGGCCAGTTTCAGCAACATGTCACTAGAGCTGGGTGCTTTACCCAGCTGGCCCGGCAGCCGTGTGCCGTCAGAGTTGGCCAACTGAGAACACAAATATAGACAAGCATGAGTTATCAAGAATCAAAAATAAACAAATAAAATATTGAAAACTCCTAATAAGGAGCACCAACAGTTTATGGTTCTGTAATAATAGATAAATACTAAATAAAAATATATTTAAAAAAAACAACATTCTATGAATTAAAAACAAAACTTGAGTTGATAAATAAGAATGTTAAGAAACGGTACCTCTCTCTCCATATTCTGAGTGTAGTACTCTTTGTTGACGTCTGACCTGGGTATTTCCTCCTTAACAGCCAGCCCAGTGTCTCTGACCTGGATAGGCAGACCTAGAAGACAAAGCTGGGTTTAACTCTCCAAATATTTTTCTTCTACATTTTTTCAACAAAACAGGCAGTGATGTGAGGTTTTTATTTTGAGGGACTAACCATACTCCAGGTCGAGCAGACACGTCTGACAAACGTTTTTCATTTTACTGCAGGTCTGACAGACCTCTGTCTTTTTGAAGCGCATGCGAGTGCCTGGACACCACCGGAACACAGTAAAGGGTCGAGCACAGATCTGATATGGGGGGTTGAAAACAGCATGTTTAGTCAAGATTTGTAATACAGATGTATTTGACAAAGCTAACAGTAATAATTATGATGATAATAATAATAAATAATGAGTAAAGTTAAAAAATAAGGACAAAGAATGTATTACACACCTTGCATTCTTTTCCATACTTTTCTTTGGTCTGGAAAACAGAAGCATGACATATGTTTATCTCTCATCTTATACACAAGTAAAGTATTTATTTTTCATCTCACTCACCATACGAATGTACGGATTTTCTCCTAAACATGTCTGACACAGAATTGGGAAATCCTGGGGGGGGGAAGAAAAAAAAAGAAAGAAGCAGAGATGTAAGTTTGATATATGATGAACATGTGTCACTCTTCCAACAACCCTTTCATGCATGTCTCTTGAAGGACAAACTTGCCCCCCATTCTCTTATGTCAATGGACCTAATTTTAATCCAAATGCTAATTATCTGGTATGTTGCCAGTCATACACGCCTTGAAATAAGAACATTTATAATGTGATAATGTGCAAGTGGTATGCAGGGGTCGATACAGAAGATTGAATAAGAACAGCCCCTACAGGCCTACCGACTTGAATAAAGCCAGTGTTTGGTTTCATAGTTGTGAATACGATTTGGCCTGAAAACTAAAATCATGTTGCAACACTGAATAACATACATTTTTGTCTTTTAAATCTGTACAATTAACACTTTTTTTTTTTTTTTTTTTTAAACGGTCAGAAATAAAGATGAAAAACAGACGAATGAACTGCGGCTCCTGAACGCTTCCTGTAGACGGCTTCCTTGAACATGAAGTTGCTTGAATTCAAATTTCTAGCACATAATGGCAAATTTAACCCTTTTTTTATTATTATTAATTTAGTGTATGTACTATGAGCTGGTTATAACGGAAATGTCAGGATATCGGGCATTAACCTATAGCATATTAAAAAATGCTAAGCTAAGGTAACTCAAGTCCTGGTCGAGATGAAACAACAAGCAAATGCTAAAATATTGTGATTTGCTAGACTGCCTCGAACCGGTAGGCTGGCGTTAATCGATGGCACTTTGCGAACAATTAACTCAATATGATTGTGTCCCAAGAAATGTTTTATACGTTTACTAAAAAGTTGCTATGAAGCAAACGCCGCCATGCTTCTACTAGCATTAGCTAACCGAAGGCTAACCAAACATAACGCTATCAGTCGGGTCCGTTTCAATAACTTGGGACAAAGTAAACTTCTAATAGGCTGTAACTAAAATAATCGACCCGCTCTCTCTGCTTCAACGATTATAAATGGAAATAAACCAACCGCGTCTTCCCAGTTCTGCCTATTGTAGGTGTTGGAGCCTAGCGACGTCGCCATTTTGGAGAATGTGAGCCAAACAGGCGCAGAGGGACGGACCACAATGCACCGCGGCCGAAAGCCACGTTCACCTATGGGTGTCGCCCTATTTCAACTATTATGCACCTAATTAGAAAGAAGAGACGTAAACAACCAAAGAAGAAAATATAAATTCGCGGGGGTGTTTTCCACTTCCGGCAACAAACGCTAATTTCAGTATTAAATAAGATTAAGGAGAGCAATCAAGTAGAATTCCAGTATTACCATCTTGAAATAAAACCTTAATCATTACAATTTTATGTTCTTTTTGTATGCAGTTGAATTACAGACATGTTTTTTCTTCTTCCTCTGTATCACTATACAGAAATATGAGTTCTCTACCCCAAAAAGACAAATATTATGCTGGCTGCTGTCAAATCTCATAGAGATGAAAGATAAAGATACTTGACAAACGTATATAATGTGAACATACAGTTTTCGTCTTTAAATATGAAAAAAGAATACATTCCATATAACATACATCTAAAACAGTCACGATATTTAATATATAAAAAGCAATCTAATGAATCTTGGTACAACAGTCGGCATTCTGTGAAATCATTATTTTTCTTTCTCAGAACTTAAGTCTTTATCTTCCCAGGAATTCTTGACACTGTTTCAGATTTAAATATAGCTGCTGTGTTTTGTAAGATGTTGTGCACCTCTTTGTGCTTGTATATGTGTGTGTGTAAGACACAGACTCTGTAATTGGCTGCAGTATGTGAGCTGCCATAAGCCAATTGTGTAGTCCACTTACTGTTTATCTATCCACCTGTTCCAATTTAGGTCAGGCGTCTTTGTGGTGATGTGGTGTGAATCTCCAATTAGAAAAGTGTTGGAGTTTTGAGATTATGAATGAGCATTAAGTTGCTCATGCTTATTTACAGTCAGGGTGAAGGTGCGGAGTCAAACCATAGGGATTAGATACAGGCTCGGAGATCTGGTCATGCTTTCAATGTGCAGGTTTTGTTCAGGAGGAAAATAAAAGGTATCTCTACTCTTCATTCCTGCATATTTTTTAGACCATGACTCAGTGGTCTCAAGGTGCAATCAGTTGTATTGTAGACCTAATAACGATTGCTTATTACCAATCCAGTAACTATATTCATGTGAAAACACATTGCACTAAAACCTCCTAAATCGCTTTCATTGGTGCAGTGTCAGTCTTCCACTATGTTAAGCTGGACATCAAATGAAACCCTCGGGACATGGCCTTCTTTGTCCCACTAAGTCGTGTGACCCTATCTCCTTGGTCATGTGATGTGGCCAAGACAGCTAAAACCATTTTGAAGAACGGCTTTGTTTGGGACTAACAGACTCCATAATTAAAATCGTCAGCCTTATGAGTCACAAGAAGGGCATATAGAGTGTAATGAAAGTATTCTCCTTCTAAGCCTTTCGATCCTCGTGGTGCTGTAATTTGTTTATTTGATATGTTAATGCTGTACACGTATTGAATATTTATATTTCAAAAATCGTGTAAAAAGCTGTTCTAAAAAATGTCATATCAGTTACATGCTTAGATTAATATTGAGTTTCAATATAAAGCCCATTCAATGTGGATATATTGTGTATAACAATACAATGCTGATCATTGATCAAGATATTAAGGCAAACTTCGTAGTTATTATAACAAGGATAGTCAAGTCTGCAGGATCAATGGTATTGTGGCAAAAATGCTGACAGGGAATAGTAAAATAATAAGTATTAATAAAGGAGCTTTAATGTCTCAGACTTAATTAACTAAGATACTCAAAACGCGCCATTGAACTGTTTGGGGGAGTTTAGCCGAGACGCAAATCATTCACTCCACGCAAGAACATGACCTCTGAGTAGAGAAATTGTTTAGTGAAACCCAAACAAGTCGTCCAAAGGCTTGTTTAGTTTGCATGCATGCGCACAGCCGCAGACAAAAAAATATGCCGTGCTGGCGCCTCCTGTCGACAGCTATGGGTCACTGCCTGTGCACAAGGCTGCAGAAAGAGAGGCAGGGGAGAGGGGGGCACTCTCAGATTTCCCGATTTCTCCCAGCCGAGTCCACTGAGCGGCTTCCACTGCACGGCCGCAAGCAAGCGAAGGCGACGACGACATGCGCCGTGCGTGCCTCAATCCCGCATACGTTTCACACAGTTAGCGTCGTCCCAGACCCGCACAGACCATAGACGAGGTGAGTACAGCAACACAGAGCGAGTGTGTGGTCGCGGTGGTGTGTTTTTTTTCCCACCCGCACATGATCGGCAGGACGACCGAGAGCCCCGCCACAATTCGCCGTCGCCGCCGCCGCCGCTGCCGCCGCCAGCTCGCTTCCCCAGGCCGGGCGAGGAAGCGTTGTGTATCGCAGACGGAGACCGAGGCCAGTCTCTCGGCCTGGTTCCTCCGTCTGGGGGACACATAAAGAAGCCCAGACGCTCGGCGGTGGCGCGGTGTAGCTTTGCAGGTCGTCCTTATGGCAGCAGATAAAGCGAGGCTAGCGTCGTGGTGTGTTTTTATGTAAGCGGATCGGGTCGAAGTTTGAGCTCCGGGTAGATGGGTAGCGCCGTGCAGCCCCGGCGCTGTGATTTAATATGGGAATTCCTTTATTCAGCCGGATACCGTAATGCAGCACGGCGCCCAGCGACGGGCGAACAGGCTAACTTGTTTTTTGGAACTTTGTAGCAGCCGCCGTGAATCATGGAAGGCTGGTTAAATGCTCAGAATGGAGCTAATTTAAAGCGTTTTCTTCAAAGGGTGGCGCCCCCCCCCCCTCTCTCAACCACAAAAGTTGCTCTCCGGCGTGCCCTTCGCCATAAACGTATTTGCGTGCTACTCGGAATTAAAAGGGTCATTACTGGTTTTCTGCTACCAAAGGCTAATAGCGGTCGGTTCGCTGTGATGGGGCGGGGGGGGATGCGTATATGCGAATGGACCGAGGACTTTGGAGATTTATCACGCCTTCCTAACGATTTGAGGAACACGAATTGAATGTGAGAAGTGGCTGCAGGCTTTGTGCTGCGATCGACGACGCATCACAGTTCTGTGGTGCTACCTGTAGGAATCTTTGACATCCATTCACCGTTAACCTTAAAAAGCCACGCACACACAGTCAGGTATATGAGTGGTCCAAACTAATACGGAACCACAAGGAACAACGCTGGTAATTCTGTGCTTTAATCCAAAACAGTTTTTTGGAGGAGTAGAATGATTTAAGATGCTTCTAACAAAGAGGTCTGTCTTGGTTCATTTATGAGCGTTAAGATGGGCAAATCATTTGCCATGGCTCTGCGAGTGCGCTTTGTTGCTTTCCTGCAACAGTGAACTGTGTCCACTGTGAAGCCCTGAACATATTAAATACTATAAACACTTGACTCAACTCAGAAGCAGAAAGGAGGCGGCCCAGACCTGCCTGAAATCTATTGCCTTGGGGGTGCGCGTATGCACCTATCTGAGTAAGAGATTACTGCGAGAGCATGACTCACGCTCGGGATGTGTTTGGCAAAGTCGCAAGGACTTTCCCCTGCTTTTCGCCTCTGCTGCAGGAGGCTTTCTTGCCACTGAAAAGCATCCTCCCGCTTTCATGCGCCATGAGAATTGTCTTCTATCCCGACAGTTGCACCTCTACACTTGCTGCTCCAGTATTTGTTTAATAGTTTGTTTTAAAGAAAGAAGGGTTTGTTCCATTTGGAGATTAAATAAAATAAAGATACTGGTCGCTGTAGTTCATCAAATTTGTGGAGACTTGTGCTCTGGAGGTCTGTGCCAACTGTATGTCTGGTTGTTCCAACCCTCCTTCTGAGTGCTGCCGACTGGCTGCCAAGCCTGCTGTGATCTAGCGTTTTCTGTTGAAGCCTGCCACTGCTGCGGCAGCCATTTGATCTTATATCAGCAAGTCTTTACTTAGATATGCATGTCACAAATGTCTACACATCTCGGGACGGTGAAGATACTGTACCTCCACACGTCACAAATTATGACAGATCAGGTCCCCAAACAGAGTTTGGCTGTTTGTCAAGAATGAGTCATGATCAGAGTCAGTGCGTCGTCTTAAATTTATGGCCTGAATGTTGGAACAGTGAGAAGTAGCTGGTAGTTGTCAATCACAGTGTTGGTTGCTTTATTGCAAATTATTCCAACAGAGCGGAAGATGATTCAAATTGTTCTGCAGGTAATACAACCATCAGATTTTAATGCGACACGAGGTAACTGTGTGAAGCTGCAGTGCCAACAAGATGCCAGCTCTTTTATTTTTTCCATGTCAGTGGTCCTTGTATCCACACTCAGTGTGTGGGGGGCAGACCCCTCTTTAAAGTGGGGCTGAAGCCAGGCATCCTTCCAAAACTCAAGTCCCTCCAGTGCTCTCTGCTGGGTATAAGCAATGCTTTGTGCCACGGTGTGCTCCCTATGGTTCTGTTTCTTCATACTCCACTGCAGCGCCACTGGCTCTCTGGCTTCACTGGAATCTGCGATTGGAAGCAGTCCCAAAAATGGCCAGCTGTTTGACAAAGTCAGACGTTTCCTCAATAAGTCAAGCGTTGATACATGAATTGCAAGAGCCAGAGCGCATCATGTCAACTGGAAAGTGGTTTGCAGTCGGTAGCCTTTTTCCTTTTTGGAATGCGGCTGAGGCATTTTTCTGGCTTAGGCCATGCTATTGTGGGTGGTATTGGAGAGCAGGAGGAGAGTAAATACATTTCAAACAGCACAGCACAACCGAGTATTAGAAAATGATCCGATAGCATCTGTAATCCTCGGAGGGGCAAAACCTGGAGAGTGGTTTTGTGAATAGTGCTAACCTCCATCAGCTAGTTGGCAGGCACTGGGGCTGTCCACATGTGTGACTGGCTGGCTAGGCTAGCAAGTGGCTGAATTCAGTCTGTGAGCAGATCAGATTACTGAACGATTAGCCATGCCCTCCTATCCCTGGCCCAGGGAAATGATTTTCCACTGTCATAATTCCCTAGACTGAATTACGCAGGCCAGTGACTTAGGGATACTCAATACTACTAGCCTGTAAGGCATAACTGTTGCTCTGCACAGACTGGAATAGGTCGAGAGTGGTCTTACTATTAAGGACAGTCATTTTCTTTTGTTGGATTTCTGGCAGAGTTTTAGTACAATCTATAGGGGTAATGTGAAAAACAGTTTTGAAATTCAAAACAGTTTTTTCCCCCGTTGACCTGCGCAAATGCTTTTATTGTAAAGTCATACATTTAAAAAAAAATATGGGTGCATGTCACATGGGCAATGAGGCAGTGTAAATCTAGCAGGCCTCCAGTGGAATTTTGCTGAACGGAAAGATAGGCAATGAGGAATAGAGGCAGGGAGGGAGTGGGAGAGGCTTGCTGGTGGAGGTAGGACCGTGTTTCCAAGGTACTTACCACCCCGAGGCAGAAATCCGATACATTCCAGAGGCTCCTGTGTCCAGACGAATAATGGTGACTAGGGTGTAACGTTTCATCAGATGACACATGATTAGAGCATAAGTGCTGGGAAAGTAAGAGCTATGTCATAGGCCCGGAGGTAGCTGGCGTTGGTTGCCTGAGGGATTTGGAAAGTATGCCAAAAGAGCGGGACGGGTTATGTGAGATATGGATTTTTTTTCTTCTCCACATTAAAATCCAGCTGGGCACCAGCTAGCTCCTCTCTGCGCTTCACGCCGTGTTGAAAATCTACTGGTTCGATACAATGTATATCTGCGTCAATTTAAGCGACTAAGTGATCCACGGCAAGTCACATTGAACCCACCCACCGTTGTTCTGTTGTACTCCTTTGGATTTGAATAGGTCCATTGAGGCGGCTAAACTGAATAAGGTTTGGCACTTAAATGACTCCCGACAATTGAGGGGGGGAAAAAAACGCTGTATCCGCCTAAGCTATTCACCAGACAGGCTCTTGCATGAACCTGCTGGTTTTGTGCGAGAACCGGTGCGACAGTGAACCTTAAAGGTGACTTTCAATACAAACACACAAAACATAAATTCTCTTTAGCATGGAGTCAATGGAGGCAATGCTGTACCCATGCCCTGTTTCTTCAGCGTTTCCATGTTCCTGTAGTATCAGCGTGAAGCAGACTGAGGAGAGGCGCTGAAGAGACACCAGCTTACCACTATAAATGCTGGAGTTTACAGCGCAGGACTCCGTGTTGTGCCTCTGCAAGAG
Source organism: Nelusetta ayraudi (assembly GCF_046127955.1). NCBI lineage: Eukaryota > Metazoa > Chordata > Actinopteri > Tetraodontiformes > Monacanthidae > Nelusetta > Nelusetta ayraudi. Next base: position 1,767,870 of record NW_027466089.1, read on the forward strand.
AATGACTCAGGCTTTCTGAACTGACACCTGTTAAGACGCACTTTTAGCAATCAAATCTAATGGTTTAATTTCGAGCTTGCTGATTCTGGCGACTTGCAGTTTTCCCCCTGCCTTACAATTTCTGGGAAAACCTCCCTGGCCCATGAGCTTTATGCTGCTTACACCGCAGACACAGACAATACCCCGTTTTTATTTAGTGGTCAAAAAAAACAGCCGATGAGTGTTAATGGACTTCACCTCAGCCACTCCGGCAGACCCTCAGGGTACAGTGGGCTCGTACACTCTCGGCTTCGGGAGCTCTTGGCTCTGGCTTCCTAATGATGCCATTTTCAGAGATGGAGAGATGCAGTAATGGGTACATACCACTTCACTGCAGGGATATTTTAACCCCATCCTCTTCCCAAGTGCTATCGGTCACCACAATTCAACAATTGAGATTGCTTTGGAGGAAGAGTGAGAGATGTATAGCGCAAAGCACAGCATCGGAATTACTTTGATAAACGTGACATTTTAACTTGTTTTGTGTATGTTTTTTTTTCCTATTTTTTAATACTATATTTTGCAAGTACAACAAGTTCTCCTTTGCCAGTGCATGACGCTGTTTTTATGCTATTTCCGAACAATACTCTTGGACCAGTTGAGCCATGGCTCTGTGTTAAAGCTCACTGTGGGGGAGACGATGGAGGCAGGGGGGAGGGTTGGTTGGGTCTGTGTGTTTACCCAGTTGTCTAGCGGCCTCACTCAGGTCTCATTGCACAAGTACCACACACATACCCTCTCACCTACTGTAGACATGATGTGTGTGCAGTCGCACTCATGCATACCACGGTATTTTACATATAGAGCATGGCTGTCATCATTGGACAGGCGAGGGGAATGTGATTTAAAGATTGAAATTTTAATTGCAGTGTTTTATTGTGTTTGCAATTTTAAAAGAGAAACTTCTTTGTGATAGGTTGTACACTCTTGTTTTAAACCCTGAAGACGCATTATTTTAGTACTTATATTTTACATGCAGCATGAATATTGTGATTGGCTTGATAAAACACTAATCATTAACAGTTAAGTGTAATATGTGGATATTGGCATTAAACATTGTTCAAAATGAACACAGAGTTTAGAAGTTATGCAAAGCTGAATGAGAAAACTTCACTCAACTTTGATTTTGAGTTTAAAATTGCACATTAATTAAAAGTAAAAAACAACCTGCTGTCTTGGGTTAAAGAAAAATAGTATGATAAAAAAAAAAATCTACTTCCTGTCCTAGTTCTTTTTTTCTTCTAAAAAGAAACTCAAACTGATGACGGTATGGAAATACTGAAGAAACAAAAAAGGAGATGTCCCTGATATCTTGATTCTTTTTAATCCATTTTTCAATTTGGACTCAAAAATCCTGACTCTCCGCAGATGTTATCGCAAGTCTCTAAAATGGCCAAAAGAGCAGCACCTCTGCAGGCACTTCAGACAGAAAATCAACCCCGCCAACCTCCATCCAAGCCGGAATCGTTTCCAAACTTTTCCACTGGACTGCATTAGCCGTCGGTGGGTGTACCTTTCCAGCTGTTTGTGCTTGCTCTGTTTGACTGTTCATCCTGAAGTTCAAACAAGATCACAGCTGTGACCCGATGCAGTCCGGAGGACCTTGGTCTGTGTTTACCAACCACAGTTTGTGTTTGAAGGGCCGCTGTGATAAATGCAGCGGTGTGGTAGGTCACTCTCAGGGTGAGGTTTTCTTTCTTTCTTACTTTTCTAATGCTAAACAACACTAGCAAAATGTTGTTAGCCTGGACAACATGAAACCAGGAACCCCTTGCTAACTTCCCTTTTCCCCCTTGACCAAGAGTCAACCACGGCGCTGTGCTGCGGCAAGTCATCTGGTGTTCAGTCGACTCCCATCTGTGACTTCAGCTTGGCCTCGCTGCAAACAAAGCATTGCGGCATGCAAGGGCCTCCGCCACATCTAAACAGCCCTGTGCTGCTATCTGTTTGCAATCTCTTGGTGGAAACTATGAGCGATCTGTCGAGGCTGGTGGGTCTTCCTGGGTTTTACATTAATCAAATTGTTTTGACGCACAAAACAACAAAAAAAAACAACAACAAACTGGCCTATCAGCCGAGCCCCAGCTGATGGCATACCTCGTCTCCATTTTGAACCGCTGAGGCAGAAAGATTTGCAACGGTGCGCACCCCAAGGTTTAGTTCCCAGCAGCTCCAGGCGTACCCCTCCACTGATCCGCTGCAGCGCCGTGCCTTCCCAGCCTCCTGCCTGTCTCCAAGCGACCCTGGGTGGCGGGCAAGAGTCTGTCTGTCTGCCTGTCTGCCTGTCTGTCTGTCCCTGTGCAGGACAGCTGCTGGCAAAACCAAAAGGCCGGTCCAGATGTAGCTGGGACACGTAGATAGAGACGTCAACAGATGCTGCAAACGATCGCGGTATGCACAGGTGCAGTTTCCTTTTCTTTTTTTTTTTTTTTGTAACGCCCGTTTGAATTTCAGAGTGGGCTGCTTTGAAAAGGGTCAGTCGCGCCAGTCGGGTGGCGCGACGGCTGGCCTGCTCTCAGCGGGACGCGCCGCGACTGTGAGCAGTTGGTCCTCAACAGACTCCCAGACGCACTCAGAGGCTGTTTTGGGGCAGAGAAGCAAAACTGCAGGAGCCTTAGTGGTGGCTGTGCAAGCCTGCACACACAAACAACACCCAACCCCTTCTGTGAAGTGTTAAGTGGCCGGATATGTTTGGTGAATGGGACACAGGTGTCTGGACTGGGTTGTGTGTGTGTGTCTGTGTGTGTGTGTGTGTGTGTGTGTGTGTGTGTGTGTGTGTGTGTGTGTGTGTGTGTGTGTGTGTGTGTCGTGTCTGACCAGAGGTCTGTGTTTGTTTTCTCTCTGTAATGGCCCCCAACCCTCTGCTGCAAATCAAGCAGAGCCCATTGGCTCTCAATGGGCCGGGGGGTCAAAGCTTCCCTCTCTCTCTACTTCTCCCAGCCCTCTAATGTGGGACTGCGATGTGGCTGAACTGGTCAAGACTCTGATCATGAAATACAACACAATAGCTATGTTAACGCGCGCAAATTGCTCCAATCCGATCTAAACCTTTGTTGATCGTAAATTCCAAAGCCACTGTTTACACGGACACTAAATAAAATGGTGTGATCATGACGTGCGTATAAATGCACCAAGTGTTTAATCAGGATAATTCATTCGGGCATGCGCGGACTTGTTTAATTTTCAGGAAATCGTAGCAGAAATAGAAGTTGTGCTCCCAATTGTGCTGTAAGCAAATGTTGCGTTGTCCGCATGGAATAATCATCGGCATAAACCACCTCTCTCTTTCGGAATTAAATTTCTTTCTGAATGGACCGTATCGGTTCAGAATCTTCCGATTGACGTGTTTAAATGAAGCGTTTTTAGTCTGATTAGGCTTTTATTCCCATTATTTGTGTCCATGTAAACATAGCTAATGCCCGTGTCTCCGTAGTCCCTGTTCCCCCTCAACACCCCCACCTTCTTTCCCCTTTATCCCTCCGGTGCCTCTGATCTGGCCCGCCTAAAGCCGTCGTTTGAAGTTGCACAGACTCTGCCTTTAACTTGGGAGTCGTCAGCGCCTCCAGTCAGTCGACGCGACTCCCAGTGACTGCCGTCCGCAGCCTCTCCAGCCTTCGCGCCCTCCTCTCCCACTCGCCTCCTGCACACAGGCCCTGGTCTTTGTGGGTGATGTAACTCCGACAAGCTCCCTTTTGTCGAGTAACAGCCTGAAGGTGCGCAGCTCTGGGTTTGGAGGAAGACACGCACGCACGCACGCACGCACGCACGCACGCACGCACACACGCACACTCGCGTGCCACCCGGCTCCATCCTGCGTCTTCCCATGGGACTAGAGCAGGATGAGGTAATGGATTGTTCGCCCCGCCGCTACCTCCACGCTTGGTCGCTGCGCGCCGCCAGCGGCGGTGGCCGCCTCAGTCTCCTCCTCGCTCTGAATGTTTGAGTAACCCCGTGGCCCCGCCCAGATGGCCGGCCTCCGGAGCGCGTTTGTGAGAAGCGACGGCGTGGATATCTGGCCCACATAACGCAGCTTCCTGCTTCCCCCCTCAACCCTCCCGCCCGCCTGCGTCACTCTGTTTTTTTTCCCCCTCCAAATTCCAGAATCCATTTCATTTGTCCCCGGGGGGGGGGTGCTGAAGGCTGGAGAAGGTGTCGCAAATTAAATTTGCTCCCCTCGGACGTGGTCGTGATGGAACAGTATAGCAGGAGAATGGGGAGCAAAGGGGGCTGGAGGAAGGAGCCTATTTCCGATGCATTACCGTCTCTTTCCTCAGGGTCTGTGGTGGAGGAACGGCGGCGCCTCTATTGCTTCTTTAATTTTTCCCTTTCGCACTGTTTCGCTCTGGCTGCCTCACCTGTAGGCCCTGCGCTGCTCCTGCCGACACTGCTAACGCAATCTGACCCAGTTTATTAGTTTGGGTCTTGTGAATCATTAATCGGGGGTGGGGGGGTGTTATCTAACCCTTCCCATAATGATTTCATCTCGACTCGCGTGTCAGAGCCTCCACATGTTGTTATTTTTTTTCCAACAGCTCCACCCGCCACCCTCGCGCCTTGCTCTCCGCACATTTGTACTCCGTATCGCGAGCAACTCGCAGATAAACGCGTCATCGCTCCATCTCGAGCCATGTGTCTAATAGGTGTGCGCCATCCGCCGTAATATGTCATTGTGTCAGGGCACAATAGTCGCCACTAAGTGCACTGAATGCAAATTAATCTAGTGGGATGGCAGCAGCTGAATAGAGTGTGTGGTTTTGGGGTTTTGTTTTGTTTTTTGGAGGGGAAAAGGGGAAGAAGGAGGGCTAATGGTGGCGACAGAGAGAGAATAGAGCACGTGACCAGGAGGAGGAGGAGGGAGGATGGATGTGGGATGTAGTCACGGCCAGGCCCATTCATCATGCAGTGCCTGCTGGGATGCGCCAGGGTCAGTCCAGCACAACACAATTACAGCCTGTTCTGGTGTGTTGTGCTCGGCTCCACTGTGTTCCGACTCTGTTCTGTTGTCTTTTGTTACGTTTGCTGTGCCGCTCTCTCTCTCTCTCTCTCTCTCTCTCTCTCTCTTCCTCACTCTCTCTCACTTTGTTTTTTTCCCTTCTTCTTTTTCTTCTCCTCCTCCTCAGTCTGCGCTGCGTTCAGCGGCACATTTCTCCCCCTCTTGTGGAACTCGCATTCGAAGCAGTTGCTAAAACGATCCGATGCAACTTTTTCAGCAAAACATCTCAATTAGTCGGGTTTTTGTTCAGTTTTTTTGTTGTTTGTCCCATCGGAGACTTCAACTCTCAACTCTGTTTTTTTTTGCAATTAGCTGCTGTGCTTCTTTGCAGCTGCGCTCCCTGCTTCCGTGCGCGCAGCCTCCTTTTCATCCGAATCAGATTTTTTTTTTTCTTCCACCAGCTTGATGTGTGTGTGATTGACGGGCTCAGCTCTCGCCGGGGTTTTAGAGATGCTCTTAAGCATGATGTCTACCCGGCTTGCCTGACAGTCCTCTGTGAGCCCACAGATGTTTCCAGAAAGCTGTAAATATCGGCTGCGTGCTCTCACGTCGGCTGACAGCATGTCCGATCAGACGGATATCTTTTGTCTTCCTGCCTGCGTCTGCGCCTCATGTGAAGCCTTTTCCCTGCCGCGGCGTCTTTGAGGTGGTCTGAAGGTCTTAAAAAAAACCATCGCACTGGGAGCGGAAACATTGACATTTTAAGTCCGGTCAAAATGAATCTAATACTCCGTCATGTGTTTTTTTTTTTTTTTTTGGAATCAGCTTCTGTTCATTTTAGGGAAGAACATTAAATTAGACACAACATGTATCCTTTAGTCAATGAATGGATATTGATTTATGTATTTAATGGCTCAAGATACGAGGGTTGTGTCATCTGCCGTCTTCTATGGACAGAATGAGAGTAAATCAATCCTTGGTGTCATTTTAATAGACCCAAATGTTATTTAGTCGTTGTTCGTTAGGATGCCGAGCCTCGCAGAGAATGTGGGAGGGTTTCAGCACTAATGCTATGTATCTAAATCTCAGTCAGACCTGCATATAAATGTGGAATCTCTTGTACAAGAAAATTAAGTTGCCATCATTTGCACATTTTTAAGGTTTAGCCTGTTAACATGTGTCGAAGGGCGCTGACTCTGCACTAATTATACTTGCTACCATGCGACGCGTTGTGCAGATCCTGACAGTTATTTGAGATAAAAAAAAAAAATTGGATCTCTGCAGCAACAGTATTTACATCTACAGAGCCACTGGCATTTGTATTCGCAGCGTCGAGTCTGTATTCCCGGATTATTTGATTCTGAGCAATAAAGTTCTGGGAGCTGGTGGAGAATTTCTTTTAAGGACAGGAGAGGGAAAAAAAAATGAACGCACCCAGTGATCCCAGAAGTTCTCTTTTTCTTGCTCACTAAAGATGTATTTGGGTGGTGGCCCGGCTGACGGGAACTAATAGGAAGCCCCAAGAATGACAGAGCTTTGCCAGAAAATGCAACAGTTTAAAGTATGTAGCATCTGGAAACCATTTGAAACAATGGATTGTCTTCAGCGAGCTCAGAGTCCACGTCTGTATGAATTCTTGTCCTCCCTGACATTCTTGGGTTTGAGCCCTCTGAGGCATTTTGACAAGGAGTTTGAAGACATGGAAAGATTTACTTGGCATTTCTTCTGGCATGTGTTTATAATGCATCGCTTGGTCTCTATACCTTTCGTCGCGAAACGTTTTGCTCAATATTTCATAGACTCCCGTGAACTCCCAAACTACCTGTTTCTAAATAGGACACGTCGTGTTCAACTATATAGATCACTAAAATATGCAAACATCACCTTAGCAACTATTTTCTAAACGTCACACTTGTTTGTCACTGATCTTCTTAGAAATGCTAAGGAGGGTAATACTTGCTCCACTTTCTATAGAACGGGTTCCAAAACAAATATTTGTAAAATTGGCCCCATGTGACATCACAAGGGCACCGTTTCCCCTCCCAGGTTAGTGACATCAGCCCCAGCCGGGTGTTCAGTCCGATCTCGAGAGCCTTGTCGACTATTTTTCCCTTCTTTTTTTTTTTCCCCCCCAGAAAGTTTTTCTTGAACATCATCAAGAAATGTGATCACACGATACCACTGAAAAGTTGATCAGAGATTCGGCCTTTCTTTCAACCATTTTAAAATTCGTGTGTTTCGGCCACCTCAACGCTGGATAAAATGTCCATACTCGGAAAGTTTTTTTTTTGTACCTTTTTGTTTTTTTTGGCTCCCTGCAGATGTGTGGAAGGTCCCGATTAGTACGATTTTTGGTGGAGGCTGTAAACGGAGGGATAAAGATTATTCTCTGGAGATTTGAGAGGGCTCTTTTTGATATTTAATCACGAGGCTCAGGGTGAAACTAAATGATGTGAAAATGGGCCGTAATGTGGGACCTCAAACCTCTCACAATGAGGTTTTGTCTTTGAAGCCATGGCAACCTCGCTGAACACTCCTGCTCACTCCCTTATCTTGCCCTGGATGCAGTGGAGCTGTGTCGTGAGGTCGTCTTTTTGTTTTTTGTGCTCTGATGAGGTGGGGAAGATGTAAGCCCAATGCCGAGCCCTTTGCTCCACTTAATGGTGTTTCATGTGGAGGCTGACGCTGACGCGGTGGTGGTTAATCTCGTTCGGCGAGCGGAAATGGACATAAAGACGCAGCTAATTGGACTCATGTAAGAGCACTTGGGATGGAAAGGTGGTGAGCAACGGAGATGAGGCCGAGGAAGAAACACCCCGCCTCGCTCCGAACCCTCCAGCCCTAACTTTTATTTGATGTGATGCATTTCCCCCTCCTCTCCGTCACGTTATTTGGCCACAATGCGCCACTGGGGAACTTCAGCTTTCTCCCATTACGGTCACCAGACTTCACAAATCACAGTCTTTAAGCGTAATGAAATTGCACACACACAGCCAGTGACTTGCCGGCACAATAATATTGTTTTTGACTTCATCACTCCCGTGGGAAAGCTCCTAAATGGGTTAGACTGATTCGAACCCGCTGGCTCTAAATTAGAATTAGCACAGAGCTTCAACCTTTGCCGCCACAAAATCAGAAGCAATCAGTCACTGAGGAAGGTTTTAAAGACGACATCATTACCCAGGCCTGCCTTTGGTTCGCACTTGGCCCCGATTCTGACTTTGAGTCAGAATTAATCCAGGTGAAATGTTTTGGGTTCCCTCGTTTCATTGTTTCTGCTCCTTCTTTTTTTTTTTTTTTTCTTTTTTTAACTCCTTTGACTCGCTCTTTCTCCTCTTTCCCTCTGGCTGCTGCTGACAGCAGCGTTGACCCCGTCTTCTCTCTGCGATGTCCTCGCGTGACCTCCAGGAGGAGTGGTCAACTGCTCTGTCGCTCAAGGAACTCGCAGCCCACTGGAGCTGGTAATGCATTATGGCGGCTGTCGCTTCGGGGTCGGGACATAAAATACTGTATCAGGGTCGTGCCGTGAGTGAGTCGGCAACTGGATCTTTTCCTGCCAGACGGTTCTGCAGAGTCATTCCCAGTTCCTCCCATCCCATCTCCAAGAAGCTGCCTCGTTTTTATTCAGGGGGTTTTGGATTCTTGTATATTTGCGCTGATTCCCAGTTGGCGCGCCATCTCCTGCTGGCCGCCATGTACCCACATGTGCCAGTATCCAACAAGCTGGTGGTGTCTGTAGCAGCGTTTCCACTACCCCTAGAATTGTGCAAAACCTAAATATTGCAATAAAAAACAGGGAATGGAAATACCTAAATTTCGAAAAAATCTCCCAAATATCACAAAGGTTTTTACGCGAGGTGGTTTTTCAGATGTATCGGATTTACGCGGTGCATGGGTGGTACGGAGGTCACATGACCGGTTCACTTCAAGTAAAAAAAATGGCGTGTTACGTTTGGACGGAGGAAGAGGCGTATTTCTTTTAAGTAATCGTAGAGAAAAATATAACAACCATTCTTGACAGCAGACAAACAAACGCAAATGTAATTCTTGTAAATCTCGCGGGACAAGATTTTACGAGAATTAGGGCTTATGCGCTTCACACCTTTCAATGGAAACACCTGCAAATCGCAATTGTACTGTCCTTGTACTTTGTCTAAATTTTAGAAATATCGCTTTTATTGTGCGAAGGAACTGTGATGGGAACGCAGCTACTGTTGACTCGCCGCCCGCTGTCATTTCCATTGTTCACCCGGATCTATTTGTTGAAGGAGGAGGGTAGGAGTCACCTGATGGGGAGGGGGTGGGGGACGGTGGAAACTAGTATCCTTTGAGCAGTGCAGGCTAGATGCTGACGCTGTGTTGGCTCAGCTGTTGTGCCACGTGCTGACAGGAAGGGCTCACGGTGTCTCCGGACTCCTTATCGGAGGAGTAAGACAGCCACCGGAGAAACTGACTCTTTTGCTGCAAGGTTTTTTTTTTGTGTGTACTTCCAAATTGGTTCTCAATTTTTTTTTCTTTTTCGATTTCCACTCTTTCTCTATTTATTAATAATTGCCTTTGCCAAGTGGTAATTGAAAGTCTATTTTCAGCCTCTTGGCTGTACTGTCTTGTCCTGTTTGGTTGGTGGTTTATGGTTTTGTTTTACGCACTGGCTTGTGGTGAGCCTCACTTGTAAATATGGCAGCAGTGTGCAAGTTTTCTCTCCCCGTTTAATGTGTTGGTCATATTTTTCGAGCCCAAAACAAGAAAAACACCCAATTGTTTTATGTTAGAAAAATAAACAAAGGTTTCATGAAATAAATAAGCAATTGCCTTTACTGTATAACACGGGAGCTATGCTTTCATTGCTCCATTTGCTTGCAGCAAATTGCTTCATGGAAATGTGGGACAATTTCTTTCCTTATCTTTTAAAGCAAATTCTTAAAGTTTGCTTTTCAAAGTTTGCTTAAAATTCGCTTGACATTTTATTAAGACGCGCTAATTGACTCTGCCGTGAGACGATTTTAGCAACTGATAAATGTCGCCCCGTAGTGCAGTGCGTTCAGAAGAAGTCTGGAACAGGGGACCGCGGCTCTTCTCTGGAAATGTCTCTGCAGTTTGGAGGCTCGCGTTTGGCAGCAACCTTTCGCATCTCCCCTCCCAAACCTGTTTCTGTTCTTTTGCCAAATTGCCGCGACAGTTATGCAGAGTGCCCGTCAGTTAAAAGGAACGGCGACTTCAACTCCCTGCACTCGGGAAATTCAGCCCGCCGTCCCGCCCTGTTTGCTCTCGCCTGCTGCTCCCTTTAATTAGACACGGGTGATTTCAATAAAGTTATTGTCATTCCTCGCTCCATTAGTTGCATTATCGCTCAAATTTCTGCCTGGGAGTCGCTCGTTCGTCCGTCCATCCCTCCCTCTATCCGTCCATCCATCCCGCCGTCCTCTGCCTGCCTCCTCTCCGAGGGAGGGGGCGCCAATCCTCTTCTTTTCATGGGTCTGCGTAACCTAGTTACTGAGGCCCAGCAGCAGGGGAGGCCAATCAATTAATGAACAAAGGAGGCCGCTCACTGAGCAGAGGCGCAAGACTACGACTATAAACAGGGCACCCCCCCCCCCCCCCCCCAAAAAAAAAAGGGAACACGGTTGCCGTCAGTCGGTCTGATGGATGTTGTTTTGCTTTGTTGTGCGCCGTGCGCGCCCTCTCGTACAAAAGCCAATCGATACCGGCGCAACCTGTTGTACCGGCCCACACTCAGGTGGTGTCTGCTTGGCGGGACACGGGCGGCACGAGGACGAAATGGATTAGAACGTTAGCACAAAAAGCATTTCAGGCTCCGATTGCGTCGCGTCGCGTCGCACGTGGGATCTTTTGTCTTGCTCCGTTTTGCCTCTCGATTGTGGCCGACGTCCCGGCCACAAAAGATTCGGATGAAAGAGCGGAAGGCAAACGGCAAAAATGAGGCGCGGCCGCGGAAGGCCAAACGATTCAGAGATGCAGAGCCACACCTTCCCCCCCCCCCTCCTCCTCCCTGCCGCCTCCGCCCTGGCGGCAACAGGTAGATGCCGGCCCTATTGTCCGTCCCCCCTCTGTCCACCTGTTCAGCCGTCTCTCAGCACCTTCTCATCCTTTCTTCTCCTCAATGCCCCCTTTTCATCCTCCTAAGCCTGCTGTTTTTTCTTTTTTTTCGTACCGAGGCCTCACCTTTTTTTTTCTTCTCCCACACGTCTTTTCCACCCGTTTCCTTTTTTTTTTCCCCTTAATAAAAAAAATAAATAAAAGAAGTCCAGCTTTTTGTCCCCAGCCCCATCCCCCGTGCCCCTCCCCCGCCCTCTGCAGGAGCTTCCGGCGCTCGTCTCCCTGTGTGTGTGAAATCGGCGAGCGGTGCTGTTGTAACAAGCTGCTGAATAATGTAAGCGCGGCGTGGTGGTGGTGGGGGGCTATAGGCTAGGATTTCAGTTAACCCTTAGATCTCGGATCACACGGCGGGCCGAGGTGGGCGCATCAGGAGCGACAGCTCGACAGCAGGCGCTCCGAGACCCCAGGGCCTGTTTTCTCTGCGTCCTCCATCCCTCCATCCCTCCCTCCTCCTCCTCCTCCTCCATCCGCTCGTCCAAAGGCACGTTAGCCTTTGGACGAGCCACCACCCCACCCCCTCCGCCCCGACCATCCGGTTTCATTGTCATGACTTTTGTAAGCAGCGACGCGGCGAGCATCCTTCGGCCCTTTTTGTTATTCGCGCATTGATGTATAATTGAAGGGCCAGAAGAGGCATTGATGAATAATTGACGGCGGTGCAGAGATGTCGCGGCATCTTTAACCTTCTCATGCTCTGGCGTTTCCACTCGCGGCAACAATGAAAGATTTACCAGTTTTTTTTGCTTTCCTTCTGGTTCGTCCGGCTCGCCGTGCACTGATTCGCCGTGGCACCTCGTGCGCTCGCTTCCCGGCCCCCGGAAGCCCTTATAATTTTTTCATTCAGATCCTCTTTTTCTTTTTTTTCTTTTTTTTGCGCTTTATTAAGTTGCAGCAAAAAGTGCTTGTTATTAAATCCTCGGCGGCGCGCAGGTTTCAATTTGTATCAATTATCCGACCAAGTTGTACATTTCCAGTGTCAGGGAAAAAAAACAAAAAAAACAACAAAAAAAAGCTGCACCGCCAGCGCGTTAGGTCCCATTTACCCGCTGTGATCAATACCTATCCCGCTCTCCTTAAGTGTTTCTAGTTAGCTTTAGAGCCTCATATCCTGAGGCCTGGGCGTATTGATCTGCCGGACTGATTGGAAGTTACCCTTCAGGAGATGAAGGATAGTGACCGGCACGAAAGGGGGGTGGGGTGGGAGGGTTGCGATTTGGCAAAGGCAGAGGGGGGGGGGGGGGGGGGGAGGCCTGGGGTCGCCGTGGTTGGATCATCTTACCGCCTCCTGCCCCCCGCACACCTGTTACAGCCCACCACTACCGTCTGTGTGTGTGGGGGGTGGAGAGTGGAAAAGGACTATTTGTGTGCTGAGGACAGCAAATGGCAGGGAAGCGTGGCGAAGGAGAGGAACGTGTTACATGGGGTTTACGGTGACGCTGAGCGCTGCAGCTGCCGGCCGCGCCGTCATCGGCGGCACCAACTTTTAGATTATGCCTTGCTAATGTCGCAGTGACGGTCGGCTTTTTATTTATTTATTTATTTTTTTTGAAAAAAAAGAAACCCTTCACGGTCACTTAAGTGGACAAATATAAAAGATATAAACCGTGATTTACTGTTATATGAAAGGGCTTTCATGGCTGGGCCGCACACGGTGTAGCCAGTAGCCATTTCAACTGTTGACCTCTTTTTGAAATTTTCCGCAACCAAGCAAAGATGGAAAACGCACCCTTGAATCAAGGATACCCTGCCAATACATTTATGATAGGAGACATTAGCAGGTACTTATTTTTTTTTTTCTACATCACGTAACCTCTAACAAGCGATACAGTGATATTCAAATCAAATAATATGCTAATATAAAGAGTTTAGTGGTGTTTTCATGCCTGAAGAAAGAGAAACACTGGCTGAGGTCGGCGTAATTCATGCGGCGGAGGGGCTCCGCTCTCCAATCTGCAGCAATCTGCCAGCAGTGCATAACTGTACACGGACGCATCATTAACTGTCAAGCTGTGTGTGTGTGTGTGTGTGTGTGTGTGTGTGTGTGTGTGTGTGTGTGTGTGTGTGTGTGTGTGTGTGTGTGTGTGTGTGTGTGTGTGTGTGTGTGTGTGTGTGTGTGTGTGTGTGTCGTTTAATCCATAAGGCTGACGTTATTTCCTTGAACTGACAGGGGGAAAAGCATTGGCCGCTCCTCACAAGAACGCACACAGACACACACACAGCTTTTTCTCCTGTCTAAATAAATAAATAAGCCAGCGCTGTTTTGATGCGGGGACGTGACGTTTCCAGGAGACGTGCACCGTGCGTGCAGCTCTGCGGAGGCTTGACCCCAGCCGACCTCTCCCCTCCCACCTCCACCTCACCTCCAACTGGTAAACTGATATTTTGTAAGTGTGTGTGTTTGCAGCTTGTCAAAGATAGGATACCCCGGCGCAGGGAGGAAATGAGGAAGGGCCATAGCCCAGATAGAGCTGTCAGCCCCGCGACGCCCACACATGCCTCACGCACACGCGCCCTCCCGCTCGGAACGGGAGCGGGAGGGGAGAGAGAGCAGGTAGAGCGAGAACAGGCACGAGTCACGACAAGAGTCGGAAGTGGAGGTTGCAGCCAGCCAAAGGTACGGCCTCGGCGGCGGCCCCGTTGTTCACCCCTCCCCCTCGCTGAGGGTTTGGAATATCGCCGCGAACACACACAGCCTTCTGTGACCAGTGTTCATTTTGACAACAAAATTTTATTTAGTTTTAGTGCTAGTCTTTTGACTAAAATGTTTTTTTTTACTTTTAGTCATAATTTAATCATTTAAATTTTTTTTTAGTTTTAGTTGGCGAAATATCATAATCATTTTAGTCGACTAAAATTACAGTATGTTTAGTCGATTCCTGATATCTTGGCGCCAAACTTTTATTTTATTTCATGTCAAATGTGAAGTGCGTCCAAATGTCCAGTCGCCTCTTGCTCCCCGGTGTTGACATTTGGTCTCAAACTAGTCTCTTCCTGATAATCTGTGTGGACGTACTACGTGACTTCCTGACCACGTTGCTCTGATTGGTTTTCTTCTGAACTCCTCCCACCACTTTCTAAATCGTCGTTGCCTTCCGCAAACGAAATGAGCTCTCATTCGATCACGAAAATGTCAATAAACCTCGTCATCGTCTTAGTCTTTGTGAATACATTTTTATTTAGTTGTCATTGTCTCATTTTAGTCTGAAAAAAAGGTCATTGATGATAACTGACGAACATTTTCATGGACAAAATTATTAGTCTGTGACACGACGGCCGAAAGTCGGAACAGTTTCACATCCTGCTCAGGAGTGAGACCGAAAGCTGCCGGCGCTGGAGGACAGTTGCTCTCTGTTTCACGCCGCTCGCCGCCGGCTGGTATTTGCCTTTCCCGTCTCCGGTCGGCAGCCGGGAGAGATAAGTTTCACAGCCTCGCGCCAACATCAGGACCCGACGTGATGGGCCAATAAAAACGACATTAACGCCTCTTTGCGTTTTTTGAAGCCCACTTCAACTTTGTGTTTTTCCCCGATTCTCCCACATGCCTTCGAGCATAGAATATGAGCTCAGATGACATGCAAGGGATTTTTTTTTCCATTTCCTTTTTTTTTTTCCCTCGCATTTGTGGCTTCTCATTCGGAGGTCTGCTATGAAACGGGCTACTGGTGATTCCCCCGGGCAACGGCATTTAAATGCGCGGTGTTTCCTCGTCTCTCAGCCTCCAGACCCTGTAAATTCTTCCGAGCTGCCGCCATCGCCCTAATAGAGGCAGGCGGCAGTTTTAAAGTACAGCTTGGCAAATGGCACGGCTGTATAAACAGTTTTAGCCCCTCCGACTTTCCTATTACCTTTCTTTTAGATTTATATGCGTGTCTCTGTCCCCCAGTGACGCCGTGTTTAACTCGCAAACGGTGTGTTTTTTATCATGCACATGCAGATGTTGTCCACGTTATTTGCATTGCGCGCCGATCAGTTTATACCCCTTTGGTACACACAGCCGCTCTCAGTGCAGATTGGTATTTTTTTTATGAATATGTTGCCCTGGGAAGAGCTTGTTTACGAACGAGTGTGCAGCCATGAACTTCACGGTGGAGTTGCAGCTGCTGTAAAACAAATTACCCTGTACATGTTGTACAGTAATGTTATAAAACGGTCTAACAGTGCGCAGTACTGCCAAGGGTTGGCCGACCTCAGCTGCTAGTAGGGCTGTGAGATTAATCGATTTTAAATCGAAATCAGATTAGTCAAAAAGATGTAAAAAACAAAAAACAAAAAAAAAACAGGAAAATCATAAAGTCGATTTTCCTCTCGCATGCTTCAAGATGATAGATTTTATTTTTAAAGTGATGTTTGAAAGTCAGTTCAGGTTGTGACTTTATCCACAGGGGTTTTCATTTGTGTTTGGTTCTTCAGTTTTTACTTTATTCCTAAATAAGGGAACTTCACCTTTGTTTTTGAAGAACCTGTTCCTTTTCAAGTGAAGTTCGTTGAAAGTGAGATTCTCACTTCCCGCCTTTGTTTGGTCAATAAGTAAATGTTAATGTTGTGATTTCACTGAACTGAAGCAGGATTTACAGTATCTTTCGGTTGCGGTTCATTCCCAATAGGCAAATTTGTTTGCTATATTTCTTTGAAAATAAAGATAAAATATTTGAAATAATTTATTGCATTGTCTTTTGTAGTTTTCCCAAAAAATGTCAATTGAAATCGAGAAAATCGAGTTTTCAGAGAAAGGAATTGGAATTTTACTTCTGTCCAAAATCGCCCAGCCCAAGCTGCTAGTTTGAGGTCTGATCTAAATGTGCTTGTTTCATTCTTCAGACTTCAACACTCCAACAGAATTGGAAACGTTATCATTAGACGATCTATTTTCAGAATTTCAGAATATGATCGTGTGAATATCATGCATTTGGAACGCATGAGTCATGTTATTAAAAACTCAATTGAAATGTGTTTGATTGATGGGTCGTAATGCTTCATCAAAGACTTCATGTGTCGGATAATAATAGGATTGGTGGTAATTGGGAGTGTAATCACTGTTCTTGCAGTGAGCTGATCAGTCGGCTGTGTTTCTCCCCCCCCCTCCTCCACGTGCAGCCGGACCCCTTCTCATTCTTGCTGCCTGATATCAGCACTCCGGGTGTGTGTGTCAAGTGCGGCCTGTTTGTTTACGCGAGTCACACTGTACACAGCCCGCCGGATGAGTTTCCACTTCCATCCATTTATCCGGTGGTCTTGATTTGTGCTTTTGAAAGCGAGCCCGTGATTAGTCGTGCGTTTTCTCGCAGGAAGGGGAAGGGAAGGGAAGAGAAGGGAGAAAGAAGGGAAGGAGAGAGAGAGAGAGAAAAAAAAGCCCTATCTGTTTGATCTCGCAGGCAAAAATATGGGCAGCACAACAGAATCTCATCTCTTGTGTCAGCTTTTCTGTCGGCGCGGTGATATTCCCATGGGAATGCGTTTTCTGCTGCGCGAATCACAGTCAGATCAGTGCGGGCCCCGTCTTATCTGGCCATGAAAGCAGGCGGAGATGGAAGAGGGAGGTGTATGTGGGGGTGGCGGGGGGGGGGGGGTGGCCCCTCCCCTCCCCTTCCCTTCCCTTCCCTTCCCTTCCATTCCCCATGGGAACGATCATAACACCTGAAATCCACTTTTTCCCGTAGGCTCCTTCCTCTTCTTCCTCTTCGTCTTCTTCTTCCTCCTCTTCTTCCTCTTGGTTTTGAGCTCTTGGCCAAGTATTGTGCTCGTCCATCCGCCAGCCTCTCCTCTGCTTCTCTCCTCTGCCAACAAGAAAATCAGGCCTCGTCCACACGCAGGCGAGGTAAACGAGGAAAAAACTACCCGTTTTTCGTCCGTCCGGATGTTTCATCCAACGGAACGAGCGTTTTGGAGAGTGCGTCGCAAAAGCCGGTAAATGCACTCCGCCCCTCTGCTAGGCTCCTCCCCCTTTTGGCCCCCCAAATACCCTGGGGTACTATCAGCGCCAAGATGGGTTTTCTTGACTCGTCTCGGCGGGCGTCTCGGGTTTTGTCGTTTTCTAATAATGCCTCCGGTTCACGTGAGGTCGGCGGATCCGTTACCGCCACTCCGCCGCAGGTGTTGAGAGTCTTAATAAAACTGCTAGGCTTCACTCGGAGGATCTCCGAGGCAGGAGGGGAGGGTTTTCGTCCCCCCATCCCCCACTCCGCTGATTCGACAGCTGAGTCAACGGTGGCTGGCCGCCCCGCTTCTGGTGTAGGTACAAAATCTGTCCGGCGGTTTCACTGACGTGGCAAACTGTCATTGGCTAAGTGGTGTCTGTAAGGCTACGAGTTCTGTCCGGGAGTCCTTGAACTGCCGATGACGACACATACAGCAACTCAATTAGGACAAACTACATCGCGGTCAAACAAACGAACGATAGATATCTATCCATCTATCTTTAGTTCGTTCGTTCGTCATGTAATCATATTATATCTGTCTGTTTGTTTGCTTGTTTGTTCGACCGCGATGTAGTTTGTCCTAATAGAGTTGCCGTAAGACCCCGCATAGATCTCGTAGCCCGGACAGATTTTGTACCCTCACCGGATGCCACGCCGACCTCACTTGTGTCGGGGCCCTCGTTTGCATGCAGGAGTAGCTTTAACCTCCGGGTGACGCCCATTGTTTGCCTTGAGGAGGGACACTTGAGGAGTTTTCCAATCCCCCCCGATGGATATGTGGCTCCGCCCCCGTCCTTCATCGGCATCCTGCGGCAGCGGCGGCGGCGGGTAAACAATGGAAACAAACAGTCACTCCCACCAGCATTGATCTCTCTTCCCTCTGGCCCCACCCATCCTTACCAACAACAACCCATTGATTCCACCTACGCTCGATTTATATGACCCCCCCCCCCCCCCACACACACACACACACACACACACCCCTCCACCCTCCCCTCTTTTTCCCAGCAGGCCTGACAAAAATGATAAATGACCAGCTCCTGCCTCCCTCTGTCACCACCTCCCCGAGCCTCCAGCCGGCTGTCCGAGCTTCTACAAGCCCATTTCTGCCTGCAGAATAGAGTCTGTGCTCCTGCTTCTTCTAGAAAATGTACGTGTTTTTTTTTCCTCCACCCCCCAACCCCCACCACCCACCCTCTCATGGTATGTGGCGGGTTACTCACGGCTGCACGTCCCTCTGATAACTTCCCGCGTACAAACACGTCACATGTGTGATTTTTCCTACCCCCTGCGGGGGGTCTCCGTGCGCGCCGCGTCAAGCCATCAAAAGGAGCAGCGGCGGAAATGATTGAATATGCATTTCAATGATGCACTCTGTTGGAGCAACACCCCCAGATGAAATGGTACGCGGCGCGTCTGTGTTGCGTTTGTGGGCGGGGTCAGTCATTTCTCCTCCCTCCCGCTTACGCTGCCATTAATCCGCGCGCGTCAACTCGGTGGTGGGTTCTTACGTTTGCAGCTTCTGCTGAAGGTCGGCAGAGAGAGAGAGAGAGAGAGAGAGAGAGAGCGCACAGATGACGTGTGCGCCCCCCCCCCAGCACCGGCCTCCGCTGCGTTTAATTGTACAGATCCAGCGTCCCAATGCTTGTAAATGGGGCACACAGTGTCTATAAATAGATATTAGTGAGCTGCTGGTAGGAATGAACGGCGGGGGTGGAGGCGGGTAGGTGGGTGGGTGGGTACGCACTGCTCCTCCCCCCCCCCCCCTTTTTTTTTTTCTCCATGTGCGGAGATAATCGACGCTATCGATAATGGCACGGCGCTTGCTCTTCCTCTCGGCTCCGCCCGCCCGCCCTGGGGACTCGTACGGATGAAGCAAGTCTTCATTTCATACCTCGGCTACAGCGCCCCCCCCCCCCCCATCCAACCCAACACCTGGTGACCCTTCCCCACTCCGTCTCCGGCAGCCCGCCGCGCTCTTTCCCATGATGGCTCCCCGCCGCTCCTCCCTTTTTTCCCAGGGCCCCCGTGAGCGAATCCATTTTACACGTCCGCCCCTCTCGCCCCAGATCCCAGACGCGGCACAGAAAGATGCGGAAGTCTGGGAACATGTTCCGAGATAAGGGGACTGACAGCGGCGTGTATATTTAATCATGTTTTCAAATTCGTCTCCCTCCTCCAGCCCGGCACATTATGAATGTGTAATCACGCCATTATGCCCGTGCCTGCTCAGGTTATCGTCATTGAGGGACGATTTTTTTTCTTTTCTCTTTTTTTTGGCGTGCATCCCATCTGTACGAAAGAGGATTAGGGCCCCGAGAAGAGAAAAACATATTACAGGAAGTAGAAATTTATTTCGAGTTTTAAGTTGAAATTTCGTGAATAAAGTCAAAATTTTGTGAAAAAGTCTACGTAAAAAACACAAAAAAAACACGAAATTTAGAGAATAAAGTCGACCTTAAAAAAGGCAAAATCTCGTGAATAAAGTCGAAATTTCGTGAATAAAGTTGACGTTAAAAAAAGACGAAATTTCATGAATGAAGTCGACGCAAATAAAGTGGAAATTGGCGAGTAGACTGAATGGATGGTGGATTAACCAGTTACCCACAGTTAAAAGTAAACTGCAGTAAACGTGTATCTCACAAGGTTCACCCACAGTAATCAGGAAAACTGGCGAAAACGAAAGTACTCCACTAGACTTGCACTCATAGCTTTTCAACTTCATTCACATTGACATCAATTGCAAAATTTCAATTATTTATTCATTCATTCATTCATCTTCTATACCCGCTTATTCCTATTCAGGGTCACGGGGGTCTGCTGGAGCCTATCCCAGCTGTCTTAGGGCGAAGGCAGGGTGACACCCTGGACGTCGCCAGTTCATCGCAGGGCCACATAGAAACAAACAACCATTCACACTCACATGCACACCTATGGACAATTTAGAACGTTCAATTGACCTCACATGCATGTTTTTGGAGTGTGGGAGGAAGCCGGAGAACCCGGAGAGAACCCACGCAGACACAGGGAGAACATGCAAACTCCACACAGAAAGGTCCCAGGTCCGGGCCCCTGAATCGAACCCACAAGCTTCTTGCTGTGAGGCAGCAGCGCTAACCACTGCACCACTGTGTCGCCCAAATTTCAATTAATCTCGAAATTTCAACTTTATTCTCGAATTGGAAACTTAAAAAAAAAAAATCTATCTTAATTTTTTTCTCTTCTCTTGGCCCTAATCCCCCTCCGTACACCTGACATGATCCCGCTAATGGTAACGTGAATGTTCGACTCGGCTCCATTCACTCTCGCGTGCAAACTAGTGATGTTCTCCGTGTCCCCGAATCTACTTAAAATTCCCCCCTTTTTTGTGTTCGTAATTGTTCGGAGATTGCAGTCCCTGTCTAAATTTGACGACAAATTCCATTACTGTGTCAAGGAATAACGGCTGCAATCCTTTCAATTATGAAGGCACCGGGACCGACTTCTTCAAGTAGGGCCTTGAAATGTAATTGCAGGGGCCGTGGATGAACAGAGGAAAAAGGCATTTTTCTCCTGCGAAATTGCCCGAGTCTTGGGGACAGTAAATTGAGGTGGCGAAAAAAATGATGTGATAATTCAGCCGCGTGGTTTTGTTGGTTTGGGGGTGAGTGTGTGTGGGGGAGGGGGAGGGGAAGGAGGCGAGAGAAAATGGTCTGCGAGTCGCTATCTGGAGAATTAGACGGCGGAAAGAAACGCGTCTCCCTCCCGAGTCTCTCCGTCCTTCACACGGTGGCTTGAAATGAATTGATGAGACAGAGGGAGAGGGAATGTGTCAGTGTAAATGTTTGCAGCCAAAATGAAGCCGCCTGCTTGTGCATTTTAGATCGGCGGAGGGTTGGAAGGCGGCGGCGGTGGCAGGAGGAGCGAGGACACGGCGCCACGTGCTCCACGCTGTTTCGCAGCCGAAGCCTTTAATCGCAGCCGGCGCCTCAACGGAGGCATAAAACGGAATTCATACGAGGGATTGATTGATTTCGTATTGATGAATGCCAAGCCCGGCTCACAGATTGGTCGGGTGGAAGGGGAGACGGGGGGGGAGGAGGAGGAGGAAGGCGAGCGTGTGAGTGAGTGAGTGCGGCATTTCAAACGTAACCCCCCTTTAACAAGGTGAGTCACAGCTCTGCTTTGCTGAAACTGTGCTTCAAGAGGAATATGGAAATTTGCTTTTTTGAAGAAGAAATTTTCTGAGTCTGGGCTCTGAGTCTGGGCTCACATTTAAAAAAAAAAAGAAAAAGAAATGCTTTGCCTTCTGCATGAGAGAGGTAGCAGTTAACAGTGGCCAAAAAAAATAAAAGAAACCTCTCATGTCACACATTAAGATTATTTTTGGTTTTCAGTCCGAAACGCAGCAGAAACGAGGTGTCTTCGTCACAACCAAGAGTCGGGGTGCGGTTTGTTACCCCCCCCTCCTAAACCCCCACCCCTCAATTTAGCGTCCAGTCCTTGGCCTCGCCTCCGTCACTCCATTGTGTCTAGTTTCTTAATCCCTCGCAGGCCTGCCGCACAGTAACAGAGCTGGCATAAGCGCATCTGGTACTGTTTGCAGTGTCGAGATTAACAGGATTACTGATCGTGGATTACATTGGCGTCATTGTTGCCCATTTAACCTTCACCCGTGGCCCCTGGCCCACGCTGCAGCCACTCCGAACAAAAAAAAAAAAAAATTTTTTTTTCTTTTTCAAATTTTCAGGTATTTTAAGGCGGTGGCGTTTGCACGAAAAAACTTGAGCTTTATTTACTCAGAGACTCGTGGCTTTTATTATTTTTTTCCTTGGGATCGTAATTTGGATGGTGGAGCACCTAATGGGTCTCTGGGGTCTGTCTGCTGCGTATCGATGCGCCCCCGTACCGGTGTGGCTCCGGGGAAGAGTAAAGAGTGACAACTGTAGCTTTCTGATGAGCTCAGTTGTCTGTTTTTAAACTCCTCTCTCCTCTGGCCTGCCTGCCTTCCTGCCTGCCTGGGAACAAGGTTCACCTCCGGCGTTTCCTCCAGGAGGCCACCAGTGTTTAGGCACTTGTTTTCACTTCTGCAAGACTCCGGACATTTGGTCTCTCTCACATCTTTTTTTTTTTTTTTTAACCCTAAATAAGTGAAGCAGCTGTTTATACGGAAAAGGATTAGGGCCGCAAGAAGACAGAAACAATTATGATAGAATTCGAGATAAAAGTCGAAATTTCGAGAATACAGTGGAAAAAAGATAAAATGTTGTGATTAACATTTTGCAATTAATGTCAACGTAAGTGAAAATGTTAAGAATAAAGTGCAAAGGCTCCACGCGCAAGTCTAGTAGAGTGCTTCCATTTTCACCGCTTTCCTGATTACGGTGGGTGAACCTTGTGGGATACACCTGTTTTCAGCAGTTTACTTTTAACTGTGGCTAACTGGGTTAATCCACCATCCATCCAGTCTACTCACCAATTTGCACTTTATTTGCATCGACTTTAATCATGAAATTCCGTCTTTTTCTGCGACTTTTTTCATGAAATTTTGACATTATTCACAAAAATTTCAACTTAAAACTCGAAATGAAAACTTGAGTAAAAATCTCCTTCCTGGAATGTTTTTTTTCTCTTCTTGTGCCCCTAATCCTCTTTCGTACGGTGGGGGAGGGGTGAGACATTTGAGGCTGCATATGGCGACCTGGTCGTTGTTTATCTAGGGAGTTGTTACAGCTGAGCACCGGGGCTCCTTCCTCTCCTTCCTCTCCTCCCTCCCCCCCCTTGCTCATTAATCTCACGCCGCGCTCCTGGCCTGCTTCCCATGATGCAGAGGGGAGCAGGTGAGTGACCACCCACCCACCCGCAGGAGAGCCACTAGTCCGTTTCCCTCGGCCGTCGCCCGCTTTTGTTTACGCCTGCGCTCCATTCCTGGGCGAACCTCACAGCCGCTGTACAACAACGAGGGGGGAGTTTTTTTTTTTTGTTGTTTTTTTAATTGAGTTTTTATTTTTTTCCCAGAGCCTTCAGAGATTGATGGTCGCCTTCAGGCTGAATTTCTCTACTTATTTATTCTTTTTTCCCTCCCTTTCAAGGCTCAGTTGTTGATCTTGGTGTCCTTCCCTCCGCTATTGTCTTCACTTCTGTTGTTCCCTCTGTTTTCTTTCTCTCCTCCCATTATTTTTCATTGACCTCTAGTGTTTCATCCCACGTGTGCCGCAGTTCATATTCAGCCGCGGCTATTTTCTGTCACCGGGAATGAAAAGGCAGGGCGGGCGGCTGCGCATTAGTCTCCGTCCGACTCGGGCTTTATATGCATGAGCTGCTCGTCGACTCTCCTCCGTTTGGACTAAAACACTCGGGTCCATTGAACCGCCGGCGCACTCTCGGCATTGTCGGCGGCGCTGCTTGTGAACGCCGCCTGTTTCTGCGCGCTTGCATCTTTCCGCAGCGCGCATCGATCAGGGGCGGGGAATGTTTTGAGCTTTTATATTTCCAACATGCGCACGGCGGCGCAGGTCAAAGACGCGCATTAGACAAGCGCTCGTTTCAGATCCGCTTGGCCGTTATTCAGTCAGCGACCGTCCTCCATTATGCTTCTCTGCATTGTCCTCTGTATCACACAGAGCCGTGGCGTCACACTCGCCACTTCATATGTGTCAGCTGGCCTCTTGGCCATCACCCCACTCCCCCTCTACATCCCCCTCCCACCCCCATGCTCTCTTTCAGTTGTAGCTCTT
Source organism: Nelusetta ayraudi (assembly GCF_046127955.1). Classification (NCBI taxonomy): domain Eukaryota; kingdom Metazoa; phylum Chordata; class Actinopteri; order Tetraodontiformes; family Monacanthidae; genus Nelusetta; species Nelusetta ayraudi. Next base: position 1,791,590 of record NW_027466089.1, read on the forward strand.
TGTATCAGAGTCTGGAGGTCAACATCGGGAGGCGGTCACCGCTGCTGTGAGTTGGGCAAGAAGTGCTCTTTCACACTGTGGCCCCGGCTCTCGTGTTTGTGTTGTGTCACCATTCATTCAGCTTCCAGGCCATTTTAAAGGATAAGGAGGGGAAAAAAAAACCCCATTCCACTCCCATTAAAATTGCCATGAATTTTCTTTCATCCCATTCGGATGAAATAAAATTAACTTTTCCGGGGTTAGCCCCGTAATTACTCCAGCACAAGTGATTTCTCTCCTTCCCTTTTTTTGTGTGGAACTTCATGGAGAGAAAATGTGACGGCAAACCATGTGTAGCAAATCAAGTTTGTTCACTCATGTCCAACAGCTCAGTTTTGTCTCTCACTTCGTTATCGGCGCACAATTAACTTCAGAGACTGGAAGTCGCAAATGAGTTGAAATTAATCATAATAAGGCTCTGCCTTAAACGCACTTTAAGGCTAAGCTGTTTTATTTGAAGACTTGGAGTGCTTTAGCTCAGTGTTTTCGGTATTTATGTGTATGTGCTGTATTTCATTTTTGCAAAATTAACAGGAGCCACATTTGAAACGTTTAGTTGGCTACCAATGCAAACACACACTTAATATTTACATAGAAGAATAAGCAGCAGTAATCAACATTTCCTGAAAAAACTGAGACAATTTAAACATTTTGCCTGAATTCTGCTAACTGGAATCACAATAAATTCACTTGTTCAAAGAAGTTTCGTCATTGGAAAGTTTATTTTTTCCCCCTTTTTTCTAGAATTTGTCATTAAGCCCTTAATCCCCCAAACACATAAAAAAAATTGTCATGCTTTGTTGCCCTGTTGAAGGTTGTCCCCCCGTAACTTCCCCTCTGTCTCCCGCTGCAGTCACTTCCTGTGGCTAATCACACTTTGATATGCCAAGGCACGGACTGCTGCTGCCACAGAAATGAACAAACACTGTTTCAGGGAGAATCTTCAAGCAAGCAGAGCTCTTGGGTTTCTTTTTTCCCCGGTTGCTGCTCTGCAGCGATGCATTCTCTTAACGCCCACTGCTTCTCATGGCTTCCCTTTGCATTATAGCTGGCCTTCACTGTGAAGGAGAGAGAGATCTGGAAGCAAAACCCACAGGGAGATTTATGTTGCCTGGCTAAAAGCAAAGAGATCATTATTATTATTCTCTAAATCTCAAGTCAGGTGGCTCCAAAACATAGTGGAAGCATGATTGAGGTTGTAGATTTATTACAGATGTGATTCATAGACATGCAAACAGCTTTAAATGAATCCAATGACGTGCGGCAGGTTTTCACACAGAGCATTTTCAATATATCCTGTTTACTTTAACTTTACTGATGCTGCTGCTGATGCACATTATTGATTTCCCAGCGTGGTCCCTCCGAATCATACTGGTATTAACTTATAACGCCCTGGCTCCTAAGTTTAGAGCTCACGACGGCGAACATTTAAAACAGTTTCCTCTTTCATTACGGTTGACCAGGTTACTCGTGTTGACAGTCATAAACGTCCATAAAGATTATCTGATGTTCACGGCAGCCGTCTTGTCAGCGCAGTAAATGATAGGCAGCTATAAAGTAGTTTTATTGTAATGTCACCCGGTGGGGAGCGCTAACCCACAGGGTTAACTTTGCCATGCCGTTCTGGGATTTTTAGTGTTATTTGCCTTTTAATTACACTGTGGTTAATTGTTGGCAGCATAAGATCTTTTTTTTTTTTTTTTTTTTGTCTTTTTTCTTCTTTGGGTTTTGGTGGTCGCTGTTACTTTCAATTGTGACTGCTGGGCATTGAAGGAATTTTTAAAGTGTAGCATGAAAGCGAACCTGGCTTGCTGACAATGGAACGGAAAATCCAGATGAAAAGATCTCTGAATGAAAAAGCAGTTTTCTGTTGGGCACATCTTGTTCTCCCTCAGAATTCTGACAAAATGATTTTCGGAGTGCTGTCAATCTTCTTAGAGTTATTCAAGTCAAATTTCGTTGGGTTTTTTGTTTAATTATATCGCATTTTTTAAATGAAATTCTCAGAATTAATTTCTATTCACCAGATACGGTAACAATCTCCCCAAGGATGCATGCAAAGCAGGTCACGTCTGAATGTTTGCTTTGCCTTGTCAGTGTTTATTCTGCAAATGTCTCTTTACATTACACTTTAAGAGGCATTATTTCTGATTCTGAAAAAGATGTTCAAACAAACTTTTAACTTCTTTTAACTTTTAACTATTGCAAATTAGAGGAAGCTGATTTAAAAATAATTAATACAGATTTCTTCTTAATTCAGTTAAATACTGAAATACTCTTCAGATTCCAGCGTTTAATTACAAACACATTTTGACTTTCAGAATTTACACCTGTAAGTCTGTCTAAGTACCCTAATTGGGTGTTTCCCTTCTTGAAATGATGTCTAAAGGGCCGTTTACACGTTCTCCGAAATTGCCCAAATATTTAGTTGGTTCTGCCTTTCTGCGTTTACACAAAGCCGGCGTCTTCACCGAAACCGCACTTTTTCGAAAATGCTCCTCAAACGACCACTCATAACAACAACAGCCACGTCATGCAACGGACACGTTACTGCTACCATTGATCAGGCTGCAGTCTTCCCATCAGCCAAAAGTGAACAATAGCACACGGTGGTCGTGTATCGATCGTGGATTGCGTGCAAAGGGAAAATAAACGCAACGAAAACGATTTGCAAACCTCCGGTTTTACTTTTTATTTATTTTCTTTTGGGTGGGCGGACTGAGATATTGAGGGAGGAAACTGAAATGGCAAAAGTGTTAGCGAACGTTTACTGGCACGACTCCCAGTCAACCTTAACATGGACCTTTTTAAGGTTTTATGTTCTAAAGTAACTTGAAGCAGAAGTTCAACTCTGTGCTTTTATCCACATCGTCTGTTCACAAGCGATCTTACTCTCTGTTCCCTGTGGCGCTAATGTTGTTAGCGAACCTCCGCTGCTTTCAACATGGCGTGCTTCAAGTGTTCTTCTTTTATTCTTAATTTTATTTTTTAATACGACTTCGTGTAAACGCATTTCCTTTTTCCTGAGAGCGTTTTCTAAAATGTGCCTTTCAAAAAAAAAATTTTTTTTTAAATCTGTCTGTGTAAACGGCCTCTAAGATGAGATGAGATGGGAGGTGAGTGTCCTCCTTTTGCTTTGCCTGTTGCTCACTCTGACTATTGATTGCACTGTGTGGTTGTGCGAGCGAGTTTGCTTACCGACTTGCTTGTTTGCCGCTGTGCATGAGTCGAAGGTAAATTTGCAGCTCTTGCTTTGTGTAGGTGAACACAAGGACTACTTTAGAGCGAACTTTTGGATTGTTGTGTTTGTTGTTGTTCCTCCTGGCACCGTGCGTGCATATCCACAGTCTCCCACACGCTGCAATGCCCACTCAGCAAAAAAAAAAAAAAAAAGAGAGAACAATATCCTGTTCCTTATATAGGAGCTGATCCTCCGCTCTCACATTTTAACACGTTTTCCTCTTTCCCATTCCTTTTTTCTTTTCAAGGTGTGAGAAGAGGTGATTCCGAGGACATGGTGCGGCTGAGGTGACCTGCGAAACTTTGGATTTACTCGAGCGGTGGTCCTGAGGAGGGTCACAGGAGCAGAGTGAGATCTCTCTGGCCACTGGCGTGATGGACAGGTGATGGAATCGCTCCGTCGCCACCAGTGACTCGACCCGGCAGCCTTCCCCTTCCCCCCGCCCCCTCCGCCCCTGAAGGTGGAACTTTGTACCAGCAGTCCACCGGCCTCCCTCTTCTCTTGCCATGGTGACATAAGCGGCGCTACAGCATGAGGGAGAGCCAGCATGAGACCGTCTCGTTTCTTTCTCCAGTAGCTGCAGCCGCTGCAACCGCGACCCCTGACCTTTGTGTTTGGCTCCGCCGCCAAACGGACTGCGCTTGATCGACGCCCGCCCGCCGCCTTTCACCCCCCCTCCCCGCTCCCGACCGATATACTGCCCCGCCCACCTCCCACCCCCACGAGGCGTGGTCGCCGGGCCCGCGGAGGTGGAGGCGGCGCCCACGCGAGACGATGCTGGGATGCATGACGCGAGTCCGTCGGCTGGTCCGTCTCCTCCCCCTGCAGACCTCCCTCCTCCTCCTCTTCCTCTTCTGCACCGTCAGCGTCTTCGTCTCCGCCTACTTCCTCTATGGCGTCAAGCGCGAGCTGGAGCCCTCGGCCGGAGGCGGCGTGTCCGGCGCCGAGGGGGCGTCGGCCGACTCGGACGACCCCCGGGTCACGCCGTCGCGGCTGCTGCCCCTGCGCAGCGTGCCGGGCGGCCCCGGCGGAGAGGAGCCGGCGGCGGCGGCCCGCACGGACCCCGTGGTGCTGGTGTTCGTGGAGAGCCAGTACTCCCAGCTGGGCCAGGAAATCGTGGCCATCCTGGAGTCGGGCCGCTTCAAGTACCGCACTGAGATCTCCCCCGGCAAGGGCGACATGCCCACTCTGACAGACAAGGAGCGCGGCCGCTTCACGCTGGTTATCTACGAGAACATCCTCAAGTACGTCAACCTGGACGCCTGGAACCGGGAGCTGCTGGACAAGTACTGCGTGGAGTACGGCGTCGGCATCATCGGCTTCTTCAAGGTCAGAGCCACACACACACACACACACACACACACACACACACACACACACATACAGGCGTGTGCACACTCGCATTCCGCCCACCCGCCTGCCCGCCCTCCCCCCTTTCTCACACCTTCTGCCCTGTCCATCTGGCTGCACCGTCTCTAAGGAGATGGGAAAGACCTGCTGGGCTTAATATCGCTCTGCCCCGAGCGCACGGTTCCTCTTCTACTCCTCCTCCTCCGTCTCCTGCTTGTTGTCCATCAGCGTGCAGCCACTGCCGCCCGCCTTCTTAACTCCCCCCCCCCCCTCTTTTATCCTCCTGTTGTCTCTGCTTTGTTTTAGTTTCACACCAGACTTTGTTCTTTTTTCACGCTATCTTTTCTCCCTCCTCTCCTCTCCACCACACTAATCCCCGAGCTGAGCTCTTTTTTTTTTTCTTTTTTGCCCAAGGCCTGTTTTCAGGTCTTATGGTTTTAATCAGCATCTCAGAGCCCATGGAAGGGAGATGGAAAGACGTGTGAAGGCAGCGTCGATGTCGAGCAGCGTAGGTGAAGGTTAGAGAGGAAAAAAGCCCCGTCGGGATTTAGCGGCTATCGAGGAGAAGAGGGGAGCTGAGCGAGGACGTGCATCGCAATGACCCAAAGCCTGAGCTGAAGCCTGAAGTTCTGCTTACCCTGCACGTTCTCATGGTTTAGCCTCCAACCCAAACCTGCGACGAGTAACGCAGGCAAACAACTCGGTTTATTTTTCTACACGTGAAACATACAACACGCTGCAAACCGCGCAGCAGCATATTTTTTTTATCAACAAATAGCATTTCGGACTATAGTAGACAAATACGAAGACATAATCCTGCCCGGAAGCAACACAGCGGCGACTGCCAAGTGCAGGAAGGAGCGCTGGCAGAAAAAAACAAACAAAAAAAAATGTGCGGCTGTGAAAGCATAAATTAATAAGCTTATAATATCACTTCTCTATTGTTGGAAGAGAGTGTGTGTGGGTTTGGGGGGGGGGGGGGGGGCAGTGGTGAGTGGATCTGACGGAAAATTACTTGTGCGCTTCATGAAATGAATGTTTTCTTTTTGTTGTTGTTTTTTTCCCCCGCTTCGACGCCGCGTTTGTAAATCTTTCGACTTATTGTTTCCGCCGCAACCTCGGCGGAATCGAACAGGCAAGGAGTAAATAAGTGGGAAAATGCGACAACACAATTTAAAGTGGCAAGTGGGCGTCCTCTCACATCTTATCAGCGCAAGTGCTTCAGTCAGTCTCTGTTGTCGGATGATATCGGTACACAAAAGCGCGATGATGGCTTTGGCGCTGCCGCCGCTGCTGCTGCTGCCGCTGCAGGAGCTGGGGAAAAAAAAGAAGGCGTGAAGGGGGGTGTGGGGTACACGTCATGGATGAGGCTCTGGTGGCTTTTCTCCGAATGAAGTGGCGATTGGGGGAGAATTGACTGGCCACCAGGTGTTAGTTCATGACTGGACGCCTCAGCTGCTCTTGAGCTTCAACATTGAGCTCTGTCTGGCCGATGTCATCCATCCATCCATCCATCCATCCATCCATCCATCCATCTATCCATCCATCCATTTTCAATACCCGCTAATTCCCGAGCTCAGGGTCACGGGGGTCTGCTGGAGCCTCTCCCAGATGTCATTGGGCGAAGGCAGCAAAACAAAAAAACAAAGCTGGCTCCCCTCAGCAACAACATCAATGCTGCATTCTCCATTACACCCAAAGTCATTTGGAGCTTGTGGAAAACAAAAAGTCCAAATCGCTTAAGCCTCCTTCCTACAGCTCATATCTCACGATCAAAGTCCTCCAAAGCTTTAAAAAGTCTTAACTTGATTTGGAGGAAAAAACTGTTATTTGATTAAAGTCTGTTTTTAAAGAGATTTGACTGAATTGTGCCTGCCAGAGGATTAAGGTTTATTTACATTTTTGAACAAGTCCCAGTCTACTTCGTGTGTTTAGGGGTCTATTATGCTGGTATATCGGGAAGCTAGATAGAATAAAAGAAAACCATCTTATCCCAAAGCCCACGTCGTTAAAAGATCAGCGATGAAACGATCCCGTCGGTGAAAAACTTGGGGAAAGAGTCGGTGCCAACCGAGGCCCTGTGTTTACACCAAACAAAGAGGAAGAAATTTAAAGCTAAATTTGGATGACGGCAAACAAACTGGAACCTTTGTAGTGAGGAGAAGCTGCGTCAGAATGTCCACCAGTGAGCCGCCTTTTGTTCTTCTCGCACGACTCGATGCAGGCGGCTCGCTGCTGCGCCCGCGTGTGATTTCACACAGCGGGCCGGATTCTGATGATTGTGACGCGTGACGGCGTCTGCGGTGCAAGACCTGCGTCGGCAGCTGCTCTGCTGTAACTCGGCGGAGGATTTCCTCCTCTTTTTTTTTCCCCCTCCAACGTCTTTAGTCGCTGTTGGCGCCCTGTGTGGAAGGGCCGCAGGGTAACAGACACGACTACGTTGGCACGCTCGCGGTTAGAAACCCGTTAATGTTGGTTCCCACTCGAGCGGATCACTTTTTGCACTCAAGGGAAAATGGAGGAGGAAATGGAGACGGGTGGGGGGGCGGTGCTGGTTGGTTCCCTTGGAGGTGTTTACAGTCGTCCACAAACAGAACGCAGTGGTGCTCGCACATTAGCTGCAATCAGTTTTGCAACCGAGGCGCATTTTCAGCTGATTGAGCGTAAACGGCCCCAGGCAAGTGGACAAAAATATGATGCAAATCAAAGGGAGTTTATTCAAATTGCTGCCGTTCCCATAAACCTTCCCAAGCAAACGTTCAAAGTGGGAATCGAAGAAAGTTTCTTTTGAGAAACGCACCTCACGACAGGTTTCAGGTTTCGCCGGCGAAGTCGCTCGCTGTGGTCACGTCGCTCAAAGCGTTCGGGACGTTTTCCCCCCCAAAATTTTCCCGGCGTGCAGCAGATCTCGAACCGAGCTCGGACCATCCGCCATCCAAGTTCAGACGGAGGACACCAACGAATGCTGCATCCAACACCCCTGCACTCGCAGTAGGGGGCGGAGGTGGAGGGCGGGTGGAGTATTAGCAGTGTAAAAAGTGCCGAAGTAAGCAGGACTCTAATTATGCCCTTAGATGTGGGAGAAAATTAGAGTGTCAAATCTATGCGATGAAATTAATGCAATAATCACCGGGCCCGTAGTCCTTGACTTTAGAGGACGCATCAGGGGGTGGCTTCATTCTGACGGCCATCTCGGAGCCGAGCGGCCAGGAGCTGCCTCGCGCTTTCATGTCAGAGTAGCCCCGACGTTCCTCATTTCACAAATGATTGAAGAAAAATAAGTTCCCGTCTGCATCGCTCGCCTTTTGATGACTCTCTCGTGTGTCTTTATCTCTCCCTCTCTCGCTGTGTGTTTCTTTCTGCCGACCAGGCCAACGAAAACAGTCTGCTGAGTGCACAGCTGAAAGGCTTCCCCCTCTTCCTGCACTCTAACTTGGGTTTGAAGGACTGCGCGGTCAACCCAAAGTCCCCGCTGCTCTTCATCACCCGCTCGGGTCAGCCGCTGCCGGGTCCTCTCCCCGGGGACGACTGGACGGTCTTCCAGTCCAACCACTCCACCTACGAGCCCGTGCTGCTGGCCAAGACCCAGTCGGCCGACAGCGTCGCCTCCATCGGCCAGAACGCCGCTCTGCTGCCGTCGGTGGTCCAGGACCTGGGCCTCCACGACGGCATCCAGAGGGTCCTGTTCGGCAACAACCTAGCCTTCTGGCTGCACAAGCTGGTGTTCGTGGACGCCGTAGCCTTCCTCACCGGCAAGAGGCTGTCCATGTCCCTGGAGCGCTACATCCTGGTGGACATAGACGACATCTTCGTGGGCAAAGAGGGCACCCGCATGAAGGTGCCCGACGTCAAGGTGAGTAGGGCTGGGCAAAAGGATTATTTTTTTAAAACGATTAATCTACCCATTATTATCTTTTGCTTCACCTTCACGATAATTTCTTGATCACTCAAACAATTATTTGTTTGATGATTAATCTAAAGATTAATTCTCCATCATTCAAAGCCTTTTTTCCCCGATTAATCTAACGATTAATTCTCCATCAGTCAAACAGTTTTTTTCCCCCGATTAATCTAACGATAAATTTCTCGATCACTCAAACAATTATTTGTTCGATTAATCTAACGATTAATTTCTCAATCATTCAAACAATAATTATTTTCGAATAATTAATCAATCAATTGAAAAAGTTATTTTTTTGTTCGTCATCTAACGATTAATTTGTCGGTCATTCAAACAATATTTTTTTCAATTAATCTAAAGATTAATTTCTCCATCACTCAAATGATTATTTTTTCGATTCCTATTGCATATGCGATTATCTTTTCGATCATCCATTATTTCCCCTTTGTTGATGAATGAATAATTTTTACATGCTAAATTATCATTGTGCATAGTTGAGAAAGGTGAGTCGTACCGGCGTATTTCGATGCAGTGCAATCTTGTCAGTTTTCTTCCGAAGCATCGATTCACATTTTCAGCCCTAAAAGTGAGTTTTCTGGGTGTTTTTGCACGAGGGAAAACCTTCCAGGGCGGATAAACGAACTCGCGCCTCCGTCAGCCAGACCTTTTTTTTTTTCCTTCCTTCTACGGCGCTCTTGCCAAACTCAAAGGCCCTGGCCACGACGCGCGGCACAGCGCCACCCTCTGCCAGTCACACAGAAAAGCCCCCTCTGCTCGCTCGCGTCCCCTTCTCCTCCTTTTTCAATGCCTGCGTCCCGCCAGGCCGCTCAGAAGCTGACAGGCCCCGCCGCTCGCGCTGTCACACAGAAGCTCGGCGCCGATGAATATTTCAGCGGGCCCGCAGACGTACAAAGAATGTTGAAAAGCCGCTCGGCACTCGCGTCCCCTCGGAGCAGAACAGACCACCCTCGCATGTGGAGGCTGGAGGGGCGTAAGAAAAACATAGCGGGGGAGAGCAGCCATCAAATCCTGCCGGCTTGGCAGCGAGCTTTTAGGAACGAACGAATCACACGCAGACAGAGGGGGGGGGGGCGGAGAAGAAGTACGAGGGAGCGACGTGAGGGGTGTGTGCGTGCACGTGCGCGTGTTGGGAGTCTCATCCGGCGTGGGGATCAAATGAAACAAACACCCGTATCAGAAGAGGGAGAAAAAAATCAAACGGAATGAAGAGGAGAGCGCTGAGGCAGGCAGGCAGCAAGGCAGGCGGGCAGGCTGGGAGTGGATGTCGGATGTTTACCGACAGAAACTCGCAGGATAAAATATGGATGTGGGCGCGCGCTCGTGAGAGAGAGCGAGAGAGAGCCCGGCCACTCATCGCTCTGCGCTCATTAATGCAGCTGCAGCGTGCGCTGCGTTGCACTGAGTCACTCTCCTCCCACTTGTTTTTTTTTTTTTTTATATATTTTTTTTTCTCCTCCCAGGCCCTGCTGGAGACACAAAGGGAGCTGCGCACTCATGTGCCCAACTTCACCTTCAACCTGGGCTTCTCAGGGAAATTCTTCCACGCTGGTAAGACCTTCAACCCCTCCAGCTCCCCTCCAGCGAGCAGAAAAAAGCACCACGTCACTCTTCTCCTTCCACCCGATGCCTGGATAATGTTTTTTAATTTGCTCTGCCTTTCCTCCTTTGTGTCACTCCCTTGGCCTCACTCGCCCACCCCCCCGTCTTTCATTTCCTCTTTTTTATCGCCGACCCCGTTTCACCCCTGCCTCTTCTTTGTTTATGTTTTATTCATCTCCTCCCGTTTTCCAATTTACTCATCGCTCCTTGTTCTTCTGCCAACCTCCCCCTCATCCCCGCCTCCTCCTTCACCATCTCTACCTCTTCCTCCTACTCCTCCTCCTCCGCTCTCTCTCGCCGCATCCCGGTTCCGCGTGCCGCCTCAGGATCGGACGAGGAGGACCTGGGAGACGACCTGCTGCTCTCCTACGTCAAGGAGTTCTGGTGGTTCCCGCACATGTGGAGCCACATGCAGCCGCACCTCTTCCACAACCAGTCGGTGCTGGCGGAGCAGATGTTGCTGAACAAGAAGTTTGCCATGGTAGGACACGCACACACACACATGGACAAATTGGATACAAATCTAAAAAAGAATAATTCACGTGTAACGCAGCGGGCCTTGAGCAGCACATTGTTCGCCCAGTTGGAGGATGACTGAGTCGGAATCTGCAAAAAGACGGACAGCTGTGAAACATTTGGCAGGAAGAGAAAGACGCCGCTTTGCTTTTTCCGCTGAGTCACTGTCCATTTCCCAACCAATTCTTCCAAGAAAATAAAGAAAATTCTTTCTTGCTGATTAGATTCGAGGCTCCCACTGGCTTGTTCCTCTGACCTCATTGTGCCGCGCCTTGCCGCTCGTACAGTACAATGAGATGTTCAGGTCGCGCTCCTCTGACCGTGCCGGAGTCCAGACTATTAACCGAGACGGACAGAGAGTGTGCACTCAGCACCCCGCGGCTCCTGAACAATCTGCCGGGAGAAATGAGGTCGGGTGACTCAGTCATCTCCCTTCCAGGACCGTTGTGTCATCAGAGCGACTCTCATGATTTCATCTTCAATTTTAGCACTTTCACATTTGGATTATTTTTTTTTTTTTTTAACTCATTAAAGTTTCAGTTTCAGCACTTTGTATTCTGTTTGCAGATGGGCTATTCGAATAAGGGATTATTGTTATTATTAAACGCTCAAGCATATGTCCAGAGATGGAAAAAGAGAAATTTCAATATTCTTTCCTCACTAAACTCTTCAAACGAAATTCTGAACTTTGTGTTTGATCGGCCATACCTCTGGTGTTCATTCATTTCATCTTCAGCGTTGCGTCTGATCTCTTTGAAAAGTGAAAAGTGAAATTCCCGTTCTGGTGATGGAGCACGTGCTGGATGACGTTCAGGGCACGTTTCACGTTCAGGGCTATATCAGACTCTACTGTTTTGAGTTACGGAGCCAACTTGCAGCTGAGCGTGTTGCGTTGCAGCTTCTCATACGCCTTCCCTGATTGTCAGAGTCACGGATGGAAGCCAGGCGGCGCCTTACAAGTAGCTCCATGAGGTCACAGCGAGCGTCCCAAGTCTTAAAACAAGCCCTGGGTCCTGCTGTTCGGAAGCCTTTGCTGCTGTTGCCCTGGATGTGCTTTGTCGTGTCCTTGCATCTATACTTAAAAATCTATTAATCAATTAATAGGGTTTATGCAACAGTCTGAGGCTGAACTCTGTTGGCTGTCCTCCACCTGCTGGCTTAGTCCAGGCCATCCAGACCTTTCGCTTGTTTTTCCCAACCACCTGGCAGAACAGGTTAAAAACAGACAAACAAGGGGGAACGCTGTGTCCTAAAACAACTCCAACTTGATAATGATTCACGATGCATCATGTGTTGCAAACCAGAGATTGTTGGCAACATAACAGAGGTATTGTTTGTGCTGGGAAGCTCCAGAGACGGTTAATAAATTACAGATTAACTGACAGTCTAGTCCGTCTTTGTTTTGCAAACAGTTAATGATGAGCGAGCTTTTCTTGTGGTTGACGCCTGTTACCGGGGCGAGAGCCACTGATGGATGTTTTCTGGCTGCGTGTGATGTGATCAAAGTCAAACTTCAGTCAAGCCGAAGTCAGACCTTGCCTAAGAAGATTCCCACACAGAAGGCAGACAGACGGCGGAGTTCGGTGTCAAGGTTGGCAGCGCCGCCTGTTCCCTGCGGCCTCGGCTCGCGGCTTGCTGGAAACGGTCCACGGACAGAAAATCTCATAAAGTGATGAGTAATTGTTATTCACGTGATTGGAATATGAGCCAGTTGTGAAGAAAACACAACATTTTATGACTGTCTGCTCAAATGTCAATGTCATTTTTTTTGCACATTCCTTGCAGTTACATGCTTCCACCAGAGAGGTCGCCACTTCCCAACCAAACAAAAAAGTTTGTAAAAACCTCCACTTGTTTGTTTTTTTTCTCTCCCCCTCTCAACCACTAGGAACACGGGATTCCCACCAATATGGGCTACGCCGTGGCCCCCCACCACTCGGGCGTCTACCCGGTGCACATGCAGCTGTACGACGCCTGGAAGAAGGTGTGGGGCATCAAGGTGACCAGCACGGAGGAGTACCCCCACCTCAAGCCCGCCCGCTTCCGCCGAGGTTTCATCCACAGCGGCATCAGCGTAAGACCTCCTCCTCCTGCTGCTCCTCGTTGTCCACGAGGCCTCGTTATCTCGTAACTTCTGGCTCCTCCTCGTCTTCAGCGTCCGTCCTCTCCCACTCGCCATTCTTCACCGAATAATTATCTCCATCTGCACGTCCTCCTCTCCTTTTAGCCACGTTCAGACTGCCAGCCCAAATCTGATTTCTATCCCATCCAGATTGAAACCGGATGGCTCTTTTTGAAGTCTGGAAAGTCACAACTCGCATGAAATCCAACTTTTGCTAAACGGATTGAAACCGCCTTCAGAAGTTTCAGTTTCAGATGCGCCTCAGTCCGAACAGCTCCAAACACACCGGTTTTGACTGTCCGTGACGTACAGACAGAAGAACTGCAGTACCTGGACAGAGGAGGAAACTCATTGGCTCATCAGTGTGTGGGGAAATGGCTCCATTCAAGCCAAGCTCCAGAGCATGAATCGCAACAAGTGCCACTGTCGCAATTATATGACGTCACACGCTACACGCTACGCTGGACGATGCCTCGGCTCCGACGTGGTTGCTGCAGCAATCTGTCAGATGGGTCAATAATGTGGCCCAGTCTGAACAGAGCCACATCCCATTTGAACACTTGCTAAAAACACTGTGGACAGGCCCGGATTTGAGAAGGAATCTGATTTGAATCAGATTCGCCTGCAGTCTGAACGCAGCCTTTGTATTTCCCCCCTCAGTCTCTCTCTCTCTCTCTCTCTCTCGCTCTCCCTGCGCGCTCTCTCTGTCCTGCCCCGACTTTTTCTCACAGACAGAGTGCAACTGCTCGGCGCTACCGAGCTGCGTATTGTTTTCATTTCTCCAGCCTGTCGTCGAGGCTGCGAAAGTGCTGATAAAGAACGTGGATGTAATTATTTTTGTTGGACTCCTCTCGTGTGTGTGTATCTGCGTGTGTGTGCGCGCGCGCGCTCTCACATTAGACACCTGCCTGGGTCGCGACGACCTGCGGAGCGCGGGCGACATAACCCAGACTGACACCTCTGGCAGCGGCCTGCCCAGTGTCAGGGAGCAGCCAATCAGTGGAAACTTTAGCAGGGGTCGGGGGGGGTCGACGGAGGGAGCAAGAACTGCACTCTGGTCGGGGCTGCACAGTGTGAGCCGGCGCTGAATAATTCAGGCTTGAGAGCAGAATTAAAGTTGAATAGATGGCGCTGAAGAGGGGAGGGGGAGAGGGGGGGGGGGGCGGAATCTTATCTATATTGGGAGCTTCTTTTTTCTTTCTCCCTCTCCCAGCTTGACCTTTAGGGATGCTCGGAAGCGGCACGCCGTCGGTCCCGGGGTCCCTTTGTAGCGTTGGCATTCAGGCGGCCTCAGGTGGACGCCGCCGCCGTCGCCGCCCTCGCCGCCGTCTGCGAGATAGCGAGGCACGGCGGTGGCGGCCAGTCGCTGCTGCTTACCACTGATTGATATTCAGTCCCCCAGACGCGGCGCACTGTAAACACATTTCCATGAATTTCCATATAGACTCGGAGTGAATAAGAGGTTTGCTTTGGCTAGATGAGCTGCATAATACGAATGTTATTGAAAGAAAACAATGTGTGGGGTAACTGCCTGGAGTTCTGACAGCGCCGCTCCCAGCGGAGGGCTGATGGTGTTTGTGCGCTCGTTCCGTTCCTTCCTCTGGTGTGTGTGTTGTTGTTGTTGTTGTTTTCTTGTTATTGTCCTTTGGGGTTTGATGATGTGTATATATATATTCTTTGTGGCAGGTGTTGCCCCGGCAGACGTGCGGCCTCTTCACTCACACCATCTTCTACAAGGACTACCCCGGCAGCCCCAACGAGCTGGACAAGCTCATCAACGGCGGGGAGCTCTTCCTCACCGTCCTGCTGAACCCCGTGAGTCCGGCGCACGTCCTGAGTGGGGGGGGGGGTGGCGGGGACGCATTTAATCGCTGCTGTGTGCATGTGTGCGTTTGTGTGTGTGTACTGGAACATCACATCACACAGGGCAGCGACTGTCTGATGACTCATGCGCCGGCGACAGAGTCCAGCCTCCTTTTTTTTTCCGCCGTCGCTGAAAAAAAACAAAACAAAAAAACATCTTATCAGCTGATTTGTGTTTTTATTTTGGGATGATGGAAATGAAAGATTAAAAAAAAAAAAAATTGTTTGTTTTTCCTTCCTTCGCAAACGGCGTCGCCACGCCTCACCTCATCTGTGTCAGATTGGCCTCGCTGTCGCAGTCCCGGTGTTCGATAAGCGGCCGATTTGTGTGACGAGCTCCGTAAACATGTAACCTGCCCCCGCTGGCTTGAAAGGCGAGGACGGGCGCCGATCAGATAAACTTGTGTTTTTAACACGGAGGAACAAGAAGAACAAGAAGAACAAGGCGCTGGATTTGTCTTTCATCGGCGCTCTTGACTGGCTCGATTTCGAGATGATTATCAGTTAATGATTGTTCTTGACAAAAAGGGGGATTAAAGAAAGAAAGAGAAAGAAAATCCTGCTGCACCTCCGACTTGTATTGTAAAGACTGAATTCTGGTGCAGCGATTGAATCTCCTGGTGTGACTCATGTGATCAGGTCCATTTTATGGGAGCTGGGCTATTTTATTGGGGGATTCATCTTACTGATCACCTCCATCACCTTTTTGATTTCTCCTCTTCACAGATTAGCATCTTCATGACCCACCTGTCCAACTACGGCAACGACCGCCTGGGCTTGTACACCTTCAAAAGCCTGATGATGTTCATCCGCACGTGGACCAACCTGAAGGTTCAGACGCTGCCGCCCATTCAACTGGCCCAGAAATACTTTAGCCTGTTCCCCAGCGAGCGAGATCCACTCTGGCAGGCAAGACCAACGCCTCCTCTACAGCACTTTTTTATTGACGGCCAACTTTTAGATTAGTCTTTGTGGACAGTTTTTTTCTTCTTCTTTGTTTGTTTGGTTCTTTGTTTGATTTACCACAGCTGCAAGTATTGACGAAATGGACTGTGTTCCTGTAGAGGGGTCAGGGAATAGCTCTGAAATGTTCTGTTATAAAACTTTATGAAAGGCTTTTGAAATTGCTGTCACCACAGTTTGTTGTAATGCTACAGGTAGAAAGCAGGCCATGTAATCATTTGTTTGCTTTCATTGAGTTGTTACCGTTAATAATACCCCTTTAAACATTCTGGAAAAGGCATTTCCTCAGGCTGCCCTCCAAAGAAAGCCCAGTTGCGCTGTCCCACTTTCCTTTTTGTGCGGCGGCAGCAGCAGCTGAAATGGCGAACGCTCCTTTACCTTCTTTACCTCCTTTGTGTGTGTACAGGATCCGTGCGAGGACAAAAGGCACAAGGACATTTGGTCCAAAGAGAAAACGTGCGATCGCTTCCCCAAACTGCTCATCATTGGGCCTCAGAAGACGGGTGAGACGCAGTGCTTAAACGCCCCCTACAGGCGGAATTTCTAACATGTTTGTGTGGCTTGAAAGAGAGACGTGTGTTCCGTCCGTCATGTTTGTGGTGCATCAGATTGATGTTTCTCTTTGTGAGATGGCACACTTGTGTTTCCAATACACGACTCCCTGGTCTGATTTACTCCAACTTTGACCGTTGCTTTCCTCCTCCTCCGCCGCCCTGTCTGCATCGCTTCTTCCCCCCTCTCAGGTACGACGGCACTCTACCTGTTTCTTGGCATGCACCCAGACCTGACCAGTAACTACCCCAGCAAGGAGACCTTTGAGGAGATCCAGTTCTTCAATGGCCACAACTACCACCGAGGCATCGACTGGTGAGAACAGTCACTCCCCAACCGACACTCACACAGATTCATTATTTCCAAGGACGATAATGATAATATTAATGGGTTGGATTTCTATAGTGAGTGCTTTTCAAGGCACACAAAGCGCTTTACGATGTGCATTGTGAGAGTCATTAGATGTTGCAGTCTGACCGTCTGCTTGTTTTTATCTTGGATACAGTCAAAATTGGTTCATTTACAAAGTGTTTTGTTTTCGTTCGTTCCGACCTGTGCTTCATGCACACCCCCCACCAAACATGCACGCGCGCCCTCACCCCTCAATTCGTTCAGTCCACCTCACGAATGGCGACAACACCGTCCACCCCGCTGAAAGAACTCCGATTTTTCATTTTTTACCTCTTTTATTGCTTTTCTCTTGTCTTGTCTGTGTGAGTTTGTTTTGCAGAAAAACTCACAAAAAACATTTTACTTCGCAAGGACCCTTTGTCACCGAGAGGCCTCGTCCATATTACCCAAAAGTGTTTCCCGAGGACTCGCGGTCACGTGTCGGAACACGAATAACAGAGAGAGAAAAACAATCTTTTAGCCGTCCGCATATTTTTTTTTTTTTCTCCGTTTCCAAACCGTAATCATGTTGCAGAGGGAAAATAAAAGTTTGGTTTTTTTTTCCCTCGCGGGCAAAGCCAAATCTAGCTTCAAGGACCTCTCCAGCAGTGTGGAAACAGCACGTTCACCGTTTGACCTTGAAAGCTGCAGCCTTTAATTACCAACGCACTACCGGCTATGTTTTAGATTTCCCAAACTGTTGAATCCCAGCTTGGCCTGTTTCCTTTAGCACTGTTGTCTCGCTGACTGCAAAGTGAACCGGACCACTGCTTTTTTTACTACCGGTACTACTACTATTAACACTACTGCTATTCCGCAGCATGTAGGAACTTGAAGTGTCTCTATAATGCTATTTTTTTGTGCATTCGTACGAAAATGTTGAAGCATGATAAAACAAGACAACAGCCAGCACATTGAACAGCTCCACTGTGGCTGTCTAGTGATGACGTTCAAGAAATGATTGTGTTTAGAGTGTCAAAAGTAGCATTTCCTCTTTTGACTTGGAATAGCTGTAAACCAGCAAGTCAAACGTCTCAGAGCAACACACGCAGTCAACGTCTATGTGATTTATCAAATTAAGTTTACTGTTGGCAAAAATGATAAAATAACCCGTCTTATGTCTTGCTGTGTTAAGAGTGCAACAGGAAATTGACTTGGCACACGACTTCTGCAGGTTTTCCGATTGACTCGTCGCCGTCGCGTTGCTGTTGGATTTTTTTTTTTTTTTTTTGTCCCACAAGCCGCTGCGCATGGCTGCTCACCCACAGAGAGCACAGAGGAGCTCCTCTTATCTAGCAGGGCAAATGCAACGGGGTCAACAGAAAGCTGCTTGTGACATGCTGTTTGTTTGTTTTTTGTTTTGTTTTTTTGGTGTTCAGGTATATGGAGTTCTTCCCTCTGCCCTCCAACACCAGTTCAGACTACTACTTTGAGAAGAGTGCCAACTACTTTGACTCTGAGGTGGCTGCTCAGAGGGCGGCGTCTCTCCTGCCCAAAGCCAAGATCATCACCATCCTCATCAACCCCGCGGACAGAGCTTACTCCTGGTACCAGGTCAGTACCAGGAAGACATTCACCCTCAAAGGCCCCTTTTTATACCCGTCTTTGTATTTCAGAATTAGAATCAGAAAGAACTTTATTATCTGTCGTAACAGAAAATCGTCTTTGGCGTGGCCCACATTAAACCAGAGAGACATCGATTTCTATGGAAAAACAGAAGATTTAAACACTGGAATGTCATAATATTTTATTTAGTTTTCATCTCAAACTCAAGTGGCAGAGCTGTCTCACAGGAATAATTAGACCAACGAAAAAAAGATCATTCCAACCGTCCTGTGGTGTGACCTCTCAAAGGGATGGCCTCTGGTGTCTGACGAGTAGAACAGAACAAAAGCAAAAGATTGGAGTTTCCCATCTCTGATTCTTTTGTCTGTCAACCTTCATTTTTACTGTTAGTATCACATGATCTTCACCTTAATATAGATTGTGCCAACTCACTGACTACCCCGTTTATTTCTACATGAGATGTTTGTGATGAAATGCTTGTTCTTGTCCGACTCCCTTCCCTCCCAGCACCAGAGAGCTCACGACGACCCGGTGGCGCTGAAATACTCCTTCCATGAAGTCATCACCGCAGGCCACGATGCCCCGGGCAAGCTGCGGGTTCTCCAGAACCGCTGCCTGGTGCCAGGCTGGTACGCCGTCCACCTGGAGCGCTGGCTCAACCACTACCACCCCAGCCAGGTACTGCAGCCGTCATCCGTGTCAAAGTTCTTCCACCGTCCACGGCAAGCCAGACTCCTCCTTGTCTCTCAGACCTCCCAACTTTTATCCGACAGCTGTGTTTTGACTGAGAGATCCAACTGGTGGGAGCATTGCAGTGACTGACCACGGGCTTCAATGTTGCCAATTCACAATCACTTTCTACTTAATTTACATGAAAAAAAAAACCTAATCGAGTCTTGTTTACTTCTCTAAACTTTCTCTTGGGACGCATTTTATAAATGCATGAAAACACTTTGCCTTTAATAACATTTTATTTAGAAATAAGAAACTTTTAAATATACCAGAAGGGGGCAATCCCTCTATTTAGCATTTTCAGCTAGTTTGAGCTCCTGTAACCTGGTAAAAAATTAAGTTGTGCCAGAAGGTCATGAGCATAAAATGTCTTTTTTATTTTTATTATTATTATTTATTTATTTATTTATTTTTTTAATGGAAAGGATGATTATATTAGAGGGACTTTTGAAAGTTTTCTTGCCTTAAGTAACTACAGTCGGGTCCATAAATATTGGGACATTGACACAATTCTCATCTTAGTGAAATTAACTCTTAGACCTTTGATCTGCTCCTTGTAAATGAGATAATGAGGGAATTACACACAACTGGCAATGGAACAGCTGAGCAGCCAATTGCCCCGTGACCTTTGCTCCCTTTAAAAGTGGGAGGCGCATATACAACTTGTAATTCCTACACCGTTCACCTGATTCGGATGTAAATACCCTCAAATTAAAGCTGAAAGTCTGCAGTGAAAATGTGTCTTTTCAAATCCATTGTGGTGGTGTTTAGAGCCAAAAAGATGAGAATTGTGTCGATGTCCCAATATTTATGGACCTGACTATGTGTCTTGTCTTGAAAATCCAGGCCTTTTTTTTTTTCTTTTTTTTTTTAATAAATAAAAAAAATGTGCTTTAACTGGCTTCAATTAACTGACTCTCAGACACCAAAAAGTATTTTTTGGGGGGAGTCAGTTTCAGGAACGCTCACGCACTGTCTTCTATACTGGGTAAAATGGTAAAATAATTTCAGCAGTCACAGTTCCGTCGTCCAATTCTGTCCTCTGTTTCCCCCAGCTGTTAGTCCTGGATGGGCAGATGCTGAAGACGGAGCCTGCTTCCATCATGGATAAAGTCCAAAAGTATCTGAGCTTGACTAACAACATCAACTACCACAAGATCTTGGCGTAAGTGACATTCTGTAGCGTGCGCATACCAAGATTCAGGTGTTAACATAAAACTGCATGTCTGAAAGGTCTGAGGTGTGCACAGTGGTGACGTGCCGAGGACCTGCAGAACACTGTGCACATTAACTCTCTAGTCAAGGAACACTTTGGTTTCATTTATATTATATCTTTAAATGCAGGGAAGATGTAATTTGTCGCTGTGGATCCATTTTTTAAGCCATGTGTCTGTTTTATGTTTTTCAGTCTTTCATATTTTGTTTGTTTTGCTCAGGTTTGATCCCAAGAAAGGCTTCTGGTGTCAGCTGCTGGAGGGAGGGAAGACCAAGTGTTTAGGGAAAAGTAAAGGTCGCCGGTACCCTGAAATGGACCCTGAGGTACGAACCTTTCACACGGCACATTGCACCTCCTGTCGTTTCTCTCCCACCAGTTCAGCTCACCCCTTTTTTCTTTTTTTCTTTTTTTCTTCCATTTGCGCTTCAGTCCCAGGCGTTCCTCAGGGAATACTACCGGGATCACAACATTGAGCTGTCCAAGCTGCTCTACAGGATGGGTCAGCCGCTGCCCAGCTGGCTCCGAGAGGAGCTGGTCCACACCAGGTAGCAGCGCGTCAGCGGAGGTTCACAGCTGCGCACACTGAACCACAGCTCAACTCCGCAAGGGAGGCGACGCCGGCCGAGGGGCCTGGGACGGTGACACGCTTTGGGAAGGGACTCCGACATGGAGGGAGAATTCTGGGAAGGGTTTTGAACGTGTACTCGAGCTGCAAAATCACAATCTTCCCAAAACGAGGAGGAAAAGAGCGGAGGAGGAAGGAGCGCGTGTTGCTTTCAGCAGCTGATTGTTCTTCTGCTCTCCGTTAGAGCGTCGAGTCCTCTATCTCCCCCTGCAGGACGGAACAGGATGGGTGCAGATCGCCTAACTGTGTCTTTAAGAGGGTGGGTAAAGACTGGAGGCGGTCAGTGTGTGGCCATCACCACTTCCTCCTCCCACTCCCCCTCCCCCTCCCTTCAACGCTGCTCTCCTTAATCAAACTGCTTGGAGTAAGACTCACCTGAAAAATCAAGCTGAGGAGAAGAACTCTCACACTTGAGCAGTTTTGACAGTCTCACCTCTCGGGAGGGAAGCCGGGGGAGGACAAGTGGAGGAGATGAATCAATCAACCGTGTCGCCATCTATGAAGTCGTGTTGTTTGTTGCAAATTAAAACGGGCACCGCGGCTTTTGACGAAACAGATGAGAGCCTGATTGTCAGAGACGTTGGCTGCGAACGCCTTTGACAACAGTGGAGTGTTGCTATGGGAAGAGAATAAAGTCCATCAGGAGTCCTGACAGGCTGCATGTTGTAGCCTGACTTGATAGGCCTTGGTAGAAACTAGTTATCACATTACAAGTGCCAGGACAGAATCTTCATTTTTTTTTTTTTTTCAAAAAAGAAGAAGAAGAAAAGAACGCTTGAGGGTTCCTTTTTTTTTTTTTAAGTTTCATATCTTTTTGTTTTCGTTTTCTTTACAGATTTTTATTTTATTTTATTTTATTTTATTGGTTTTAATGTTTAATGTAATGCTGAGGGTATTGCATCATTGTAGAATGTACGGAATCTTAACATCCTATGTCATTTTTCACAAAGTCCAGATGCGCACTCGACCGGTGTGTTGAAAGCGCTTTTGGCTCCGCTGAGCTCTGGAAGCAGTTCCGTCGCCGTTTCAGTCGGCTGGAGCAGGAACCGCCATGAAACAATATTGAAAGCACAAAACTTTAGGCGCCCGACGTGGACACTGACTCTGAACAGGTTACTGCAAAGCACATAAGCGAGAAGAGTTCTGCTCCAATCTGTGAAGAAGATCATAAGCTAGCTACTGTAGGTTCAATTAGACGCTCTGGCCCGCGAGGTTGGGATTGTGTACAGAACAGGATTGTGCATTTCGAATATATTTTCACCATTTTTTTTTTCTCTTCAGTCAAAGCTGTATATTTTGTCCTATACTTTGTCATTTAATGAATTAATTGAATTTAAAGCTGATGAGGACGAACGGGGAACTCGAAACTGTCTCTGGAAAGAAAAAAAAAACCTTTCTGAATTTCTTTTTTTTTTATTTTTCCGGTCAAGCCAACAGCATGTCCATCGAGACCACGAGGATGTTTGGTTGTTGTTCAAGGTGTTACCACTGCAACTAGATGTCAAGCATAGATAACAAGAAGCTGCTCTTACTGCAATAGTTTTGTACAATGTTCTGATGATGTAATAATAATAATAATAATTAATAATAATGCACATGTCGGTCCTCTATTTCCAGACTTTGTAATGTACATAATACTCGAGCGTCGGTAGGCCTAAATTATTGAGCGTGTTTAGGTTTACACTTTCCATCAGCCCATTCCCATAGTGTGAAACGTCAGTGCTGTGCTGAGGGGGAGTCCGGATGGCTCTGTTGTGCCGCCAAGATTGTTTCCTCTCACTGCCAACTATTGTCCACAGGTACCAAGTCTCTCCATATAAAGTATTAAGTGATAACACATAACAGCAATGATGGTACTAATCTCCTGGACTGTATGATAAAGATTTGTAATTGTTGTCAATAATTTTTACAGTGTAACTAATATTGTCGGTGCTTTTTAATTTGCAAATAAAATACCACTGTATTTTTCATTATTTGGAGCGGCATTTCTTTTGATTAATATTATATTTAGTCCACTACGGTTGCATGGACTTCCCCTGAAAAAGGTGGTCATAAAATATAAGAGTTCAAGTAAAAAGATTAAGACAATTGTATCCATATTCATATCACTTTCATTTTTATATTCTGATATTTTTAATTCCTGTGGGCTGTCATCTAATCCACCCGTCAACTGGCAATACATGACTCTCTGTTCACAGCCTCCTTTAAACTTAGCTTCCTGCTCGAACTTCCTGCTTTGTTGGGACTCTTACATTTGAAAAAAGACAAACCTGAGCTGTTCTTATAAGGCTGAAAGAACATCAGTCCAATTTCGACAGTTCATTGACAGGCTGGAGATGATAGAAAACATTAGTGAAGTTGACAGATAGTATTTTGCATAAGCCACGGAATTCCCTGCCTTCTTTTAAAGGCATTATTCTCAAGTCCTGCAAAAGATAGATATATTTGCTTGGAAAATAAAAGCTCAGCATATCAGTGACGGGCTGTCAGAATGTATTGGGAGTCTTGAACACACTCTGGGGCATAAGACAGAGGCAAGAAATAAATGCTATCCTCGTGACCTCTCTAACTTTTACTTTATTTCCCCCTGAGCCCTCTGTGTCTGGTCTTCACTGACATTTTAGTAACATTTGCCCCTCCAAAATTTCTACACTTACTGATAAGAGTGTTTTTTATTGTTTTTTTTGTTTTTGTTTTTTTTAATCAATGTACTGATTGATTCAGAAACGCTAAATGGAATCATAACATATTTTTGGTTTCATATACCAAAAGCAGCCTATTTGGTACGCACCTTAATTGACCTGTTTTATCAGCACGTACATACACACACACACACACACACACACACACACACACACACACACACACACACATACACACAAGAAAAAAGAGCGGGTTTCATTGTAGCTTTACTTCTATAATATGTTGCTTGAGAATTGTTTGGGACCAAAGTAAGAGAAAACAATGAACTAGTCTAATTTATCCAACTTTGGTTTTCCTTTTAATTGTTGCATTGTATTACATTTGGCTGTATTTCCGTATTAAGTGTGAAACCAGATAGTTCGTGCATTTGCGTGTTAATAAACCTAAGTTAGCTGCTAGAATACGGCCACAGAACGCTCAGCGACCACTTCAGCGTTGTTACTTGAGCGAAAGTTCGACAAGAAGCTCGAGTCTGCCTCTGGTAACAGGTGACGTCGCGGTATTTTTGACCAATCACAGCTCGTCTTTGCCGCGGCCGGCCCTGTGCCGTCCCACAGAGCTTTAAAAGATCGGGGACTTTCCTCACACTTGCACCTTTCTCTGGAACTCGTCCGCCCGGCCTTACTTATCTTCTGGACCTGCAGATATTGTTTTTCATTTAGTGTGTTTGGGAGAAGCGGCGAGAAAAACCTTGGGAAACGATGGAGCCTCATCAACAGGTTGCCGACGCAGACTCTCGCAGCAGGACAGGCAGTGAAACACGGCTGCTGGTCCCACAACGCGCAGGGTAAGAACAGCGTCACACAAAATCTGCCTTCTAAAGGCGCCTTTTTTAGTGTTTGTTTGGCTAACTTCTTCATTAAAAAAAAAAAAAAATGTAAGTATGAAAAGACTAAGTCAATGTCTGCAGACCAATCTGGAGGTCACACAGACTTTACTGTTTTGTGTTATGTATGTATTTATTTATTTAGTTGTTTTCCTGTGTAAAGTTCATAATGTCAAGCTTTGGATGAAATGTTTTTCTGTTTTCCTGTAGTTGGACGCGTAATACGCGACTTTCACCTTCACAGTTGTCAATCTTTCACCTCACTGTGTTTTTAGGCAGAGTGTCTTCCTAGGAACAGCTGATGCCCGCACGTCATTGGTTCAAAAATCACAGCTGCCAAAACATAAGAACTATGAGTTGTGGTTTTTCCGCTTAATTTTGTCAACGCTCAGAATTTATTTAGCGCTTCACTATGCAAAATTTAATCTAATTTAATTAATATTTTTTGTAAATACAGTTTAAAAAACTAAATACAAACGAAATAGTTTGATAAAAAAAAAACAACAACAAACTACACGCCATGGTAGGAAACCATTGCATACAATAAATTAGGTTGTCACCTAATCAAAATCATAAGTAGTTTAAAGCATTTTTACACCCGCGCACCTTGGTAAACGGTCTGCCTAGCAACAGGTGATTCTCACTTTCTATTGGTTTCTATTGGCTCGAATTTTAAAATATTAGAACAAAAATGTAGTTTCTTTTATTTATTTATTTATTTATTAATTTATTTATTTATTTAACATCTCTTCCACTGTTTGTTGTCTGACACAATTTTAAAACCAATAGGAAACAAATGTTCTCTTTCTCTCTGTCAGAGGTTCCAACAGTCGGGCTCTGAAGATAGCAGGCCTCACCACTCTGGTTTGTGCGCTGCTCGCCAGCCAGATCTTCACTGCTGTGATGGTTTTGGACCAAAACAAGCAGATCGACAACCTGCAAAGGAAGTCAGAGCAAATGGGGAGGGACTTGAGCCGTGCACCCAAAGGTATAAAACACCTGTGGAACGGAACTAAGTTGCTAACAGTGATTCACTGGGCCTATCAGAAAAGGGGAACAATGGAGGGAGGGTGGAATAGGGAAGTGAAAGAATCTTCACAGAAACTTGATCTGAAAGTCAGACAAATAAAGAAGAAGGTACTCTGTTTAGTAGAAAAACATTTTTTCATTACTTGTACCAAAGAATTTAAGAAACAGATAAATAGAGCAGCATAAGATCTCATACGTTTCAGCACACAAGTATAACATGACTCATTATACCAGGCGTGAAACCAAGGACTGGACTGCATAAAAAAATGAGAAAGGAGGACAACGCAGTAGTTCCTAAAGTCTGCAATCTATCGTTTGGCCAGCGGGGACAGCCAAGATTGGTTGCAAAACGATTGAAAATGTCAGGCTGTCAATATGGAAAAGATCACAAAGTGACAATCTGGTGAAATTCTTTTGCTTGGTCTGAATCGATTGTGAAAAAAGAACATTAAATAGGCTCTTTTGTCCAGTTTGGTTAAATGTTGAGTAAAAGTGGCCATAAAGTTTATTGTCTACTGTAGTCAGTCGTTACCAGTGGGTGGGTAAGTGTTGGGCCACAGTTTACACTCTCGCCCCAATCATTGCTTACCTTTCAGTACCGCCGACCTTCTAGTTTCAAAAGGTACCGGAAGATCAAGATGACCATGAAACCAATCTCTAGGCTTCCACACTGGTGTTCACAAAGTCGTCAGTGTTGTCACAATGATTCCGTCTTCATATACAGCCAATGGGTGTCAGGCTATAGTGAGTTTAATGGTGCCATGGTGACTTAAGTGTTTCATCACACAACAGGTCTGCAGGCTTAACAGTTTCTCTGCAAATGACCTTTTGCTCATAAATGCCCATCTGCTTGCTAGCAACAACACAAAAGGCTCCCTCGGAAATGATAAAATAATCCTCTTTTTTTAGGCACAGGTGTGCCTAAAGCAAGAATGCAGGTGCCCCTGAGGAGCCTCCCGATGGTGATGGACATACCGATTGACAGCGAAACCAAAAAACCCCAGGCACCACCGCAGCCACCTGCACCTGTAGGTTTTTTTTTTCCTTCCTGCTAAAAAAATCTGGCATTTCACCACTTTTAAGTGGTGAAATGCAGAGTACATGAAATAGCAAGCAATGTAAACCAGTGCGCTGAATGTGTCTCACTCTTCTGCCTCCTCCAAACTGAAACTGCAGGAACCTGTTGTTAGTATGGAGGAACAGGTGAAGGGTTTCATTCAGGTATGTTGGACATTGCCCCTGCTATGTCGTACACTGTTCAGTTAGCGTTTTTCGCTGTGCCACTGAGCTCCGGTCGTCTGTGCAGGACTTTGACCTGCCGTCCTTCAACGAGACCTTCTTGGCCAACTTGGAGGGCCTGAAGAAAAACATCCAAGAGGAGGAATGGAAGGTCAGCCGCAGTGGAGGCATCGCTAACAATTATCTGTAGACGAGTTGTCGGTGGATAGTTGATGTGATCTTGCTGGGTTATTTTTTTTTTTGCACTCTGCAGAGCTTTGAGTCCTGGATGCGTTACTGGCTGATCTTCAAGATGGCCCAGGACAAGCCAGGTAACCCAAGCTGGATTAGAGTCACTGAGTCACTCACTGAGTTTAGCTTTTTTGCTGCAAACATGTTAGCGCCTAAGAAAACCAAACCTTAAAATGTTTATTTCTGTTAGCATGCACAGAAATAAAATTAAAAAAAATCTGCATCAAGTTTCAAATGTTTCACCAATTTTCAGCCCTTCATTCTTCTACGTGGGCTCCAGTGTGAGCAGCCAGACATGGCTCATTATCCCCAAAAAGCATGTTTAGCTCTGTGTTTACAGGCTTGTGCAATAAACTCAGTTTTATGCGACAAAATCATCTCATCTACGGAGACGTGTGCCCTGATACGTCTTTTTCCGTCCTGGATTCACTGGCCTTTGACCCCAACTGGCCCTAACTGTCTCACTGCCTTCTGCTACGTCCTTCTTTAGAGATGACCAAGTGCCAGGAGGAGATGGAGCACGCCAGCAAGTTGGGCTCCTTCAAGCCTCAGTGTGATGAGCACGGAGACTACAAGCCCAGACAGTGCTGGCACGCCACAGGTTTCTGCTGGTGTGTGGACAAGTCTGGCAAAACCATCCAGGGAACCACCACCCGCGGCTGGCCCCAGTGTGCTTAAGGTAAGAGACACAAACTCAAGAGCGTCACCCGCAGGCTGTGTTTAAATCAGCATTGGTGAAAATTGCCTTAAATTGCTTGCTATGCAAGTTAGTGTTTTTGAGTTATTCTAAATAAAGTAAGCCAATTAATAATTAATTTTCAGACTATTGTTACATGGGAAAATTTAGGACATTTGACATTTTTTTTCCTAGCATGTCATGACTTTGTCTTTTTGCAAACAAACTAGCCCCAGCTTTTGTCGTACATCTCTTTATTCACATGATCGTGCTTGTGCTGTTTTAATGTATTTCTTGTGTTTTTATTTTATTTTTTCCAGAGAATCGCAGTCTGAGAGCAATCGCTGGATTCATTTGAAGTTGGATAATCTTCTTAATTGCGTATTCAATCAATGCATTTTTTCTGATTTTATCTACTTTAATGACAGCTTCACAACTATATTGAGTGAGGCCTCTTATTGATTAAGTGTTGCTTTTTCTTTGTTGATGTGAAAGAGCTATTGAGCTGGGGATGTCTATCTGATATCATTTACGCTGACATGCACACTGTTTGTGTTTTTCACCCAAAGGACCTATTAGAGATGTTTGGGCCAGTCTGGTTTTCACAAGAATCAAGATTTCTTTTGTTGTTGTTAATATACAGTTGTTTACTAATAGGTCATATGTTTTATGATGGTTGAATTTGAAAATATAATTAAACTCTTTGATAGCATGAAACATGTCTCCCAGGAAAAGATTGTTTTCAGAAAAAGAAATGAAAAGAAAAGCTTTCTATTACGTGAATAATTTGAAGACCATAAGACAGAGTAAAGACTCACCTGTGATTTAGACATTGGTTTAATTCTGTGTGTTTTGGCTGTTTATGCAGAGGAAGCTAAATAAAGTCTTTTTAACAACACTGTTTTCTTCATTATAGATATTTTTGTCATGTTCCACCGAGATCAAGAAACTGTTGATGACTGTGCAGAAAAAAATATTAATCAATAATAAAAGTAAAAAAAAAAATCACGGCCCGGTTCCCTTTTCCAGCCTTGTTAATGCTCTAGCTTTGATTTGATTTTTTTTTTCTCACCTAATCCAGATGAATAAAGTGATTTTCAGCATTGCACCAAGGACACCCTTTTTTTTTTTATTTGTGCAGTGATTTGTTCTTGCCCTGCATATTTAAAAACATTTATTGGACTTAAAAACTATTAGTAATAAAAATGGTAGATGCACCTGGAGCTGGCGGGATGCTAAATTATCCCGGGGAGAATTTAATCATTATATGTGGTGAGAGCCATTTGTATCAGTCAGAGTTGAGATCTCTTTCACCCCTGCGTCCAACAAATCACGTGGCACCTCATGACCGTGGACCTCTCTCACAGACCCTCTCGCAGCTTTTGTCAGCGGCTCTCCATTTTTTTTCCACTTTGCACACTTCCCCCATGCCAGGCCGTTCACAGTGCTCTATCGATTGGCTCCAGCATCACAGAGGTTTGTTATAATTAATCCCTACATCTCAGAGAGAAATGGCGCCGCACTTTATTTTCTGCACTCGTGTTATTAACTGACTCCAAGTCCCTGCAAAGCTACAGTTGTTATCGCTCCCTGGACATCCTGACTAAGCCAAAGCCAAAGGTGGCGAGGAGCCATCCTATAGTCACTTTAAAACCCACTTCAGCAGCTCGATTTTCTCCAGAGTGGGAAGCCTTATCAGTGCGGCCGTTTGCCCCTAATAGGCTGCCGTCTTCCTGCACTGCGCTGGCAGGGTGTCAGTGGAGGAGGACGCTTCACACTCCATGAAGGTAACATCTCGCGGTGCACCAGGGAACTCACATAATGAGCCAGGGCGCAGAGACACATCGAGTCAGGCATGTTTTATAGGTACATCGTTATGAATCATTTCCAGGGACTTTGGCAGACACACGGAACAGTATTACTGTTCTTGTCAACACTAATTCACCCTCAGCGTCTCTGGACTGATAACATTTTCACATCACGCTTTTAATTAGTGATCGTTAACAGGGAACTTAGGGGATTGCCTTTAAACAGTTCAGTTATCTACAGGCCCTATCCTGTGGTGGTTTAATGACTGTATTTTAAAAAGGACAGGGTCAGGACATGCCATCGAGCAATTGAAAAGAAAAGTTAACAGGTAAAGTAAATGATCCACAGAGGACAGACCACCTTCTATTCTATTCTATTCTATTCTGCGTGACTCTCTCAGAAAATAAAATATTACAGAGTAATAATAAGAATAAGAACAATATACACACATTGACCTGCCATAATCATATTTACTTTACTTCAAAAATGCCTTACTGTTATGGTCCAAAAAAACACAACATGCTTGGAAATGTTACATTCAATAAATGAAATGCGTATGATGTGCACATGTGATTACGATACGATATCTGTATGATAGGGTTTTCCCAGTGTCGGCGTAGGTTGTCTGGCTTTCTTTCCAAAAAGAATGCACGTGAGGCTGATGAAAATGTCCGAGGTGTGAGTCTGTGGGAGCAAATGGTTGTTCGTGTCTTTGTGGATCAGCGATCAAATGCCAGCTTGTCCTAAAACAGCTGAGATTGACATTGGAAGCAGTGATTGGATAGATGGATGGTTGGATGGATGGATGGATGGATGGATGGATGGATGGATGATCACTTGGGACCTTGTGGTCTTCTCTTTGGTAACCTGATCATACAGAGCAGTGAAAGTAGATTCTGCCTCATTAATACTTAAGAACAGTGTCACTGGATCCAAACGGACCCTGTGGCTGCTCTCACTGCAGGCTCTCTGAACATGAATTCACCTGTAAGTGGCTCTTTTTAAACATAAATACAGGCAGAGTATTAACTTCTTCGTTTAGTGTGACTTCATCTTGTTCCTTCCCGTGTTCTTCCAGCGGTGTGAGGGGTCTGAGCGTGTGATGGTGGGAGTGCTCCTCACTGCGGGTCAAGGTAAAGCCTGAACATGATCAAACCTGTGAAGTGTGTGGCTCCGATATGTTACATTTACACGCGTTCTCCTGTGCCAAGAGGAAAACAGCTGTGTGGCTCTGGATGTGGGAAGACACTGTGTGACCTACCGACCTGCAGAGGATGAGGTGAAACGTCTAAATTCACGCACCGTTCTTTCCCGTCGACTCGCAGCTGGGAAACTCACCCTCTGCTTTTCTATTTAGGAGGCGAAGCCGTTCGTCTTTGATCAAGTTGCAGCGGCAGACGACGTACAGGTGCTCGGAGCGTGACTGTGCCATTAAAGAGTTCCGCTTTCTCTGGCTTCCAGTTGAAAATATAACTGTGAACCTGCAGAGTTTCCACCAGCAGCTGCTGCGGAGTCTGACTCAGTGCATCACCGGTGGCTACAACGTGGCGCTGCTGTTATGTGGAGCATCCACAGAGAAAATCACCACTCTTGTTGACGGGAGTGTCGTCAAACAGGTAGAGCCCCCCAAAAAAACATGAGCACTCACCCACTTCTGTTGTTCTGGTACCATTAAGTGATTTCCACCTCTGCTTCAGGTCTTGGAGAATCTGTTTCATCATCTCTTGTCTGCGGTAGAGTCAGAGCTGTTCGCCGCTGTGTCGTTCCTCCAGGTCGGTCCTTCCATCTCATTTTGAATAAACCATCAGTCAAAGCGCGCAGTGTTGTGAGTGATAATCCCCCTGTGTGACAATGACAGTTTTGCCCAGATGGTAGCGCAGTGGATTTGCTGAGCCTCGACAAACAGACTCTCAACTGTGTGACGCACCCCGTTCTTGGAAAGTGAGCCCTTGGTTTTGGCTGTGCACTCATCAAATTATGAAGATGAAGTAGCCACAGAGCACCTGTGCATAGAAAAACATCACAAAAAAAATGGAATCTTTGTCTGTGTCATAGTGTCGTAGCAGGCATGAGTGAAGTGTGCGTCAGTTCAGCGGAAGAAGCCTTCAGTCTTTATGAGGCATGCAGTGAGATGCTGAAGTCAAATGCTGGTTCTCATCACAGCAGGTGGGTTCGACTCTGCACACACTAATTTCCATTCTTCAAAATAATGCATTTGGGGGAAAAAAAAGCACGATTCCCATAGGGCCAATTTTCCACTCAGTTGCTCTCAACCTAATGGTGGCACTGATGAAAATCTGGACCCCGCACATGTGCAGGCACTTTTGAAATTATGTTCAGGCTTTTAGGTTGCTCATTCCTTCCCCTCTAGAACGGATCCGTTCTAACACATTTGTACCGTTTTTTCTCCCTTCAGATGCAGCTCCCTGTTCTCCGTAGCTGCTGAGTGGAAGCCTCACATGGAGGTAGAGGTGGAGAAGAAGGAGAAGGAGGAGGAAAGGGAGGAGGGCGATGAGCTTTTCCGCAGCAGGCTGCAGCTGTTCAGCCTGGCGGGGGGAGCCAGCAGGACCGACCTCAGGGGGTCAGCCAACGCACTTATGTTCAGCAAGCTATCTATTACAAGAGCCAGAGGAACTATTATTGACTTTATCCTGATGTACAGATGTGGAGAAGTCTTGGCTGCAGTAACCTGTAATCCACTGCGTTACTTAAAGGGACTGACTTGCAGAATAGTAAAGCTGATGTGTGTCTGTAGCCTGTCAGTGAACTATCTATCTATCTATCTATCTATAAATGAGCCGTTTGTGAAGTCACAAGAGGAGGTGACACCTCACCTTGGTTAGTGATAACAGCCCAAGACTTATAGAGGTTATTTTGATGATTTACGGCTACTAAACTGACGTTTGGGATGAAATTAAAAAGATCCAATGAGTGTAGTGTAGGACAGCAGGACGCCCAGTACAGCCAACAGGACTCGGCTGATGAGACCCAAATAAAAATCTAAAGGATAAATCTGGAATTATTTAAAATATTGGATGTATCTCTATTCCAGTATCAAATGTAAAACAGAACAATATAATGAAGTCTGCATTACAGAGTCATGACATTACAAGTATTACATTACTGTGTCATTACAATAACAGATTAAAAAACAATGTTCCAGGGTGAGTCCGTTGGTGAAGATTGTAGAACAGAACCAACAGGAGGCCACAGAGAGTCAACAAGTCCATCCATCTCCAAATCTTCTCCATTTCCTCCTCAACGAGGCCATGACAGGAAACTACCTGACCACACTCATCTACTGCATCCACCCTGCAGGTCGGTGAGGTCCTCTGGGCCCAATCGCACCAACATTAAACCAGGGTGAACTATTTTAAGTGCGGTGACTGGAGTCTCTCTGTCCAGCAGGTCCCGTTGACGACGAGATTCCCTCTGCTTTATCTCTGGCCCAGAGAGCCAGAGGATTTGCTACGACGGCCGTGGCTAATCGCTGGTGTCGACGGGCGGCGGCGCAAGAAATGAGAGATAGCATAACCGAGCTACGAGCCAAGATGATGTCACAGACGGGAAACGAAGCTGACAACACTTACAGGCTGGCAGAGTTAATGCGAAACCTGCAGGTCATAATTATTCAGCGACCCTGAATGAGTCTCTCTCGTGGGCTGTGTTTACAGGTGCAAACTTCACACAATCTCTCTGACAGATGATTAAAAGTCAGTCACGGGAGAAGCAGAGGGAGAAGTCCGAGAAGATAAAGGAGAAATTAAAGGTTTTTAACCAAGTTGTTTACATTTGGCTGCATGTTTTGAATCATCATCTTAACGATGCTTTCAACTGATTTGGCAGAGACGTCTGAACCGGAGGAGCTCCCGGAGCAGCAGTGACGGCGGAGAGGGCGCGGCCGACACGATGAGCTGCTTGCAGGAACATCTCAGGCGAGAAATGGAGGAACACCTCAGAGGTAGAGGAACTCACGCTCGTCGGACAAATGCCAGTGGCTTTGGTTAGGATGTGAGTGTTTCTCAAATCAACAGAGGGTAAAGCGGAGGCCTACAAGGTCCAGGAGAGGGTGGAGAAGATCAAGCAGCTGAGGGAGGCTCTCAGGAAGCAGGAGGCGTTCAAGGACCGAGACGTTCCACAGAAATCGGACCCCTACGTTCAAGTAAGACACTTCGGTCTAAATCCAGCACAGTGCTGATTGAAATCTTTCCTTAGGTTAAATTATTCCTCTAAAAAATGCGAGTGAGCAACAGACACACAGTTTTTTTTTCCCCCTCTGCTATCTTCACGCTCAGTCTGAGCTGCAGCACAGAGAGGCGCAGGAGCAGAGGAGGCGACTCAAGGAGGACAGCGAGAGATTAATTCAGGAGGAGGTGGAGAAGATGGAGAGGGACTTGGCACAGGATCTGGTGAGATAATGAGATGTAGCGTCGCCTCGCACTACTCGGCTCGCGATCCATCTCGGCTCGAGGATGCTGAGTCAGCCGGAATTGATGCGAGGCCGGATTTATGGCGAGACGCGTGAAAAAAAAAAGTAGAAGAGAAAACCACTTCATTTGCAACTTAATTCCCTTCCATCCTCACGTCACTTTATGGCTCCATCCATTCTGCCCGCCAGGCGGAGGGCCCCCCCAGGGAGCTGCTGGTGCTGACCAGAGAGAGGCGGGTCCTGGTGCTGCAGGTGGAGGCGCTGCGTGCTGAGGCCCAGCGGGCTGAGAGAGAGCTGCAGCATCAATACCGCAGGCACCAGGCGGAGCTGCGGCAGCTCAGAGAGGAGAGCATGCAAGTGAGGAGAGCAGTGAACTAGCCAGTGATTTAGAGGCCCAGTGTGTGAGATTTATCCACATCCAGTGGGAACCAATAATATCACCAGCAAATGAATACCTGTTTCTCTTCATTATGGCTCCTCATGTCCATGGCCATGATCCCACTTTGGCTGCTGCTCTACAAAATGCAGTCAGACTAGAAGGATTGAATCTTCTGTATATTCAACCTGCAGAATGCCTGGTGTCAGGCTTTGCTTCAACTCCTACTTGATCTCACATCCCTCTCATATCAGCTGTGATGTAGGAGGAAAGCCGTGAAACCCCCGAGCAGATCCATATTCATCCAGGGCTACCACAGACACATGGTAGCAGAATATCACTGCCTCCTTAGCAGTGGACCTGAACTTTATGTAAATATAGATGAAAATACAGGTTCTTCTCATAAATTACATGTATGTAATTCAATTAATTAAATGCTGCTAAATGCTTTTAAATGCATAGCATTTTTTAAAAAAAAATTGATATTTGATTGGGACTCTCACTTCAATGCCTGAGCTGAGCTGATCTGATCTGTGCTATTCCTCAACAAAATTATACAATCCTGCACATTAGCAGTTATTCAGAGCCATGCATTTCTGGCTCAAGTCTGTCTGAATTCACCTTTACATACCTGACAAATACCACTCACATCTCAATTTCTGACAAACTCGAACTTCTCACTGCTACTGTTCCGCTGCTCCCCAGGTCTTCAGAGACTTCCGTGAGGTGGGTGAGGAACAGAGGAAGAGGTTAGAGGTCAGATACAGGAGCGTGCTACTGGAGGCGGTGCAGGATGCCGTCTACCTGTCTGCGCAGAACCAGCAGCTGCAGGCCGACAACAAACTATTGCGTAAAGGTCAGCGCGCGCCCCCCCCCCCATCCAGACACTCTCAGGTTAAATGTGATGGGAATATCAAGAGATGACTCATGCGCCGCAAAACTCTGTTCTTTCATTGCAGCACTGGCAGAGATAAAGGAAGCTCTCACCGTAAGAGACGATCCAAAGGCTGAGCTGTTAGCTCAAAAATAATGAAAAACTGCCTGAAGATATTCACGCGTCAGTGAGCTTAATTAAAACGCTTTGCAGAATTTATTGAATGGTTTATGCACAATGCGTAACACGTCACCTTTTATGTTGTTCTTTCTGGAAAAGAAAAACAATACAGAACAAAAAACAGAGACGACAATAGCAGCAGTCTTCAGAAATGTCTCATGAACAATACAATAATGTCGCAACAGTGTGTCAGACGTACAAGTGGAAACTTTAAAATCTGAACTTGTTTGTAAATCCAGGCAGACTTTGCAATGTATAAATTAAACACGTGTTGGACTCTTGATTAGAGAAGGCACATAAAAAAAACAAACAAAATACAGAAATACTGCGATCCTTTTTGGTACTTATGAGTGAGACTTGACTAGATGGAATAAAGGTAAGCTGCCAGTCCAATCATACAAACAGGAATCAGGAAAAACGGAGTCAGCTGCAGCCCTAAAAAGGCCCAAGACAACACGACGTTCACCAACATGGAGCAGGAAATGACAAAGAGTCTGGTGATCCCGCTGCCGTGCTTCAGCACCACAGACATCAAGAGTCCGTTGGCTGCCTGGCCAGCAATGATGAGCCAAGCCAGACCAGAGAATCCATCCAGGAAGCCTTTCTCACTTTGTACAGAGAAGGCAGAGGAGATCCCATTGATGGCCACGCCAAACACATAGAGGTAGAGATTCTGCAGACTCAGGGGCAGCTTCTGGCTCTTCAGCATCCACTCTGTGTACACCGCTGCCAAGGCTGAGACAAAGCAGTACACCAGGATGAGAAAAAGTCCCCGGGCTGTGATGTGAAGCCCGGAACTTTCCTCGAGTCCGGTGTCGTCCAGGTCCAAAGAGACGTACGTGTGGGAAAATCCTGCAATCATGAGAAGTCCCAGAGCAGCGCATTGAGTGGGCCGGAGCCTCTTCCCCAGGCAGAAGGAGTACAGGAGGGCCGTGCAGGCAATTTTCAGGTTGGACAGGATTTGATATGAGCTTGGATCCATGTGGGCCTGCATGAGCACCACCAGGTTGTTGTTGAGGGCGTAGAGAAGGGCAGGGACCGCGTAGGGGAACACGAGGGCCAGAGATGGAGGAACACGGACGGCGGCGGCGTCTCCGTTCAGGAAGAGCGTCGCCAGAGAAATGACAAGCTTGGCAATCTCAATCATGATGACACACGACGACGGGCTGAAAGGGACTTGGCCGTCGACTTTGGTAAGACTGATGAGTGGCGCGTGGGAGCCGTAGATGAGAACCATGAGCACTAAGAGCGCGACCCATTGAACCCTTTTGACCCACAGTCTCTCGATCCTCGCGCGGGGTGTCACATCCACATTCTGAATCACAATCATTTTCAATCACATAAAACAAACACCGTCTAAGAATCTAAATTCATTCAGAAATGCAAAAGAAATCCACACAGGAAAACTCCTTTTGAAAATAAGAGGCTGTAAATGCCAACATATTAAATAACAGTAAAATTTTAAATCACGTTTCTTTGTATATATTCTGTCAGATGTAACAACGTTCCTCTGAATATAAGATAATCAAAATATCAGACTACGAAAGTGGTTCATAAAATCTGATAATCTCTTAAATCTTTCATTAGCATCAACAGTTCCAGGAGGAAATGCAACCAAGCCGCATTTGCCTGAACTGTGAAACAGCAACAACAACACACACACACACAAAAAAAAGATATGAGGATGAACCATCAGTTCGCTGTGCACAGAAACCTTCCAGCTGGTCGGTCACGAGTCACTGACCAGACAGCAGCTCCAGCAGTTGTCTTCTTGTCTTGTGTCTTCTGTGGTACAGGCAAGAGTCACACGCAGCTATAATTACTTGGGTCCTTTTTTCAAGCTGTTTAAATATTCTTTTATGGTCCTTTCAATGTTGGGCACTTGATAGTTCTGTGCGGCGTAAATGCCGGTAACGGTTCCAAACAGGAGCCCCACGATGGCTGAGGAGCGAAGTTTGGCCACCACATAGCCGGCGAGGAAGCCCTTCAGGAACGGGGATCCCAACACTGAGGCTCCCTGTGCAAGACACAATATGCAGGAATGATGAGTAAATATTGTTTACAAGAAGCCATACCTCTCAAGCATGATTCTAAGACACACACTCAACGTCATAGGATTGGACTTTAATACTGTACATTGGAACATTAAAGACATTAATTTTAAATTCCAGGGGAAATTTGGGGAAACAATAACATCATTGCACCACACAATCACACATAAGGAATGACATAAACCAATCTAATCTATATATTAGATCTATTTACGTCAATCAATAACACAACATGCACTTGAGAACACACCTGAGGAATCCCAGCGGAAACTTCGTTCTCCACTCTCCTCTGGATGTCCTCCAACTGATTTTTGAGCTGCGTTAGATCTTTGAGCTGTTTTAATGGATCCTTTAGTAAAGATATAACAAATACATTGAATTTAAAAAGTAAAAATAAAAAAAATAAATCTCAAATACAACAGCCCAGCTATTCTAATGTTAAAATTGATAATACTTCATCAAACTACACAGTGTTAAATCGTGACAATATGATGAAAGACATGTATAACATGTATATAACAGCGCTCTGGAAGTTTACCCGGTTTGCGATTTACAGCATGAGTAGTTTCAGGGTGTTACAAGCTAACTCATAAACAGTGTCGCCAACAGTTTAACTAAATATATAATGCCGTCCCTCCCGTGGAAGGTTACTATACAGTTCCATACAAACATATTAGCGACGAACGTTCATTTAAAGCCAGAGCACTCTAACTCACTAACCTTGTCATCCGCCATGTTTGCTCGTGGTGCGATCGATGTTCTGCTTGTAATCCTGAGTCGGGTTGCGTGCCACTCGATTAGTTACGTCTGGGAGCCGTCAAAGCAAGGAATCAGAAAATAAACCAAAAGGCGATATACGTGATAGGTTTTCACTCAAGCACAAATGGATTGGTCTTGAGGATAACGATATTTGGTGTAATCGTTTAAAAATATAAATCGAATGCTACTAGCTTTACTTTGGCAGACTCTATTTAGAATAAAATTCATTAATGCTTACCGGTGCCTTGTAGAAATAGTTTAAGCTTTCCTATGTTACTAATACACTGTAGACTATTAAAAAATTGGCAGCTTTATAGAGTGAGAATTATACTTACTAAACACGAAATAAAGATTGGTTGTCAAGCAATTGATAGCATCGAAACACTGCCTACATGTGGCAACTATCTGCATTGAAGGTCTACGCGTTGCTTTCACGTGTCAAAAACGTCCTCCCCGATTGGTCCATGCCAGTTTATTCGTGCACATGATTGGTGGCAGGCCATGGCAACAAACCGCCATGTTTTCTTCAAGGCGACGAGAACCGAAGCCACTTTACGGACACGATTAAACCACATATTATCGAACTGAGGGGAAACAGAGGTGCACATCTCTGCATAAATCTTCACCCCCAGAATGGCAAACTTCTCCGGTTGCCTCAGAAGGGCGTTCAGACGGGTTTAGCGGAGCCTCCGGCCATCCTGGGTAAGGCTTCAATAAGAAGGCATTTCATTGGATGACTCGCTGTGTGCATGGGCAGTATAACCACACGCCATTCAACGTGTTTTTAAAACATGAAGAACCAATGTTTGTAACATATTGTTCACCTGTGTATGGCAGTTCCCCCCAACTTGACAATTTGTGCCAATCCTGGTTGGTTTTCAGTTGCACAAAATCCTATTCCTTTTTTCATCTACTTTGCTTCTTTTCCTGCTAATAGTAAAAATATTTGGCGTTGTCTGTCTCCCAACAATTTGGCACGATATGATGATGTTGAACTTTTTATTCAAATTCAATGTTTTAATTAGCATGCACACTTTTGAAATATATATCAGCGCTGTCTTTAAAAATGGTCTTAATGTTATTCAGAAAAATCTGATTTCTACACCCATGAATGTTCACTGAAGGACATTTACAGACATTTTACATTTTCTGTTTCCATGTTGGGCCCAGCCATATTGGTAGTCATGGACAAGGACGAGGTGTTTGAAGTAGTCAAAGTCACTGAAGAGGTGGAAAGCTGCTACAAACAAATGGATGCGACAACCCCCAAAAAGAGGAAAAACAAGAGCCAGGACTGT
Organism: Nelusetta ayraudi; assembly: GCF_046127955.1. Lineage (NCBI taxonomy): Eukaryota > Metazoa > Chordata > Actinopteri > Tetraodontiformes > Monacanthidae > Nelusetta > Nelusetta ayraudi. The sequence goes on from NW_027466089.1 coordinate 1,830,766, forward strand.
GTAGAAAAACCTAAGAAGCCCAGGTATTGTTTCAAGATGTACTGTCTCCAAGTATGGCCCTTTCTGAGACACTGACTTTAATTTAAAGTCCCACTATTTAGATTTTTTCCATCTAATGGTATGAAAGTATATTGCAGGGCATATGCTTATTTCTGCTTGCTGATGTCCAACTTTACCTCACATTGCTTTTATACAAGTGGCCATATAAGGGTCAAGATCACAAAACACCAATTAATGTCACATTCAATACAATTTATTTTATTTATTTTTTTGTAAATTAAAATACACTACTCATTATGTATTTTAGTCCCTTAAGTGTCAGCATCATTTTGTATTTCATTTTGTTCAAATGTTGCACCTTTAAAAAAAAAAAAAAAAAAAAAAAAAAACTGTGGAAGAAATTCCAGCACTGACGTGAAATCTGTCTATTTTAGGTCTGCATACCTGCTGTACTACTTTGATGTTCACCAACTCATGCAACAGGAAATTCCCAATATTCCCCAGTCTGAGATCAATAAGCGCATCAGCGAGAACTGGAAAAGGCTCAGTGTGGCTGAAAAAGCCTACTATCTGGAAAAGGCCAAGTCTGAAAAGGAGGGCATGGACACGGTGAGCTTCAGCTTCAAAGTTTTGTGCGTGCAAGTGGCTTCAGCTACGCGAGTCAGCACACTGAAAGACGTTGCAAAGTCTTGAAGGTTTTTAAAATGAGGTGGTCTAATATTTTGCAGCAGTAATAAGCTTGTCAGTCACATTGTTACATGATAATAAACAAATTTGGCTTGTTAATTCGTAGCCAAGAGTCATTCAAAGATAGAGAGGCACACACAATGTTTTCAAATCATTGACATGAAGATAATTGTTCCGTTTTATTTTTTTCCACTCAGTTTTCCCTCAGCCCTTCCAAAGATGTGCCGGGTTTCCGAAGAATCCTTCCCAGAGCCAATTTCCTACTTCTGTCGAAAGACTACTCCTCCAATGAACTGCCTGGAAGCTCTCAGCCAGAGGTTAGCGGGGAACCTCTGAACCCATCACTGGAGGGTCACCTGGCGGCTGTGGCTCTCCCCCAAGACTCCCAGTTGACCCGGCTTGGCTTGGCCAGTGAGGTGGAGCTTTCTGAGCAGGCGGTCATTGATGATGACGGCGCTAAGGAAACAGAGGCGGCGCCTTATCCATCGGAGCCCTGTGAGAGCCCATCCTCGTCCTCCTCGGTTTTATCCAAAGCTCTGCCCCTGGCGGATGGTGACCTTGCCTCACAGGACTCAGCTGACAATCCTACCAGCGTTGTCGCACTGCAAGGGGCGGAGTCAACTCTTGCTTGTCATGCTTACGGTGGACCAGCGGTGCAGCTAGGGGACACTACACAGACAGTGGCCATCATACCCGCCCAGGTGAGAAATCACTCTACATGGTAACCATTTTAGTCACAGCATTACGGTGGTACAGGTAGTGTATATATATGTATGTTCCCCTCCCATAGAGCCTGTTAGAACCTACATCCACGCCAGCTGTCAGCTCCGTTCGTCCCCTGATGATGGTCGCTGTAGGAGACAGCAGAGAACCCAGTGCCAAACCTTCATATAAAATGGTTTGCAGCCAGGTTATCTGATGAGAGAATTATAGAACTGTTGCAACATAGTTTAGTCGTTATAACTAAGGAGTCTGGTCTGTTTTATGTTTTTCTCCAGCCTGTCAAGACGTACACCAGGAGGGGTCGGGGGAGGTGTCTAAATCCTGGGTGTACATTTGTGTATGTCACCCGCCACAAGCCTCCAACCTGCCCCCAGTGTGGGAATCATTTGGGTGGGAAATGGATACCTGCAGTAAGTGAATGAAACAAATGAAAATATAGTCACTAAAGTATTTTGTTTTTTGAACTTTATCTAAGCTGATAGCCTTTGATGAACCATATCATCCAGCATACGGATATGATTATCTTTTCACATTTAAACAAAATGTATATTTATTTTGTTGAAAAATACATTATTTATGCCCTTATATAGTCAGAAAATAATGATCAATCTCTGTCACATTTGATTCACAAAACAAAGACGTTTGTACCTCTCTTGAATGACATCAAAAGATGAAGTATTTCAATGTGCTTAAGTGTTTTATTAAGCTCTTCTAGTAGTAAGTGTTAACGTCTCATCTTAACAAATCACTTTGACTTTCACCATCAGGAAAATATTTCACTTTTAATCTTGTAAATGCCATTGAACAGAGACCAAAGCACATCCAGATTCAGCCATTGGCTCAAGAGTCTATCTGTGTTTGTGTGGCAGGCAAAGAAAACAAAAGGTAACGAAGCCGTGTCCGCGCCACAGGAAGCTGTAACCAAGCCCGATGAAAACAGCCTGCCCGCACCCCCCGCTGATCAGGCAGGCGAGGCTGATGGCAGCAAAACAGACGCTGCTACTGCAGACAAAAGGGAGGGCCGAGTTCAGCGGCGCCCCAGGAAACGACACGCAGTTCCAGCTGATTTGCCACCAGAGGGCGGTATCATTACGGAGCTGGACCAAATAAAGTAGGCTTCTGTTTGATCTGGCTGCCAAAATATCCCTTTATTAATTGAGCCACCATGTCTTAGATCTTTGTAATTTCACTTTCCCAAAACTGTTTTTCGGTCGCATAAAAGTGTGTGTGTGTGTGTGTGTGTGTGGGGGGGGGGGGGTCGTATTCTGTCTCTTGATTTTTACACCTTTTGTTTTCGACTGCGTTTTTATTTCTTCACTTAAATTCATAATTCTGTATGCATCTTACTTGCCTTTCTCCTTCACCTCTGTTGAGTAGACAGATACAAGGCAGTCTGAAGACAGTGTCGGTCAAAGGTCAAGAAAGAAGGATTGCAGCTGTTCAGAAGAGACCAGTGAGACCCATCCTTCCTGCCTTCTACAACACAGGTGACATATGTCATGCATTCCACACTGGCTGGAGTCTGTGGTCAGACCAAAGTGGCACAATGTTGAATCACACGTAGGCTTGTCTTTGTCTTTCTAGGCCATGTGATGCTCCAGATTTTATCGGTGCCTTCCCAGAAAAGTGCAAACAATAAGTCACCAACAGGTGCTGTGCGTCGATGGCTTTCTTCCTCCTAACAACACTCCTGTTCTTAAATATTCACACGTGTTAATATCTCATCTCGTTGGTCGAAAGTTGCTGGTTTAGTGAATGTGACTCTCTGAAGTTTCGTCTCCGCTGATGTTTTTTTTTTTCCGACCGCAGCGCCGCAAGACACATTCTCACTTCTCAAACCCAGCACGCTGAAACAACTCGGCCGCAGCGTCTCGGCAACCGCAACCAAGCAGGTCAGCACATGCAGGGAGGTGTAGAACAGTGAAGAAAGGGGCAAATCCACAGTCCAGTGAACTTTGTTTGTTGCTGCTTGTGCAGGATTCACCCGTGGCAGCGGACGGAAGGCAGGCTACGTCTTCTGTGGCCGACAGGAAAGTCAATCTCCTGACGTTCCTGCCCCTCAAACAGCAACACACCGTGTCAAACCTGGTCAGTATATGACCAACAGTGCTGCTTATTACTTTGTGCTGTTGCGTATCGAGCATCGGTTCAAAGTCATTTGCTTCCTGATTTCTGCTCCCTCTCGTTATTTTGCAGGACTTGGGATTGTCTACAGGACGAGGAAGGGGTCACTGTAAGAACCAGTCCTGCGACTACATGTATAAGAACAGACACAAACCTGCCGTGTGCCCTAAATGTGGCTGTGAGCTAACCCAGAAGAATGCAAAGGGCACAAAGGTGAAAGCTGTCTTCCCTCGGAGGCTGCGGAATCAGTCTGCAGCTGTTTCTCCCACCCTGGACTTCCTTTATGAGTGCCAGCTCATCTGTGTCTGCACAGTTGTTTCAGAGGATTAATGAAAATCATCCTAACGCATGATGCATTCAAGTTATTTTCCCCTTCAATCCAACCCTTGATTATGAACCACTTGAGAGAAAAACAACAACAGCTAACTTTTCCCCTCAAAACCTTTCTCGTGATTATATCTGGGCGACTTGTCATCTCATAATAGGCCTGTTTTCCGTTCTCAGTCTATGTCCGTGCCGCTGCTTGATCCGCACCAGCCCTTGAGCCAGGCTCAGAGGGATGTCCAGCGGCAGAACACGGTGCAGCTGCTGCACCGCACACTGCAGATTCCCGAGAGCGAGAGCGAGCTCCAGGAAACCCTGAGACTCATTCAGGAGCTCAACAGTCTCCAGATTGTCCTGGTGCAGTCCAGTGACCAGGAGCAGGGGGGCAGGGTGGAGACGGAGACGCTGATGGAGTGCGGCTGGCCACAGCTGTACGAATCAGCAGCGACTCACTGTGGCCTGTGCAACTACCCTCTTTTTAAAGGGGGCGACAGGTAACTTTTCTATGTGAAAACTCCTTTGCTTGGATGGCATGAAGTCAGTCCAAAAATCCAGAAATGGCAGCTTCACTGTATGGTAATATCAAAACTGCAAAGAGCAAAATATCTGCTACTGTGGCTCAGTTGCTAAAGTGGGTCTCGAATTGATGATTGAAGGGTTGGCGGTTCAAATCCCGGCTCCACATGTCCACATGTGTGAAGTGTCCTTGGGCAAGACGCTGAATTCTAAATTGCTCCCAATGAGGCTGGCAGCGCCTTGCATGGCAGCAGCCACCCATTGGTGTGTGAGTGAATGGGTGAATGAGAGGCCATTGTGAAGCGCTTTGGGCTACTGTGAAGGTGCTGGAAGGCGCTATGTAAGTGCAGCCCATTCACCATTTACTGCATGCAGTGAGTCTGAAATTCAGACAATCTGAAATTCAACTGAATGCAAAAGACGAGTGTCGATAGGAGAAATGTTTCTTCAGTTTTAATATTTCGAAAGCTTCTCATTGGTTGGTATAAAACAGGACTCGCTTTAAGAAATGGTTTGACGTCGCTTCCATGCTTCCATTTTTTTGTTAAACCTGTTAAAACAATGTCCTGCCTGTGCCAGTGGCCAACGTGATGACATTGACTCACTCGCACACACTTTTGTCAGACCAGATCTTCCAGTGTGGTCCGGGCTCCACCGCAGCCTCCTGCCTCATTATTCCATAACCCAGAAGACAACGCATGGTCACATGGTTTCACACGTAGTTAACGGTTTCACAGACGCTCCTTTTGAAGAGGATCGGCAGAAGTGGTCGGGACTTGTGAATGAGGCCCTTGTTTCCTAATTTAGGCCTTGTGTGTGTGTGTGTGTGTGTGTGTGTGTGTGTGTGTGTGTGTGTGTGTGTGTGTGTGTGTGTGTGTGTGTGTGTGTGCCAGTACCATTGCAGGGCAGGAAGAGTGCTGGTTGCTCACCGAGACGCTCGTCCAGACCGTGTCCCTCCAGCTCAAAGTGTGCCTCAACGCTCAGTGCTTGGCGCTGCACAGCTTCACCGAACTGCCCGCAGGTCAGTGGCTCTGCGTGCAGGCGCAGTGTTGAATGAGCCAAAGCTGCGCCAGATGTTCTGCTTCGCTCTCTTCGTCTTTTACGCTGCCTCATCCACAGCACAGCAGAAAAAGGGTAATCTGTTCTGGGAATTTGAGTGGTTAGAAATGCTGCATCATTAATTGAATTATTAAAACAAACAAACACTCACTCATTCAGACTCTTCACCGTGATCGTTTTAGATCAGGGGTGTCAAACATCCGGCCCGGGGGCCAGATCCGGTCCGCAAACGTGTTTTTTCCGGCCTGCGGGATGATTTTGCAAAGTTTAAAAACGGGCTGCAATTTTTTTTTCAATTAAAGAGACTGCTGCTCTACTGTCCACAGGATGTACCATCCATTTCCTTCTATGGAAACCAACTGTTAATATCAGGGCTGAGTAAGTGGGCCCAAGTACACTCTCATTGGCCCAAAATGTCTCTGTCAAGAAGCCTGCAACATGCAAAAACAATGTGTTTCTGTCACATCAAAAATGGAAAACAACATGCAACATCTTCCTCTGTGAGATTCAACCTGCTGCTTTTGCTGTTTTGATTGAAGGCTTGTTCAACATTGGGAACAGACTCCTGGTGAGCATCGACCTGTTCCTGAAGATCAGGGCCAGTATCAAAGTGGGCCAGAGTCCCTCTGAGGTGGTGAGAGTCCTCTTTGACCACAGCCCCAGCCACTTGGGTAAACACACACTCGCACACTCTGCATACATGATGTGCTTATTTATTGCATCTTTGTATTTGAACATTTGTACCTTTTATCCAATGATGTTTTAGTTTACAAGCCGTTGAACTTTGCCTCCCTTCCATTGCACCAGTCCACAGTTTTGGTCCGGAGGAGCTGTCCAAGATTCAGGAGCTCCTCCTGAGTGGCTACTGGGCCTTCGAGTGCCTGACGGTGCGCGATTACAACGACATGATCTGTGGGATCTGCGGTGTGGCCCCGAAGCTTGAGATCGCTCAGAGACACAGCAACAACGTACTGGAGCTGACCAACGTGGAGGTTAGAGACCGACTTTGTTCCCACTGACACTCAGACCGCGAAGGTGCCATCGGCGTTTTCAGACGTTGTGCTGCTTCTGCAGTTCACCTGGCCCGAGGTTTCGGTCCCGGACGAGGTGCTTGTGGACGACTTCTGGCTGACGATGGAGAGCGAGGCTATCGAGCAGGCAGCGTTTCCCTCAGACATTCCCATCACGCGGGTGGACGCCTCCATCATCGCTCCCTTCATCCCTCCACTGATGAGGAGCGCCACTGTCATCAACACGGAGAAGGACAAGGTCCTGTCACCGAGCTCTCAGCCGGCAGGTAAGCCTGTGCACTGTTAAGTTCTCCTGATTTATAGGAGACCGTGGCATAGAACAGGCGTGGGCAAACTACGGCCCGGGGGCCATATGCAGCCCATTAACCTTTTAATGAGGCCCGCCAAACTTGAAGAAATTATATCAGTAGTCAGCAAGTCATAAAATAGCTGCATTTCATCCATTTTTTTTAAAACCATGTGTTCTTCTCCGTATCCCATGACATATATATTTTTTTTTACCAAAACACTCCATCCATCTGCTGCTGCTCCGTCCCCCCCGTCACATTTTAGAACCCATTGTGGCCCCACCAGTCAACAAGTTTGCCCACCCCTGGCATGTAAACCCATTTAAACTACAAGAAGAAATCTGGCAGTCAGTGAAATGGCTAAAAATGCCTCAGCTTTTGAAGTAGTTCCACACAGAGCCTTTAACATGGGCAACTGCACTGTGGTTCTGTTTATTGGGAATGTTGAATAAATGTAGCATTTTTTTTTTTTTTTTAACAGATTGCAAAGCCTTGCCATACAAGTTTTCTTTTAGCTCATGGTTTTAAATAAAAGTCCCTAAACACCGTATTCTAAAATGATCCTGTTCCACTTGAAGCTGCTTAGTTCTGCTTCTGCAGACTGTCAGGTGATGGCAGACACATGCTCATTTAAAACACGTTGGCAACTGGAGGGCTGAAGAAAAGTAAAAAAGACGCATCAGGGATAGCGGCTCAAAGCAACACGAACACAGGTCAAGTGTGAACTGACGATAAAGTTTAGTTATCGCTGAGTCTATCAGGATCAATGTACATTTATCCAGACATGTGGAAAGTCCTACCAGAAAGGTTCAAATTAGCACCGTGTTGTGTATTATTATAAATTCACGTCTGTCTCTGATTGGCCTCCGGCGCCACTGTTTTATACAGGGGTGTTATGCATTTGTGCAGTGTTTGCCAGTGTGTGGCATCCACACACTGGCTCTTTGAGGCAATTTGGCCTTGCTGGTAAACCGTTGATGAACGATTACAGGGTGTTGCTTTGGTTTAAATCTCAGTGTTGACCTGAAAAATCAGTTTCCGCCAATCCGGTAAACCGCCCTCTTTTGTTCTCAGGGGATCCGTCTGTGTTCGTGCGTCTCATTCACGACGGTCAGCTGAGGCTGGAGCAGGTGGAGGATCACAGCGAGGACGAGCTGAGGGGAATACTGGACCAGTGTGGCCAGAGCGTCGCGTCCGACGCCACCAAGGTGGGTGACGGGCAGAGAGCACGCCAACCGCTGCCTCTTTTTTTTTTTTTTTTATTGCGATCACAAGTAAACAAGACGACCATAAAACACGACAATGGCACAGTGTTCAGGTATCATGTGATAAATCCAACGCGTCGCGTCCTCACCCCCGGGGGGGCCGCATCACTTTTGTGAAGGCAGTTTTTGTCAGTTTCATTCGGCTTTTCTGTGGGAATGTGTTTCTATACCACCATTGTTTCCGTCTCCCTGCATGTCAGAGCGAACTGCTGGCCTCCGTCGTCTCCTTGTACACGCGAGTGCACAGCGGCCTCTCCACCGCGCCGCAGCCCTCGGCTCAGCTCACAGCCGGCAAGCTGTCCAAGCTCTGCCCGCACAAGGTAAAACCAGCATCCCACATCCCACACCAGAACCCCACGTCCCATTTCCGACCTCTGTGTGATGTTTGCTTCCAGGTGGTGTGCGGCTCCAAGTACCTGGTGAGAGGAGAGACGGCTCGCGACCACGTCGACCTGCTTCTGTCCTCCCGCTATTGGCCGCCGGTCTACGTTAGCGACTGTGCCCGCATGGTGGCGCTGTGCGCCGACGTGCAGCACCCAGAACTGGCCACCAGGATGTGGGGCAGAAACCAGGGCTGCTTCTCGGACCCCTTTGAAAAGCCAAAGGTGAGTGAATAAAACACAGTTGCTCATCAAAAAAGTTAGTAGCGTTTGAGATACATAATGACCGATGGTAAACATTTCAACATTTAAATGGGTTCCATTTTTCTTTTTTTGCTTCAGATTCCCTGCCCTTTTACTTTTTAAGATTTGACAGAATTCATGCATGAGGCTGCAACAAATTGTAAATCTGAGTGTGAAAATCTGACACAAGCTGCGTTGCAATGACAGTTTTTCGCAAAATAAAAGCGAGATTTCTAAAATTTCGACAAAGTACAATTTGCAGGTGTTTCCATTGAATGGTGTGAAGCGCACAAACCGCGATTCTCGTCAAATCTCGCGGGATTGAGATTGACCTGCTTTTGCTTTTGTTTGTTTACGTTTGTTTGCTGTCGAGAATGGTTGTTTTATTTATTTATTTAGAAATATTTTTCTCTTTGATTACTTGTAAAACAATATTCCATATCCTCCTCCATCCAAACATATACGGCATTTCACTTGATGGCAAGTGGTCACGTGACCCACGGACGTCCCATCCAGTGACGTGTAAATGCGAAAAGGTGTTTCCATGGCACTTTCGTGATATACTTCTATATCGATACGTCTGGAAAAACCAGGAGTGTGTATTCTAGTAAAGTTTCACTTCATCTCACAGCGTCTTTCAGTGCAGTTTCCTCTTTTTGGTCGTACAGGTGGTGTGTTGCGCTGAGCTCCAGGACCAGCCGTACAGCGCCGACCTGTCGTTTGTGGCCGAGAACCAGCAGGTGCACCCCATCACCAAATCGCCCAGCTGCTGGCTGGTCCACCCTCCCGGGTCTGCCGGTCCCGATCTTCCTGCGGAGCACCACTCGATGTCCCTCTGCCAAGAACTAGAGCCCTACGTCGGCCTGATCGCCGAAGCCAAAGAAGGCGAAGAGGTGGAGGGGGAGCGGACCAAGGGGGAGGCGGGCAAAACCGAGGGCGACTCCGCTGACGGGTGTCCCTCCGTCGACCACGTGAGGAGGCAGCCGGCCGTCTTCAACAACCCGGCTTACTACTACCTGTACAACCGCCTGGTGGACTTCCTCACCAGCAGGGACATCGTGTGCCAGCAGATCAACCAGGTGGTGCAGGCCTGCCAGTCGGGCGAGGTGGTGATCAGAGACGCCCTGTGCCGCCTGGGAGTGGCCCAGATCAAGACGGAGCGCGAGGAAGACGAGGGTAGCAAGGTGGAGGTGGAGGTGGAGGTGGAGGGACAGCCGCAGGAGGGCGGGGAGAACGCGTGCAAGGTCGTACTTCCCGAATGAATAAAGGTCGAGCGTAGGACAATCAGGCAGGAAGAGCAGAAGGACTTGGACCTGGACCTAGAATGCAGGCAACAGGAATGAGAGTCAGTTCAATCCATGAAGTGTTTGACATAAAAAAAAACAAAAAACTTTAAAATATTAATGTTTAGTATTTATTATGGACTTTAAAGAAACTTGACTGAATGCAGTAACGAGACGTGAGAAGTTGCCAAGAGTCATAAAGACGTGGAGTCGATGGTTTCCTGTGACAGACTGAATGTTAACAAGATGTGAATATCTCAGCTGATTCTAAGCCAAGTGAATGATTTCAAACATAACGCGATGCCTCATATTTATTCAACTCTACGTGCTTTACCTTTGACCTGCAGACCTGAAGTGCTTCAGAGACCTTTTTAGGTTCATAAACAGACTAACGAGACTCTCATCGAACCTGATTCAAAAATATATATATTTTGATTTGAGTTTTAAAGATATATTTTATTTGCCAAAATATTAACATGTCCAAGCTAAGTACAGTTTTTGCTAATAATGTTACAGCTTTGGTCAAATTCAATTTTAAGGCATTAACTCGTAAACCTGTGGCACCTCATGGGATCATCTGTCAGAATGAAGGATTATATTGTATCTAATAATAAAATCACTGGGAATATCTTTAGGTTTATTATTTAAACATGAGAAAGGGCAGTCCAAGGGTGGTCCCCTACACGTGTCCAGCAGAGACGGGGGCTGAGATCAGAGTGGAGTTGATTCACTCTGTGCTGATTGGCTAACGATGAGCAGGTGAGCCTGATTGCGGAAGCAGAGCAGGTGTGGATCGTTGCAGATGGCAGAGCAAAGCGACCTGACAGGAGACCAGACACTGGCAGGGAGGCAGAATAAATAAAAAAAACACATGAACAAACAGTATTCCTTTGCTAATATTCATCTAAATGAAATTTAAATCCATTTAAACTGCAACATGGCAAAATTCAAAGCTATTTTCAGGTGCAATATTGACATGGATTAAGAAATTTCTCTATAGCTTATCTCTTTCTTGATTCCGATTGCAATTTATATTATACTTCCAATTAGTTCAGGTGTAAATTTGAAATTATTTTTAAGTTATTCTAATCTATCTTTCACTGGCCAGTATTTCAATAAGAAAAAAAAAAATATGGGACGATGGAAAGAAGAAAGAACACACTTTCACTCACCTCAGTCCAGCACTTGTGTGTGTGTGTGTGTGTGTGTGTGTGACTGTTGCTTCACAGAAATGAGGTCCTGTGTTCCACTTGTGGGGCTCGCAGGGTGTTTCTGTGCCGTTTTCCAGTGGGTGCTCCAGTTTTCCCTGAAACATATCAAGGTTCACACCCGGAACAAACGTCCTGCTGAAGATTTGGATCCTGTCCCCACTGCTTTTGGGGGATGGGGACACTTCACATTCAGCGGGGGCGGGTATGAATGGGCACTTGATTTCATATAGCATAACCTCAGTTTGTTCCAGTCATGGGACAAACTTATTTATAGTCAAGTACAACAAAAGAATAAAGTGTCAATTAAAAAAAAAAAAAAAAAAAAATGTATGCAAGCACAGCTACACTCCGTCACTTTCCAATATGTTCATTTAAAACAAATATTTTTTTTGAATGTATATCTTTAGACTGATGCTTATGAAATGTGCATTATAAAGCACTGTTTTCACAGTTCCCACCAATAACCCAACTTTTTAACGACGCTTTTAACTGTTGACATTTTGCCCGAAGGAAGTCTTTCACAGAAAAGTACACAAATGATTAATGGTAGCTCGACGGTGGCATTCAGTATCACGACTCTGTCATCAATGTTCTTTCCAGAATCCTATTATGCATTAAATATGTGATGCAGTCGATGGTCCCACGGCAGCTCAGGAGGGAGAGCGGGTTGTCCAATGACTGAAAAGTTGGCAGTTTAAATCTCACTCCATCCCAGTCTGTTGTTGTGTCCTTGTGCAAGACACTTAACTCACATATATGTGGGTTCAGTTGTAACTTCAACAAAGTTACAACAATATTATTATTATTATTTTTGTACAGCAGCAAAGTTTATTTAATAGTTTTTGCCTTTACATATCTTAAAAAAAACACAAAGCTTTAAATCACAACACAAAACTGGTTGAGAAGAAAAACATCAAGTCAAAGCCTTGATAGTTCTTGGATCTTAGAAATGGCAGTCTTGGAAATCACGAGAACTAAAACTGCAGGAAAGCGTGACGCATAACTCGAGCAGAAGCACTGGACAGATTACTTGCTTTTACTTTCAAATGTACCTCAGGACGTCAGAAAATGTTAGGAATGAAAGAGAAAATCTGCTCAAGAGGAGGAGTTTTGACGTCTTTTCTCCAGAAGTCAGTATATGTACTGACAACGAGAATTTTTGATTTTGTGCAATGTTGAGACTGTGTGGGAAATGCTCGGGAGAAGGAGCTGATTGAATGAAGGTCAATAAGAAAACAGGAAGTGAGAAGAAAAGCAGCAGCGGTTTCTATCAGATTGAGGAGGTCCAGCAAAGAAAAGTACAACTCTGCAATCTCTGCCACCTCCTCTTCAGGCTTCACTCCTGCAGCTTTTCAAAGGTTCAAAGGCATCTTTTGCAATAAAAAACAAAAAGTAACCTAACGTTATGTTTAACAAATACAGAGGCATCTTCTCCTACATTTCAGCAAAAATAAAGGTCATTATTGATTTACAGCATTAGATCTATACACCAATGTTTCATTCATTCAAGCAGGTACAATAGAAATGCCTGAAGTCCAAAAAAATTGCAAACGGACAATCTTATATAAAATCTAAACTCTGCTCTGACATCTTACATACAATTGGCAGTGTATGCTGACTGCTACATATAGACAGCGGGAAAGCCCACATTTGAATGCTGGTCTAAATTTACAGGAAGTGAAAAGTTAGTAGTGACAGAAGGAAGCAAAAAAAAAAAAAAAACTTTCACATTTTCAAACATGAACAATCGTTCATCCGATCCATAACGGATCCGCACAGATTTCCCTGTATCGCTGGCTTCGAGAGCACACTGAACACCAGTTAATTAATTTGATCAAAGTGGAAAAATCACATGTTGCCCCTGACTGACAGGCACCGTAAGTGTGTCACACGAAATAAAAGCTATGACCAAAGCTCTGGGCGGAAAACAAAGTGGACATTCTTCTGCTTTTTCCACAGCCGATTTAGCTTGTTTAAAACGGGTGGGGGGACGGGCACTTAGCAGACGTTCACTAAAAATTCAAACAAATACAACAATACACAGACTTTTACATCATAGGAAAAAAAAAGAATCTTAATATGCTTTCAAAAAATAACTGAAAAGGAAGAGAACTTCCTGAGAAGATCTCAACCTAAACAGAAAATATAGCCTATGAAGGCAGTATGAATAAAATTGTTTTTTGAAAATAAAAATAAAAGGTATAATATAAACAATGTGTTTTTTAGGGGCAAACGCCTCACCAAAAACAACAAACTGTTCACAGAGGCGAGATTATTTTAAAGCAAAGTTCAGCTCTGGGGTGCTTGTGTGATTAGTCGACTTGCTTCCTCCTTCCATGTCTGCAGTTAAACGTGGCAAATCGTAGTCACGGTCTGCACTGAAGCCGGTCACATGCTTTCTGCTGCAGCTGCTCTTGTGTCGGTGGGGCAAACACTCTGGTGGGGAAAAGGAAAAAACAAAAACAAAAAAAAAGCTAACTAACAACAGGGGAGACTGACGGCAGTCAGTCCAGCGGTGGTGAGTAACACCGCGGCGCCGACCCGACCGTCCTGACGCTGGCTGAAAGCTTGATTTTGGGTTTTCAACAAAACTGGTAGTTGTTGGTGTTCATCAGGGTCTGCTCCTCTTCCTCGTGGTCACAAGACCGGTCACATGGGCAGTCGCAGCACTTGGGCTCCTCACACACTTCAACCTCCGCAATGTCCTGGTGCAAATTCTGGTAGATTAGCTGCAAAAAAGAAAAGCAATGCATTGAGGTTGCCAGACTAAAAATTAAAACCAAGTATGAAATGGATACAGCACTGTGAGTTAGAGTGGATCTGTGGTGGTTCGCTCACATGATGTGACCTACATACAGGTTGGACAGGACTGGACACTAACTCACCTGTTCCTGCTCGGGCTGGTCCCCAAATAACTTCCGTACCATCTGAGCGATCTTGCTGAACGTCGGACGCTCTGTCGGCTCCAGATCCCAGCACATCTTCATGATCGCGTAGCTGGAAAACAGAATTGTGCAGAGAACTTAAAAAATTCACCAGCCAATGTCTTTGTGATTTTGTTTTTTATTTTGCTACCAAATTGGGAAACGCAGACTCAAGCCCACGGTAGAGAACCATAGGGAGACTTCGCAAATGGTGACGCAGTTTGATTAGCGAGCCTTGTTCATAAGGGCCCCTGCCCCTCCAGTCGTGTTTTGCTGCCGTGAAATAGCAGTTACATGGCTCCTCAGTTGTGCGATCATGTGGCTAACATGCAGAACTGTGGCCTGACTCAGAACACAAAAACAAATGATTAGACCTTGACTCAGCCTCCCACTGGTTCCCCAGTGTAGTTATTCTGGGCGCTGTGACAGCCACGGCTAATAAACACACAAAGCTGGCCCCAATGAGTTATTAAAAAACAAAAAACATTCTGCCCTGATTTCGTGTTAAGTTAAGTAATGTATTCACCACACAGAAAGTAAATTTAAGTCAGAAATAAAGGAAGTTCTTTTACTGATTGTGATCCTGAATTTAGTCATGCACTTATTTCCCTGAAACCATTAACCATCATTTCAGATATTTGATTTTGGGGTGAAAGGTTAGCAATGAAAGTCACTTACAAGTAAGTTTCATGGACATATGGGAGACTTTCAATCCTAACTTGACAGGACCCACAGATTTTTAAAATCTGCAACTCTCCTTCCAGACTTTACTGCCTCCAATCAACAGATATCACCATCTATCTGGAAATAACTGAACAACAAAACCCACTATCTAATTTATTTTAGTGTACAGTCACTTGATCTCCTTGTAAGAATCAACTGACAGTCAGGTTACCTAATAGTGATAGAATAACATAAATATTTTAAAGAAATCCTGGACATTTTGTTTTTCCTTACATCTCAGGAGGAGCGAAGTCTGGTTGGGACATCTGGTAGCCACCCTTTACCATCTTGTAGAACCTGGAGTCCACGGCAACGCTGGGGTACGGGCTCTTACCTGAAAGGCCAACAATAGGCTTCAGGTTTCAGCAGGTGAACCTTAAAGTAAATGTTTAAATATCATGATTTCTTCCTGACCTAAGGAGAAGATCTCCCACAGCAGGATCCCATAGGACCATACGTCACTTTGGATAGTGTAGACACAGTCGAAGATACTCTCTGGGGCCATCCACTTCACTGGCAGACGGGCCTACAAAATGCAAAGATATATGTCTCTATAATCACATGTCACAGCAGTCTCTGAACCGTTAAAGGCACAAACAATAATAAACTGAGAGACTTACGTTGCCCTTCACCACGTAATTTGAGTCATTCATGATGTCACGAGCCAGACCGAAGTCACAGATCTTGGCTACTCTGTGGTCGGTCAACAGGACGTTTCTGGCAGCCACATCTCTGTGGATGCACTACAGGCACAGAAAACACAAACATACAGGTGAAACAACCCCAAAGAGTTCCTCCTCCAGGTTGACAGGTAGGGTTGTGAAGACCATCATAACTGAGACCAAGACACTGCCAAGACTGAGGTATCAAGACCAAGACCAAGAGAGACCATGTCGAGACCAAGACCCATTCATGCCAGAGACCGAAAACATCAGCAGGATACTTCCACTACCACTACGACTAATGACAGGTTTGACATGATTTCCCACAAACAGCTGCTCCTAAATGTTAATGAGCATTTTGGTTTTGCTCCAGATGTTTTAATTGTTAAATCTTTCAGCACAATCACTCACGTTCTTGGCAGCCAGGAAGTCAAGGCCCTGAGCCACCTCAAAGGAAAACTTCAGGAGATCATCAATATCCAGCGGCCAATCAACATTCTCCTCGCACAAGGTGTCTTGGTAAGATAAGATATAAATGTTATTGTAGTGAATATGTTTTTTTCACCATGCTGAAGAATGACAGCAAGTTTTAGCTTGAAAACACTATGTACCTTGAGATGTTTCCATATTTGCCGGCTGGCAGGGTCTCATCTCCAAGTAGGTGCTTGAAGAAGAGCTGGAGATCCCACTGTCACTAAAACCATTGTCACCATCAGAGACTCGAGATTAATTGTTTCCCTTCCTCGATCCCCAACATCCTCCACCAGACTTTACATTCTTGTGATGGTTACCTCCTGATGAAGTGCCTCTGAGCGCCGATGTTCTTGTATTCGCTTGCGTTCTCCACGGCGTCTTGCATGTTCATGACAAAGTCGACAAACGTCTCTGCCTTATGGCGAAGGAAGTTCAGCAGGTCACCGAGGCTGCAGTACTCTGTTATCACTAGCACTGGTCCTGGGGACACAATGACACATATGAATCTCTTGACCAGGAAACATTTGTTTTCTGGCGTCTACAACACTTTCAATTTCTGCCACCAGACGTGCTGGCTTACCTCCGTAGGTGCAGGCTCCCAGTAGATTGACAATGTTCTGGTGGTGACCCAGGTGGCTCAGGATCTTCAGTTCAGACATCAGGGCCTCCCTCTCATCTGAGTGGGCATTTGCTACGGATGCACAACACACACTGTTATCAAGCCACCACTCTCCCATACCAGGAAGAATACAATTTCACATTAACATTTGATTTAGCTTATTTTCACTTTGCCTAAACCAGTGCTGCAGCTTCCTGTCCAGGTGCTCACCTTTTAACATTTTCACAGCAACACGCACGGTGTTATCGGTGTCCTCCCCCATTCCAAACGCTGTGGCTTCTACAACCTTCCCAAAAGCTCCAGCTCCCAGAATCTTCCCTGGATTGATTGAGCACAACAAGAATGTTTTAGGTTTGACATCAACAGAAGTCAAGCTTACACCTATCATTTTATTTTTGTTTCATAAACTCCTTGTTGAACCAAGTCGCATTAACCGGTAATTCTTTATTGCTGCCTGCGAAGCTAATTTCCCTTTGAGGACAGCAAAGATTTGATTGGTCCATGAAAAGTAATGACTCATTCGTGCTGTTTGAAAAGCTTTAGGATTTGAAGCTAACCACAAGGATGCTAACCGAGCTTCAGTTTGTCTCTTGGAAACTCCCACTTGTCATTGTAAGGCAGCTGAGTGGGGTCAATGAATGTGTAGTTGTTTCCATCTCTGGCCTCAATGATCTTCCAGCGGACCTCGTATCTTGGTTTCTGTGGACAAGAGAAGAGCCACTGGTATTCAGCTGGTGTTTCAGACAATTTTTTTTTTACAAAGCAGACTGACTGCCAGCTTTGGTGGTGCACCCTACCTGCTTGTATTTGTAAAGCAGGAAGCCCAGCAGCAATATGAGGACGGCCAAGACACCTGCTGCTCCAGTCAGGGTGGATGTGAAGAGCTTGTCTGCACAGTTAAAGGGGAAAAAAGGTTCTTGTTTTTTTTGCATGAAAACATAACCAGGTCAGATTTTATTTGACTGCGATCAGAAAACTTTGGAGTTCAGCGTCGCGTCCCGAAATCTTTTCCCCACTCACCAGAAACCTCTACAGTAAAGGTGTCGCTGCTGATGCCAACGAGGTTGTAGGCCACGCACTCGACTGTCATCCTGCGACTGGACAGCCCCACAGTAAGGACGCTCTCCACCTCCACGGCCCCGTACTCCCCTCTCTGCACCTCCACTGTGGGAGCTTGGAGAGGGATGGCCATCTGCAGCCCAGCCTCATGTCCGTTGCACCTGCACCACAGGTGACATGTTCACAATCAAGACAGAAGGTAGCAGAGGAGCGAGCACCATGAACAACTTCCTTCAGAGGAATCCTGCATTTTGCCACCTACGTAGGCCGGATCCCAAAGCACTGGTACCAGATGATCCTGGGGGCAGGGTATCCGAATGAGGTGCAGGTGAGCGTTGTGATATTCTCCCACCTCACCACAGCGACGGGTCTCTCTGCCAGTGACAGGGAAAGGGAATGAAGCTTATGATGGTTGCAAAGTCTGAGAGATAGACCAGTTAACAGGCATGGCAAAGTCACAAATCTGTAGTAGATCTGGGCGACTTTAAAATGGTTTCTGCCTTACAACTTTACCTGTTCTTGATCCAAAATTTGCAAATATTTATAGTAAAATAATAATTAATTCTTTGAGCACTTTCGATCAAAGTCATTCATTCACTTTTACTTTTACTGGTTGTGTCTTTTAATTCCTATCAAATGCTACTAAATCCCTCTGAAATGCCTTGGACTGGGACTTGAAACGCTACTTACGATACATTTTGACTTGGAAAGTGATGGAGGCATTTGCCAAGGCACTCTTGGCATGGAAGGTGTACTCCCCTTGTTCTTGTGGGTTCATTCTCTTCAACAGCAGACTGGCTTGGTACCTAAAAATAAAAGGGGGATCCAAAGTGACTCACTGGCTGGTTTGAACTCAGACAGTTGACATGCGTCACTGTCGACTACGTCTACAGAGCTGAAAAGAGAAGTCGGTCCTTCCCTCCCAAAGCAGATTTACAAAAGGAGAAAAAAAAACCAAAACAAAACATGACCTTGAAACTCCAGGTCTTATTCGACAAAAATGCATAGAGAAAAAAAGAGACCTCGACCATACCTGTTGTTGTATTTGACCAGCTTGTGCTCCTGTGTGGAGGTCCTGTGCGACGTGGGCGTGTGCCACCTATGCTCTGTGATGTCAGGGTACGCCTCCACAACCACGTTGAGCTCCAGATCTTCCCCTTCATTCACTTCCACCGCCAGGCCCTTGTGTGCCAGCTTAAGCGAGAGCTGGGGCAGCAGCCTGATGTAGGGTTTATCTGTCATCAGAGAAGTTAATTCCGACAGTGTCACCGACAGCTGGTTGTTTTGAGGGCTTGCCGGGCGGCGACAGGCCTGAGGCTTACCTACAACCAGCAGGTAGGTCGTTGTGCTGTTCTCGCCAGCCTCGTTGGTGCCAATGCAGGTGATGTTCCCGGTGTCTGCTAGGTCCACGGCGGAGATGGTCAGAATGCTCTGTATGTCCAGCCCATTCTCTCCCTGGGAGCGAGCCCTCTCCTCGACTGTCACATTCTGAGGAATAGGTAAATGAATCAGAACTGATCATCAATGTCATCATCAATCTTGAAGAATTGCCACAGCACTTCACACAGACCGACTTGGTGGTGTACTTCCAGGTGACGTTGTAGTTGAAGTTGGGGTTGTGTGTGCTGCAGCGGATCTTGAGTTCCTCGCCGACGATTCGCACATACTCATCCGTTTCCAAGAAGACGTATGGAGGGTAACGGAGCTCTGCAACAAAGGAATTGGAGAATTCAAGATCCTTGATAGGTCTGTTACCTGCTGCCATGCAAGGCACACACAGGCCGATTGGAAGCAATTTTGGGTTCAATGGGATAAAAAAAAAACAACATCAACAAATGTCATTACTCTGTATGACGTTGATGGAAAAGGCCTTGGACGTCCTTTCCACACCATTGACCCTCGCCGTGCAGACGTAGTCGGCCGTGAAGCTGGGCTGGAGGCGGCTGATCAGGACGCCACGGTGGCGGTAAACCGTGTAGTTCATCCCCGGTGGTACAGAGGTGCCATTGTCCATCCGTAGGCCCAAGTCTGTGGCCTCTGGGTGGGTGAGCAGACACGGCAGCAGGGAGTCCTCGCCCTCCTTCCTTACTGCCCTCAGAGTGTTACTGCTGCTCCAGAACACGTTGTGCGGATCTGGTGAAGGAGGACATGGAGACAATGAGATCGGGACAGGACAGTCAGGATAGTCACCCACTCACCGCCGCTCACCTTTAACATAAACATGGACGGAAGAGGTCAAGTTCCGATATTTTGAGCCACCAGTGTAGTAACACTTGTACGTTCCGGTGAATTCTGCCGTGGGCCGCTCCACTTTTATCGACCGTACGTTCCCTGGGCTCTTGGACACGAAGCGTCTTTGTTTGGGGAGCCTGGTTTGCCAGTTTACAGCCCCATCACCCTGGCACTGCAGATCCAGGTGGCTTCCAAGTCGAACCAGAACCTCTGAAGTCTCCACCACCTTTGAGTTGAACTTGATCACCGGATACCTCCATTCCACTGAGACGGGGGAATAAAGATGGGCAAATGATGGAACATTCATTGTCAGGTCAGATTTGGAATCACATTTTTCACCTGATTCCCCTCTGCTGAAAGAGTTTTGACACTTGTCTTTGCCTCAAATAGACAGCCTTCTTGTCCAATTCTGCGGCATCTGCATGAGTCTGTTGTAGTTATGGTACCAAAAAAAATGTGTTCCTAATCTGTATAAGCATGAACGTTGACCACAATATGTGAAATATCAGCTTGAAGCAACTGAAGTGAATCATTCCCAGATGTTCAGTGAATGAATGGTTCCTTAGTCACAGCATAAAGTTGGAGCTCTTCTGCTGAAACTATTGACCCCTCGTGTCTCACAGTTGGTGTAAAACGCTCTTTCACGCATTTGATTCCAAACCTTTAGTGGAGGTCAAAAAGTGCAGAACTGAGATTCAATAATCAGCACTTTTCTTTGTCTTCATCCAGTGTTCACATGGAGTGACTGGGAACAACATGTTATTTGGGACATTTCAGCACTGTTGCACTGATCCTCCAGATTTATAGCAATAAACTTTTATTGCCTCCCACACAAAGACACTCCGTCCTAGACGTTTACCTCAATCAAACTAATCCCCTCATCAATATTTAAACACCAAACAACACATGTGTTTTTGAGCTCTGATGCAATGGAAGCGGTTTAGTGTGCAGTCACTGTCAGTAGTTTAAAACTTGGAGGGAAAAGACATCACATCAGATCATTTGTCCCCTAAAAACAACCCATGATCCCGTCGAAAGCTGCTCTGCTGAACGGTTCCTCTGCGTCTATCACAAGTTCAGCATGAAATTCACGGTGAAATCAACGGAGCCCTGAAGAAGCCAGGCTTGAGATCAGATGCAGATAGTGGGGCAAGTGTGAAAAGTTCTTTCACTTCAGAAATCTGCCTTTAACTTTAACTCTAAATCTTTAAATATCGTTTTGTTGACCTGATACTCAAACATTTTGGATTTATACATCGTGGTGTGCTCCAAACATTACTGAAAACAAATTTATTCTGAGGTCTTTTCCATCTTGCAAAATTTTAAACGAGAGCTTGTTTTCTGTCGACCTATCAGCAGCACTTCCAAAGGTAACAAATGCTCATGTAAACATTTAAGCACAGACAGTCCATTCCTGCCAAAGACTGCAGAGAAAACAAACACTTGAGTTTTTGCGTCGTCTCACCTGGTGAAGCAGAGGCCACGAGCCCCATCAGCAGCGTGAGGTAGGAATGCATCCTGCATCGGTTTCAGACCTGTGGTTAGATGGTGATGTTTGAGAAACACTGGCCAAAAAAAAAATAGAAAAACACCAAAAAAAGATGAATCTCCCTCTCCCTCCCTGCTGAACTTCTCTTTTCTGAGTGGCAGCAGCTTCACTCATCACAAAATAACGCTGACCTGGAAAACAACATGCTCCATCAAACCTCCCTTTTTTTTTTCTTTTTTTTCTTTTCCCAAATGAACTCAAGTCAAATCCTCATCTGAGTTCACTTCTAGTCCATCGTCAGCTGCGCCCACCTGCAGATGTCTTCAGCTTGTGTGAAACTTCCCTGGGTATGGCAGTTTTTTTTTTTTTTTTTTTTTAACTCATCCAGAATGTGAAGCGCAAATTCCCTTGTTTCGCTCAGCACCTCTTCTCCCTTTGGCTTGTTTACAGGTTCTCCAGTGGCTCACAAGTCCTCCAGCAGGACTGAACACTGAGTCCCACAGAGACTTGTGGAGGGAATTGTGTGTGTGTGTGTGTGTGTGTGTGTGTGTGTGTGTGTGTGTGTGTGTGTGTGTGGAGGGGGCGGATCAGCGAATTCACGCTCCACAAATTAATGAGCCAGTGCCAATGTGTGGCAGAAAGGCAGAATTCCCCCAGACGTCCACTGAGGTGAGACTAATCAACGCCATCGCTGGCCGTGACCGCTGCCGCTAAACTTTGACTTGGAAAGGAGGCTCATGGGAGAAGGAGGAGGGGGTGTCAGATGACTTGCTGGACCAAGGACTCAAAGTAAGAGGTTCTTGGAAATATGAGTCTGTAAAAAAAAAAGAAGAAAATAAATAACCATACAAGTGAGCGTCTCCGTACCCAGACTATTAATCTGATGAGATATTAATCTGAAAGAATACTTCACTGGTGAGACAGTCAGAAGGTTCCCTGACTCCTTTTCTTCTCCATCTGTCTAAATCTCATTGACAGTAGTTAAAAATCAGGGTCATTTAGATAAGAGGCACTAAATTACCATGTAGCCTGAGCCACAGCTTTAGATAATACACTTTTATTGACACATATACAACATATAAAATGTCACAAATATATATATTATATATATATACATATATATATATATATATATATATATATATATATATGTATATATATATATATATATATATACATATATATATATATATATATATATATATATATATATATATATATATATATATATATATATACATATATATGTATAAAAATACACATGTAAACGTTAAGAACTGCTTTGGTACCATAACTTGTGATAGAGTGAGCTTGTGCATGTAATGGCGACACATAAACAAAAAGAGTTTTTTTTTTTTTTTTTTCTAAAAAAAGGTGATGCAAGTATTTAAATGTGAAAGTTACCGAGCTGCAGCAGCACATGGAAAGCATCGCTCTGTCACGTGTACGCGTGCGGCCGCTATCTATGTTACCGCTGTACTGAAGCAGCCTGCGCTAGCGAGTGACAAAAGCTGCGAGGCAAGAAAAATGAAAAATAAAATTCTGTCAGTTTTATTTACAAAGGCACTAGTGTGCTGCTGTGGTGGCAGTGATACGCTTCACTCATTTTGCTTCTCGGAGAGTCACCTTCCGAAGTCACTCGCTGAGAGCCAAGTCACCATATCTTCATTCCATTTCTGTCCTCTTCCTAAATAAAGTGCAAATCTGGCACAGATCTATGAAATAAACCTACAGATGTCAAAACAATTCACAAATGATGCAGGAATACATCTCATATTTCATCATATTTCAGGCCACAACAACCAAAAAAAAACAACAACTGATAACCTTGTGACACGGCTAAAACAAACAGGGATTTTTCAGTAAAACAGTGCATATATAACGCGTCTATGTTTGTGGCCCTACTATATAAATGCATGGAACAAGGCAATCGTCCATGCACATTTTAGCTATGTAATGACCACAGCAGAAGGTTTTAATTTTGTCATTGAAACCAAACATCCCATGGCTCATTGTGGTTTAGTGTTTATGATTCCCATGAACTTAAAAAGTTGTAAAAAAAAATATATATCTATACCCGCATTTTTAATTAGGTTGGACACGTGAACCTTAAATGAGGGTTAAAGTGAACAAACAAAAAGAAACTAAAGTACAGACTCTCACTAAGGCCTCTTCTCACAAAACATCTTCACTTCTAGTACATGCTGTACATGGGCTGAGTACCATTTTTATATTCAGGTGAGTTTCCTTTAAATGCAAGATGCTCATCATACTATTGGTAGTTTTTAGAGGTACTTAGTGTGTTGGAAAAAGTGTTCATAAAAAACAAACAAATGGCAAAATCTCGCAGGTGCACAGTGTCGATGGGAAGATTGGCAACTCTGTTGTGCTACATTCTAGTAAAGTCCCGCTCCCTTCCTGTTGGCCGCCCTACAGGAAGCTGTCCTCCACCTCGGGGGTCCCCGAGGAGCCCAGCAGGGCGTCCCTCTCGCTGCTCTCCTCCAGCCGGTCCTCCTCCGGAAGGGTCTCAGCTGTGTCCTGTGACAAGGAGTCGGTCTCCTCCTCCAGAGCCAGAGAGCTGAAAAAAAAAAAACAAGAATCGCAGAGAGCCCAGTCACGTAAGAGTCACAAAGGGACGCATCAGATGTCAGTTTATTAGCGTCTGTTAGTGCTGCTGCTTCTTATCGGCCGCATCTATCTTCCATCCAGCCACAGCGTTTTTTTCTTATGAAATCTTTTTCGACCTGTGTGTGATCTAGAAGCTTGTTTAATTTACAGCTTCAATTTAAAAAAAAACATAGCATGGCGGGAGGGTCAAGTGGACGAGAGAAATAAAAATTTATGAATTATAAGTTCCAACCCAACAGAAACAAACTGATTATTAGATGATACGTATTAATGTTTTAATTTCAATTTCTGATAATTAACCAGGGTGTGCTGCTGTCAGCCTTCTCAAACAACCACCTGCTACAAGTTTGTTAAGCTATTAAAGTTAATGTTCCTATAATTGTTTGCCAGAATTGTGAAAACCCTCAGACTCTCATCCTATTGGCTGACAGCAATGGCGCCTGAAGTCTGGGACGATGCCGACTCCTCACTGTTCTATCGGAAATTTTCCATATCAGTTGGTGGGCGTGGCTTTCAAATAACATTTTGTCTCTTTCTGTTAATCATTTATTACTCCATTTTTTTTATTATTTTTTTTTTTTACAGCTGGTCACTTATTTCATCCCTCGTCCCTGAAACTGTGACTGTCACTTTAACTCTGCTGTTTGCACTGAGGATAAATGTTGTGCTGCGCTTTCAATTCCAACAACAAAAAACTATTTTTGGGGGATGTCAAGAAGAATCTCTCGCGAAAGTCTTACAGTTTAAGTAAACGCAAATCTCCTCAAAGCAAAAAGCTAAAAGCAAAAAGCCTCTTCATTGATTATCTGTTATCTACTTATTTAGACACAAGGAAACAGTGCAGAACAATGTCTGCAATTGTTGCCTGTTTTGTTGT
Source organism: Nelusetta ayraudi (assembly GCF_046127955.1). Classification (NCBI taxonomy): domain Eukaryota; kingdom Metazoa; phylum Chordata; class Actinopteri; order Tetraodontiformes; family Monacanthidae; genus Nelusetta; species Nelusetta ayraudi. Next base: position 1,855,586 of record NW_027466089.1, read on the forward strand.
ATCTTCACCATTTGCAAGACACGTGCAGTGTCTGCTGTGAGGGTTGTGTACCTTGCAGGGCTCTCAGACGGCACGCCAGTGAAAACGTCCTCCGGTTTCGGGTCCGGGATTGGGATGATGTAGTCGTTGAATGAATTTATGACTTCCTGCACGTCTGCGTCTCGTCTGGGCTGTCTGGGGCTCGAGCTCTGTGCGTAGGGGTCGGCGGGGAAGGGCAGGCCGACGGGAGACGAGGAGCCAAAGGCCGGGTTGGCGACTGGAAATGGAGAGGAGAGCCGAGGTTTGGTGCGGGCCACCGCCGGGTGGTCACTCTTCAGGAAGTTCTCGTTCACTTGGCTGTATCTCTGTTGTGAGAGGACAATAACTTCAGTGTTAAAACAACAGAATTATTTAATAGTCTCAAGTCTCTATTATATTATATTAATTGTGAATAACAGTAGTTTGAAATCTGGATGAAATAATGTGTCACGTCTATATAGAGTGAACATCAAAAAAACTTTAAGAAAAATAAAGATTTAAAAATAATTTGGCAGCAAGATCAAAGCAAACTGCATAGCTGATGATTTACTTATCTGAGATATTGTGAAGTGTGAAAGACTTTTGAAATCTATGAGTGCATTTTTAAAAAGTCTAACATTAGTATTTCACAAAAATTATATTTGACAATAAATACGCATCGTGAAATTAAAGGTGGACAGGAAATGCAGTGGGAGGTTTTATTTAGGTAAGTGGTGGGTACATGCCTATAGTGGCCACAAGGGGGCAGAGCAGTTTGCTTTAACTGGGAGAAACTGGAGATTGACAGTTGTTGCAAATGATAATAATCAGTTTATAGAATAAATAAACAACCTCATCATTTAAATATTGAATACAGAATAGAACAATAGCTTGCGAGATATTAAAATGATTTTTTTTTTTTGGCCTCTGAATGATTAAACACTAAACCAGTGACGTCTCAACATCAAGTACCTTTTTGTAGCTGTCAGTCAGCATGTTCCCCACGCTGTGAACCAAGTGGGAGAACTCGGGCCTTTTCTCAAACTTCTCGTCCCAGCACTTCTTCATGATTTCATAGCTGCAATGTAAAACGAGGTCAATTGATCCATTTCACCACGCGTGACAAGGGATGCGCCAACAGAGTGAGACTCACACTTCGTCAGAGGCGTGAGCCGGCTTGGCCATGCGGTAGCCTCTCTTCAGAGCGCTGTAGAACAACTCGTTCATGGGGAGATCAGGGTAGGGCGTTCCTCCTGCAGGAGAGCACATTGCGCGTCATCTTCAACCCAAAATATCCAAATCGCTTTTGACATGAGAAGATTATATTATTCATTTCCCAAGGGATATGCAACCCTGACAGTGGAGCACAAGACGGATCTTAAAAGTCCACTGACTGTCAGCACAGAGGACCTTTGGTTATCCCTCACAGAGGCAGGATTGTGAGATTGTTTTTTACCACTTTGGTTTGGTTGAAGCGTGCTAATAAAACATCTCCTTTGTTTTCCTTTATGGCTGGGTCAGAAACTCTTGGCAAGAGACTTTAATAAACACTTATGAGTTACAATACCGCGACTCATACTTTAAGAGCGTAACTGTGCCAAATGAGGTGAGAGCACCCTTTGAGGGCCACAGGCTCGCTGGTGTCTGGAGTCCTGAGTGACCGCGCTCAGACCACCAGACTTTTCAAAGGAGAGATTTGAGATTAAAGGAGGAGTTGGAAAAAAAAATGTTGTTGAATGGATGATGAGCAGGCAAACTGATTTTGACACCCTAAAACAGAAATTGAACCCCTCCTCTGTTTCCCTCTGATCTAGGATGAGGTTAATGGCTTTTTCTGTGTGTTTCTCTGTGTTTATGATTCTTCGTCCACTGACCTAGAGTGAAAATCTCCCAAAGGAGGATGCCAAATGACCACACGTCACTCAAGGTGGTGTACAAGTTGTGGAAAATGCTTTCCGGTGCCATCCACTTCAAGGGCAGGAAGGTCTGAGAAGAGGAGGAAGAAGAAGAAGAAGAAAAGTCCATGAGTCCATGAGTCACTGATTCATGGAAACTGACCGTTTCTTTTGCGCTCTGATTGTGCGACTTACGCTGCCTTTGGAGATGTAGTTGGTGTCGTGCATGATGTCTCTGGCCAGGCCGAAGTCACAGATCTTGACAAGTTTACCCTCACAAATCAACACATTCCTGGCAGCCAGATCCCTGTGGACGCACTGTGGGAGAAAATTCCACCAGTTAATTTGGTTTGTCTAACAAGCATGAAGAACTAGTTATACGTCCAAGAATATTCCAGTGGGTATTTTGGATTGGTATCACATGTCAACACCATTTTTGAGGGGGAAGCTAAGCTAGGGCAGGTGATTGGCTAAACTACCTGTCTACCACTTTCGAATGGGCCAATCAGCTACGTCAGTGCTAGTGTAACCATGTAGCTGCAGCTTAACAATGCTGGCACCTTGTTTGGCCAATTGTTCAGCTAAACTCTTGCAGTCCGTCTAACAAGAAAAAGCCTTGAGCAACATTTAGCTTAGCATTTAACATTCACCTTCCTGTTTCGCTACAGTGTTTTCTTCAGTTTTTTAGGGCAGCCTGAAGTGTTTGCAACCGATTTGTTCCGGAAAGGTCGATTATGCTGAAGAGGTATCAGCGACACACGGGACGCTGGTCTCCACATCTTACATTCTTGGATGCGAGGAAGTCCATCCCTTTTGCCACTTGGTAGCTGAAGCCCAGCAGATCGTCGTAGGTGAGGGTGGCAGAGTCGCTGATGACCAGGTCCAGCCTGTCACCTCCTGCGAGAGACACCACAAAAGAAGAAGAGTGGAGAGATGAGGAGCAGCTCATGAAAGGACATATTGAGATGTTGTCAGGGTGAGGGCGGGCGAGGGGAAAATCCAGCCGTCCCGTGACTTCATGGGCTGGAACGCTTTTACATTTAACTGTACATTGGTTGCAGTTCATGATCAAAACACTGTTGTGACAAACAATTAATCTGTTGATGAATGGCAAGAGTTTCGGTGGACGCTAATTCACATAGCATTAGTAACAGCATTTTCTCGCAGCTGGTTGAAAGGGAGCTTTGCCTTTTAAAATGTTTGGCACACAATCAGTGTGGACATTTAACATTATTCGCAACAAGCCGCATTCTTCATAGCTGTTAGCGGAGGAAACGGATGGACGCTGGTGTGAGTGCACAAACCAGACCTTGTTCCTGATAGATGTTCTGCTGATAGGACGACTCGTACGGGGACGGCTGAATGTCCGCGTACTTGATGGCATCAATCTGCTCCTGCATGGCCACGTACAGTGAGGGCTCGTCTTTGCTCATGTCCATGTAGCCGCCGTCGCTCTCGCTTCCGAAAGACACGTAGCTGGAGGGAATGCAATGAAGGGATGAGTGGCCGGACTCTGGACAGATGACCGGTAAGTGACAAGAACACAAAGGCGCCCTCCCTCCCGAGTGTCTTCGCCCTCACCCTTTCCTCTGGCTGAGCGGGGTGCTTGCTCTCGAGATGAGGCAGTCGCCATCTTGGCTCTTCTCGGCGTAGTACTGCAGTAAGGAGTGCTTGTTCCGATGTAGGTAGTCCACCAGGTCGCCATAGCGGCAGTACTCTGTCACCAGGTACAGAGGCCCTGAGTGGGCGAGGAAAAAAAAAATGGCTTTTAGCCATTTCAACGGGAAAAAAAAAAAGGAATGTACTACAGCACATCCATTGTTGATATCAAACAATTAAATGGACAAGACTTATTTAACGCTTTTCTACATATTTGCAATGCATTCACCCACTCAAACGCCAATAAGCAGCTGCTGGGAGCAATTTAGCGTTCAGTTTCTTTCCCAAAGGCCACCTGACATGTGGACAATCATCACTTCTGCCATCGGGCAACCCATTCTACCGACTAAGTCACAACCACCTGGGGGTATATTATGGGAACTCAAGGGCATTTTCCCCCCGCTCTGCATTTATGGCCAAATTTGAGACAAAAAGCACAAATCTTGCAGCAAACGTCTCTGAAACCCCTCTAAAGGCCCACCGTGTTTGGTGCAGGCTCCGAGCAAGTTGACGATGTTGAGGTGAGGACCCAGGTGACTCATGATCTTCAGCTCGGACATCAGAGCCTGAGTCTCGCTCCGCCGTGCTGTGGCTGGAGAGGAGAGATGGAGAGAAGCAGTCAGTCAGTAAACAAGACAGCGGGCTGCTTGTCTGCCAGACTCCTGGATGACCTGCTGGCTGCACGTCGAAGCAACCTGGCAACCCGACCGAATCTCATGTGGATCAGCGCACATGTGTATGTGCTTCGTGTGTTATTACATTCTGTGTCTTACACTTCAGCATTTTCACAGCCACCTTCGTGCTGGACTGGGAGTGAGCGAGAGTGAGGCCATAGGCGGTTGCCTCGACCACCCGGCCAAAGGCTCCCGATCCAAGAGTGCGACCTGAAGCACAAAGAGAGGCTCAGTGAGACGGAGACCCTGAATGCAGCATGTGGTGGTCTGGGAAGTGAAAGTGGAGGCAGAACAAAAACAAAAAATTTACTGTTTTAAAATATGAGCGTCAACACTGAGCAGGTTATAACAGCTGGTCTTTACAGAGAGGATCTGTGTGAGCTTGGAGAGATGCCTGTTTAGAAAGAGCCGCTGACGGCCGACGAGCCTCCGTCAGCAACTAAGGCTGCAGAAGAAAAAGCCGCTTTAACAGAGAGAAATGATGGAGGACAGAACGTAGAAGCTGGCTTAAGAGGATGAACATTGAATGTTGTGTATCTGCATTTGAAGGGATCTGTTGGCATGGATAACTAGTGAACAACAAGTTGTCAAAGTAATTACAGAAAGCCAGTAAAAAAAAAAGTCACTATTGCGTCTCATTTGCTGGTATATAAGAATTCATATTTGTATTAACAACAGGCTACACTCTAATAATCTGGTCTCAGTAATTGATCCATTTGAATTTCGTATCATTAGTACCACATAAGAGACATAATGCCAGTTCCTACAACAATGAAATAATACATTTCAATAACATTTGGAAAATGAAAAGTACATTTGAAAAAAATCCTCATTAACTTCAGTAAAGTGTTTGTCTTCAAAACTAACTTGATTTGACCTTCAGTAATAATTTGCTCCAAGTCCACCTGCACTTTTGTACCATATTTTGTTCACTGTTTGCATTCTGATGCCCATTGAGAAAACAACCCGCTGCTTGACCCTCACTGTGGTCTCATGTAACATGTAATGCTCCTCTGTTGTTTGCATTAAAAACCATCTTGCTTTTCCACTGATCCTTTGTCATGTTGAATTAGTCATCGATGCTCCTCTGTTGTGCCTGACTCTTCCCAGGGACTCACCCAGCACCAAGTTCTCTCGGGGCATTTCCCAGGCCAGGTCATAGGGAAGGTGGATGGGGTCCACGTAGATGTACTCGTGGCCGTCCTGGCTCACAGACTCGATCACCTTCCACCTGATCTCATATCGAGGTTTCTGGGAGTTTAAACACAACATGAAATCGTGAACCTCTGCACTTTCAAGACCTGTCGCCTTTCAAAAAAAAAAAAAAAACAAGCTCCATGCCCCTCACCTTCCTCCATACAGCAATGAGGATGATGATGGACATGATGATGATGGCCACTAAGGCCAGGACTGCAGCCAACACCGCCACCTGGGAGAAGAGAGCTGTGACGGGCAAGAACAAAGGTCAGGGCACAAGACACAAAAGAGCAGAACTAATGAAAGTGGGACGCTTGTGATGACACCTACTGCTGGACACCAGTTTGACATGCCTCCTGTCCCCGACTCCATCTCGGTTGAGGGCCTCGCAGCGGACGGTGACGTGCTGAGGCTTGTGGAAGGTCACCTGACTCCTCACTGTGCTGGTCTTGCGCGTGGGGCTGACGCTAACATTGTTCTGGATGCTCAGCACGTCCGGCTCAGGTTGCAGCAGCTTCCACAAGTCTGTCTGGTTGCCGCACCTGCAGGACGAGATGAGCGGGATGCGTTCATGCTCATTCATGGAGCGACCGGCACCGGTGCATCTGCTTGCACAGTCAGCCCCCTAGTGTTCATTCCCTGGCACTCCAGCGACGCAGACCTACTTCTGAATGCTGTCGCAGCTGGACCACTGGATGTTCGGCGCTGGGACTCCCTCGGCCACGCAGGTCACCAAGTGTTTCTTCCCAGGGAGGTGGTGGTCTGTCAGGTCTTTAATCTGGGGGTGGACTAACAGAGGGCAACTGGGGGTCAGTCGTCATCGTTGACGCGGATGAATACAAAGTCTGCCTTTCATTTTTATTAAAAATGTTTTTAATCAAGAAAGGCAGAAAAAAAAAGCATGCCAGTCATGGTTAAAAATGACCTGCTTACCTTGCACCTCCAGGTCAAAGGTCACTTCCTTTGAGTCATCCTCGTGGGAGATGAGGGCGGTGTAGAGGCCCCTCTGCTCTGTCCTCACTCGGACCAATGTGAGGATGGAGACATACCTGCAGAGAAAGACATGACCAAAGATGAGCAAAGTTGAATGTTTGGTCACTTCTACTTCTCCTAGTACAAAAGAACAGCGGCAATAAATTCCAAGTTCCATCCCTGGAAAATGTCCCGAGCCTCTCCACTCAAGACGCTCCTCATTCGCATCAGATTTTCTTGTGCTCGAAAGAAGGAAAAAGGAGCTACAGTTGGGTTCACGTTAAAGAGTTAAAGAGATTGTTTCAATGCAAACGGGATCTTTGCATGTTTCATCTTTGCTATCAAGTTCATTCATATGGAAGCTGGTTCACGACTTGGTGATCTCATTTCTCACCTGTCTCCTTGATTTGAAAATTGTGTCGTCTCGAGAATGTGAAAAATGAGAATGTTGCACTTGGAGTGCTGCCCTCTAACAGCTTTGGTGAGTTGTGACAGGTTTGTTGTGTTTATGGTTCATGCGTGATGACTGACGCCGTCCGGTCCTCGGGGGAGTATCAAGTTTCTCTGCGTGAAGAAGCTTATCTGTCGATGACGGACAGGAGCTGGATGTCCCTACACTGTGTCGCTAGATCTTTGAGTGGTTTTCATGTGAGGAGCACAGGTGAAGAGTCCAACGGCTGTCTCACCTGATTTCGTGCTCTTGTCTGGTTACGATGGTTTTGTCTTCCCTGATGGTGGCGCCGTCCTTGCTCCAGCGGACCTGAGGGGGCGGGTAGGCGTCGAACTCCACCGTCAGCCTCACGTTCTCTTGCAGCTTGCTGGAAATGTTTTGCGTCTGAGCGGACTTCACATCCACATAGCCCCGCTCTGAAACAGGAAAAAGGAAATGATTGGTTGAACGTCGGGTTGAAAAGTCTGATTACCATTTAAAAAAAAAAAGCAAAAAAAAGCCATGCATCTGAGCATTGCTGGACTCTGCGTTGATCCTGTGGGTTTTTTATGGTTGCACAGCTCATATTAGTCACAGTTTGTTGGTCACATATGTTCTGGTGCTGCAGGTGTGGGAGAACTGTTTTTGTTTTTGTTTTTTTTTTTCATCAATAATCTCTAAAATATAGTCATACAATAGACAAACAAAACAAGAACATTTAGGCTTTTATGCCGACACAGCCTCCTCACTAAAAATGCACATTTCACTTTATGTGGACAACCAATCAACCAACGTGTGAGCGCCTCACTGGAAATTTCCATGCCACGCTTTGATTTTAAGGTCTCACATCTGGCCGGGCCTGCATGAGTAGTTCCAAGCAATGAACAGGAAAAAAAAAAAAAAAAAAAAAAAAACACTTTCTGGACGTCGGGATGTCCAGGCCACTGTGGTGCTGACCCTCTGTGGTCAGACATTATTCATCCCTTCCATTGCAGTGCCCAGGGGGAAGCACAAAATTGCTCCTGTCTGATGATTCAAGTCATTGAAGGATTCATAAACATGGCCCACCCCGCTGCAGAGGGAATAAGCACACACCGAGGGTGTAGAGGAGAAAGAAGGAAGAGCTCTTCAGTTGAATGAATCTTCCTCGTTTTTGGCAGTCAGGCCTCTGGTCAGATCACAATACTGGACCCACTGGAAGTCAGTGGAAGTCTTTTTTTCAGATGTGAAAGTCTAAATAAAGAACTTGGGTTTGTTTTTCAAGGTATCTCACAAGGCGTCTGCCTAACGCCGGCAGTTTATTTCCCATTTTGAACAGAAATAAATACCAGTCATGTTCATTTCCTTTCGCCCAACCACCTCTCTTTGCTTGACCTGCCCGGGTTTACATAATAAGCGGCCGTAGCATAATAATAACATGTCCAGCGCCATCAACTGGAAGTCTGGAGCGTCGCCTGCGCGGCGGGGAGCTTCTCTAACCGAGTACGGTGATGTTGATGCTGGCGGAGGTGCGCTGGCCCTGGACGACGTCGTGCACATTGCAGACGTAGTTTCCACTCTGGGCCACGGTGGCGCTGGGGAAGAAGTAGGAGGAGCGCGTCTCCTGCTGACGGAAGAGGTCATTCGTCTCCGGGAGCACGTCGACCATCTGGAAGGTAGACAGAGGCGGTCATTCAGCGTGGTGGAAAACTATCGGAATGAATTTGCACCTATGTGATCATTCAGATGCAAAGTAGAAGGTTGTGAAGAACAAATATTGGAATGCGTTTGCACACAAGTGATTGTTCCGATTGAGTTGAAAATAAAAGGTTGTAAAGGGAGATTGAACCCAAGATGAGAAGGAAGGAAGATGAATGAACTGCAACTAGTGCCAAATTGTACAAAAGGAATTTGGCCGGGGAATTAAACTGAGGTGTGTCTCTACATCTTGATGCAATCTGTGTTGGGTCAGGAGGCCGCCGAGTGCTCGTGAAGGGAGAACTGAACAAAAAGCGCCTGAATTTGCTCCACTCCCACTCACCTCCCTGTTGGGGATGTCCCAGGAAAAAGACACCAGCTCCGGGCCGTGCACGGTGCAGTTCACTGTCAGCGGCTCGCCCTGCTTCAGGACGGTCTTCGAGGCGTTCATGTAGGCGTCAATGTCCTCCGGGACTGAGATGGGAGGGGAGCAGATTTGGGGGAAGATGAGGAAGAGGAGGAAGAGGAGGCGATTATATAAATGATACAAACAAAGAGGTTTGCTGCTAGTTCGGCATTAAACAAATAAACTGTTACGTTGAAGGTTTTGTATTCTGCAAAATTCCCTTCTCCTGACATTTCATGCCAGTGAAGTCCACTTTTGACTAATTTTAATGTGCCACTTTTCAGATAGTGAAACACTCAGGCCTGGAAATCCGCCATTTGTGATGTCACAAAGGCCAATGAGTTCCATCTCCTGCGCGACAAGACTCACAACTATGTTGTTTTTGTCCTCCTTCATGGGACTCTGAATGTTTTTCAGCACATCAATCTTCAAAACGAAGTACAGTTCCCTCCTTCCCTGCAGTTGAAGTCAAAGCAACCAGCGGGAGAACCAGTGGAGGCAGCTTAGGTGGGAATCAAAGCCTAAAGAACTGAGGTTGGGTTTTTGTTCTGGGAGTTTGCAGGGTTTACTGGCCGAGACACGTCAGATGTGGCAAGGCGTCTCGTTCCACAGACTGAATCACAGTCCCCAGCGACTTTCCGCTGAGCAGCTGTGAGGACCCGACGTGACTGGTCGCTAGGTGCATGGGGGGGGGGGGGGGGGGTACGGTGGGTACGGTGGGGGGGAGTTCAGCATCACAGGGTGCAGGGAAAACACAAGGGTTGTTGCAAAAGAGGCAGCTGTTCCAAGAAGTGACTTTAAAAACAGCTCAATGGAATCAACTGATTAGGATTTAGAGAGAGAGTGAAGAGAGGGAATGGAAGGAAAGTCAGCTGGTGAGACCAATTCTGATATTTTAGAGGGATTGACTTGGATGTGAGAGGCGGGGAAGCATTAAAAGTGCAGGTTTAACTCACAGTAGCTCAGCAGATCATATGTCTGTTTATCAAATTTAGCTTCAACCACGACAGGTTAAAAAGTTCAAGCATGAGCAGCACTGAGCTCCAGGACACCGGCTTCACTTCCTGATTCCAACCCCACTGCTCAAGTGAAGCGAGTAGCAGCTCGTGACTGGAGGGAACAGGGGAGCTCTGCCGTTTTTGTCCAAAAACCGATAACGAAACATTCCGAGCATTCGAAGCTGCGGCTCTGGAGACACTCGCGAGGACCTCCGCTGTGCACTCGCACTTACGGAGAAGCGGAGAGCAAACGCGGCAACGCGCAACTTTTTTTCTTTTAGCAATAATCTGTGATGAAGAGCCACAGAAATCGACCATAAATGACTTGCAACGTTTTGGTTTACATCAACGACGCAAACCAGCTGTACATATATAGCAGGAAAGCCTTCCAGAGCACAAAAAAACAACAATTTATCACAAACAGGATGTTGTGGCCGTTAGTATTTTACCGCAGTGTGGGAAGATTTGGCCAGGAAACGGGTGAATAATGATAAGCAAGCCGCTGCGGACGATGCAATGGACATTTTATTGGTATTTTTTTATGGCACTTGAAAAGGACACAGCCATTAACTTTAACAGTCTGGGTGGAGGCTGGCACTGAATTAGAGGGGCCCACTGTACGTGCATGCGCGCTTGTGGGTTCTCGAGGCCTTCAGGAACACGTGGAGGGGGGTTGATAATGAGCGCAGTTTTTATCCTCGAGAGGCGCTGAACTGAGCCGGCCTTCACCTCCCCCCGAACACCTACCGACAATGCTGAGGACGTTGAAGGACTGCGACTCCTTCACCTCCCCGCCCAGCACCCCGCGGCACACGTAGGTCCTGTCCTCCAGCGCCGCCTTGAAGCCCTCGCTGGGCGTGTAGGTTCCGCCGACGGCCTCGCCGCTGTCCTTCTCGTGCAGGGTGACGCTGATGTTGGGGTGGGTGACCACGCAGGGGACCGTGCTCTCCACACTGGTCTTGGCCACCATGCCGTGGGAGCTCTTCACGAACCACACCTCGGGATCTGCACACAGAGAGAATTCATATTTGAAGTCAAGCAATGTGGAACTCAATGAAACATTTTTTGGGGGTTTTTGGTTTTTTGTTGGGTTTTTTTTGTTGTTGTTTTTTTTGTTTTTTTTTACCAGATTCCAACTCTGAGGTCAATGACTGTGAAGCTCATCCATCTGGCCAAGATCAAAGTGTTTTCCATTCTGTCTTAAATTTTCATTGGGTTTAATCACCATCTGAGCCAAAGATGGGAAGCATCACAGGCCCAGGAGGCCATGAAGGAAGGAAAAAAGGAAGGAAGAAAGGAAGGAAGAAGTAGTTAGGAGTTTATGATCAGATTAGCATTAATGCTAAGGAAGGTGGCGTATGTTTCAGGCACTTTGTCCTTTGACAGTGGCAGAACCCAAAAATGCAAAGAATGCAGTAACAAATCAGATTATTCTACTTGAATGTGATACTCAGATACTTTGCCCAAACCTCTTTTGGAGATCTGGCGCGTCCAGTGAAAAGCAGAAAGCATTTTTTTTTTTTTTTAAGATAACACCCACATTAAGCCATTATAAACACTGTGAAACTGATCGTGTAGCGCGAGTAAGTAACACGACTCACCTGGAACGAAAATCGCCACTTCCTCGGCCTCCCCGGTTTGCTGATCCAAGCACTGATACAGGCCCGTGTGCCTCCAGGTCACCTTTCGCAACGTCAAAACGGTGCCTGCGCCGCTGACTCGCACGGTCGTGTCGCTCTGCCTGCCGTTCTGAACCTGGTCCGCCAGGGGGTACCACACGTCGTCGCTCTTGATCTCCCAGGTGGTGTCGCCCGAGCCGGAGCAGGTGAGGGTGAGGGAGGAGCCTGCAGCCAGGACCAGCTCCTTCGCCCTGGGCGTGATTTCCAGGCAGCAGGACTCGGTGCAGAAATACAGGAGAGCTGCCATCAGCACGAGGAGGAGGAGGAGGAAAAAAAAACACACACACACACGGGGTTATGTTGTGGGTCATGGAGACGGCATCTGGAGGTCAGAGGTTAAATCAACAATATGCGCCGCATCCTGTCCTATCTCTAGATGGCGAGGGATGAGAGGCGTCCGGCCGAGAGGGAGGACAACGATGGCCGGTCGGTGACAGATGGATCCGAAATGGTCTGAAGTTTGTTCACGAACTGACGCTGGATTGCGGAAAAAAATGGGATTCCCTCGGCCGTGAGGGAAGTTCTCACCTGCAGCTGTGAGGAGCAGCGTGGCCGTTTTCGACGTTCTCATGGTGGGAGCCCTTTCAGCACTTTGTTCTGCAAGCAACAAGGAAATAAAACGTGAATTGTCATGAATTATGCACGACTTTCGACCATTAGCGTCGTTCAATAGCATGAAAGTGCACACTGACACAGAGCAGCCCCCGCAGTTAACATCACTCTGTACAGCTTCATATCGTGACGAATTGGTTCCTGCCCTCATGAGCTCCGCCGGGTCAGTCGTTAGAGTTTAGAAAATAGATCACATTTCCCGTCAGAACAATCTCCCTTTCCCCCCCCAAAAAAACAAATACAAGTAAGGCAACGTCCTGCTCATATTTGGGAGGAAAAACAAAAAGCATTTCACGTGGCGTGAAGGCCTTTAATGGCCTTGCAGCTCGAGGTGGAGAGGCGGCTCTTTCCGAGGGGATTTGATGCTCGGCTGCACCGGGACAGAGCGACTATGTCTGCCTCCTTTTGTCTCCGGCTCAACGGCGCTATGCCCACAAACAAGCGGGTCACTGTCAGCGCCGCGTCACAACACGCTCGCCGGCCGTAACGCCGCATCCGAGCAATTCCAGTGCCCTTAATTGGTTTTGGCGAAAACAAAAAAATGAGGGCGTTCACAAACCACCGCTGATGCGGGAACGCGCCTCGGATTCTGAGACAGGCAAATATTTTACAGAAGTGCACCAGAGGTCAAACGGTGCAGAGCTCGTGCTGCGTTCGGCGTCGTCACCGCCGCTAAGTTTCGGCGCAACGTTAAAAGGAGCAGGACAAACACGGAGCAGGGGAGGAATGGTTTGTTATTGTGTTTGGGATGGTGGGGGTTCAGGCCTGCAGAGCTCAGACGTCTGGAAGCAGTTAGGGATGGAACACAGGCCATGTACGCAAGAGGGTGGGAAAGAGAGAGAGGGCGGAAGTGTGGAGCTTGGGAAGAGCGAGGGTGGAGGGGGAGGAGGAGGAGGAGGAGAAGGAGGAAGAGGAGGAAGCAGCCAGTGGAAAAACGGTGAAATGTGTCTTGCGAAATCTGGCGCCGTTTTATTGGTGTTTTTTTCGTGCAAAAAAATAATGAAATCCAAATATCCTGCTTCTAGTTTAAGACGGGGTTTTTGATAGGGATTTTTTTGGAGGGAAAATCTAGGGGGGTCCTCCTGTGTTTCACCAATTATCACCTCTTTATTTTTGACTGTGTCCACCAGCACAATGTACGATTACAGGAAAATAATTATTACTTAATTAGCCCCGTGTTAGCAGCCTCATTCAACGTGTAGAAGGAGACCGAAAACAAGGTGGTTGTGAGGTGGTTTTCCAGGATCAAGCCATGTATCAGCGAAGCCCTTTGTGACATCACAAAGGTCTAATTTCCATATTTGCATATTTTAACGCACATTTTGATCGGAGCACCTTAATCCATTCATTTACTGTATTTGCTTTCTCCTGCCTTCAGGGTCGCTTTGATTTGCAGCAATTGTCATCCTTTATTCTATTTGGTCCTAACGTGAAGCAGATGAACGAAGGGGATGGAGGTGGACGGACCTTTCTCCATCCTGGTGGGTTCAGTGATGAGATTTGGACTCAAGTGGATGTTCGAAAAATGATGTTAAACAGACTTCAACATCCCTGCGACCCTGAGTGCTTGAGTGAGCGGGAATGGAAAATTGATGGATGGAATTTAACATAATGTGGCAGCGTTGAGGCTGAATCACGTTGGCTGTTGTTTTTAAGTGAGTTCTCTTGGCTGAGATTTGAGCTGTCACTCAAACCAAAAATGTGTTTGTAGTTGCGCCGCTCCCAAAATGAAAATCCTGCCCGAGCTCAACCTTGTTCTAATCAAAAGAGGAAAAAGCGATCCCCAACCCACACACACACAATTACACACACAGAAAGTGCACATACATACATACATACACGAGGCACACCACCCCCTCCCCCCACCAGCGGCTTCACCCACTTCGTGCGCACAAACATACACAACTGCTGGTGTCAACGTACGGTTCACGTTCCCACAGTGTTGCTCTCAAATTTTCCCAGGCCCGTCCAACCACTTGGGACTCTGCTGCTCATGACGGCAGCAGCCTTAGGGTCCTGCTCCCCCCCACCCCCCCCACCCCCTACCCTGGGGACGAGTGTGGCCCCTGCAACCAAGCGATGACTGTCCGCTGAGGAAGCCGTACATCAGCACTCACAAGTGCCAGTAACCTCGGTGTCGGCCGCCACGGCGCTGAACGATGTGTCACTTGGCACCAGGACGGATTAGAAGTGTTATTGTGACTGGCTGTCGGTGCTATTTTTCAGGGGTTTTTTTTTTTTTTTTTTTTGCTCAAAGAGCAAAAACAGCTAAAACAGAGCTTGAGTTGTGTGTGAGATCAAACACGAGAAAACACAAACCTCAGCGTTTCAAACCTTTGAACAGGGAAGAGAAATAATGTTTGGCTTGTGCAACACGATGAGGTCTGGTGTTGACCAGTGGGCATCGGGGACTCCCAATGGGGGTCCATCAGAAGGGGGAACCTGACCCTCGAGGTAGGGTGTGCTGACAAGGAGCACTGAGAGGCGGCAGTGGAGATCTCAGAGTTAAGCAAGGCTCCATAATCGGAGCAAAATCGGCACATGGAGAAAAATGGGTTTGACCCACATTTTTCTAAACTCTGTGTAGTGCAGTGAAGAACAGCTGCAGACTGACCACAAAAACAGAGAGATGCTGCCTGTGTTTGTTCCCTATTTACGCTGAGAGACACTGGGTGAACGTCAAGGCGAACTGATCGCAGTCTGGGGTGAAGGTTGTGCAAAACAAAAAGAAAAGGGGGAGCTTAAAGATGATTTAAAAGATCCGGGAAAGAATGTTGTGCAGATTTATTGTTGCCTCTTGAATCTTTGAAATGGAACAGCCAGTTTTCGTAATGATCTCGGTTTGGAGGGCGGGGGGGGAGGAAATGGTGTTTACGCAGGCTGATGGCACAATAATCGCCATGACGGATAAACTCCTATCGGTCCTTGTGAGTTTTTTCCCACAAGATTCTGGGAATCCGGCGACTCCATCGACCTCTCGCCAGCGGCCGTAAACAACACAACCCGCGCTGCTGCACGCACGGTGTCGCACACTTGCAGGGGTCGTTTGCGGCGGACCCCGGCGGGGCGCGTGCAGCCCACGCATGGACCCACGTCCCAGAGCAGCCTGTAATCCCACTTCTGGGATTATCTATACACTGAAGCTGCATGTTTGATTTAAACATCTGGCAATGATGAGGCACTCGTCGATGAGGTGGGAACCTCTCTGCAGCTGAAGGGAGAAGTGGAGAGAGGGCGGTCTGGGGGGGGGGGACTGTTGGGGGGGCGCAAAGTGTGTAGGAGGAAACTCAATCAAACGCATCTAATCTATCGACAGAACATTTTTCTTTTTCTTGTTTTTTTTTAAGGAGTGTTTCCAAGCGCAGCTGCAGAGCTCCGACTTCCTGCACCGGGGGAAATTTTCTGGTCTGGCCCTTGTGTGGGTGTAAAGCAGCGATGCTTCAGCATCGCAGCAGTCCGCCACAAGCCCACCGCAGACAACAAGGCACGACGGGTCGGCGCGGGTTCAACGCAAAACGATGAGAATGAAACCTGCAAGAGGTGAAGAATGACTGAGAGAGGAGTTTGAATGAGAATAAAGTTCCAAAAAACAAAAAGGAAGACGCAGAAAAAACAGCAACGTGCAAAAAGGGGGGGGGGAAATAAACCAAACAAAAAGCAGACCAATTACGCCGATGACAAAGCGCAACGCTAAGCTGACACGCCGCAGGGACACCGCACACAGCACCAGACGGCGGAGAAGAAGACAACAAAGGGGAGCAGGCAGACGTACGCAGCACGATTTATAGAACGGAGCCACATTAAAGTGGAGTGTAGGACGACAGAGGGAGCGCACCCACACACACACACACACACACACACACACACACACACAGTCTTGCATCACAGACGCTGATGTGTACAGGAAGCCGTGATCTGCAAAACAAACATCTCCATTTCACGGCCGCTTCTTTCCATTGCAAACAATCACGGCGTAAAGAGGGACTGAGGGCGAAGCTCCATCACGTTAAATCCTGGTCAGAGTGCTCAAAGCCTGCACACCAGCCTCGTATTTTCAGGTTTTGTAGAAACATGTCAGGGCTTTTTGGTTGTTGTTTTTTTTTTAAAATTTCCCTCCCCCTCAGCTGTTTCTCTGACCAGTCCAGCGCTGGCCGGCTCTGTGGGAAAAAAATGACCCAGTGGCTCTTTGTCAAAACAAACGTCCATTTTTATCGCTGGCTTCGGGGGCAGAGTGACTCCTCCTGAGGGAAACCTTCTGGCCCCTCAGCGTTATGCGACACCCCCCACCCCCCCAACACACCCTCTCACCCTTTCACCCCAGCCCCGACAGTGTCTCTGTGCCCCTCTGAAGTGAGATCTGGAAACGCAGATGCAGCACCAGTAAAAAGGCAGCATCAGCTGCAGCATCACACATGTCCACAAGATGCCGGTCCCGCAACATCTGACTTCCTGTCGGCAGGAAATGCTTCAGTGTGCCGTCACGACGCTCCTTTTAGATTGTCACACTCAAACTCGCAGACCCTCGAAAAGATTTCGACTGGGCACCGGGGTCAGCGCTGCTCTGCACTGCTTCACTTTGACTTCAACAGTTTCAGTTTCAACAGGCTAGGATGAATTGAACTGTAAAAGTGGTGTCGACTGCGACCAAAATACAACAAAACGTTTCTAAAACCTAAAAGAAATTCTTTCTGCTATTCAGAATATTTATATTTAAGCAACATGAATAAGATTTCTGAACCAGAGAAGCCAATGAGGATCTCTTTGTCTCCCGGTTCTTGGTCAGCTGAATGAAATAGCGGAGGAACGTGCAGGTTTATTTTGCTGTCTGCCTCACAGACCACACCAATAAACAGACGACAGGAGACCAGGATCAATATTGGTTCAACATTAACACCAACATCCTCAAAGGCCACTACTTTTCAGATGGAAAGGTAAGCTAACACAGTAGCATCATATGTGACTTTTTGGTCAAGAAAAAAAAAACAAAAAAAAAACGGTCGAAGAATAAATCGAGGCACAAGCGAGTGTGACTCCGTCTGAATGGGAGAGCTTTCAAAAAGGTCATGAAAACAAAGTGCTCATCCTCATTCTCCAAAGATATGTGGAAAATCAGTATCACCAATGAAGATTTGATGTCTTTGGCTCAAAAAACTGTCCAGTTCCAAACACTCTGAAACGAGTGATAACATTTTTTAAGAGCTTCCATTCATGCATTGCATGGAGAACTTCATGGAGATTTTCTTCCTTCCTTATTAAATTTATTTCACCATTTGTGTCCCTGCTTTGCACCGCACATCTTTCCCCTCCTGGATTCCAGCTCTGCTTTTGCATACGACGGTTATGTTGCGTTTAGGTGACAGAGAAGAAAACAGAATACCGTAATGAGCCACAAACAAACTTTGTCTTGGCGAGGGAGCAGCTGACGGTGGTGGCAGTGCAGGAATAATGATGTCAACAGTAGCAACAGTGTGCGTGTGTTTATGTAAGGGGTGCATGCACTGATAGGAGGGAAGCAGATTTATCAGGGCCTCTCTCTGTGGACCAGAGTCTCTGTCCACTGAGAGTGACGCATCTGCACGGCGTAAAATCTTTGATGGCTTTGTGAAAATTCTGGCAACACTATCTATGACAAGAGTTTAACACAAAAGAACTCTCACACTGTTGGATGGCAGCGGATTTGAGGAATTCCTGTGTTAGTCTGCAAAGAAAAAAGAAAACTTGCCACTTCTTGTAACCCTCCACCTATAGAATCGGCAACCGAAACCCTCTCAGGTTCGCATTGTCAGCTCCCCGGTGCATTCTGCAGGCCTCAGCCTGGCTTTGTGTGGTTGTGCCTGGGGACACGGTGACTGTGAGTGGTCTCGTCTGGCCGACCGAAGCGACTCCACTCGCGCCGAGCCGAGGCGACGCAGTCGTGGGGAGCTGCCCGCCTTTCAAAGTTTCAAATGTTGTTTGCGGCGGCGGTGAGGGGCTTGTGAAGGGCTTCTGGGCGAGAGCTGCTCGCTGGGTGACGCCCTCAGATGTGGCTGCTGTTTGATATCATTTTAATGGTCTCATTTTCGACCCATTTGGGGGGGGGGGGGGCTGAATGAAGGAAAAGTGATTACGGTATCAAAAAAGAGGCGCAGCTGTTGTCGCTGGGCAATAAATCTGAGAGTCGGTTGCCTGTAATTGTGCAAAATGCCTGCGTGACCTCTCCCAGCCAACTGAGGTCGTGTCTCCCAGCGCAAGCAGCGCCGCTTAATCCCTCATTTTCCCTCCATCTGCACAGCGTTAGCCTCCTCTTCCTGCCCACCGGCCATTCAACAAACACTCAACCTGCCCTGCGAGAGTTGGACGATGCCTACACGCATGCTCGCCGTCCCTCGAGTCACGCCCACACCTCTCTGACAGAAGGAATCAGAAACAGCTGAACACAATTAAGACAAAATGTCTTGAAACTCTGGCGGTTTCCACCACGAACATGTCGGAGTGAAGAGGACAAAGGAGGGAAAGGAGAGGAGACG
Source organism: Nelusetta ayraudi (assembly GCF_046127955.1). Lineage (NCBI taxonomy): Eukaryota > Metazoa > Chordata > Actinopteri > Tetraodontiformes > Monacanthidae > Nelusetta > Nelusetta ayraudi. Next base: position 1,874,288 of record NW_027466089.1, read on the forward strand.
GTGGAGGATCATCAGTCCAGGTGATAATTCAATGTCACCACCGCATATTTGGCATCTGTATGTAGGCTAATATTAACCCTGACATCTGCAGCCAAATGAAATCCCCCCCCCCCCCCCCCCCCCACGTTTTTCTCCCCGCAGTTGTTGTAGACAAAGTTAGTCCATAAATTTCCCTACAGCTCAAAAGCGGAGTGTAACCATAATAGTGAGGCGTCCAAATTAGACTAGATTTTCCGCTGCGTGAAATATTCTTATCTTGTGAAAACAACAGACCTCTTTTTTTTTTTTCTTCCTTGTTCTCTCTCACGGTGCTGTATCACAGTGCCTGTGTGTTTTTGTTGGACAGAGGACAGAAACAAAAACTTGGAAGAGAAATAGAGAGAGAGAGAGAGAGAGAGAGAGAGAGAGAGAGAGAGAGAGAGAGAGAGAGAGAGAGAGAGAGAGAGACAGACAGACAGACAGAGAGAGAGAGAGAGACAGAGACAGAGAGACAGAGACAGAGAGAGAGAGAGGAATTTGATGGAGGCCAAAACTGCGAGAGACTCTGCTTGTTGCAGAGATGCCAGGTTGTGACATCTTCTTTGTGTTCATCAGGTGGGTTTCCAAAGTACCACAAAGTTACAAGCCTTTACTTTGCCTAACCTTTACAAAGTTAGTTACACTTGATGAAACTTTGGTTTGATCCTTAAAATTGAATTTAGTTGAAAAGAATTTAGACAAACATTTGCTCCGGACACATAATAAACAAGAACGAGCCACCGCAAACTTGTTGGATTCGCTTCGCATACAGTTTTATCATGGCGGGGACGTTTCACACCAATGCTGAGTTGACGTATTCATGATAGAAAGTACAAAAGGGAAAATCTTCATGTTAATTGTCTGTCCTATTTTAACAGTTTAGAGTTCCCAAACTAAACCAATTTTATTTTTCGTTCCTGGACGCCACTGAAACATTCCTCCCTCCGTCTTTTGTTTCCTCAAAAAAATGCTGCCGAGGTTAAAGCCAATTCTGCATAATAAGGGACCTCTAACTGTAAAAAAAAACAATTTGCTGCCTCATTTGGGCATTTTGCTTTGGACAGATATAAATACGGGTGGCCTGGAAAGGTAAACGGGAGTCGGTTTTAAAGAAATGAAAACACCAAAGTGCAGATCCCACCTCTGCCACACGTGAGTCGCTCTCTACCGCAGCATCTGTATGTTTAAACAACGTTTCTCTTGTTTTGGCTTTGAAATCGTTGCATTTTTTTTTCCTCCACCATCACCCCACCCCCTTTGCATTTTGGGGGCTAATTTGAGGCCGCGCGGATGAGGTGCAGCTGCCTGTCAGCAGCCCAGTGTGAGTAGGTGGGAGGGAGGGGGAGGAAAGGGAGGACAAGGGGGAGGAGGCCAGATGGACGGACGGCAGACAGGATGTTTCGCTGCTGCACCACTTAGTGCTCTTCATTAGGGCGAGACAGTATGAGTCAATCTGAGTGGGTCAAAACGTTGAAAAAAAAAAAATGAAGCTACGGGATAATAAACAGCTCAGTCCCAAAAGTATGAAAGATCAGTACCAGAGAACTAGTTGGTGAGTCATGGACATCTTAATTCAATGCAGAAGCGCAAGAAACTTCTGTCAGAAGGTGTATAAATGAATGGGGAGACACATGTTGGATGGCTTTTTTTTTGTTTGTTTTTGTGTGTTTACATGATTTGCGTTGCAAATCTTGGCTGCACTCCTCTCAGACCATGTTGGCCCAGCAGCAGCTGCTGCGTTTCCCCGCTCACGCTGAGTAAATCACAAGAGGACAGAGAAGAGAGCAGAGTGGGTCCGGGCCGCTCTGCTGCACCACGTGCGAGCCGAGTCAGACCTGCCGGCATGTTTTCCGCATGGTCATAACATGAAGCACATTTCGCCAGCCCTGCGCGGACTGCGCAGGAAACAGCTGATGACTCAGGATTAGGTTTTGGACCGGGGGGAAACGGAGTCGACTGGGCCTGGGAGGCCGGGGGGGGAGAAGAACTGTGCTGCTCGTCTGAGGCTGTGCATACCAGCAGCCTGACGCACAGGGAGAAAAATCCCCGCCACTCAAAAGGCAAATAAAACCTGACAATGAATCTCATGAGTGCAGTTTTCCCAACAGCGAGACAACAAGCGAAGGCCTGACGGCATCGGTGGGAGCCGAAGAAGATCAAACAGGCCGATGAGAGAGCGCCAGCAGACGCGCGACACATGCTAACGCTGCTCGCAGCCGGCGACCATTCAAACGCTTCGGCATCGCCGAGGTGGAAGCCGGAAGGCTCTGAGGTGCGCAACACATGGCGGGAGTAGGGCGACACGCCACACGCATGTCAGAGCCATAAAGAGGATCACGTTGCTAGGATGTAACCGAAGCCAGGTAGCAAAAAAACCTGAATACAGGAATTCTGGTGAGGTTGTTCATGTCGGAGCCCCGGCGCTGCTCTCCAGGGGAATTTAGAGCTTCCGGATAGAGTTGCTGTCGAGAAACTTCAGAAAAGTGGGGCTTTGAATGCCGTTGTAGGCAGAGAATAATAATTCTGGCTGGGCCATTCACAGTGGCTGGAGGAGTGGGGGGGTGACTGAAGGTGCTGAGGACCGCCGGTTCACTCAGGGTGACTGAAGAGGGCTATATAAACAAACCCTTTCGCAGTGAAGCACAAAGTAGCGTGCATACAAACAGCGCTGGCTGGGAAGCCCAGTGTGTGTGTGTGTGTGTGTGTGTGTTTGTGTGTGTGCGAGACCCTGGGATACCGTGTCAAGCGTTTTGTCTCAGCGAGAAGTCAAACACCGCCGGCGACGCTCTTTGCGAAGCGCTGAAAAGGCGTCTGCGTGGAGACGCCGCGTTGCTGTTTGAACAGGTTGCTCGCACTCTTGTCACATCGGGAGCCCCCCCCCCCCCCCCCCCCGTCGTGTACACGCTCAGGCACGCGGGTAGCCAACAGAGACGCGCTCTCGCAAACATGCAACAGACAAAAAAACAAAAGTGGCCCTTTAAGGAGTTTGTTTTCCTGGCTCGCAGGTTGTAAAATGTGATTATTTGGAGTTTTTTTCAGCCTGGAAAAATGTCACCACAGGGTGGCCTGCATCCTCCAGGAGACGGACAGCTGTGAAACGGAATCCGATACGATGGGCTCTCCATGCAGCCCCCATGAGTTTTCACCACCTTGTATCCACCTTGTGTAATCTAGTGCACCGACGGCCGAGCAAGAGAGAGCTCTTACCTTCAGAGTGGTCCGGGAACCATTGATGAGACTCCTCTCCCTCGCTCCGTCTCAGGATGTTTTAAGGCCAGTGGACTTGTTTCCTCCCTCAGAAATCAGAGGAGAGGTCTCCAGCTGCTTGTCTCTACAGGGGCTGCTGCCTCAGATCTACAGATCCCTCAGATGTTGCGAGTCTGAGGTTAATCTCTGGCGTCCCAGGAGTGCCTGTTGGAGGAAGAGCCGCTCTGAGCTCGACTGTTTGTTTAGTCAAATCACGGCACCGCTGGGGGGTTTCTGATCTTCTCTCACAGTGCCAAAAAAAAAAAAGAAAAAAGAAAAAGGCTGGTCCACCTCTCCAAAAGAGCGCTGCTGCAAGTTTAGAAATAAGTTTTCCCACTGGAGGCACATGCACACACTGCTTCCCTGACAGACGAGAGAGTCAGTGGTCCAGCCCCACTGACGCTGGAGTTGGTGAGGGTGGGAGGGAGTGAAGGAGGGAGGGGGGTCGAGCAGAAAAGAAACAGAAGTTTCAAAAAAAAAGAAAATAAAAGAAAGGAAGAAAGAAAGACTGTTGGCACTAAGATGGACTTGCGCTTGTTGTTCTTCAGTAGCAGCTGAGAGTCTTGGCGAGCCGGGGGGTATTTTGTTTATGAATGGAGGTGAACTGAGGCTGTCTCTACGGGCAACGGCAATCTGGGCCGCATCTAACCCCTTCCAATAAAACAACAAACAGGATAAAAAGGGAGGGGGAGAAAAGAAGTGAGACAGAGCGGGAGTGAAGGTTTCTAAAGCAAGGCAAGAGGACGGAGGCATGAGGGCAGCGTGATGGTGGTGGAGCCCACTGCTTTAGAAACAAAGCGGAACAAAAGTGTTCCTCAGCAAAAGCATCTCATACGCTAGAAATGTATTGAAATAGAGAGAAGCAGGTGTGAAAGAGGTGAAACACATCAGGCACAAAGTGAAGTGAACCCATTTCTCTCACTTTCAGTTGATACTTTGTTTGTATATCTGCTTTATTTTTGCTTTCAAACCCTCACGTCTCTTTTCTCTGCTTGGCAGAGCCCCCCACCTCCCAACCCCGACCCCGAATCCTCACACAAAGCAACAGACAGGTTTCTTCTCCCCCCCCCATTGGCGCCTTCCCTAATTTCAGCCTTTCCCAGGATATGGGGTGGTGATGGTGGAGGTGGTGAACAAAAAAAAATCATAATGCAACTCCGAGAGGGCATTTTCTTAGAGGCAAGGGGTTGGGGCAGACACCAGGGTGTGGGAGGCACCCACAAAAGTTGGACAGTAACCATGTTCTCCTCCAATCGTGGGGTTTAAACGACCCCATGAACAGTAAACAGCTGAGTGACACACAAGACTTGCCATACCCAAACATCTTCTCAGCTCTACATGTGTCATTTACACCATTGTACAATAAGTATACTTCAACATTTAAAAAGTAAATAAATAAATGTCCCATGCTATACGCACTGTAAGATCTCATGACCCCAATTATCCCCCCAAAAAAGCCAGTAGAGGGCAAGAGTGAAGAAACAAAAACATACTTTGCCTCTGTATCTGATAGATAAAGGTGGAAGAGACCATAACGCAAACAAAGCAAGGCCAGAGCTGTGATGAGAAACAGTAGCCGAAGGATTTAACAGCCACATACACAAAGGCTTAATTGGCTTTTAAAGCACCAGGGTGAGAATATTTTAAGAAACCATTTCCCACTCGGATCAATCATATCAATAATTAAACACATCCTTTCAAACTTATTTGAGAATTACTTTTTGGTTTCCAAGCAAAACTTGTTGTTGTTTTTTGTCTAAAACCCAATATTAAAAAAATAAAAATAATAAAAAAAAACCCTTAAGAGGGCAACACGATCACAGTATTTGGCTGAAGAGCGTTTCAGTTGTTGCTCCATTCCTCCGCTGCAGAGGGATAAAAGAAAGAAAATTAATAACACTGAAAGCATTGGCATGCTTCTTTATCCCTACAGCTCAGGTAGCTAAATAATAATAATCGATCCTACCAAAATGCAAATACTTTAAGAAACACAGCTTGGACCGCCCAAGTTCTAATTGGTCGGTTGGTCATCGGGTTTTGCCGCCCTCGTGTGGCTGTATTTTGTAACTGAAAAAAGTGGACCGTCAGCCTACTTAAGGGTACAGTCTGTAAGATTTGCCTCGATTTAGAATTTTTATATTGGTAAAAGTTTATTATACTGCCCATAAAAGCACTAATAAAAGTATATACTCGCAATACAATAAAAGTGATTAGGTTTTCCTATCTATTGAAGAGTTCTTAATTATATATGAATATACACAGAGCAAGGGTCTCGCTCGTAGTTTGCTGCCTTCTTTCACCGGCATATTTCTACATCTACATCTACATTATGAGAAGACTAGGGAGTAAATGATCACGTGTTATGGTGTGACTCAATTAGGATGTGAAATTAGAAGAAGAAAAAGGGGATGTGTGAGTGTGGCTAGAAGGTGTTCAAGTAGTTCACAAACCCACAACTGTTCATTATCAATATCTATTGCTTATAGAAGAAAAATGTTTGCTTTGTTTTTGTTTTTTGTTTTTTTTTATTATCACTGCTAACGTTTGCTTTGAAAATGCATATGTTCTAGCATAATACTATGCTTTTATAGTATTGCCTTTTCCTTTTTTTTTATATTCAGTATGTGGACATGGTATTTAAATACTGTTTGTTCTCACAGTCAACAGGAAATCGGTTCGCTTGCTTGTGGTTCCTGCGTTACTCCAAAAATACACTGAGCAGATGTCACAATATCTTTACTCACAATTTTCTTGGTGTTGATAATGAAAAGTAAATGTCGGACACAGCTGTACAACTTTGGGTGAAGAAAGTAGGAGATGATTAACAACATTGTTTTCTTTTCTGTCCTTTTCTGTCCCCCCCCACCCCATCTTTGCAAACTCTCCCCCACGCAATAAGATATCTACAACCTCATTCAATTGTTGTGCTGAATATTTAGGGATCTTTAACAACTAGTGCCAATAAGAATCCAATCATTACTGCTTGCAGCTGCTAGGTTTTTTTTTTTTTTCTGTCTGTGATTATTTCGCTTTGTTGTTTATTTTATTTATTTTTTTTTGCTCATCTGCTGATAGCACAATATGTCTGCCTCAGCTCCGGCCCATGACAACATTATGAAGCTAATCAAAATATTCCACTGCGACTGTAAATCGGGGTCAATGGTCTCGGGAAGGCGCCAAGACGAGCAGGCAGGTGGATCGCAGGTAAGTCGTGACGTCACCATGCCACTTTTGTCCTCCTTGGCAGTAAATCCATAAAGGTGTGTTGTTGAGCCGCCGCAGTGGTTTAAAAACTTAGACTAAAGTTGGAGCAGCTCCTGTCGGAATTGAACGGGGGGTGATGTCCGACACGAACCGGGAACTTTGATCGACGGGGGTCTAACTTCACTTTCGCCTCACCTGACAGAACCGCTCACCTGTCGGGACACCGGCATGTACAACACGCAGTTGGCGGCTAGGTCCACCCAGACTCAGTACATCCCGCCGACGTACGACTTCAGCGGATACCACCACCACGTCCCGGGGGTCGGTGACCCGTCGACAAATGCCTGGAACTCGGTCTACGCTCCCCGGGAGGAATATCCCTTCTGCTACCCGGTGTCAACCCCCAGCCCCGGCCAGCTTAGCTTCTCGCCGCCGGAGCTGAGCAACACGCCCACCGCCACCGGCGGAGGCTCGTTCACCACGTACAACTTCATCTCAGGACTGCAGGACCCACTGAGCCCCAGGAGGAGATCGCAGGAATCAATCAAACCAGCCGCCTCAGGTGGGATAAACCGAGAGGATATCGCTTGAAATCACACTTTGTTGTCTTGTTTGCTACCACACTCAGCGTTTGGAAGAGTGCTTTTGCTAATGTAATTGGTTACATTTACAAGTTACCCTACTAAATAGTGTAACGTGCAATTAGTTTACCATAAGTCATGTAACTAATTACATTTTGATTGCTTTTCAAAATGTTGAATGAAAGTTCTCAAGTGTTTCGACCTGACAGTGTTAAGCTTCCAGCAGCATTCATAACAGAGAGACGCTTCAACCGGCGAGCGAGTGGTTGCAATTCTGAACTTGGCAGGAGAACCAATCGGAAGCATCAGGGTAGTTCAAACTTTAATCTGTGGAGGGAAATAGAAAAGGACAGCGCTCATGCCAAGCCAGTCCACGAGGAAACCGTGCAAATGTGGCAGAGTGGTGGGTGAGAAGGTGTTTAAACCGACAGTGCCACCTGGGGAATTGTTGCGCCCCAGGAGATGTTGAACTGAGAGATGGTAACTATTAAATACTTTTACACCAGTTAGTAGTAGTGGTATTGGGCAGACACGGGTTCGGAAATGACCACGGGCAGAGATAAATACAGGAAAAGATAAAGGCAAATTTTATTGTGGTCATTAAATGCAAAAGAAACAAAAACGTAGTGAATAAGCTGGGGCCAAACTAAGAAAGGGGTGGACAGGGCTGGGGCTGCTCGGATGGCCAAATCAAGGGAGGAGTAACTAACCAAAAAAAACAAACACCCGTGACACTGCAAAACATAAACAGACACAAGGGGATTCGTGAGAAAGGGCCTCCACCAGGAATTGGGTCGCTGCCGCAGCCCACAGCACCTGCCCACAGAAAAGAAGAGAAAATAAAAAGAATTTGGAATCAGGCCTTCCAGCCACAATAAAAATTCTATAAATATCTATAAAAACTCACAACTCACGCACTCACCACACACGCGCACACACACACACACCAAAACAATATACTTTGAACAACTTACTTTGTATAATAGAAAATGACAAAAAACAAACAAGCTAAATAAGTGATAAACAGAAAAAGAAATAGAATTAACTGAATGCAACTTAGACAGAACCCACAAGTTGAATATAGTTCTTCTTTACAGTACAATATTAAAATAGCTGCATTCTATAATTCGGTCGAAAGTCCCCGACACCAGCCTGCAGTGTTACCGCCCTGTCGTTGTTCGGGAGAACTGTCAAACCACGGGGGCAACTTCACGGGAGCCAAAGCAGCAGTGTATCCAGTAGTGGAGAAGTCAACTGTGCGGTCTCACCCGCGTAATATTATTAAGCGCCAGGACGACATTAAACATGAAGCCCAGAGTGTTTTAAAAAACTGGTCAGATGTAGTTAGAATTGTAATCATGAAGTGACTTTCATATCTCTGCTGATTACAATTATTTTTATTTTCTAACATAACATAACAACGTTACATTGTAACTCGTTACTCCCACATACAAACCATAATGATGGTGCAAAATTGTGCAATAGGATGCAAGATTTGGTACCAGTCCAATACCAAATAAATATTGGGTCAGTATCGCCAGTATCACGTAGAGTATTTATTTTGTTGTTATCCCAGGACAGAATTTGGGCATTTTCAGGTAAATAGAAAATACTATTACCATTCAATGGCTGTTGCACATTTAGAGCAGAAGTTATGGTTGTTTTCCCTCCATTCAATTTTCTTCTGCTCACATCTTATACTTACAGTCATTTCATGTGAAGGGTTAAAATGAAACAAAACAAGAAAAACACTTTTTTCCAGCTTAATGGTCAAACCTGTAGTAGTTTAAACATAGTATTCAGTATATACAAATGCAATATCTAGATACAAATCTAAAGTATTGAGTCAGTACGAAGTCGGAGCAGAGGCCGTGAAGTTTGCAGAAGTATTACCCAACCCTCTCTGGGGTGAAAAATTTGTGACACGCCAAGTAGAGAACTCAGGAGGAACCGAAATGTGCGGAAGCCCCACAGAATCTCGTTCAGTCTGCCGCGGTCGATCGCTGCCTGTCACAGGTTTTTCAGATCAATAACTCTGACTCGCCCTCTCCCTGAGACTGTGGGTGACAATGTGCGTGTGTGTGCGCTCGTTTCTGTGTAAACACTTGAGTCAACTCCACACACAGCGATAAGGGGAAGCACAGGCGCTACGCAGTGAGGAGTCTTTCACACAGCGCTGCCGTTAGCGTGATTAATGCTGCTGGTGGGGCTTTAAGTGGCGCCTGAACTTGAACGTGGCACCAGACGTCTTGCAGCCACAGCTCACAATACACACACACATCACGTGATGCGGTGTGAGTGGTGAAGTATTGGCCAACACTAAGTGCGGATGTTTAAAAAAGTTATTTGGCCAACAGCCAGGACTAATATGCTTCACTCTGAGGGCTTTTGTTTTCATCAGGCTTCCTTTTTCTTGCAAATGAAACAATAAATAAAAACAGATTCAATCTTACATATGTATTAAGCTCCCTTACAACTTTACTTTATTGTTTTTTCAAGGTTGCTACACATCTCAATCCTGTCAGCGAACTCACACACTTTCTTAGTTCAAGAAATTATGTTTCAGGAAGAAACACTCTTTGTGATGTTATGAAGGGACCCAGCTTTCCCGGCAATGAGGACCTGTCCGTAACGTGGTGGCATTGCATTGGCCTCAGCAGAAAAATGAAACCAAGGTTTTTGGGCAGCGGGGGCTAAATGTCCTGTTTGCTGGAAGTCTGTAGAGGTTTTAGGGGTTTTAATTGACTGCTCCATTGGAGTCTGTAGGTGAGAGTCATATCTGACCTGGTTTCAAGTGTTTTTTTTTGTTTTTTTTTGTTTTTTTATTCTACCATTCCTAAACTTCATGCTGTTCAATTTCCCTCTATCTACATATGAAATATTTTCTATTGCTATATTTTATTTACTTTTAGTCATAAAGTCCAACACAGATTGGCAAAGAGATTTATTAATCTTGTGATCCTATTTGCTGATATCCCCACCAAGTTAAAATAACAATAATAATAATAATAATAATAATAATAATAATAATAATAATAATAATAATAATAATAATAATAATAATAATAATCATCATCCAAGTAGATAGTACCAGCTGTCTTCCGTCAGTAACACATCTTGTAGTTTACATGACTTTGTCACATTTCCAAACATGCATTCTCAACCGTTTGTCGTCCTGTGTGAATCAGGGGGGAAGACTCGCACCAAAGACAAGTACAGGGTGGTGTACACTGACAAGCAACGGCTGGAGCTGGAGAAGGAGTTCCAGTACAATCACTACATCACCATGAGGAGGAAGAGCGAGCTGTCGGCGGCGCTAGCCCTGTCTGAGAGACAGGTGAGACAAATGACAGTGAGAGGTGGAGGGCTGATATGACGAGGAATTGATATCCCCAAGACAAACAGCCCACTTTAGAGGATTTTTTTTTTTTTTCCCCCAAATTCAAAAATTGTATTTCTTTGTTGGTTTGTATTTCTTGTAAGATTACTTACAACTATGCACTTGCTGGCTAGGGACTCTGCATCACCACTCAATTTAACTTTGCACATTAGGTATTATGATATGCTGTTAAATATAACTTCTTATAAGCTCCATGTCTTAGGCTACATACACTACCAGTCAAAAGTGTGGACACACCCTATGATTTTTAAAATCTTTTCTTTCATTCTCACAGCTTATTGACATTGCAGTTTTGTCACTGAAGGCATCAAAACGACGTGTGAACACACATTGGAATTATGTAGGAAACGATAAAAGTGTAAAATAAACTCTTCAAAATTCTTCAAAATAGCCACTTTTCATAAAAAGCATATTTAGAGTTATTTAACATATTTTTCTTTGCTGCATAATTACGTATATCTTGCTCATATATTTGATGTCTTCAGGATCTACGTTCAGTGTAGAAAGTTGTGAAGATAAAGAAAAAAAATTGCATGAGAAGGTATGTCCAAACTTTTGACTGGTAGTGTACATTAAATCATATTAATTTCTCCCCCAAATTTACTGCTAACATCGCAATGGCCATACCAGTCCTACTACAGTAAGTGTCTCTGTTTTTTTTTTTTAGTAACTATAGAGATTGAGAATGTGTCATTACGTCATGTTCACAGCTTTTGTTGCTGTTTTTAAAATGCTTTCCATTGCATTTTGTTTTTACCGCTCAAACCGCACAGACAACTGGCAAACGGCAGTTTGTCGTGTTGCGTGTCTGATTATCACGTGTCAGTCTAGACGCTCGCTACGCCTCACACTGAAACACAGCGTGTTTGGTCGTTAACTTATTTAAGCAGCGACATTCAAATGAAACAACCCATATGAGTGTTAATGGTTAATGTGGCTCTTTTGCTCCCTGCAAGACATCGTGATTTTCCACGCGCACTATCTGCTTGTAAAATCTACGGTTTATCACAGACTGTGCAACCAAGTGTTTCAGGGAAAGTAGGAAGTTGCCAAACTAAAGAAGAAGTTGTCAAGATGGAGGGTGATGCGACGAGCCCCCGCTGAAAATAACAGACCGGATGTTGAACATGATTGATGGATTATAGATTATTATGGATGTTGGCCCCCACCCCTCTTTCATGCACTGTTCTTGTGTTTCATGCTGCCTCAGGTGAAGATCTGGTTCCAGAACAGGCGTGCCAAAGAGAGGAAAATAAACAGGAAGAAGCTGCAGCATTCCCAGCAGGCCTCCACGACGACACCGGCCTCTCCTGCCCTGGGCAGCTCCACCAGCACCCCCATCGCCCCCAGCCCCATCCGCAACATGTTGTCCGACACAGTGTCAGACGATTACTAGATGGATTTCAGGGGCATCAGGACTGCGACCGCACGAAGGAGTGCCTGGTGTGTTTCATTGCCAAATAACGAATGAAGAATTTTCACAACTACATGACATTTTGATCCGCTTCCTCTTTTTTTCACAGTGAATGAAAACCTTATTTTTCCCTATTGGGATCTTTGTCCCTCACAGGACCCGTAGTTACTTATGATTTATCGGCACGTCAGTTCAGTTACTTATTACTTATTTTCAGAAAACGACAACAAAAAATGTTCACATAAGTTCCTTTGTATGAAGTAATGCACTCAGTTAAGTTGTGTGTGTCCTTTTAAAATCAGGTATTTGTTGGTGGTAAAAGAAAAAGGGAGGAATGTGTAAGTTTTAAAGAAATATAAATATATACACATTTAATTTGTTTAAACTCAGTCCAGTAAAGGGTAAAAGAACACCAGCTGCCTTTTTAAATCAGATAGAACAAAGGCTGTTCGTCGTGACTGGGTTAAGGTTTAAATATAGCCATATTTCACCGTTTAGAAATGGATTTCGCTGTTGGTTGTGAAAGCTGTATATGCAATTGAATTTGACGAGAAAAAGTGAGGAAATGGTGACTAAAGGGAACAAAAAGTTCAAGTAATCAGATGTACCAACTCATCAGTTAACGCCAAATGATAAGATGTGCAAACAAAAATGTCATGAACATTTTTTTCAGCTTGAAGTATTTTGCAATTATTCATTTTGCATATGTCATGTAACACAGGAAACTGCTGAATAGATTCCAGTGAAGTGTGTGTTTCTTCCTAAAACTGTCAGCCAGCCTATAGCAAAAGCCCACATTTTATTGAAACAATTTTCCTACCTCTTATGCCTGTAATCCCTTTGGAGTTTAATGTACTATATGTAATGTGGCCGAATGTATAGCCTTTACTGTATGTGGAATAAATGAACACACTTCTTTTTTCAAAGTGTTCCTCATTTTTAATTGCAGAAAAGGGGAAGGAAAGGACAGCTAATGGAACATATAAGTTTAGTTCTGGTGAGAACTAGCCAAGCGTTGCAAGAGAAACCAAGTAGCACTTCTTTGTTTTCCCTTCGCTTGGCGCAGTCGGTTCAGCTGCTTAAAAAAAAAGAAAAGCTTTGCTTCCTGTAATGCTAAAGGCAGAAGTTTATTTTTTTTTCTGCTTTACATCATGTGGTATTTCAAGCTTGTCAAAGGCGCAGCATTGAAACAGTTATGGCTTGTGATCATTTTGCATCTTGTTATTTAACTAGACAAATTAATGACTGCTGAGTATAAATTGCATCTTGCTGTTTTTTGTGTTGTTTGTTTTAAAGACAGGGGTAAAAGTCTTTCATTACTGACAGTCATTTCTAATTTAATTGTTTTTGTACAATCAAACCAAAAGGATTACAAAACATGGGCAAACTTTCACATCAACGATAACATTAAAAAGTTTTTTTTATTATTAAAATAGTTTTTTATCTAACAGTGTTTTGTAGCTCTTGCCGTTTCAATGGGTCGTGAGAAGAGTGCACTTAGCAAAACAGGAGATCAGATCAGGGTTGTATGGAACTACTGACCTAATAATAATATTACTGGTCATGATTACTGGCAGCAGCCCTGGTTTTATGGTTCAGTACTTCTGGCACACCCAGTCGAAACGTCACATGAGCTCATCAAAAGAGAGCCACCTACTTTTTATGAGAAGGGAGATCAACGTTCAATTTAAGGTCAAACTAAACTATGGAGCAGACATGGCAGACAATCTAACAGCCTTAACACCACCGACAATCTGATTACTACCAGATCGGACGTATGGTTTGCCTGGCTGGACCTCGAGTTCCAGTTCTCTCCCTTCTTTCTTTGAAGGAAAACAGACCTGAGGTGGTTGCTTTTGAACTCAACAATCATTGTAAATCAACAACCACCTGTGTTACGTCTGCCAATCACCCCATGACAGTCTTGCGTTCAACCTTTAGACTCACAGCCATTAAATAAAACCTCTGACTTTAGATAAACTCACCGCAACAAAATTACACACAGACACACAACAACAACAAAAAATCACACGGCCTGATACGCCATACATACAATTTATGAATGAAGCTCAACTTGCAGGAACAGTTGTCACACTGAAAGCATGACATTGTTTCAATGTGGCTGATGTCGATGCCAATGTTTGGATATCTTGTGTTATGGATTTGAATATCCATCCATCCATTTTCTATTAGGATTGCTGGGGCCTATGGAGTCTTTCAGCAATAGCGAGGTTACAGCCTGGACAAGTTTGATGGTTTATCACAGGACCACATAGGAAGACTAAACAACCATTTGCACTCACACCTACAGTCAATTTAGACTTCCCAAAGGGCCAGAGGTTGAACCTTGCTGTGTGGCAACAGTGCGAACCGCTGCACCATCATGTCGAGGTTTGACAATGTTGAAAAAGATAAGTGAAGACAAATACCACTGAAATCCACACATTTACGCACACTGAAAAACACTTTCAAACCACCACTTTTGTACTACGAAGCCACAGAAAAACATTCTCAAATAAGAGTCAGGAAACATCAGAAAATGGTGCAGAAAGAAGGCACTGAGTTAATTGACGTCTAAAAGCACAGACAGATTTGATGCAACCAGCCAGATACTGTGCAGCTTTCCCTGAATCTTTTTACCCGCACTGAACACGTTTAGCCAGTACATCGCGCACACGCACTCATGGCCATGTTTGTCACCCATTCTGCCATTTGAAAAAGGCAAAAAAAAAGGGAAAATGAGCTACTCGAACTAAAGGCTCTTTCTGTTTTTGATGTTATCATTGCTATCTCGAATAACGCACTTGTGCTCTATTTCCAAGCAACTTCAGAATAGCAATGTTAGTGACAAAAAAGGGTGGGTGTGAGCTTCAGTTACTTGTGCCGGTGCCTCTTTTTTTTTTTTTTTTTTAATTCCCACACTAACGTGTGTAGACAGTGCTGAACTTAACTGGCAAAGATGGACAGCCTTGCTATTGAAACTATAGTTGTAAAGTATCAGTGTGTTCTTCACAGAACAATGTGTGATAATCATCTAATTTGACTTTAGGATTAACAAGTTCTGCCATGTGCAGAGCCAGTGGTATCAAGACGAATACAGCATAACGTGACACCAGAACAGACCATTTCTGCGTTGTTCTGCTGCTCTGTTCTTGTTGGTCGGGACAGCCATGTGATCATGGCACTGCGTGCGAGTCGCCAAAGAGTTGCCCCTCTCCCATACCTGACACCCATGTCAACAAATACCAGACAGCAGAGTGCAGACAACACTCAGTGTTAATGATAACGCAGGCTGCAAAAATGATAGACAAAATTACAATTCCGAAGGGAGAAATAGCATGAAGGCGAGACAGCTCTCTTTTGCAGCCTGGTGCACTTACTTACTCAGTGATAGCGCAATGAGGCTTTTAAAACGGCGCAAACATTCAAGGTTGTCAAAAAAAAATACTATTTAAAGAGTGGAACTTATGCCGCAAGTGTCAATATAGGGACGACTGTCGCTCAGGAGGTAGAGCGGGTTGCCCAATGACCGAAAGGTTGGCGGTTCAAGTCCCGCTCCATCCCAGTCTGTCACTGTGTCCTTGGGTGAAACACTCAAACCTAAATTGCTCCCAATGGGGCTGGCAGCGCCTTGCATGGCAGCAGCCACCCATTGGTGTGTGATTGTGCAAGTAAATGGGTGAATGGGTGAATGAGAGGCCATTGTAAAGCGCTTTGGGGGACTGTGAAGGTGCTGGCAAGCGCTATGTAAGTGCAGTACATTTACCAATATAGTTTAAAATATTTGCATTAATATACATACACATGCTCAGCGCAGGAAAAAAAGTGAGAGACGAGGATGGGATGGATGGATGGATGGTAATAAATCCTTTTGGATGCAGAACAAGAGAAGGCAGTCACGCAGTTCTTTGGTTGCCAGCTCATGCAGAAGATCTTGATGTATTTCGCCATCCGCTTCTTCCGGGGGCTCCGGATCACCTTGGCCCACGGACCTTGGCGTACACGCACTCGTCCTCTTTGGGTTCTGCAATCTGCCGAGGCCTTCGTGAAATCTTGATTTGGCCGTATTCAACGTCCTCCTCCGTCTTCTGCGGCACCTTCCTGCCCTTCAGGATGTTCACATCAGCGTACGTTAACTCTTGATCGTCTTTCATTTGCATTGAACCTGATTCTTTAGAGTGGGGGGGGGGGGGGTAAAACCATCTCATTTGTTAACTTGAATGAAGACACACAGAGTTTGACTGTTTACAAGAGAAAATGTCGCTCTGTACCTTGGCCTTTGTTGACGTGCCGCTTCTTGTGCACACAGACAAATGCTATGGCGAGCACGAGGAGGATCAGCAATGCAGAGAGTACGCCAACCATGGTTGACAAATGTGCTACAGAAGGACACACACATTTGCAGATTGACAGACGGCTGTTTTATTGGACTAAGAGAGTGGAAAGGAGGATGTAGCTGTAATGTGTGCACTGCAGTTGATTTGGACTTACTAATGTACCAGGGACCGTCTGTGGTGTTGGAGGTGGTTTGACTGGAGGTTGTGATATTTGTGGAGGGTTTGTTTGACTCTGTGGTGCCGGGCTCCTTACCCCCAGTAGATGAGGTTGATGTTGTTGTCTTATAACACATTTCTTCGGCACCTCTAGGAAACCAGTTGGAGATGTCCGTCCCATTGTTCAAGGTGCAGTTAACGAAAACTGTGATGGAGGAAACAGACCCTCAACTCATGGACAGTACAGTAAACCTTCACTACCTGAATCATAGACTTTTTCTCACCACATTCAGATATAGTTTGTCCTGCAGAGGCCGTACTGACGTTATTACTGACATTACAGACCGCATTGCCAGACTCTCCTGGCTTCAGAGTGATGCTAGACGAGTCATTTTCAGAGGAGTCACGAGGGACTCCAGCCAGACTCCAGCTATACTGAAAAGGACTGTCCCCTCCCAGTGAGTGGCAGGAGACCTTGGTCTCTCCCTGGGACAGACACTGAGAGGTCACCCTGACTGAGGAGACTGCAGCTGGTGGAAGAACACACACACATACAAGATAAATTTAGAATAAGACAATGTGGGTTCACTTTTCTTATTGAGTGAAGTGAAAAATATATAATAATATAGACGTATATTAGATATGAATGTTGTGAAATGACAAAGTGCAACAGCCAGTACCTTGAATCATCAGCTGTAGAATCCACTTGCCAGTTGGTACTCCCTCTGAATTAATGAATTCAAGTGTATAGTTACCAGCATCGTTCCAGTTTAGGTTGTGGAGCGTTATTGTCTCGTTACTGATGGCAGATCCATCTTTCAGCTTATTCACTAGATATCGACCCTTAAACATCTCAAGTATGACACTGCTATTGAAATACCATTTAAATCTACTTGTTGTTGAAGTATGGTTCAGCAGCTGGATGACAACAGATCCTCCTAAAGGCCCATAACACTTTGTGTTATTCTGTCGGCCATCACAGGAGGTTTCCTCACCTGCACAACAAGCACAAATACAAACCTCACTATTACAGTAATATGATGAGGGGAAAACTCATTTAAACCAATGTTTCATTAATGACAGCATGTTTTAATGACAACTATGATCCTAAATTAAACATTTAATGTTATTTCCCTTTTTTGGAAAATGATTGAACAGGAAACCCCAATCCACCAAGACTTGAATAGAATAGAATAGAATAAAATAGAACACCTTTATTAATCCCACATTGGGGAAATTTGCATAAGTACAGCAACACCATAGTGCAAAGAGAAGGAAAATTATATTAATATAAAGAAATAAAACATTTATAGTCAGACAGGAAAAACAAAAGTATATCTCAAAATTATAAAGACGCCACACTTGTGACTAAACTAAAATGCCAAAACAAAAATATGAATGTCATTATGTCTTCAGAAATTAAATTGGACCTGTAAAATCTCACTCAAAATATCACTTTCAACAGTTTTGAAATTTAAACCAATGTTTCATTAATGACACAGCGTGTATTAATGTCAACTATGATCCTAAATTGAACAATGTAGCAAATAAGAATAGAAATTCATCCTGAAAAATCTACAGTATAACTTATGATAATTTATCAAGATAGCTGGACATATATATATATATATATATATATATATATATATACATATATATACATACATATATATACATATACATATATATACATATGCATATATATATACATATTTGCAAAAATCATAATTTCACTTTTTTGAAAAATTATTTAACAAGAAACCCCAATCCAACGCGACTCAAATTAAAAGCCACCAAAGTTGTCACTAGATTCCAATGCCAAAAATGTTTTAGAGTGTCCTGATTTCTTCAGAAATTAAATTGGACCGACCTGTAAAATTGCCTGTAAATGTTCAGCAGTTTTGAAATTTCAACAACTCACCGTAACCACCACAGCAAAGCGACAGAAACAACAGCAACAGTCCAGCCACAGCCTTCATGTCTCCTCAGTCAATCAACGCGTGGACTCAATCAGCAGCTTCCAAAATACATCCACATCCAACACGGAGCACATCCAAATTATCCCCAAAAAGTGGAGCAGGTCTCACCGACAATGTTGGCCCTACTGGAGGTGCAGCTTCAAATTGTATGTTTTCATAGAGGCAGTGAGCAAAAAGGAAGTAATGCTGGTTTCACTTCCCTTTTAGATGAGACCAAAGCAGAGATGACAACATGATGGACTGAGAGGAAGAGAGGGAATTTTTTTTTTCAATGTACTGAAAGAGGATTTGAGAGTGACAGCTGACACCAAGCAGGGTTTTAGTCTAAATTAGCCATTAAAAAAACAAACAAGAGTGACTCGAAATTGCTGTTGCGTGTTTCTGAAAACAGTTTTTTAGCCATTATTACAGCCAGAGGTGAGCTGTGCACTTCCTGACCAACAGCAGGTGCAGCTATGTTGTGTCACTCAATATCTATTTTGAGGAGGTCAAACCAGAGAATCAGAATCAGAATCAGAATAGCCTTTATTGTCACTGTAGCAGAAGATACAATGAAATTGCATTATATATTGAAATATAAGAACTATATAAGAACTAAAGATAAATAAAAATAAAATTCAATATAAGACACTACTAAGTGTTGTCCAGACAACACAGTACAGGTATGTACAGGATTTGAGAAAACTAAAAGAGGTAGATGTGTGTTATTGCACAGGAAAGGGGTGATCAGTGGTGTGACGTGCTGAGTGAGTCGACCAGTGTGTGTCCCGAGTGTGCCAGAGAGTGCGATCAACACAACTGAGTGTTGGACTCCGACTTTTCCCACTGTTATGACGAGAGTGTGAGTGTCTCTGTCCTGATTCCAGCTCCAGCATATATTAATGATGTCACCAGCAGTCAAGAAATCTAAACTCCAAATTTCAGTTAACTTTGAAAAAAAAGTTTACATGTCCGATATATGACATGCAACGCCTAATACTGACAAAATGAAAGGGGAGTTCAAGGAGTTAAACGTAAGTGATAAATTTATAGTTATTTTTCTACGGTTAGTTTTTGTTTTTGTTTATATATTGTTCAATGTTTCAGCCTCAGACGCACTGCAGATCCCATGGCTAGTCACGGTTAATGACACGTACCTTTGATCCAAGGTGCTCAAGACTGTCAATGCATGATAGAGACGTTTTATGCAACGGAAACATTTTTTTTTTTTACTTTGTTCATCAGTAATTATTCCCTAAAGAAAAATTATATCACCAAGGCACTCCAGGAGAGTTGCAGCAGACCTGTCTAGAGGCCTTTGTAAGCATGGACCAGTAAATCCACTGAGCATCAGCAGGAGGCCACAACAATAACAAAAAGAATCTCAGATTGGTTTTTTGAGGACACGACACTCATCAGCATCCATAAACACCAATTTTATGGCAGTGCTCTGTCAATGGTTAAACTCACAGCTATCAAATCAAACTGATCATAAGATCAGCGTCTAAGATTGAACCCACGCAAACCACGTTGTTTGACAGCATTTATTCACAACAGCATTTAACAAAGCCCATTTTGTAGATGATCAGAGCAGAAACACATTTTTGAGGGCTGAAAACTGCTGGTCAAAACTGAATTCCACAGTTAAATCTTAATTCATTCATAACGACAAAGAGGTTTCCCTCCAATGTTGAAATGGGATTGCAAGGATTTTAAATCTGAATTGTGGATGTGCAAGTAGACTCAGCAGCCAATTTAGGAAACATTCAATCTCGTCCGTCAAGTGTTGCTCACAACTTCAAATTGTTTCAAGAATCACAAATACACCAAATACACACATACTGCGCACACACTTACAAGACCAGTAATATATATATATTTTTTTAAAACATGATAAGATGTTTTGTACAGCATACATACAATGTGTAATAATATCAATAACAAGAAGAAGTTTAATTTTAGGCATCAGTAAAAACCCTAAACATCACTGTGAAACTGCAAAATGAAAACAAAATAAAACAAAACAATGAGGCAACCATAACAAGGCAAATTTCAACAATGTGTGGCAAGGCGCAGAGGGCCCGGCTGGGCTTCAAACCCCAGACTACCGGGTAATAGCCATGCGCGCTTAACCATTCGGCCAAAGGGATATCCACTTGGTCAAGTAGCCAGGGCGCATGATCTATTGGAGGCATAGTGACAGGACCGCCACTGTCACAAATGCATAAAAAGAAATAATAAAAAGTGCCAGAGATAAGAGACACGCGATACAGTGACAGTTTTTGAGTTGAACAGGAAGTTTAACCTTCTTTCTCCAGTTCCGCCCTCTATCTGTGCAGCCGGGAGTCTGATTGGTGGAGCAGTTTGCACACCTGTCGCTTATTCACTAATCAGAAGAAGGCTACAATGAACGTCAGGACCCGTGAGTGAGTGTTGTTCTTCTGTATTTCTTTTTCTTTTCATTTTCGCTTGAGACAGCACCTTTTGGCCGCTTGTTTGGGGTTCTGTCTCACCTCCGGTTCATTTAAATTAGTACATTCACATAACTTTAATTTAGCGATTTCCAACGTTTCTTCATTTGAAGTCACTTCCGTTTTCCCAAGGGTCCAGGTCGTCACATCAAAAAAGAAAAGAAGCAAAAATAAAATAAAAGCATGTACAATATATACAATCCAACAGTGGCACATTTCTGCAGCCACAAGATCAAAAGCCACAGGTCCATTGGAGAATAACACCTGAAGAGCCTGGACATTTTAATGCTGTTAAATTTAATTTGGATGCTGCTGCTTGAGGGGAAAACATGCAGTTTTAAACATCCTTGTTCCTAAAGTAGAGTTTATGCAGAGGGAAAGAAGGTTCCTTTAAAACATATTCAAAATTAATTCAAATTTAAATTAATTCAAAATTAAAATTGATTGATTTGCTTTGGTCTGGACAAAATTAGCCTGTAAATCACAATATTATAATTTTTAATCATTAATGTTATTTATTTGTTTGTTTGTTTGTTTGATTGTTTGCTCATTAATTCATTCATTTGTTATTTTTTTTAGAAAATTTTATTAATCAGTTATTTTTCTGTCATCTGGCTTCACTTTGATTTTGCCATCTTCTGCTTTCATCTTAGTTCTCTGCTGCACCCTGCTGCCCTCCAGGATTTACTGTATCAGCACATATCACCTCCAGTTGAGTTTCTCTTCCTCTACAGACAAGCAACGAAAACGTTCTGTTAGAGCAACAATAATCCGAATGAAACTTTAACATACAGTATATGTTTGCGTGTTAGTAATCTGACTTTGCAAAAGATTGCCAGTAATAGTCACAATCTTAATAAAAAATACATTCAGACGGTGCACAATCTCAGTGATGTCTCCGTTTACAAGTAAAAAATGTTTTTCAGTACCTCAAGCTCTTGTACTTTGTCATTTGTTTGTGCATGTAGACAAATGATGCCGCCACCACAAGGACAAACGCCAGGAGAAACAGCATGCGAACCATCAATGCCCCTTCTACTGTATCAGTAAAAAACAAAAAGAAAGAAAGCCAGCCGAGAAGAATTTAACTTACAGTCACTGTGGTTGATTTGCACTTACCATTGCAGGTGGTGTTGCATGGTTTCGTTGTAGGTGTTGTTGTAGGTAATGTTGGCCCATAACATATTAACTCGGCACCTCCAGGCAACCAGACTGAGATGTGCGTCCCATTGGACAAGCTGCCGGTAATGAAAACTGTGATGGAGGAAACAGACTCTCAACCCATGCACAGCGCAGTGAATCATTATTATGATATTCATGATCAACTATTTCTCACCACATTCAGATATCATTTGTCTTCCGGACACTGTTCCAACATTATTACTGACATTACAGACCACATAGCCAGACTCTCCTTGCTTCAGAGTGACCATAGGCGAGTCATTTTCAGACGAAACATGAGGGACTCCATTCAGACTCCAGCTGTACCTAAAAGGACTGTCCCCTCCCAGTGAGTGGCAGGAGACCTTGGTCTCTCCCTGGGACAGACACTGTGAGGTCATCCAGACATAAGAGACTGGAGCTGGTGGAAGAACACACACACGCTATAGATTTAAAATAAGACAATGTCAGTGTGAAATAAATCAAACATGTTTTATATTTTACATTATTCAAAATAGCCACCTTTCCTATGAAACATATTTTAAGATATCAAAAAAAATATATCTTCTGATACAATTGATGTCTTCATCAAATTCTCTGTACGTATCTAAAATGCAAAAAATAGAAAAGATTTGAGAGAAAAGACACTGCATGAGAGGGTGTGTTCAACCTTTAGATTGGTGGCATATATTAGATATGAATGTTTTAAAGCGATAAAGTGAAGAAGCTGCCAGAAGTTGTTAGTTACCTTGAATCATCAGCTGTAGAATCCACTTGCCAGCTGGTAGTCCCTCTGAATTAATGAATTCAAGTGTATAGTTACCAGCATCGTTCCAGTTTAGGTTGTGGAGCGTTATTGTCTCGTTACTGATGGCAGTTCCATCTTTCAGCTTATTCACTAGATATCGACCCTTAAACATCTCAAGTATGACACTGCTATTGAAATACCATCTAAGTCTACTTGTTGTTGAAGTATGGTTCAGCAGCTGGATGACAACAGATCCTCCTAAAGGCCCATAACACTTTGTGTTATTCTGTCGGCCATCACAGGAGGTTTCCTCACCTGCACAACAAGCACAAATACAAACCTCACTATTACAGTAATATGATGAGGGGAAAACTCATTTAAACCAATGTGTCATTAATGACAGCATGTTTTAATGACAACTATGATCCTAAATTAAACATTTAATGTTATTTCCCTTTTTTGGAAAATGATTGAACAGGAAACCCCAATCCACCAAGACTTGAATAGAATAGAATAGAATAAAATAGAACACCTTTATTAATCCCACATTGGGGAAATTTGCATAAATACAGCAACACCATAGTGCAAAGAGATGGAAAATTATATTAATATAAAGAAATAAAACATTTATAGTCAGACAGGAAAAACAAAAGTATATCTCAAAATTATAAAGACGCCACACTTGTGACTAAACTAAAATGCCAAAACAAAAATATGAATGTCATTATGTCTTCAGAAATTAAATTGGACCTGTAAAATTGCCTGTAAATGTTCCAATCTGGTATCATTTTCAGCAGTTTTGAAATTTCAACAACTCACCATAACCACCATAACAGAGCGACAGCAAGAGCAGCAACAGTCCAGCCGCAGCCTTCATGTCTCCTCAGTCAATCAACGCGTGGACTCAATCAGCAGCTTCCAAAATACATCCACATTCAACAAGGAGCACATCCAAATTATCCCCAAAAAGGGGTGCAGGTCTCACCGACAATGTTGGCCCAACTGGTGTCGCACCTTCAATTTGTATGTTTTTCATACAGTCAGTGTAGCACCTAAATTTGCATAAGTTTTTCTTCCCTTTAAATGACACCAAAGCAGAGACTAAGACATGATGGACTGAGAGGAAGAGAGAGAACACATTTCTTCAGTAAACTCAAAGATAATTTGAGTAACAGCTGACGCCTCCTTGAGTGTGACCTCATGTGGACACGTTTTAGTCTAAACTTGGCATGAACAAGCAACACCAAACACAAGGCGAGTCCGTAGTGTGTGAGCTGTGCACTTCCAGACCAATAGCAGATGCCTCTCTGATGCATCTCTCAACATCTAATTTACATGTTGATGGTTTGAGCGTTCATTTAAGAGGTCGTGCAGAGAGCTTCAGTACTAGCTGGTGGTCGAACCAGCGTCGACTTTACATGTTCGCTCTTTTGTCTCTTGTGTGTCCCAAGTGTCCTCAGGATTGTGTTCAACACAACTTGAGTTTTGGATTCCTACTTTCTCCACTGTTATGACGATAACATTAGTTGACTTGACCAGCCGTCAATATCAGAGCACCTGCCAAATGTGTAAGACTCAGGAAAAAGAAAATATTCAAAGTGTAAACAATGATTTTTTTTGTTTGTTTGTTTTCATGTCATGATCACTGTATACATTAGAAATAATCACGTGGTTGTAATATCAGCATGTTATCAGCTACTTTCAGCTTGTCTACGTGTCTTCTGCTGTCAAGAGGAAGTGTACAATGATCAAGCTCAGCATTTTTATCTCACTGGCTGATCTGTTATATTTAAAAACGGCTGATTTTCTAACTGCAGTGGAGGCCTTGCCCCTTGCTTGCAAAATTGTCACAGTGGTTGGCATCCTGTGTTGTCACATCACTGTTGAGTGTCACTTCAAAACGTTATTTTCTGGCCCACGACTTGGTTGCCTCACTGTTGTTTTCCCCAAACAGCTGACCTGAGCTGTTGCTAAATCACACACACACACACACACACACACACACACACACACACACACACACACACACACACACACGGCGTGGTGTGAACCCAAATGCAGCACAAACAGCGTAGTAGAAATTGCAATGAGGGGGTAGGTGTTGGATCAGTAGCAGGCCCGAACCAACAAGGGCCAGGGAACAGGCAGACAGACACCAGAGATGCAGAGGCTGTAGACGTGGTCGGGGGCAGAAGGCTGGTCGGGTTGCCGGGGAGCTGGCGGTCGAGGCAGGTCGGGGACTGAAGGCTGGTCGGGTTGCTGGGAGGCAGGACGTCAGGGAAAAACGGGGTCGGAACCGAGAAGGCAGGAGGCGGATTACCAAGAGCGGAAGCGGGCAGGTCAGAACACCAGGGAAATCCAAGCTGGATCGGGTCAGGGACAGGCTCGGTCGACAACGGGTGCTCAGGCAGAGAAACGCTGGAAGGTCTTGCATGGGGACAAAGAACAATCTGGCAAAGAATGGGTGTGGAGCAGGAGCATATATACTGAGCTGATTGCAGATGAAGAGCAGCTGTGAGCACAGGTGAGTGGAGTGGCTGATGAGGTGGGAGTGGCTGGCATGCTGAATGGAAAAGTACTGTGACAGAACCCCCCCGCTCAAGGGACGGCCCCTGACGTCCCAAAAAACAAAAAAACAGAAAACAAAACAAAAACAGCTAGCCGGGCACAAGGGAGAACCCCTACAACTCTTCAGACCTGGACCACGTCACATGTCCAGCCGGGCGGGAGGAGGGGGCCTGGGGGAGGGAACCTTCGTCAGAAGAGGAATCCCCTGAGACAGAAAGGGAGCCGTCCACATCTGGAGAAGGGGGCACAGGATCAGGGGGGAGAGGATCAGGGAGGACACCATGTTGGGAGTCCCTGGAGGAGACAGACGCCTTGGTGGGTTGGTCCGGGTGTTGCCGATGGAAATCAGCAATGAGTTGGGGATCAAGGATGAATCTGGCAGGAACCCACTGCCTCTCCTCTGGACCGTACCCCTCCCAGTCGACCAAATATTGGAGACCTCGTCCACGACGCCGGGAACGGAGTAGACGCCACACGGTGTAGATGGGGTCCCCATCCAGCAAACGAGGAGGTGGTGGAGGAGGAATGGCAGGGACCAAGGGACTCTCCCGGACTGGCTTGACCTTGGACACATGGAATGTGGGATGGACCTTCATGGAACGCGGTAGCTTGAGCCGGACTGCTGCTGGGTTGACAACACTTTGGACTTCAAAGGGCCCAATAAACTTGGGCGCCAGTTTCTTGGATTCGACACGTAGAGGGAGATCCTGGGTTGACAACCAAACCCTTTGGCCGACTTGATAGGTGGGAGCCCTACTGCGTCGGCGATTGGCAGTTGATGTGTAGCGGCTCACAGACCTCAGGAGAATGGTACGGGCCCGGGCCCAGGTGCGGCGACAGTGACGTACAAAGGCCTGGACGGAGGGGCAGGAAACATCTTTCTCTAGGTCAGGAAACAGAGGAGGCTGGTACCCATAAGCGCATTGGAAGGGAGAGAGTCCGGTGGAGGAGCTTATCAGGGTGTTATGGGCGTATTCCACCCATAACAGCTGCTGCGACCATGACGAAGGCTGGCTGGAGGTTATGCAGCGAAGCGCTACCTCCATCTGCTGGTTCTTCTTCTCTGTCTGGCCGTTGGACTGGGGGTGAAACCCGGAAGACAGGCTGGCTGAAGCCCCGATGAGTGTGCAGAATTCCCTCCAAAAAACAGATGTGAACTGAGGACCTCGATCAGACACCACATCGACAGGAAGGCCATGGAGACGAAAGACGTGTTGAAGGACTAGTTCTGCAGTCTCCTTAGCTGAGGGGAGCTTGGTCAAGGGAACAAAGTGAGACATCTTGCTGAACCTGTCCACAACGGTCAGGATGGTGGTATGGCCCAGAGAGAGTGGAAGGCCTGAAACAAAGTCCAAGGAGATGTGGGACCAAGGGCGGTGAGGCACTGGGAGGGGTCTTAGGAGACCAGCAGGAGCTTGGTGTGATGTCTTATGCTGGCTACAGACAGGGCAAGCATTGACAAACTCCCGTGTGTCCTGGTCCAGGGATGCCCACCAGTACCTCCGTTGCAGAAACTCCTTCGTACGTTGGACCCCAGGATGGCAGGTGAGGTGTGTGCTATGGGCCCACTGGAGAACCTCCGAGCGCAGAGCAGCGGGGACAAAGAGCCGGTCGGGGGGACAGGCACTGGCCCCAGGTTGGTTCTCCAGGGCAGCCTTAACTCTCTCCTCCACTCCCCAGGTCAAAGCAGCGAGCATGTGGGCAGGTTGAAGGATGGTATCTGAACCCGGGGCTGCCGCGTCATCCTCCCCCTTCTGGAACAGGCGGGACAGGGCATCCGGCTTCACGTTACGGGTCCCTGGGCGGTAGGAGAGAGTGAAGTTGAATCGAGTGAGGAACAAGGACCACCGAGCCTGCCTTGAGTTCAACCTCCGGGCCGAACGGATGTACTCTAAGTTCTTGTGGTCGGTCCAGACAAGAAAAGGCTGCTTGGTCCCCTCCAGCCAATGACGCCACTCCTCCAACGCCAGTTTTGACCGCCAGTAACTCTCTGTTACCAATGTCATAGTTCATGTCAGCTGGGGAGAGCCGCCAAGAGAAGAAGGCGCAGGGGTGGAGCTTTTGATCGTCAACCGACCGCTGGGAGAGGATCGCCCCCACCCCGACGTCCGAGGCGTCGACCTCCACCACATACTGTCTGTCAGGGTCTGGCATGCGGAGGATGGGGGCAGAGGTGAAGCGAGTCTTGAGGGCTTGGAAAGCAGCGTCAGCAGCAGTAGTCCAGCAAAAGGGCACCTTTGAGGAGGTGAGCCCGGTGAGAGGGGCTGCCACCGTGCTGTACCCTCGGATGAAGCGTCTGTAGAAGTTGGCGAAGCCCAGGAACCTCTGCAACTGCTTCCGGGACTCGGGGATGGGCCAGGCGGTGACGGCAGAGACTTTGGCCGGGTCCATCTCAATGCTTCCCTGGCCAATGATGTACCCCAGGAAGGCTACAGAAGAAACATGAAACTCACATTTTTCTGCCTTTACAAAGAGGGAGTTCTCCAGAAGCCGTTGCAGGACCGCCTGGACGTGGTGGATATGGTCCTCCTTGGTGCGAGAATAGATGAGGATATCGTCCAGGTAGACAAATACATGTTTGTTGAGCATGTCACGAAGTACATCATTGACCAGCGCTTGGAATACTGCCGGGGCATTGGTTAAACCAAAAGGCATGACCAGGTATTCATAATGCCCGGTGGGTGTGTTGAAGGCCGTCTTCCATTCATCCCCTTCACGGATACGGACCAGGTGGTAGGCGTTACGGAGATCCAGCTTGGTGAAGAACGTGGCACCTTCCAGGAGCTCGAAAGCTGACGAGATGAGAGGGAGAGGATACCGGTTCTTCACTGTAATGTCATTAAGGCCCCGATAGTCTATGCATGGCCTCAAGGTGGTGTCCTTCTTCACCACAAAGAAGAATCCTGCGCCAGCAGGTGAAGAGGACGGGCGGATGATTCCAGCAGCCAAGGAGTCATTAATGTAGGTCTCCATAGCCTCTCTTTCAGGAGCAGATAGAGAGTAAAGACGGCCACGAGGGGGGCTGGTGCCAGGAAGAAGGTCGATGGCGCAGTCATACGGACGAGGCGGAGGCAGGGAGGTAGCCTTGGCCTTGCTGAAGACCTCTTGGAAGTCATGGTACTCAGGTGGAACCCCGGTGAGGTCAGGAGAAGAGACAGTTCTGGGCATGATTTGAGGGGCTGAGGCTTGCTTCAGGCAGACCTTGTGACATGCAGAGCTCCACCCCAGGATGGACCCTGTCGTCCAATCAACATGTGGGTTATGGCGACGGAGCCAGGGATATCCAAGGATGAGAGGAACACGAGGTGAACTCAGGATATGAAAACGAATAGTCTCATGATGGTTCCCAGAGATGAGCATCTGTACTGGAATGGTCTGATGGGTGACAGTCCCCAAGAGATGACCGTCCAGGGCACTGGCAGGAACTGGCTGAGAAAGTGGAACCCGGTCGATGTCCAACTGCCTTGCCAGATTATCATCAATGAGGGAGACATCAGCCCCAGAGTCTATGAAGGTAGCCAGGGTGTGTGACCCCCTCGCCAGCAGAAGACGAGCCTGGCAGAGGGGGCGCCTCCTAGGGAACAGTTCAGTAGTTTGACTCACCAGTACGTCCCTCTCTACTGGTGGGTCCGGGCTTTTTGCTGGACAACGGGCAACAAAGTGACCAGCTTGACCACAATACAGGCAAAGGTTCCCCTGGCGGCGACGCTGGCGTTCCACTGGTGTAAGGCTGGTTCTACCGACCTGCATGGGCTCAGGATCATGTCCCTGTGATGCAGCCCTGGGAGCTGAAGGGGGCTGAGGCTGGCCTGGAAGACGTCTGCTACGCCACTCTCGCTGTCTCTCATCCTGTCGAACCTGGATACGACGATCCAAACGCGTTGTTAGCTCAATGAGATCATCCAGTGTTGTGGGAAGTTTATAAGAGACCAGCTCATCCTTAATGTAGCTCTCCAGGCCCAAGAGGTAAGCATCACACTGGGCAGCACCATTCCAACTGCTATGGCTGCTCCTGCTCCTGGCTTGTAGCTGCCTGTTGCTGGGTGGCAGCAGCCTGACGCACCTCCGCTGAAGTAGAGGCAAGCAGAGTCTCATGCCGCTGAAGAACACTCTCCATCCACTCCAGGCGTGACTCTGGTGACGCTGCGTGCGCTGGGTCCATGTTTTGGCCAGATTGTACTGAAACGGGCGTGGTGTGAACCCAAATGCAGCACAAACAGCGTAGTAGAAATTGCAATGAGGGGGTAGGTGTTGGATCAGTAGCAGGCCCGAACCAACAAGGGCCAGGGAACAGGCAGACAGACACCAGAGACGCAGAGGCTGTAGACGTGGTCGGGGGCAGAAGGCTGGTCGGGTTGCCGGGGAGCTGGCGGACGAGGCAGGTCGGGGACTGAAGGCTGGTCGGGTTGCTGGGGGGCAGGACGTCAGGGAAAAACGGGGTCGGAACCGAGAAGGCAGGAGGCGGATTACCAAGAGCGGAAGCGGGCAGGTCAGAACACCAGGGAAATCCAAGCTGGATCAGGTCAGGGACAGGCTCGGTCGACAACGGGTGCTCAGGCAGAGAAACGCTGGAAGGTCTTGCATGGGGACAAAGAACAATCTGGCAAAGAATGGGTGTGGAGCAGGAGCATATATACTGAGCTGATTGCAGATGAAGAGCAGCTGTGAGCACAGGTGAGTGGCGTGGCTGATGAGGTGGGAGTGGCTGGCATGCTGAATGGAAAAGTACTGTGACATATATATATGTATATATATATATATTTATATATATATATATATACATATATATATATATATATATATATATATATATATATATATATATATATATATATACATATACATATCAAGGATAATGGGATAAAATGAGATGCACCATCATCACAAACCATAAACAGATTTTATGGCTCTGGGCCGTCAATCTTCAAACTCACGAGCTATCAAATCAAGCTGATCATGTGAGCCGTGCAAACCATGTTGCCTGTGTAACAGCATTTAATGAAGCACATTTTACATGATCACAGCAGGAAAACATGTCATGGAGGGAAAAGCTGCAGTCTGCGTCGACTCTCGTCTCAAAAAGTTAAATGTGGCAGATGTACATCTCTGCGTCCTGCCTCTGTCAGTAAAAAGTTATGTTACAGCAACTAAATCAAGTCCTGTTTTCATTAGACACAAAAAGTTAATTTTTTCCCAGGAATCACTCCCTACTCTCCCAATGTTTTGGGTGCGTAAAATCACAATTCAACTTATTTTCAAACTTGAAATACAATGAAATAACATCTTTTTCCTCCTCATATTATATTGAACTGGAGTCATCCATATAAAAAGTAAAAAAATAAATAATAACTGACTGATTTTTGTGGGTTTCGTGTTCATTTGTAACTAAAAGGTCAGAAACAAGTTGCAGATTCCAGCAATGAAGCATCACTTAGCAAAGTCAAATCTTTTAATTATTTTCACAAATAGGTCTGATAAATAATAATGATTTAGATTTATATTGAGCTTTTCTTACTGGGTACTTAAAACACTCACACTGAAACTATTCCTCATTCTTAGAGCATTCACACTGGAGGTGACAAACTACACATGTAGCCACAGCTGCCCTTTGGCTGACTGACGGTAGCGTGGCCAAGCAGGGTTTGAACCACCAACCCTTATTGGGACCCTTGTTGACCTCTACCTCCTGAGCTACTGCCGCACCCGGGGTTGGACAAACAGGACAACAACAGGGGAGAATTCAGCTATTATGTAGCGACTGGTCTGCACTTACGGCGGTGGGATGATGCTGTGGTGTCAGCCTCTTTGCCCTCGGTAGGGGAGCTTGTCGTCGTCGTCGTTATTGGCTCATAACATTTTATGTCGACACCTCCAGGCACTCAGTTGGAGATGTGGCTCCCACTGTACAGGGTGAAGGCAATTAAAACTGGAATGGAGGAAGAAAAAAAACAACTCATGGAAAGTGCAGTGAACCTCACTATCTGAATCATTACCAACTTTTTCTCACCACATTCAGATATCGTTTGTCCTGCAGAGGCCGTACTGACGTAATTACTGACATTACAGACCACATAGCCAGACTCTCCTTGCTTCAGAGTGACCATAGGCAGGTCATTTTCAGACGAAACATGAGGGACTCCATTCAGACTCCAGCTATACTGAAAAAGACTGTCCCCTCCCAGTGAGTGGCAGGAGACCTTGGTCTCTCCCTGTGTTAGGAATGATAGGGGGATTGTAGTTCTTTTCTTCCCTTCCCTTCTCTTCTGTATTTTTGTTTTGACTGGTTTCCGGGGGAGGAGGAGGTGTGGCTCAGTTGTGGGCGTGGCTATATCATGGAGGCGTACGCACCAGGGTTATGAATGAATGCAATCAGACTCAGGTGGGGAGAGTGAAAACGACGCTGCCGAACGAGACCCTACGACCCACGCCACGACTACTGACTTTCCCTGTTAACCTGTCCTGGATCTATTTTTAATAAAAATCTGAACATCAACACCGGACGGAGCTCGTCACTCGCCAGAGCAGCGACTCGCAGTCGCGCCAACCGCCTCAGCCACCTTGCTACACCGGTAAGCTGACCCCCCCTCACTCAGTTTTCTCCTGCTGAACCAGTCCTTTTCGTTTCTGTTCCCTTGTTTCTTTGGGGGGGTTTCATTGCTAACACACTCCAGGTTAGGACTAGCTTTATGTACAATCCCTAGACCTGTCTAGTCCGTAACACCTGGGACAGACACTGTGAGGTCATCCAGACATAAGAGACTGGAGCTGGTGGAAGAACACACACACGCTATAGATTTAAAATAAGACAATGTCAGTGTGAAATAAATCAAACATGTTTTATATTTTACATTATTCAAAATAGCCACCTTTCCTATGAAACATATTTTAAGATATTTAAAAAATAATAATTATTTATCTTATCATACAATTGATGTCTTCATCAAATTCTCTGTACGTATCTAAAATGCAAAAAATAGAAAAGATTTGAGAGAAAAAACACTGCATGAGAGGGTGTGTCCAACCTTTAGATTGGTGGCATATATTAGATATGAATGTTTTAAAGTGATAAAGTGAAGAAGCTGCCAGAAGTTGTTAGTTACCTTGAATCATCAGCTGTAGAATCCACTTGCCAGCTGGTAGTCCCTCTGAATTAATGAATTCAAGTGTATAGTTACCAGCATCGTTCCAGTTTAGGTTGTGGAGCGTTATTGTCTCGTTACTGATGGCAGTTCCATCTTTCAGCTTATTCACTAGATATCGACCCTTAGACATCTCAAGTATGACACTGCTATTGAAATACCATTTAAATCTACTTGTTGTTGAAGTACGGTTCAGCAGCTGGATGACAACAGATCCTCCTAAAGGCCCATAACACTTTGTGTTATTCTGTCGGCCATCACAGGAGGTTTCCTCACCTGCACAACAAGCACAAATACAAACCTCACTATTACAGTAATATGATGAGGGGAAAACTCATTTAAACCAATGTTTCATTCTTGACAGCTTGTTTAATGACAATTAAACATGCACGACCTCTTGATCGTTGATTTAAGAGGTGGTCGAACCAGCGTCGACTTTACATGTTCCTTCTTTTGTTTCTTGTGTGTCCCAAGTGTCCTCAGGACTGTGTTCAACACAAGTGTTGGATTCCTACTTTCTCCACTGTTATGACGATAACATTAATTGACTTGACCAGCTGTCGATATCAGAGCACCTGCCAAATGAGTAAGACTCAGGAAATAAAAAATAATCAAAGTGTCAACAATGATTTGTTTGTTTGTTTGTTTGTTGTTTTGTCATGATAACTGTATAAATTGGAAATAATCACATCACTGGTTGTAATATCAGCATGTTATCAGCTACTTTCAGCTTGTCTACGTGTCTTCTGCTGTCAAGAGGAAGTGTACAATGATCAAGCTCAGCGTTTTTATCTCACTGGCTGATCTGTTATATTTAAAAACGGCTGATTTTCTAACTGCAGTGGAGGCCTTGCCCCTTGCTTGCAAAATTGTCACAGTGGTTGGCATCCTGTGTTGTCACATCACTGTTGAGTGTCACTTCAAAACGTTATTTTCTGGCCCACGACTTGGTTGCCTCACTGTTGTTTTCCCCAAACAGCTGACCTGAGCTGTTGCTAAATTGTTCTTATCTGAGGTCCCCGTGCCTCACATGATGTATACACAAAAATGTACAACCCAAGGTTGTGGCTTGAAGGCACTTTTGTGCGGCGATTCTATGAGGCAGGTAAGCCCAAGTCCTCAGTGGGGCCAAAGTCAGTGATGAATGTGCCTGTAATGGGGGTTGGGGTACACAAGCACTGATCATGAACGGGGCCGTCTGGGCCGCGGCCCGGGGGCCTCGAGCTCTCAGGGGCCTACGAGCTCCGGCAGTTAGCTTTCTTTTTTGTCACATATGCTGCGTTCATGTGGTGTCGGAAATCCGAGTTCTTCTTGGCAAGGTGTTCTTCCAACTTTGTTGCGTCCGTGTGCTCTAAAGTTGTAATGTGGGAAAAGATGAATACTAGTATTTTCTTTAATTTTCCAAACAAATAAATCAGGTGTGAGACAATAATGGGTAGCAGAGGAAACAGATCAGATCAACCATGAAATATAACCGAGTCGGAAAGTCGTTTTTCCGATTATTTCGACACCACATGAACGCACATGTATCTACCGGTATAAAGGTGAAAAGCATCATTCATTGCGAGGGTCTTGTGATGAATTTATCTAAAAATATTAAAATAAGATGTCGCCAGTCAGTGTGAATCCTGTGGACATGCACGAGTTTCCAACATATAAGGCCACACTTGTGCACCATAAGCCATTTGATGTGTTCATGCATGTATAAGTGTGTATGTGTGTGGTGGCCAGCTCTGTAGTTCAGCTTCCGGAGATCAGCTGTGTCTGTGTGTGTGCATGCGCGTGTGTGGGGGGGCCTCTCCAAGAGTCTGGCCCAGGGGCCTCTGAATTCTTAATCCAGCCCTGGGGGTACATCATGCCTAATGCTAGTGATGGTCAGAGTGGCTCATAGAACTGACGAGTTAAGGCCCCGACACTCATCAGAATCCATAACTGCTCCGTCAATGTTTAAACTCACAGCTATCAAATCAAACTGATCATAAGATCAGCGTCTAAGATTGAACCCACGCAAACCACGTTGTTTGACAGCATTTATTCACAACAGCATTTAACAAAGCCCATTTTGTAGATGATCAGAGCAGAAACACATTTTTGAGGGCTGAAAACTGCTGGTCAAAACTGAATTCCACAGTTAAATCTTAATTCATTCATAACGACAAAGAGGTTTCCCTCCAATGTTGAAATGGGATTGCAAGGATTTTAAATCTGAATTGTGGATGTGCAAGTAGACTCAGCAGCCAATTTAGGAAACATTCAATCTCGTCCGTCAAGTGTTGCTCACAACTTCAAATTGTTTCAAGAATCACAAATACACCAAATACACACATACTGCGCACACACTTACAAGACCAGTAATATATATATATTTTTTTAAAACATGATAAGATGTTTTGTACAGCATACATACAATGTGTAATAATATCAATAACAAGAAGAAGTTTAATTTTAGGCATCAGTAAAAACCCTAAACATCACTGTGAAACTGCAAAATGAAAACAAAATAAAACAAAACAATGAGGCAACCATAACAAGGCAAATTTCAACAATGTGTGGCAAGGCGCAGAGGGCCCGGCTGGGCTTCAAACCCCAGACTACCGGGTAATAGCCATGCGCGCTTAACCATTCGGCCAAAGGGATATCCACTTGGTCAAGTAGCCAGGGCGCATGATCTATTGGAGGCATAGTGACAGGACCGCCACTGTCACAAATGCATAAAAAGAAATAATAAAAAGTGCCAGAGATAAGAGACACGCGATACAGTGACAGTTTTTGAGTTGAACAGGAAGTTTAACCTTCTTTCTCCGGTTCCGCCCTCTATCTGTGCAGCCGGGAGTCTGATTGGTGGAGCAGTTTGCACACCTGTCGCTTATTCACTAATCAGAAGAAGGCTACAATGAACGTCAGGACCCGTGAGTGAGTGTTGTTCTTCTGTATTTCTTTTTCTTTTCATTTTCGCTTGAGGCAGCACCTTTTGGCCGCTTGTTTGGGGTTCTGTCTCACCTCCGGTTCATTTAAATTAGTACATTCACATAACTTTAATTTAGCGATTTCCAACGTTTCTTCATTTGAAGTCACTTCCGTTTTCCCAAGGGTCCAGGTCGTCACATCAAAAAAGAAAAGAAGCAAAAATAAAATAAAAGCATGTACAATATATACAATCCAACAGTGGCACATTTCTGCAGCCACAAGATCAAAAGCCACAGGTCCATTGGAGAATAACACCTGAAGAGCCTGGACATTTTAATGCTGTTAAATTTAATTTGGATGCTGCTGCTTGAGGGGAAAACATGCAGTTTTAAACATCCTTGTTCCTAAAGTAGAGTTTATGCAGAGGGAAAGAAGGTTCCTTTAAAACATATTCAAAATTAATTCAAATTTAAATTAATTCAAAATTAAAATTGATTGATTTGCTTTGGTCTGGACAAAATTAGCCTGTAAATCACAATATTATAATCTTTAATCATTAATGTTATTTATTTGTTTGTTTGTTTGTTTGATTGTTTGCTCATTAATTCATTCATTTGTTATTTTTTTTAGAAAATTTTATTAATCAGTTATTTTTCTGTCATCTGGCTTCACTTTGATTTTGCCATCTTCTGCTTTCATCTTAGTTCTCTGCTGCACCCTGCTGCCCTCCAGGATTTACTGTATCAGCACATATCACCTCCAGTTGAGTTTCTCTTCCTCTACAGACAAGCAACGAAAACGTTCTGTTAGAGCAACAATAATCCGAATGAAACTTTAACATACAGTATATGTTTGCGTGTTAGTAATCTGACTTTGCAAAAGATTGCCAGTAATAGTCACAATCTTAATAAAAAATACATTCAGACGGTGCACAATCTCAGTGATGTCTCCGTTTACAAGTAAAAAATGTTTTTCAGTACCTCAAGCTCTTGTACTTTGTCATTTGTTTGTGCATGTAGACAAATGATGCCGCCACCACAAGGACAAACGCCAGGAGAAACAGCATGCGAACCATCAATGCCCCTTCTACTGTATCAGTAAAAAACAAAAAGAAAGAAAGCCAGCCGAGAAGAATTTAACTTACAGTCACTGTGGTTGATTTGCACTTACCATTGCAGGTGGTGTTGCATGGTTTCGTTGTAGGTGTTGTTGTAGGTAATGTTGGCCCATAACATATTAACTCGGCACCTCCAGGCAACCAGACTGAGATGTGCGTCCCATTGGACAAGCTGCCGGTAATGAAAACTGTGATGGAGGAAACAGACTCTCAACCCATGCACAGCGCAGTGAATCATTATTATGATATTCATGATCAACTATTTCTCACCACATTCAGATATCATTTGTCTTCCGGACACTGTTCCAACATTATTACTGACATTACAGACCACATAGCCAGACTCTCCTTGCTTCAGAGTGACCATAGGCGAGTCATTTTCAGACGAAACATGAGGGACTCCATTCAGACTCCAGCTGTACCTAAAAGGACTGTCCCCTCCCAGTGAGTGGCAGGAGACCTTGGTCTCTCCCTGGGACAGACACTGTGAGGTCATCCAGACATAAGAGACTGGAGCTGGTGGAAGAACACACACACGCTATAGATTTAAAATAAGACAATGTCAGTGTGAAATAAATCAAACATGTTTTATATTTTACATTATTCAAAATAGCCACCTTTCCTATGAAACATATTTTAAGATATCAAAAAAATTTATCTTCTCATACAATTGATGTCTTCATCAAATTCTCTGTACGTATCTAAAATGCAAAAAATAAAAAAGATTTGAAAAAAAACACTGCATGAGAGGGTGTGTTCAACCTTTAGATTGGTGGCATATATTAGATATGAATGTTTTAAAGCGATAAAGTGAAGAAGCTGCCAGAAGTTGTTAGTTACCTTGAATCATCAGCTGTAGAATCCAATTGCCAGCTGGTACTCCCTCTGAATTAATGAATTCAAGTGTATAGTTACCAGCATCGTTCCAGTTTAGGTTGTGGAGCGTTATTGTCTCGTTACTGATAACAGATCCATCTTTCAGCTTATTCACTAGATATCGACCCTTAAACATCTCAAGTATGACACTGCTATTGAAATACCATCTAAGTCTACTTGTTGTTGAAATATGGTTCAGCAGCTGGATGACAACAGATCCTCCTAAAGGCCCATAACACTTTGTGTTATTCTGTCGGCCATCACAGGAGGTTTCCTCACCTGCACAACAAGCACAAATACAAACCTCACTATTACAGTAATATGATGAGGGGAAAACTCATTTAAACCAATGTGTCATTAATGACAGCATGTTTTAATGACAACTATGATCCTAAATTAAACATTTAATGTTATTTCCCTTTTTTGGAAAATGATTGAACAGGAAACCCCAATCCACCAAGACTGGAATAGAATAGAATAGAATAAAATAGAACACCTTTATTAATCCCACATTGGGGAAATTTGCATAAGTACAGCAACACCATAGTGCAAAGAGAAGGAAAATTATATTAATATAAAGAAATAAAACATTTATAGTCAGACAGGAAAAACAAAAGTATATCTCAAAATTATAAAGACGCCACACTTGTGACTAAACTAAAATGCCAAAACAAAAATATAAATGTCATTATGTCTTCAACAACTCACCGTAACCACCATAACAGAGCGACAGCAACAGCAGCAACAGTCCAGCCACAGCCTTCATGTCTCCTCAGTCAATCAACGCGTGGACTCAATCAGCAGCTTCCAAAATACATCCACATCCAACAAGGAGCACATCCAAATTATCCTCAAAACGGGGAGCAGGTCTCACCGACAATGTTGGCCCAACTGGTGTCGCACCTTCAATTTGTATGTTTTTCATACAGTCAGTGTAGCAACTAAAGCTTCCCTTTTAGATGAGATCAAAGCAGAGACTAAGACATGATGGACTGAGAGGAAGAGAGAGAACACATTTCTTCAGTAAACTCAAAGATAATTTGAGTAACAGCTGACGCCTCCTTGAGTGTGACCTCATGTGGACACGTTTTAGTCTAAACTTGGCATGAACAAGCAACAGTCAAATTAAACCACCACAATTAAACATGCACAACCTCTTGATCGTTGATTTAAGAGGTGGTCGAACCAGCGTCGACTTTACATGTTCGCTCTTTTGTCTCTTGTGTGTCCCAAGTGTCCTCAGGATTGTGTTCAACACAACTTGAGTGTTGGATTCCTACTTTCTCCACTGTTATGACGATAACATTAATTGACTTGACCAGCCGTCAATATCTGAGCACCTGCCAAATGTGTAAGACTCAGGAAAAAGAAAATATTCAAAGTGTAAACAATGATTTTTTTTGTTTGTTTGTTTTCATGTCATGATCACTGTATACATTAGAAATAATCACGTGGTTGTAATATCAGCATGTTATCAGCTACTTTCAGCTTGTCTACGTGTCTTCTGCTGTCAAGAGGAAGTGTACAATGATCAAGCTCAGCATTTTTATCTCACTGGCTGATCTGTTATATTTAAAAACGGCTGATTTTCTAACTGCAGTGGAGGCCCCGCCCCTTGCTTGCAAAATGATCACAGTGGTTGGCATCCTGTGTTGTCACATCAGTGTTGAGTGTCACTTCAAAACGTTATTTTCTGGCCCACGACTTGGTTGCCTCACTGTTGTTTTCCCCAAACAGCTGACCTGAGCTGTTGCTAAACTGTTCTTATCTGAGGTCCCATTAAGTGCCTCACATGATGTATACATATATATGTATATATATATATACATATATATATATATACATATCAAGGATAATGGGATAAAATGAGATGCACCATCATCACAAACCATAAACAGATTTTATGGCTCTGGGCCGTCAATCTTCAAACTCACGAGCTATCAAATCAAGCTGATCATGTGAGCCGTGCAAACCATGTTGCCTGTGTAACAGCATTTAATGAAGCACATTTTACATGATCACAGCAGGAAAACATGTCATGGAGGGAAAAGCTGCAGTCTGCGTCGACTCTCGTCTCAAAAAGTTAAATGTGGCAGATGCACATCTCTGCGTCCTGCCTCTGTCAGTAAAAAGTTATGTTACAGCAACTAAATCAAGTCCTGTTTTCATTAGACACAAAAAGTTAATTTTTTCCCAGGAATCACTCCCTACTCTCCCAATGTTTTGGGTGCGTAAAATCACAATTCAACTTATTTTCAGACTTAAAATACAATGAAATAACATCTCTTTTCCACCTTGTAAAATGAGTTTCAAAAAAGGGCTTTAATTGTGTGTTTTATTGCTATTTTTATGCTTTTATGTTGTGATCTTGCAGATGCACAGATTTAATGTCTAACTTGTGCTTGTGTGAATAAAAAACAAATCCTGACTTTTGACCACATTACTCCTCCATCTTTATCCTCTGCATTTGCAGGATGTTGAAACCAACTCGTGGCCCGAGCTGTTGTTTTGGACTCATCTGCAGGTCAGAGTGACAAATCCAGACACCTCCTATGTGACGACCAGAGCTACGAGACGCACAACGGCACTGAATGGTTTTCTCAAAGATGGAATTTTCCTCGTTGAAATAACTGAGCGAAGAGCACAAACCTGGTGCCGTTTCGGTGAATTTAGTTCCTTCAGCTTCCTTCAGCTTCGCCGCGCTTCATGCCACCGGATCAGCATGAAACCCACAAGCCATATCATGACACACATCAGGAAGTAGGGAGTATGGGTGCCGCCAACAGAACACAAACAACTGCAAAATATTCTTTGTCAGTCAGAGAAAAAAAACCAAAAAGGTGACACAGAATAGATGGTTAGTACCCCTCATGGGTGTATCTCATGAAAATATAAAGGCGACATATCATTTGGCCCATTTGCACTTACTACTGCGGCAGGGGAAGATTGATTGGTCGTTGTTATATTTGTGGCATGTAGCTTGGAGAAGTAACATGCACCATTCATGGCACTGGTAATGTCTGATTTGGTTGGTAACCTGGAATACTCACATTGGATACCTTTATTTAAATCCTTAGGATCTATGCACAGTCTGATATCTCTCTCACTTCTCTAAAATGACAAGGGAATTAACCCACTCTGTTGGCTCTTCTACCTTCCGGATAACATTTTCTTTTATCAGGGTATCAAGCTTTTGTTTCAGCCTCAACAGGCACTTTCCTGGCTGGATGTATGACTGGTTCTGCATCTGCTCTCAATTTAATTTTGTGTTCACCTGGTAAACAGCATATTCCTTTGAACACATCATTGTATTCTTTAACCCAGTCATTAGCCTTTCCTTCCTGTTTTATGTGTCACCTTTTCTTTGTTAATGACATGGACTCTTTTTATCAAACCAAGAGCACTGCATGTTTTTAACCCCCGAAGCGGTTGTCTTGACCCCTCAACTAGTACAAAAAATGCATTTACCTTTTTACCGTTATAAGCGAGACTTGCTCTACACACTCCCTTTGTAGATATAGGCTTGTCATCACAGGTTCTCAGGTTTACCTTTTTAGCACACACTTTGGGCTTTTTCTTTAGTCTGTGAAAGTCCTTCATAGGCAGGATATTTACCTGCGCCCCTGTGTCCAGTTTCAGTGACACACCCGTGCCATTCACTCCCACTTCTGCAATCCATTCGTCCTCTTCAGCATCCCCATTCTCCACTTTGTCCACGTAGACCGGAGGCTCCTCCTGCTCATTGCGGATCACTTTGTGCTCCTCTTCATCGGTGTCACGCTCTCTCTCCTCGTCCACGAGCGTTACTGTTTCCACGAAGAACGGAGACTCCTCCTCAACGCTGCCGCTGTCACCTTTATTTTTGCACGAGTACGGCTATTTTCCTCTTCTCTTCATTGTCTTTTAGACCGACAGCAAGAGTATACTGCTCAAAACTTTGCTTAAAAGCTTTCCAGTTATCGTCGACATTTCCTGTCAACTTTAACTCATCTGGCTGTCGAAGAGAGTTCATTTTCCACCTTTTTTTCCCTCACAATTTCTCCTGGTACCATGTATTGATGACGCGTGCACTCCAGAGTCATTGAATGAACTTTATTGCTCCGTGCTTCAGTCGTTCAGGTTTACCTGACAACATAACTTACTGCCACCTGGTGGCGTAGCGGTATAACAACCGACAACACTTGTCATATCGATACAATTTCCACTTCAAAGAAAGTTCAAAGAGCTCACAGCTGAAGCACAGCTGTCTGTACTTATAAGCTCGTTAGTTATCAACATATATGATGGGCCATAAACACAACTGATAACTCTTTTTATATTCATTGATCACCTTCACCATATAACACCCAGCGCAAAACGATGCACATGAATTGATATTCCAGGTACATGCAGCGGTAACATATGGATGTCATAAAAACTTGCAACATGACATCTTTCGAAGTGCCCAGAATTATTATGTACACAGGAAGGAAATATTGTTGGAATATTTCAGTAAGAGTAATGTTTTAAAAACTTGTCTCTGCACAACAAAGCTAAGCTGAGCTCGACAGTAATAAACTAGTGCTTCTTCTCAAGAACTTGAAAAGAACCCAGCCTGCAGGTGTCGCCATAACACAACGTACTGTACATACTCAGCATTCTGCTGAGCATCCAAACAGAATTTGGCGGGTGTGACTCAATCCAAAAGTCTAGGCTTTTTTTCTAAAACGTCTTTACAATTAACAATGATGATCCATCAACTGAGATAGATAGATAGATAGATAGATAGATAGATAGATAGATAGATAGATAGATGTTTCGTGTTTTCAGAGAGATTCTGACTGCTGTTGCTCAGAGTCCCCAGCTTTTCCGTTTGGCTGCCCTGTTAATCAAACAATGCATTTTAATACTGTTAGAGACCAAACAGATCCTTAAAGTAAATAATCCAAACTGCAAAACCAAGCAGCTTGACTTTTTGTATGTTGTTGAGAATGCTTGGATGATGAAAGTAGACTTCCTCAGTCTGTTTACCTGACTTTGTGCGCTTCGTTTTGCGACAGACACAGTGGGATATTAGCGCCACTATCACCAATATCACCACTATCAGCAGAGCGCCACATGCTGATGAGGCCAAGATAATGACTGAGTTATGGTTCGGAGGATCTGGGGAATAGACAACAATAATTTAGGCACACATTTATTAACCATAAACACCGCTGCCCATGGAGTTGGAATCATTTTGTCAGCGGGTACAATTACAAGTGTTACACGTTAAATTTAGAACTTTTTTTTAAATCCAAAGACAGAAACTGATTTCTGAAGTTCCAAAAATAAACCAAGTCAGACGAAGAGTCTTGCCATAATATTGAACTGGATTCATCCATGTAAGAATTTAAAAAAAAAATTAACTGACTGATTTTTGTGCGTTTCGTGACAAGGGAATTAACCCACTTTGTGTTGTCTCTTCTACCTTCCGGATAACATTTTCTTTTATCAGGGTATTGTAAGACAGTCAAATCCACATCCTGAAGTGTTTTCTCTAACAATGGAAGTTCTTCAAAGACAGGGGTTACAACTGTATCAATCTCACCTATTGTAATTAACTTACATGATTTACATGTCGCGGGAAAGGAACCCCCGAGGGCCAAAAGGTATCTCCTTGTGTTTGTTGGATTTGCATTCAGGGACTGTCTCTGCCTTTTGTTTAGAACTTTCCTTTGAAATGTTGTGAGTGTCAGTGCGAGAGGTATGAAGGTCTTGGTGATCTATTGTTGCTGTGGAAAAT
Source organism: Nelusetta ayraudi (assembly GCF_046127955.1). Lineage (NCBI taxonomy): Eukaryota > Metazoa > Chordata > Actinopteri > Tetraodontiformes > Monacanthidae > Nelusetta > Nelusetta ayraudi. The sequence goes on from NW_027466089.1 coordinate 1,917,353, forward strand.
TACCCCTGATGACCAAAAGGTTCCCGAGTAGGAAGAGTTGATCTGATCTGAATCTTTTAAATATGCATTTTAGCAGTGTCTCTGTTCTGGGAGGATATTTAAGGGAAGGAACAAGAATCTGAAGTTTTTCTTTCTTTTCTCTCCTTTTCTGGGACCGACTCTCTCTCTCTCTCTCTCTCTCTCTCTCTCTCTCTCTCTCTCTCTCTCTCTCTCTCTCTCTCTCTCTCTCTCTTCTTCTTCTTTTTCTTTGACTTCTTGATTTTTTCTACCATCATTTTTACACAACCGGTCTGTTACATTTTTGCTGCATTTTTACTCTGGACATCGCAATAAACTGGTATGTTATCCATTCCCCTTCAATATTAACTTGTTGAGACTTTTGTTTCTATGTGGAGAGCAATCTGACATCAGATATTGATTTAGTCTTCAGTTATATGGTAAATTCATTTGAGTAATGCTTGTACTCTTTACCTCTGAGTTGAATAGAAAAGATTGAGTGTCATGTTTTTCTAACTATTGAGTTGGAAGATATAAACCTCTGAACATCTCAACCTAGATGTCTGGGCTGTTCTTCTATGTTAAGAAGGTCACTGAATGCTTTGTCTATATCTGCCATCACTGAACTAAGATAGGGATTAATCAGAATCCCAAAGCCCTTAGTTATATGGTAAGTTTCACTGGACATTATTCAAACCCTTAACCTCTGAGTTGGACAGATAAGATTGGGTATCATGTTCAATAACCTCTGAATACTCCAACCAAGACATCAGGCTATTCTTCCATGTTTAATGAACAAACTGAATAGTTTTGTTAATTTATAGAAGCCATCCCTGAACTGAAGACTAATGTCAGATCACGAGAAGTTTATTATTATTGAGTCTATATTCTTAATTGTTAATCAAGTCTTTCTCTCAATCAATGTATAAAAGTAGAGTTATTATTATCAAATGGAGTCAGATTAAATTAATTATTATGTATTTTACTTTGAAATCCTCACCTTGACACCGGAACGACGGAATACGTATTGGGGAGATATTACTATTTGTGTCTAGATATTTCCTCCCCTACAGTTTGGTGACCCCGACGTGATCTCGCGATCGCATTAAGCAGGAAGGCGAGAGAAGTCAATTCCGGTACGTTTAAGTAATGAGGTTTGAATTCCTGTGTGTCTACCTACAGTTTCTGTGGTAAGTACAAATTTACGGCAGTTATAAAGACTGAGGGAAAGTTTGAACACACATCATATATAGACACATAATATAGAACGGATCGACATATCCATTGTGAGATCGGAGATCGTAGAAATCCGATGGGGGGAAAAGTTTCATTTCGCAACTCACTAGGACAGGAGTGTGTAGGCATAGATGAGCAGATCATGGACATGGCTGGTTTACGTTTATACAAAACGTTAATTCGTCTGCGCGATCTCGGCGTTGATTTAGAATGGGATAACAGTGAAATTCTTCACTGGTATTCCACAAAGGGAGTTGCACTAAAATCTAAAGGCAAATTTCACGATCTCCCTATCGCAATTGTTTATTTACTCCGGCGCAACGACTCAAAAACCATAACAGAAGGTCGCCGCACTTTAGAGAACATCCGAGATTTTGAAACATTACGCTCCGAAGAAACGAAAAAATTACGCGCACAAATTGATGCATTTGATTATGAAAAAATAAATTTGGCGAGACAAATCGAAACAATGGAGACTGAAACTAAACAGCTTAAACAAAAGCTGAACTTAGACAAACGCTACACTTCCCAACTGGAAGACTACTGTGGCGATGCTGGCTTTCCAGTTGCAGCTATAAAACAGGCTGTTATTAGCTCCAAATGTGTTGAGAATTATGATCAAGACGACAGTGAAGATGAGGATATTACCCTCATCACCGGGTGCCCTGTAACTCAGGTCGACACCGACAATGAAATTCTGACAACCTCCGCAGTTTTCGCAACAGCAGAAAGCCCGCTCTATCCGTCCCTCAGCCGGCGCACCTCTCACTCGAAGCAAAACAATCGAAACCGAATGAAAACTCGTCTCAAAACAGACACAATTCCAAGAAAATCCGTCAATGTTTCAGTCGTCAAAACAGTTACAGATGCGAACAATGGTGTAACCACCATTACCAGAGCATTGTCTTGTGAAGAAACTTCAAAACATCGTGAGGTTATCGGCATCATGCCCCGCCGCGGCCCATTCCAGAGTTACTGGGACAAACTAATGCTCCAAGCATTAGTTTACAATCTAGAGCCCCGCGATGTGTGGCAGATAGTTTTGCTTACAGTTCCAGAAGAGTTACACTCTAAAATTCCTCAAGAATTGAGAACTGGAACAATCCTTGAAAGACAGCCCAGTGAAACTAACGACGACATTTATAATAGAATAAAAGAAGTTTTGCTTCAGATGAGAGGACCACCAAAGGCCGAGTGGCATAGAATCCTTGATCTTAAACAATCAAGTAGAGAAACATTTGAGACTTTTGCAGAGCGTATGTGGGTGATTTTTAGAGAATACAGTGGGATAGAAGAATGCGATCGTAACCACGAAATTCTCTTACAGATGCTACGCAATAATGCTGGACCACTTGTTCAGAATGCGTTGGCTCTGGGTGGAGACCCACCTCAGAATACATTCAACGCACTCGTTGAATGGGCCACAAAAATAGAGCAGCGATCAAAATTTCTAAAGCCATGCCCTGTAGCGGCAACTCAATGGGTAGCCGAGAGAGACAATAATGTCATTATCTGTGACTATTGTCATCGATCTGGCCATAAACTTGAACGTTGTTTCAGACTGAATGGTGAATTCAGGAAAACAACTCATAAATCTATGCGAAACCATTCAAGAACCTCTCAAACCAGACAGACAACGGCGATTAGTTCTCAAACAGACATCCTCGATGATCTAGAACGAATGAATGACCAAAAATAGGGATGCGTGGCCTCCATCGGGAGCATTGTTTCCAGCAGCAACCGTATAATAGTAAAATCTAATCTTGGAGGCCGATTAGTCGACATATTAATTGACACCGGTGCTGCTTGCTCCTGCACGAATATCCCGTTACCTCTGACAGACGAGACCATTCAAATCAAAGGGATAGATGACACACTAATGACAGCGACCCTTACTAAACCAGTCCGACTTGATTTGGGTGCAATAGTGCTAACTGAGCCGTTCTGGTATTTACCAGGAAACAGCGAGGGTACTGTTTTGGGCATGGACATAATGGAAAAGCATGGCTTTATTATTCACTGTTTGGAAAAACAAATTGAGATTGCTCCAGAGAAAACGAACAAGAAACAATCGCTCAGAAACCATGCAAGCATTATGTCCATCACCACCTCTGATCAAGAATTCCAAGCGTGTCAAAACTCCATGTCTGTGATCAAAACCCGAGCAAATGTGCAGAAAAACCTAGATGTACATGAACCAAACAACATTGTTGACCAGTCAGCCAAGCAGGCAGCAATACGTCGCACAGATTTGACATTGGAAATGTCTGATACATCAGCTACAAGAGCCATCCAGACTACACCTATTGACTTAAAACAACAATTCTGGTGGCCAGCAATAGCTGGAGATGTTGACGGTTGGTGTGTTTCTTGCCTTGTGTGTGCTACCTTTAACCCAGGAAAACCTGGCTGCACTAGACTGTGCAGGCCTAATCCACCCAAAGACCCGTGGGGAGCACTGCAGATAGATTTCGTTGGTCCACTTCCCAGTGCCAAAGGGGGGTACCGCTCTTGCCACGTCATAATTGACAAATTCACTTGCAACAACACTGCAAGAACATTGGCACAGGCTTTAGCGAACCAAATCATCTCTCTGTTTGGAGCACAGCTTCAAATCGAATCAGTCAAGAGCAGCCATTTCGCAGGTTTTCTTTTTCCATTCCAGGAACTCCAGATGCCAAGAAAGCATCCAGAACAACCTGTATCCAGCTGGGTCAACGAGACCTACTTACCCATAGTTTTAACTGTGGGAGATGGGTATGGAAATATTCTATGGGGCCATACACACCTCACATTACACTTCTTTCAAAACAGTCAGTCAAATGGTCCCCCGGATTAGAACCGGAACAAAATTTTGTAACAACAAAATTTGCTGTAGTGAGGGAACCACCCATCTCCCCACTCTCAATATAACAGATAATATACAAATTTCCACGACCTTACAACTTAGTGTCAACACCAAGACACACCTCACTCCAAAATTTGGCTCTATTTAATTAATGTTTTAAAAGCCGAACCATGGACTAGATCCTAAAAAGTGTTATAACACGAAGGATCTAGAGCAAAAATTACATTTAGCTGCATGCATACAGCTCCACATAATTTTTAGACACATAGTTCATACAGATTTACTATTTAAACAAACTTGCTCCGCAGAAGACCAGCACAAAACTTGAATTAAATCTGAGACATGTTCATTTAACTGTTAGCCTTTTCCTTGAACGTGACATAGCTTGCAGAACATTCGCAAAAGATTTACTTACAACTACTAGACAAAAGATTCTGTTTACATAAGACTCTCACACATGCCTTAAATGATTTGATTAATGCTCTGAATTTACATCGATGGTTCATGTCCAAAAAGAATGAAAGATGTTAATTAGTCAGAATTACTTTTTATTTTCATTGTACTTTTATTGTACTTTATTAATGTCTACCAATAATTAATGTATTGGTTGTATTGGGTTCTTTGTCACTTTCCCACTTATTCACCCAGAACAGGTTTTTCCAAATTCCATCACCATATAAATCAGGTAATAAAATGGGACCACATCATGGGGTATATGACAGTAAGAGACACTGAGACCTGGTTCACTTCTCGCACATGTTGTCATGAAATTCCCAGTTGTATCATCTGTACTTGTAACACTTTAAAGCCTTTCACGTGGATACGCAGACACCATCCAGGTGTCACACACACAGTGGTGCGTCGCCCGTGAAATGAACTCTTTTTCTTTTGAGCGATTGACCTGTTTTTGCCCGGAGGTCACTGAAAACTTTTCTATGGGTCAAATCTACATCTTGGGCAGAATACCATTGAACCTGGACATCTCTCCCTGGTGGGAGGACATCTTCTACGTGGAAAGCACCCAAGCTCCAACAGACACCATGGACTGTGCTAAAGAGATGATTCTTAACACAGGTTATCATCTCACTGAAGCCCAGGTGCAGGCCAGTTAGCTAAGAGGACAGTGAAAACCTTGTCCAGTCCATCCACGCTTGGCTCAATATGCAAACACTTGAGTCACACACTTTGCCCTGGTACTCAGCTCCCTGCAACTACCAGATTTACAAAGACTGAGATGATACTACTATGGATGTGGGGAAGGACTGTCAATTCTCAACTTGACCCCTATCGTTTCATTCTGTGTTCATTTTTACTTTTGATGTTTGTTTTTTCCAGATGGCTCTCAGGGGCCAAAAGGGGGAAACTGTAAGACAGTCAAATCCACATCCTGAAGTGTTTTCTCTAACAATGGAAGTTCTTCAAAGACAGGGGTTACAACTGTATCAATCTCACCTATTGTAATTAACTTACATGATTTACATGTCGCGGGAAAGGAACCCCCGAGGGCCAAAAGGTATCTCCTTGTGTTTGTTGGATTTGCATTCAGGGACTGTCTCTGCCTTTTGTTTAGAACTTTCCTTTGAAATGTTGTGAGTGTCAGTGCGAGAGGTATGAAGGTCTTGGTGATCTATTGTTGCTGTGGAAAATTACCCCTGATGACCAAAAGGTTCCCGAGTAGGAAGAGTTGATCTGATCTGAATCTTTTAAATATGCATTTTAGCAGTGTCTCTGTTCTGGGAGGATATTTAAGGGAAGGAACAAGAATCTGAAGTTCTTCTTTCTTTTCTCTCCTTTTCTGGGACCGACTCTCTCTCTCTCTCTCTCTCTCTCTCTCTCTCTCTCTCTCTCTCTCTCTCTCTCTCTCTCTCTCTCTCTCTTCTTCTTCTTTTTCTTTGACTTCTTGATTTTTTCTACCATCATTTTTACACAACCGGTCTGTTACATTTTTGCTGCATTTTTACTCTGGACATCGCAATAAACTGGTATGTTATCCATTCCCCTTCAATATTAACTTGTTGAGACTTTTGTTTCTATGTGGAGAGCAATCTGACATCAGATATTGATTTAGTCTTCAGTTATATGGTAAATTCATTTGAGTAATGCTTGTACTCTTTACCTCTGAGTTGAATAGAAAAGATTGAGTGTCATGTTTTTCTAACTATTGAGTTGGAAGATATAAACCTCTGAACATCTCAACCTAGATGTCTGGGCTGTTCTTCTATGTTAAGAAGGTCACTGAATGCTTTGTCTATATCTGCCATCACTGAACTAAGATAGGGATTAATCAGAATCCCAAAGCCCTTAGTTATATGGTAAGTTTCACTGGACATTATTCAAACCCTTAACCTCTGAGTTGGACAGATAAGATTGGGTATCATGTTCAATAACCTCTGAATACTCCAACCAAGACATCAGGCTATTCTTCCATGTTTAATGAACAAACTGAATAGTTTTGTTAATTTATAGAAGCCATCCCTGAACTGAAGACTAATGTCAGATCACGAGAAGTTTATTATTATTGAGTCTATATTCTTAATTGTTAATCAAGTCTTTCTCTCAATCAATGTATAAAAGTAGAGTTATTATTATCAAATGGAGTCAGATTAAATTAATTATTATGTATTTTACTTTGAAATCCTCACCTTGACACCGGAACGACGGAATACGTATTGGGGAGATATTACTATTTGTGTCTAGATATTTCCTCCCCTACAGTATCAAGCTTTTGTTTCGGATAACAAGATGCAGATTCCAGCAATGAAGCATCACTGAGCAAAGTCAAATCTTTTGATTATTTTCACAAAGGTCTGATAAATAATTATTTACATTGCGCTTTTCTTACCGGGTACTTAAAACACTCACACTGAAACTATTTTCCATTCATAGAGCATTCACACTGGAGGTGACAAACTACACATGTAGCCACAGCTGCCCTTTGGCTGACTGACGGTAGCGTGGCCAAGCAGGGTTTGAACCACCAACCCTTATTGGGACCCTTGTTGACCTCTACCTCCTGAGCTACTGCCGCACCCTGGGTTGGACAAACAGGACAACAACAGGGGAGAATTCAGCTATTATGTAGCGACTGGTCTGCACTTACGGCGGTGGGTGGAGGGTTTGTTTGACGCTGAGGTGTCGGCCCCCTTGCCCTCGGTAGGGGAGCTTGTCGTCGTCGTCGTTATTGGCTCATAACATTTTATGTCGAAACCTCCAGGCACCCAGTTGGAGATGTGCCTCCCACTGTACAAGGTGCAGTCAATGAAAACTGTGATGGAGGAGAAAAAACCCGTCAACTCATGGACTGTGCAGTGAGCCTTCACTATATTTGAATCACTATCAACTTTTTCTCACCACATTCAGATATCGTTTGTCCTGCAGAGGCCGTACTGACGTAATTACTGACAGTACAGACTACATAGCCAGACTGTCCTCGCTCCAGAATGATGCTAGACGAGTCACTTCCAGAGGAGACCTGAGGGACTCCATCCAGACTCCAGCTGTACTTAAAAGGCCTGTCCCCTCTAATTGAGTCGCAGTAGACCTTGGTGTCTCCCTGGGACAGACACTGAGAGGTCACCCAGACTGAGGAGACTGGCGCTGGTGGGAGAGGGTTGACTTTTATTTGACAGAAAAAAATTAAAACTACTGACATTAACAACTGTATGAATCTTATGAGGACGTGTGATGTTTGGTCAGTAAATTTTTACTTACCTTGAATGAACAAATCCAGAATCCATAGTCCAGTTCTTTTTCTGTCTGCATTAAAAATTTCAAGCTTGTACTGACCAGCATCATCCCTGTCCAGGTTGTTTATCGTTATTGCACTGCCACTGATTTCAGATCTACCTTTAAACTTATTCACCACATAACTACCCCGATGCCGCTCCAATACTTTCTCTGAATCTTTCCACCACATGAAAATGAACGGCGTTGTGTCGTTTAACAGGTGGAAGACAACAGATCCTCCCAAAGCTCCATGACACTTGGTGTTATTCTGTCGGCCATCACAAGATGTTTCCACACCTGCACAACAAGCACAGATACAAACCTCACAATACATTTTTTTTTTTTTTTGAACAAAAAAACGTTTTAATGTTTTTGATTGCCTAAAATGTCACACAATTGGCCGTCAAGTAGCACAGCAACCTACCATGACAGAGTCCAAGTAGCATCAACAACAATAAGCCCACAGCCGTCATGTCTCCTCCGCGTTCAGACCTTGAGCATCTGCACCGTCATCAAGCACTTTCAACGAATGCAGCAAATGGTGTAAAATCAGCTTTTATTTCATTCATCACTGTGTTTTTTAGAATGGCCCTTTTGTCATAATATTCTCATTCCAGAATGTGACTTTGCAATGACCAAATCTGTTTTTACTGTATGTAGCTTAAAAGCATTGTAGAACATCTCAGTAGAATTTTTTACAATGGAAGTTTGTTATGGGGAAAACATTTCCACTTCAAAGAAAGTTCAAAGAGCTCACAGCTGAAGCAGGGCTGTCAGTACTTATAAGCTTGTTAGTTATCAACATATATGATGGGCCATAAACACAACTGATAACTCTTTTTATATTCATTGATCACCTTCACCATATAACACCCAGCGCAAAATGATGCACATCGATATTCCAGGTACATGCAGTGGTAACATATGGATGTCATAAAAATGAGCCATTTTTTATAGTTTCTTGCAACATGACATCTTTCAAAGTGCCCAGAATTATTATGTACACAGGAAGGAAATATTGTTGGAATATTTCAGTAAAAGTAATGTTTTAAAAACTTGTCTCTGCACAACAAAGCTAAGCTGAGCTCGACAGTAATAAACTAGTGCTTCTTCTCAAGAACTTGAAAAGAACGCAGCCTGCAGGTGTCGCCATAACACAACGTACTGTACATACTCAGCATTCTGCTGAGCATCCAAACAGAATTTGGCGGGTGTGACTCAATCCAAAAGTCTAGGCTTTTTTTCTAAAACGTCTTTACAATTAACAATGATGATCCATCAACTGAGATAGATAGATAGATAGATAGATAGATAGATAGATAGATAGATAGATAGATAGATAGATAGATAGATAGATGTTTCGTGTTTTCAGAGAGATTCTGACTGCTGTTGCTCAGAGTCCCCAGCTTTTCCGTTTGGCTGCCCTGTTAATCAAACAATGCATTTTAATACTGTTAGAGACCAAACAGATCCTTAAAGTAAATAATCCAAACTGCAAAACCAAGCAGCTTGACTTTTTGTATGTTGTTGAGAATGCTGGATGATGAAAGTAGACTTCCTCAGTCTGTTTACCTGACTTTGTGCGCTTCGTTTTGCGACAGACACAGTGGGATATTAGCGCCACTATCACCAATATCACCACTATCAGCAGAACGCCACATGCTGATGAGGCCAAGATAATGTCTGAGTTATGGTTCGGAGGATCTGGGGAATAGACAACAATAATTTAGGCACAAATTTATTAACCATAAACACCGCTGCCCATGAAGTTGGAATCATTTTGTCAGCAGGTACAATTACATGTATCAGTATTCACTTTGGACCAGGTGCAATGATTACTTTTCGTGATACAAGTTATTCCATGAGCAAAGCTGTAATTACTTAGTCATGTTAGAGTTTGTTTTTCAGTTCTAAACATTCACATGGAGCCAGCAAACGGCTTATCGTGTTATCACTGACAGGCTTTTCATAAGGTTGACGCAAACAACGTTATGAAAGCACACAATAACACAAGGTTTGTGGTTTGGCGGTTGGGTTTGCAAAGTTCAGGGATGTTCATTTGAAATTGAAGCTGAGCTTGAGTTTGGTTTGTCGCTCTGCTTTGTCCTTTCATCTGAGGAACTACCCAAAAAGCCGGTCGAGGGTCGTCAACCATTGCTCATGTATATGGAAAACAAAATATGACAGCAACACTTGCTGTGAATGTTCTGCTGTAGTTGTAGGCAGAACCACAATGGAGTCTATAGATTGACCAAAATATGACAAAATGGTTTGTAAGATGTTTGTATGTTGTTGCTATGCCCTGCAAGATTAATCTGCAGTAGATTTTCAGCTGTAATGTCTATTTTAAATTATTGAATATAAAGAAAGATTTAAAAAAAAAAAAAAAAACAATAAAAAGAATTAATGTACTTTGTTTGTACTATACTTCTATTACTCTTAATAAGTTTTGGTATAAATGATAAATACTTGCCTTGAACATCCAGTGTGAGTAGAATGTTCTTTAAATGGAGTCCATTTGGGCAGAAGATTTCTATGCTGTATTGACCAGAATCATTCCTCTGTATGTGCATGATCTTCATCGTCCCATTGCCAATGAAAACCTCCACCCTGCTCTTGTAAACCTCCTGTATCACCACTTTGTCTTTCTTCAGAGTGAACACACTCATGGATTCAGTCCGCTGCAGCTGTTTCTTGAATTTCACCTGATGGCTGCTGGCATTATTCATCACTTGGATATACACAGTTCCTCCCAGGGTAGCTTTGCATGTGCTGTTGCTGCTGTTGCTGCTGACAACACACTGGGTCTCAGCAGCCGGAAAGAACGCTGAAGAACAAAAGCATTGTAAAGAGAAAAAAATAAATACTTCTCCTCAATTAACAGTATTAAAATGTTTTTGAATTCATTTATTTATTTACCTTGTGTTGCTCCAGCCAGCATTACAAGTAGAAGAACAATCTGCTCCATGCTCCTCAAGACTTACAAATATTAATGATCTTGAACCTTTAAAAAGCATACACAAAAAACTGTCACGGGTCAAATCCCATCTGATGAACCGACATAGTTCTTTCTGGGTAAAGATGACACCTACTGAAAGCCAAAAATGGCAGTTAGGTCATAGTCAGGAAATGGGTTTTTTTCACTTCTTCCTGAAAACAATCTGTTGTGCAGTGACTCAAAGTGAAGAAACCGTTGATCCTCTGTCGAAATCATTGACAGACTGAACAGGTGAAAATGCTCAGGGGCGAAACAAAATTTGATTTTAATTCTAAGGGACCCAGCTGACTGACATTGTCAAAATCTCTCTGATCAACTAAAATATTGAGTCAATAATTATGGAATAAGTATTTGCCTGGTATTTGTTTCTCATCATTGGTTTTTGCATTGCAAAATCTCTTGGGTGAAATAATTTTGTGCTTTATGCAAATAAAATAACCTGTAGTTGACTTCCCAGTTTTCAGCAATGATGCTTCTCATTTTCGCTGATTAAACCCTGAGCCAAGCAGTGAAACTTTATTTTCAGTAACTAACCAGTATAACCAGCATTCCAGCTTGTTTTTCGCTTCATGTATTCACTCACTTCTGTATGGCTCTGTCTCCCTCCCCATTGTGTAAGACAGTTTTCCTCCATTTGTTTTCAACCAGTAAAAAATAAACCTACAGATATACCTGTATTGCAACACAGTTAACCCAGTGTAGACAAATATACTTTTATTTAAAGTACAAAGTCAACAATGAATATATTTGTTTTTCATGAATCAGTTAATCTAACAAGACTAAAAATGTCCCTGCAGCAAATATAAGCCACCTTTGAATGTTTTATGTTTCAGATTAACATAGTCCTTCGCTGTGTCCTCTCTCTTCACCGCCTTTCTATATCCTGTTGGACATAATCCTGGTGTTGAGTCTCCGGAAAAATGACCTGCTTTTTGACAGTTTAAGTTTCTTCTTCCAGTCCTTGTTCTTTTTCTGATGGAAACTTCCCCAGTTGTCTTCCTCGTCATCCCCTACCCAGGGCACCCAAGCACCTCCATTCAGGTGTGGATCAGCCCTCAGGTCCTCTGATGGGTACCTTACTGGCACGGCAGTGCGGTTGTAGTAAACAAGTCTTGCCAGCAGCTGTTTAACCACATCTGGCCTCTGCTCTGACAGGTCCAAACGTTCATAGGGGTCTCCGGTGATGTTAAAAAGCCACACAGACTTGCGGGGTCGAGTGTGGCGCTCCAGGCTCCACCAACTGTTGGGGAACCCTGGGAGCACCTGCGGAGGTATCCAATCTCCATAGCCAGGGTCTCCTGTTAGGAGTTTCCAGTCCCCAGCACGAATGGAGGCCTGCACAGCTGTGTTCCAGATCCCGAAGCCTTGCTGCAAGGAGCCGCTGCGTGCGTGGTTGTAGAGAGGGTCAATGTTGTGGAGGATCTCCAACCTTGGCGACTCTTTGCCCTCACTTATGGCCTGCCAGACATCATACCCGTCTAGGCCATCCAGCAGTGACTCATTGCCTCCAGCTAATCGCACAAGAGTAGGGTACCAGTCGGTGATATGCACCAGTGCTTTACTCACCCTTCGTTTTTTTCTCAACAGAGGGCTGTGGACAAACCCCAGTCCCCGGACGCCGCCTTCCCAGTAGGTGCCTTTGCGTCCCCGCAGTGGCCAGTTGTTGCCGCCAGACAAGGGCTGGCCACCGTTATCGGTCGAGAAAATGATGACGCTGTTCTGGTAGTAACTGTACTTACGAAGGGCATACGTTACATTACGCACCGCCTCATCCACAGCCGCGACCATTGCGGCATATTTCCTGCGTGCCACGTTTTCCAGGTGGCTGTATGGGTATATGTATTCGCGAGGAGACTGCAGTGGGGTATGAACGGCCTGGAAGGAGAGAAAAATGAACAGCGGCTGTGACTGAGGGTCGTGGGATGCCAGGATTTTTCGGACCCTCTGTGTGTAGAGGTGGGTGGAGTATTTTCCCCTTTGTCCCCATGCGACTGACTCGCCCTCATGGAGGTCAAATCCACAAAGGCCAGGGCCGTCGCAGGAGTCGTAGGTGTAGTAGTCAACGCTGCCCGTCAAGGAGCCAAAGTAGGTGTCGAAGCCACGCCGAGTGGGCAAGCACTCCTTCTTGTAAAAGCCCAGATGCCACTTGCCAACCATGTGTGTGGAGTAGCCAAGCTCCTGCAACCTCTGGGGAAGGGTGATCTGGTCGAAGGGTAGGCAGTTGGGTTGCCGGGGCCGAATGATAGAGTGCTGCAGGCCGGTGTGAATTTGATACCTACAGGGTCAATGAGTGAAACTATTAGGAGCCATGGTAAAATGAAGCAACGGGTTAGTCAGAAAGGAGGATGAGACAAGATATACGAAATGGGAAAATGTAGATTTCTCTTTTTTTCTGCATCAAGTGTGACTGACATACATGATTAAAGTGAACACAAGTCAACAGGACTTGGCCTCGGAAGACCCGGAAAGCCTCTATCAAACAATGAGAACCAAATGACACAATAAAATTGTCTGTTTTATTTTGCCTCTGTTTTTTTTAATTTTTTTTACATTCATCACTCGCTTTAGTCCACAAATACAACTTTGCAATAAAATAAAGTTATTTCTCCTACAGTCCTCCATATGGCAAAAACAAATTCCTAAGAAGAACAAAGGACAAATGTTACCTTCCGGTGATGAGTTGACTTCGGGACGGGGTGCAGATGGGCTGGATGTAATAGTTCTCCAACTTCACTCCATCTGCAGCCAGTTTGTCCAGCACGGGTGTTCTGATGTCAGAGCTGTGATAGCCAATGTCGTTGAATCCCTGATCGTCCGTCATAATGAAAATGATGTGCGGGGGCTGTGAAGCAGGAGCCCCGCCGGCAAAGTTTTCCACTCCCTCATTTTCCACCTGATTTGGACTCATCAGGTCCCAGGTCAGGTACCCGAGGCTGAGCAAGCTCATCATGGAGAATCCAGTGAGAGCTGTCGTTGCCATGTCTTCCTAATTCCGCCCTATATCAGCCAAAGTATGAAGCCTTCTCAGAGCCGCCTCCAGCTCATTGTGCGCTAGGGTACGATGTTAAAGACGTTTTCGAAATCATCAACTCTGAGAAGTTTAACCATGAACTCGCAGTCTCAAAAGCGCGCCAGAGAAAATCTCAACCTCGGTCCTCTGCTGAGCCTCCAAACTGCTTCAGGCGCTTTCACAAACATTTCGCTTTCCCTAGCGGTCCCATTAAGACCGCCCATTTTGCCTCCGCCAGGCGAGCCAAGTACAACCAGACACAGTCATGTTTCAACTGCAGCCCAGGTGTTAATAGGCAGTATACATTAACGATACGTTGTGGTATATTTAATATACCTAAGCCGTTGGTGTTTTTGTTAGTGACATTATAACGGAAAAAATACAACTCAGACTTAAAGGAACCCCGAAGCATCTACAACTTACTGGAGCACCAGAAAAAATAATAATTCCCGTCTCACTTGGTTTAGCGGGTGACAGACTGCCTACAGAAAGACCCTCACTCAGAAAAGCACTGTGTGGGGGGGAGATTTGAGTTTAGGGGCCCCTACGGAGCCCTGGAGGCACAATCACAGACACTGTTCTTCCGATCCGTCGCCCAAACACTCGAACTCAAGAACCAGAACTCAAACACTGTCTTATTATTCCAGCTGTTTTATGAGGTCCGTCGACCTGAGGAGACTTTCCAGAGTCCGATAACGTCTCTGACCGAGTGTCAAAGAGCCACTTTACAAATCATCCATGACTTTTCGGGAGGACTGCACAGTTTCAGCCACAGCTCTGTGTCGATGTTTTGCTCATTAGCATCTTGTTCTGCACTTTCTGCCATGCATCAAATTCACAATCGGTGAGAGGATAAATATTTAAAAAAAAAAAAAAAAGGGACTTCTGAATCTTTGAAGGCAGCAGAAAAATCAAGTCCTCATGATGGATTTTGACCTGCCATTGCAGGTCCCTTAAAATTTTCACAGCACAATAATACTTCCCTTGACCTCAGTGTAGGCTCAAATCTTTGGCCTCACCTACATTGTTTCCTTACACAAAACATTTTAGCAAAGTTTACTAGGCCACAGACATTGTACTGAGGTGTGGGTGTGCATTATGTTATTAACTCGCCCACAGCTCATGACTTGCATGAAGAGTAAACAAGCCAAAGCAGAGAGTTTTACATCTATTAATAATAATCATTTCAATTTTGACTTTAATACATCTCAGTGTTGCACTACACAGTAAAATGAGATCTTTCCATGTCAGAAGTTTGGAAGGTAAAAAAATAGAAAAATAAATGTGCCTTGCAAATATTGATACTGATGCAGAGGGCTTTGCGCAAGACATCAAAGGAAAATCCAAGCGTTCTGTATAAGGTATGAAGCTGCGGTCAAAGGCGGCTTTTTTGGCCGCCAGTGACGGCAAAGGCCTCTTGGCGAAGAGCTTTGGAGTTTAAGACAGGTCAAGTTAGAAAAGAGGAGGAGGGAAAAAATGATTGAAGTGCACCTGAAGTTTTTCACCCTCGTGTTTATTTGTGTATTTTTCCTAGAGGGAGAGGCTTGGACAGCTGAGGTTCGTGCAAATATCCCACGGCAAAACAGAAATGCTGTGAAATCAGTGACTCAGTGAGTCGGTTTTATTATTTATATATTTCTCTGCATGGTAGGTGTGAGTGCGAGAGCGAATGGCTGTTTGTCTTTCTATGTGGCCCTGCGATAAACAGGCAACTTGTCGGAAGACGGCTGGGATTGGCTCCAGCACCCCCAACGACCTCTCGAGTGAAAGAGAAGTGGTGGCAGTAAATGGATAGATACATATGATTGCAGCAGTTTAACAAATATGTGTCTATGTGAAGAAATAGCTATCTGACAATGCACCACAGGCAGGCTGAATGTTGAATAAACACTGCACTTTGGTTTACAGTGGCTTATTTTGAGTCATTTATTTGCCATTATCTATTTTTGCCCCCTGCAAAATGCTCAAATAGGTTGTGGATTTAAAAATATGTTTATCTGGCAGCATTCTGAGAAATGCTGGTGTCCATTTCCAGTAATAGTCTGATTCAAACACAACAAGCACGCACGCACTCAGCTTGACTGAAAAATGTCCGTTCAGCTTGCAGACACAGTTGTGTTGAACTTTAGGTCTATGCGGGAACGGAAACCTCAGTTTGACCTCTCACGTTCTCTGCAAACAACAGGACGCGTCTAATGAGCAAAAGAGCGAGGACATCGAGAATTGGGTGGTTTATACCCAGTGCTCAGGTTTAACAAACATCCTTTATAACGTCGTATCTGAGTGAGCGCCGTTGCTGTTCTGTGTCAGTCTTCACCACGTGTTGGCCTCGGCTAAAGGAAAAGGCGCTGTTACTGAATACAGCCGCGCCCCTTTACTGAACACTAGCCGCTTTCTAATTAATGCCGCCGCCATGACAGTGAACCTACACATTACTTCTCTCTTTGTGGTTTCTGAACTTTCTGAACCACGCAGGATGTGTGTTTCTTTACTTCCCTGTGCCACAACTGCAAACTCAAAACTGCAACCCAAGTGTTGAGTATGTATTCACAACATGTCATTGGACAACTCTGAATAACAATAAACCCTTGGATCCAAAGTAAGATATTAGTTTGCTCATGTGCTAAGTTTGATGGTGTCCGTTAAAATATATTCCACCCAACTTTCATCTGTGTTCAATTCAATGAAAAAATGTACAACGTGATCATTTAGTTTTCTTAGTTTGTTTGTCTGGTTTTGACACATTAAAGATCACCAGTCATCCCCAGAACCAGCTGGCTTTAGTTACAGGCAGTGTGTAGAGTGCGGATGTGAGCTGCTACACATATGGAATGTAAAGCGGATATGTTTCCTGCGAAACAAGGTGCCATTGACAGGGGTTGCTTGTGCAAATATCTCAGCCATTTTTACTGAAATGTTTCATCAAAGGTGAGCAACTGCTTTGCTCCCTTTAAAGGGTCTCGACCATGGCCGTAACCAGGGTTATGAAACTAGTGAGGTACAAACCAAAAAAGTTTGAGCACTTATTTATGAATAAAAAAGTGAATAGTGTTTTAGAGTGTAGAATTACACAAATACACAATCACATAATGTTGTTGACTGTATCTTTATTATTATTATTATTATTATTATTATTATCATTTTGCCCTCTCATATATTGTTATGCATTATTGGAATTTTGGAGGGCTTGCTGAATCCTGTCTCCAGAGGGTTCACCTCACTGAAAGTACATAAAAAGTACAAACAGACAAACTTATGATCAGTTCATGCAAATGTGAAAAATAATACTGCTTTTTTTTTTTTCCATCTCAATTTTAACCAGGTAAGCATTTGAGAACAAATACTTATTTACAAAGGACGTCTAATCTTTAATCTAATCTACCTTTTACGGTTACAACGTTGAGAATGACCAGCAATGTTTTCTACCACTGTAAACGTGACTATTGGGACAATTTCACATTGGCCAATTTAGGGTTTCTTTAAAGTTATCCTTAACAATAATAACTGGTTGAGAGTCTTGCAATAAAATGTCGAGAAGACCACATGTATTGCTGTCAAACATGCATCAAGCAGTTGGCAGGTAGGCAGATTTTAAAACCCTGAATGCTTACACTGTATATATAAAACACATTAAAAACACATTATTTTAAAGTCAAAGTAAGTTCTTCAGAACCTGGCTGCAAATAAATACGCCCAGTGGCTTTTCACATCGCCAAGTAATCACGGCTTGGGATGGGGAATTAAGCCTGAACTAAAGTGTCAAAAGAAAAAAGAAGAAAAAACCTCCGCACCAGAGATTGTTTTTAGCGTGTGGATATAAAAGAAAATGTGTAGTAACATTGCATCTCACAAGCTAATAACGTTAGCTAATGAGATGAGATAAAATGACTATGAGATGAGAAAAACTTTATTGCCGCCCCGAACCCCCAGTTGAAATTTGTCTTCGGTAAGTACATGCAGCAGCTGCAAAATAGTGTTTTCTTTTTTGTTTCAACAAAACTATTATCATGACAGATGCGCAAACTGGCTAAAGTATTCTAAAGTAAAGCATTCTTTCCTTACCTCTAATTCAGGTCTCAGCACACATGGAATTTTCTCTTCCTTTCGTTTCTCATTCTTCTTCACACCAAACCAAAACAAAAGCCAGGGAGTTCCGCGCGGGGGCGTGACGTGTAATAAGGCCTAAGTTACGTGACCTCATATGCAGAAACACAAGCCGTTTTGTTTTATTTTCATTTCTTTTTTTTATATAGAAACACAACTCCTGATTGTCAACTGTAACGGTTAATATAGTTTGTGGACTTCCTATCAACTTGATTTAAATTTATTTTGTAAAATGTATATTTTTTTTAACTTTAAAAAAATCCCAGGAAATAGTAACCGAGGTATTTACCTCAGGTACCTCATAGCTAGTTACAGCCATGGTCTTGACCTCCTTCTCGGGGACGCTGATTAAGACACACCTTTTGGTTTGTGCACAATCGGCCCTTTCAATTTGGTCTTACATATAAAATTACATTTTATCAACTCTTATCCTTCCATTTGGACCTTGGTGGTCCTTCTATTGAATAATCTCGAGAATGAAAGCTGAGTCAGCCTCGAAGCTCCCATTGCCAAACGTGTGGCCTGTAGGTGATGGTGAAATCCAGCTCAGCAAGAGGGCTGACACAGACTTTGGAATACACTGCTTCCCTTTCCTGGTTCTCCTTCATGAATGGGCATCTTTCAGCTGCTGTTTACCCTCCGCTTGCCCAATACTCTCCTCAAATATGACCCAAGGTTTCTCACATCCAACGCCTGGCAGCTTGGCATTCCTTTAATTTTTACTCCAGTGAAGAAAATGTAAAATTTATTTGATCCCCCTACCTGGTGGTTCAATGATCTCATTCCAACATAAATCTGAAATTAACAGCTTGTATGGCAGTCAAAAGCGTCAAGAAAAGGGAGTTAAATTCAAGATCTTTGCAATAAACTGCAATGTCTCCTTTAGGTATCATCAATGCTGCATGTGCTGTGCTTTAATTTTTCACCTTTTAGTGTCTGTACATATTTTATACATTGATGCTGAATTAGGGGTCTTGGGTTTTTATATTTTTGTAATGAAAATGTGTCACCATTTTTGGAACATTTGTTCCAAAAAAGATAGGAGACATAGGAAATAGGAATGTGGTTAATTGCAGCTGTATTTCAGTCCTCTGCAGTCTCAAACCCTCTCTACGGGTAAAGTACTGCAGCTCCCATGATGCATTGCGGCGGTCAAACGGGATCACTTCCTGAGTTGAAAGTTCACCTCAACGTTCACATGCGAGTTTCGATTCACCCAACATGCTGTCCATGCGCAACGTGGGGATATTTGTAGCATGAAAACATCTGGAGCCGCTGTCCGTGTGTGTGTCCACATCTGTCTGCCTAGGACCTGCGTGGAGTATGTCCGTGAACGCATCACACCCCGAACTGCTGCAGCTTATCCACCGCCATTTGAAGGAGTCCGGCTTCCACTCTGCTGCAAATGAGCTACAGAGGCACAACCCCCAGGTCCACACACACACACACACACACACACACACACACACACACACACACACACACACACACACACACACACACACACACAGGGTTGCCGACGCGTCACCACACCTACAGTTTTGAACTTTTCATACTCTGAAATATGTTTGAGTTGAGTTTTGTTGTCATATTTATTGCTCTTGCACGGCGACTTGGGGCGGACAAATATAGTTCGTTCTCACCTCGAGAGTTGAGGATCGTTTGGGAATGTTGTCAGTGAACACCCCTCCCCGTCTCTCTCATTGGCTAGTGCAGTGTATTTTTGTGTGCCTCTCGTAGTAGGGGGTTCCTTTATTTTCAGTTAAATGGTAAAGTGTTTTTACATGGAGAATTATGATGAAAGAAAGCATGTTTTTGTTATGCAACGCTTGCCAAATTGCCCAACAATTCATTGGTCATTGATTTTTATTTATTTATTTATTTATTTATTTATTTATTCCCCCCACAGGGTGAATGCAGCATGTCTGCATCACTCCTGGATATCTACAGGTCCTGGCTCAAGTAAGAAAGATTTCACAGTTTTTTTTGTCAAAGTCTCTCTCATTGATTGAGTCATGTTAGTTGCAATGACACATTGTCTCTCCTGGTAGTGACCCCAAAGGGAAAAAGCAGCCTCCCTCTGCAAAGTCCTCCAGTTTAAAGAAAAAAGGACGTACTCCAGTAAAAGGTCTGACTCACAGTTCTTTCCGTTACCAAAAATGCACAGCAGTGTAATGGCGAGGTAGTTCTCATCTCTTATCTTTGATGGAAATCTTGTCTTATCACATCTCCAGACAATTATGTTGTCTTATGTTCTTTATATCATTAATTTCTGCAGATTCAAAATCAGAAACCGTCAATCAGACAATAGCTGAGGATGAGGGCAGCTCAGACAGCGAGGAGCTCAGCCACAGTCTGCTGCCACAGGTGAAATGGAGATTAGAGTTTCACATGTGATGACTTAGTAGACATGGATTTTCTCACTTTACCATTTTCCATCATCTCATGAACTTCTTTTTCATCTTGCAGACTCCACTCAAGTCGTGTCCTACAACCCCAGTTAAGATCCTTTATACGCCACATCCAAGGAAAGAGAAGCCTGCTGTCCTGGTCAGCCCTGTGACTGCAGTTGCAAATGATTCCAGTGCAACCACTGACATGCCAGGACATGTCAATAACACTCTATCTATGGTGAGGCTCATGTCTTTACTGCAGATGCAAATAAAATCATCCATCATCAAGTTGCACTGACAGACTTTTTCCCTCCATATCTGCAGACACCCAAAGCAGTGAAACAGAAGAAATCTGGCAAAGACTCAACTGAAAGCAAAAATGAAGTCAAAGCAGCTGTCAAAAAACAGGTAACACAGACATTTGTTATTGATTAACCCAATTTGCCTTCACTCTGTCCTCCTGTCCCCTGCGATTGTGCCATTACAAAAGCTGCTGCTGCTTCTTTTAGGCTAAGTTGCCCAAGACAAAAGGCAAAAGCAAACTGAGCTCTGCAGAATCAGCAGGAGGTAAAGCAGCACTTTCTGTTCTGAGCTCCTCTGCACTTAGCTGCTAACTAAATGAAAGTCAGACTTTATTTGTGCACTTGCTCACATTTCAACCAATTCTGTTCACTTTCTGTGTGCAGCTACGACAGGAAAAAAGAAGGATAAACCTGCAGCAAAAGCCGAGGCAGCAAAGAAGAAGGTGGGAATTCATTTTGCTTGGCTTTCTTCTTTTCTTTTCTTTTTTTTCCTCTCTTTTTCTAAATTTGAAGATCTGACATGCCCTCTCAGCTGGTTGTACTTTGATTTTGTCGTCTTTAGCCTGGCCCAGTGAAAAGGAAAACACCTGCTGGCAAAGACGAAGCAAATGTCTCCAAAGCCAAAAAATCTAAAACCCAAATTAAAGATGTGGTTGCAGCTGGCGGGGGAAATGATTCAGACTCTGACAGCAGCTTGGACGTGGAGAAATGGAAGAAACTGGTCCTGGACATGACAGGTAGGAGAGTCTCTGTGTGCAGGAGTACCTCCACAGCCAACAGAAGTTTTGTGTAAACAGTGATGTGTGAAGTTGTTGTGCGGTTGTGTTGTTTGGCAAGTGTTTTCAGTGTCCCACTTTGTGCACAGACGCCGATGTAGACAAGATGGATGTCATCAACGCCCTGGACAGCTCGGCCCCGCAACACAAGAGAAGACGAGTGAGGAAACCTACTGCAAGTAAAGAGACAAAGCCTCCAGGTAGGGATGTTAACAATTAACCGATTATCGATTAATTGTTGATTATTCACCTGTAAATAATGTGATGGTCATAATATACTTACAACAACTTACTTTTAAACAACTCTTTAAAAAAAAAAATAAGAGTTAAAATGTGACCCATTAGAAGTCAACTAGTCAGAGGATAAATGTTTAGGGTGTTTTTACTATTCTGTAATGTAAAAATGGGTCATATTGGACCCTCAATATTATTTAAGGGTTAAATAGTGTGTTCCTTACACATTTTTCATCTTGAAATTTAGGAAAAATCGCTGCTTATCAATTAATTGTTAATCGATCAATAAGGTCAATCAACTAATGATTAATAAATGAATTGATTATTTGCATCCCTGCCTCCAGGTGAAGAGAACGAAACAGTGGAGAAGAAAAGCACGACAAATACTCCGGCAAAGAATTCCTTGCCCAAGAAGAGCAGGACAACCACGCCTGCACCCATGACTCCACCAGCCGACCCCACACCACAGCAAAGCATCAACAGTGAAAAGGACCAACCTGCAGCGCCCACAGTGTCCTTGTCAGAACAGAACAGCAATGGTGTCACACTCAGTGAAGAACAGACCGAGGGAGCGACGCCCAAGAAGAAGAAAAAGAAGAAGAAGGAAGCAAATGAAAACAAAGACATAGAAGAGGAAATGAAAAAGGGGAGTGAAACAATTGGACAGGTGTCTTGTGAAAAACCTCTTGAGGAGACGAAAAAGGCCAAAGGTGGAAGAAAACAGAATGAGTATAGAGAAGATGTTGTAACGGAAGATCAGACGGTCATTCCTCATCATGACGAGGTTCCAGACTCAGTTGTCCCAGAACAAAAGAAAGAAAAAAAGGCCAAGAAGAAGAAAAAGGAGAAGATTGAACAAGAGGAAGACCAAGTAAATTCAGAACAAATATTTGAAAAAGCAAATGACGGTACAGAGGAAATTATGTCAGCTAAGAAGAAGAAGAAAAAGAAGAAGAGTAAAAGTGATGCGGAAAATTCTGAGGCGACCGAGAAAGAGAACGAAATAATCCCAGCCGAAACTCCAAGTGAAAATTCAAACCTGGCTGACAAAGAACGGAAAACAAAAAAGGAAAGAGACAAAAGTGATTTTCAGGATCCTTCAGAGCAGATTCTGAAGAAGAAAAAGCGAAAGAAGGACAAAGCGGATCACGATGAGACAACACCTGAGCAAGTAGATAAAGACAAGAATGAAATTGCTGACGTCAACAGCAATAATCGTTGCGAATCCACTTTGAAAAATGATTCAGCGCCGCTACCTCAGCTAATCCCCGAGACTCCGCAGACGGAGAAGAAGAAAAGTGAGTAGATCAGTAACACCTGCCTACTACTGCCTTCCGTCTGCTTATTTCTTTGAGTCACAGTTTCTGACCTGACTGCTTTCGCTCGTCCCTCCACCAGAGAAAAGCAAGTTAAAATCAACAGACGTCCCAGCAACACCTAAAACCCCCGGTCCAGATTCAGAAGAAGCGTCTCACCAAGAAGTCTTCTTCCAACCCCCGAGTGTTATTCACAAAAAGGTATGAGTGATGTCACTATTCATTTATATTCTCTCGATTTCACCTCATGTCTCTTTGACTAAAGTCACTTCCTTTGTTTCCCTCTGCAGAAGAAGAAATCCTCGAAGAAAACCAGTCCTGAAGATATTTGATTCTTCACTGCTGCACAAAAGACGAAGGCAAGACGTCCTTTTTTTTTTGGTCAGTCATCCGATGATGGTTGACTGGCTAAAAGCCTCACTTCAAACTGTAAAGGAAAATAACACCATGCTTATTAGTTTTCTGGACACTTTATATGTTGTATTTGTGTTTATTATTTTTATCTCGTCATTGTAATTGGTTTTGATTGTTTAAACAGAAAAAAACAACTCTGTAACACCTTGTCTAACTCAGTTGACTCTTGTGAGGGAAAAAAATGTTTTATTAATTTTAAAAACAGCATATTTATTCATAATGTGCTTTTGATCAGGATGATTCATGACAAGTTCAAGTTTCCTTAGAGCATGTTTTTTAACAAACTGTTTTGTATGCCACGGGGGGGAACATTTGTACATGTATTATACATTCTGCTTTTATTATGAATTAAACTTCATAGTTTTTGTAAACCGCTGTGTTTCTTTCTATTCTGTGGTTGTGAACAAAAGAAAATGTATCACACGTAACAGTGTTAATATGTACCCTCTCCTGATTTTGACACACCCCAAAATGCAGCGATGGTACTGTTAACGTGCGCACCTGAATTTTAATAACTTTCTTTTTATAATCCTGATTTCGTTGCTCTTCGTATAGATAGATAGATAGATAGATAGATAGAGGAATTAAATGAAAGAATGAGGTAGCTGGCACTTATATCCTCCGGTACTTTAGGTGGCGGTATACACCGTTTGAGCAACAGCGGCGGCGTGAAATCAATAGAAGAAGACGACTACTTCGTCCAAACGTTTACAGTTTATAGTTTGTTTGTCTTTTTAATGTTTAGACCGCTGTTCCACTTGAAATAAACATGTGGAGGTTAAATAAAGTTCGTCACAAAGCGGGTCGACAGGGCGGCAGCCTGGAGGAGCTCAAGACAAAGAGGCGAGATCACGAAAAGGGTGCGTGTTAATGTCCAGACCGCCTGTTCCTCGTGTTTTAAACGTGACTAGTTCATCATTTTTGTTCGTGCAACTTCAATGGGAAAGTAAGACTAAACCCGGGAGAGGAAACTGTGTCATGCTTGTGCCACTGGGTGAATAGTTCAAGCTAGCTGCAACACCCAGGTGGCGTAAACATCTTGTTGTTGTCACTGTTGCTCAAGACCATCTCCAGCTAGGCGCTTAAATCTGGGTCATGACGTCATGTTTGTTTTCATGTGTCGACGTCTTTTCTTTTTTTCTTGAAAGTGTTAACCAATAGTTGAATGTGTCGCCAAACGTTGCATGTACATTTTAACTGCTCTCAAAAGTGAGAAGCGCCACCGCTTATTCTCGAAACTACTGGTGCTGAAGTGGATGTGAGACTTGTGTTTTGTGTTGCAGCGCTGAGACAGGCGCGCAGGGACAGACAGCTGGTGAGCAGGAGGCTCCTTCCTTGTGAGGATGAGGACCACTCAGAGGTCACCATGGATACAGGGGAACAGGTGGGATGCTGCCACGTCAACATTTTATATACGTAAATATTTCTTTTATCATGTCAAACTTCCCCTCTGAACGTTCTCTCCCCTCCAGGATGTGGTGGATTTGTTCCACAAACTTCTCCGCAGCGGGCCAGAGAGGGAACCCCACCTGAAGGCGCTGAGCAAAGTCCTGCGTGACCCTTCGGCACAGCTCACGTTTACCAGGCATGAGATGAGTCTATAGATCTTATTGCCTGCTTATTCCCCCGCTTTCCGACCGCTGTGTTGACACTGTGAGTGCTCCTTGTGTTTGCTCCAGACAGGAGAACAGTATGCATCTTCTGGTGGGACTGCTCACCGGCTCCAGTGCCGCGTGCCGCCTGCAGGCTGCCCGGTGCCTCCACCAGCTGTCTCACTCTCCCCACAGCAGTGTGTCGCCAGCCTGTCTGCCCTCCACTCCCTACCTGCTCACCTATCTGTCTGGTCAGAGCATCAGGTTCACTGTGAGTGCCTGGCGCGTACCTGCACCGTGTCGCAGACAAATCTCAGTTTTGGCACTAAATATTGACATTTTCTCCTTTTTTTCACTCATGCAACTTGTTTTGTATGTGTGCTTGCACAGGAACTGTGTCTCTATACTCTGGGCAATTTATGCACAGATGATGTTGTCAAAGAAAAACTCCTGGCGCAGGGAATCATTCCAGCTTTGGCCAGCTGCATTGAGGTACTAAAAGAAACTACTCTACCAGTCAAAGGTTTGGCCACATAGATCTGATTTAATAGTTTTTCTTTCATTTTACATAATAGATTGTCACTCAGGCATCAAAACTGTGAATGAACACATATGGACTATGTATTAACAAAAAAGTGTGAAACAAGTCAAACAAGTTTTATATTTTAGATGATATAGAATAGCCACCATATAAAATATATATAACATAACATATTTAGGTATTTTTTTTCCTGTGCCACATTAATCCACATATCTTGGTCATATACTTGATGTCTTCAGTATGTATCTACAAAGTAGAAAGTAGTAAAGATAAAGAAGAAACAGGTGTGTCCAAACTTTTGACTGCTAGTGTATGTGTACATTTGCAAATTTATTAGAAATCTTTCTCATTTCACCTCCATGTGTTGTGATTCTTTGGACATTGTTCTTGTGTGCACCTTCAGAACCAGAGGCATAACCTCGCAGTGGTGGAAGCTGCTGCGTTCACCCTCTCCCAGCTTCTCCAGGCTGAAGATGCAGCAGAAAAAATCATCCCGTTAGTACTGTCTTTTTTTCCCCCGACATTTCCACAGACATTCAATAATAAGAGATCAGTTCTCTTATGAGGCTTCCTGCATTGAAAATTACAGTCAGCTGACCCTTTGTCCGCAGGGGGGTCCTGGCTTCCAGTTTGCCCTCACATTTGTTATCGGTTCTGACTCCTGACCCACAGTTTGGCCTGGCACCTGCAATAGAATGCGCATGGTGTCTGCACTACCTCTCATGCAGGTGAGAGCCGAAGTGCAACACTATGTGAAAGCAGCCAGTTAACCGGAGCGTGTGAATCATGTTGCTTCTACCTTGATCTCCACCTAAAGCACACAGGACCACACAGTGCTGTTGACTCTCGATGCACTGCTGAGGTGCACTACTCTGTTGGTGTCACTAGGTGGGGTTGTGGCAGCAGGAAATGAAGAGGAAGGGCTGGAGCTGGTAATGCAACACAACATTTTATAGCCCTTGTTTTTTTTATTTGTTTGTAATGGATTGTTCAAAGAAAAATGAGGAATACAGCTATTGAATGCTGTTTTGATCCGTGTCAAAGTTTTATAATGAGACAACATTGCAGCATTCTCAGAAAGATTAGTAAGTTTTGAATAGTGTGGTCTTTTCACAATATATCTGATAACATTTTTTTACTGTGTGGATGATGAAAATCATGAAGCTAAATATATAAATCACTTTCTCTTCAAAATAAAGGAAGAAACTCACAAACTGATTGCTTTTTTTCTGTACTCATGGCATATAATGCAAGCAGACTAGTTCTAACACCTGGGGTCACTGTTGTCCTCCTCTGTAGCTCATCTGTCCTCTGCTGAGGTGTGTGGGAAACCTCTCGACATCCTGTCCAGTGGGAAACCTGAGCGCTCAGGTGGGCGACGTCCATATCGTGGCTGCTCTGTGTGCGATTCTTCAGGCCTACCTGCAGACGCGGCCGGCGTTGGCCAGAGAGAGTGCCTGGGTGCTCAACAACCTCACAGGTTTTCAGTCTTCATATGCAAACAAAATAGGGACCCATGTTTTGATGTAAAAATGTATCTATTGGGTTTGGTGTGGTTTTATCACATTCACATTTTAAAAAAGCTTATCTATTTTAATCAGCAGAATTACATCCAACATATTTATCAGAAATGTGTCCCTTAATCAATTTTAATTCAGTGTGTTTTGCTTGTCTGGACTCCAGCTTGTTCCACCACCTTCTGCTCTGCTCTGCTGACTCTGAACATGGTGCCCGGACTCATCCAGCTCCTCCCGTTCTCTCAAGGCATCAACACCACAGTGAGCATCAAGGCTTTTTAGGTTTTTTTGTTGTTGTTTTTTTAGCCTGGCATGTGCTGATGCGTTGCCTCAACTGGTGTTTTACATGTCCACGGTCCCATAAGGTCCTGAGGGTTCTGGCAAATACTGCTCACAAGAAGAAAGACTTCTGTGTCCGTTTGCTTGATCTGGGACTGCTGCCCGCACTCTGTGCCACATTGAAAATGGCCAATCAAGAGATGGTGACCCTGAGTCTGGATGTCCTTTACATGCTACTAGACTCTGGTCCACAGGTAAACTGTTTTATATATAACTGTATACAGAACAAGTGAAAAAGAGACATTTTTCATTTGTTTAATCCTTGCATATTATTACATTAGTAGGCCAAGTTGCAGTTGAAACACACACAAGTGTGTATATAATACCTTTCAACCTACAGTGCTACTCTGCAGGAATCAAATGTTGGTTTTTTTGTGGCTGTTAACAGGGTGGCTCCTTTTCTTTTTTTTCTTTTTTTTTTTTTTTACAGGTGGCTGAAGAGTTTGTGAAGCTCGGTGGACTTTCACTCTTGGAAGCTTTTCAGTACAACGCCGAAGACGAGATCAGAAGAAAAGCAACACATCTCTTTGAGCGCCACCTACTGTCTTCATAGCATAATTTGTGTCACTGAAATGAAGCATCTCAGGTGCAGGCTGACAGCAACTCATGGGCGTTACATCCATGTCAGCAGGGCACGAAGACACATCAGGGACGAGTTACCAGGACTTTTCCCTGTGTCGGCGAGAACAAGCAGTTGGCGTATTTTATAATCTTGTGCAAGCGCCTGGAACATCCTCATTTTTATGTTTGTCAAATATGTGGAACTATTATGCAAGAGGCAATTGCACACAATGATGTCTGCGTTTCCCTTATACGTGATGGCTGTTATACAGCTGCAAATGATTAACGTAGATTTCCAGCTGATAGTGGAGTTTGTGAAGCAGATGGATTGGGATGATTTTAAATGCCATTTGCGCAGTTAGATTTTAACCTTTTGTTTTGCCTGACAATTCAACACAAAAACAAGAGTAAATGCATCATCTGAATCACACATTTGTAAATATATTCTAACATTTTTTCTCCCGAGTGTCTTTCTTTTTTATATTAATAAATTGCTATATATTTATAACATATCCGTCTTTTGATTTTGCACCTACATCATATGTAACATTTATTTTAAAGACTAGTGTATTATTTTATTACATTAGTAGGCTACTGGGAAGAGTTTCCATATAACCTTTCACATCTTGTTGTGTTCAGCTCCTCCCACTCAGTTGAGGGGAAAAAACAGAACTCTCCGATTTCTCAACTTCCTTTTCTCACCCAAAAATTTCCTTTCCCGTTAGCATTACAATCACAACAAGGTGGGTAACTTAGTACTTAAACATGTTAGAATGTTGTTAAGAGCATCATTTGTAATCCTAAATGAGGCAGTCTTTGTTGCGCCAGTTGTGTTTTAGTAATCTGTATACGGCCTGCTGTTTTCAAGTACTTTCATAAATTGGGATTCACTTCCTGTTGTTTTCGTGTTTTATTGCAGCATAAAAGTTAGGCACAATGGAGGTCTCTCAGTCTGATGCAACAACCAGTGGAACTCAGGAGGTCGACCAGAAGCTGCAGATGTCCAGCAAACCTGTGCACCGCTTCGTCAAAGGAGAACCCAAAAGTCTTGGGGTAATGCTGAAACTTTGGACTTGGGTTGAGTGTTGAGAAGCCACAGGTTAAGTACAATGAGGGCCTTTAAATTTATCTTTACCCTTGTCTCCTTTTCTAGATTGTTATTTTGCTTCTTGGCTGTGCAGAGTTCATGATGGGATTTCTGTTAAAAGGGGACCGCCTCACATCTGCAGTAGCCCACGTTCCCTACTGGCAGGGTCTTCTGGTAAGCAACATTTTGCTCCTCGATAGTGGTTGCCAATCATGAATTAACGTTTTAACCTTTTCCTGATTCTGTGCTGCAGTCCTGCATGATTTTTGAGGTTGTTTGTTAGTAGGGATTATGGTTTATTTGGGGCACAATTAAAGGTTTCATATTCTACCCCTTTTTCAGGCTTATTTTCCCAAGCTTTGGTGGCTGAGCCAAGCTCAAATATGTTTCCCAAGAAGCCTCTGTATCTCTAGAAAGCAGCTTACTTAGCACTATGGCAACAGCCAGCTGCCAAAACACACACGTTTTAACTTGCTACATGTGATTGCTTGAAAACTTTAACGAGGTAATGTGGAATCTTAAAACATTTAAACGCAAATGACGTGTTTGTAATGGAAAAATTAATTTAAAACCAGTAGGCATCTTGGGAAGCTGGAACCTTTTAACCGGAGGTTTTTTGTTTTTTTTCGCACAGCAAAATGAAACATTGCCATGCTTGGAAAACTGACATGTTGCTGTGATCATTCTTGCACCTTTTCTCCTAGTTCATCATCTGTGGAATCCTGTCTATCTACACTGAGAGACATACATCCAAGAAGATGGTGGGTGCACCATCATGCCACGCTTTGACTCGCTCTGAATAGAGCGAGTCGGTGTTATTCAGTCACTCTGAGTGTTTTGTGACAGAAACTCAATGAATCTTCTTGCTTCGCCCTTGTGTTCTTCAGGTGACTGCGTGTTTTGCCATGTATATAGTGGCTATGCTTGGCATTATCATCTCTTTTTCTATAAGACTGAGCATCCTTTCTCGTCTAAGATACTATGGTTTTTACTACTACGCTGATGCAAGTGTGAGAGGGGTGAGTTTCAAACAGATAGGCCATAATTCCCCTTTTCATTCAGTAATATGAAATAAACTTAATTTGGTTTCCCTTTCCTCAGTTAATGCTTACTGCATTTGAATCAGTCATGATCACCTGGGCTGTGTGTGTGTTCGGAATCCTCATCTTCTTAAGTACTGTAGCACGTTTGGGTCTGAAGTCCACCAGAACTCAGGTAAATCACGCTTTACTTCTCGGACTATGTTTTCAGTGAATCCTACCAAGATAGCTGCCACTAACTGATGATCATTATCTTATTTTTCCAATACTCTGGTGTTTTAATCCCAATTGGAAACCCTAAACACTCCAAAATCAAAATGTGTCTGTCCCTTTGTTCCCGCCGTGTCCTCTTTTTTTCTAACCTGTGCCCATGTCTCCTTCAGTTCATCGTCCAGCAAGTCCAGACAGTACAGAGTGTCATCGCTTCAAACTAAGGCCTCAGAAACCATCATCCTAAAACTAACGTCTCTCTTCATCCTCAGCGTGACAAAACAAAAGAAGAGTCACTTTAAGCCATGATTATGCGTCGCAAACACAATGTATGTGGTGTCTACATCCTGCCACCTCATGGGGGCAGTGGAGCAATAAACGAGGCATGTGAGCATACAGTCTATTATTGCTGTTGTCAGCATCTGCTAGGTTCGTGCCAGTTGTGCAATTCTGATTCTATCTTCAAAGCATCAAAGTGATCATTGTCTACTATGGCCGATATTGTATTTATCCATTAAATCATGTGTTTTATTGTAAAATCTATGTGATCTGAGCCTGCTTCCCTCCAATCTCATCTTGTTTTGTACCCGAATTCACGTTTGCTAATTTACTCGTTATATTGCAAAAGTTCACCTAGTATGCCTGATATGTCCTAAAGAATGTCAAGATTCCCGAGTTGAAATCTGAGCACTTTGGCCATGCAAGATTACAGTGTCAAAAATAAATTCACTTCAAGCTGTACAGTCTGAGAAAACAGGTTTTGATGATTCTTTTAAGTGTATGCCTATGACCTCATTAAATAAAAATCATTTAAAAAATAAAATCTGCTCTACACTACAATCTTTGAAAGATCAACATTTTAAATTACAAATACTTGTTTTGTTTGTCAGAAGCCACATTTTAGTCCCCTCAGGGAATATTTATGATCTAACTCGTGCATTGTAGACCACTAAAAATAAAGAAACCATTATTTCTAATTTTTATTGCAAGTCATTTTACAGAGCGTCAAAAAAAATAGTTCAACCACATAGTGGAGGTTGCCCCCTGGTGGTGGTAGCATTTGGAAGAGGTATTTGGTCCACATGAGTTTCGTTTGTTTGGTTTTTTTGTTTTTTTCAAGGTTCACAGTTTTTAGTAGACGTAGTTGACAGTGTGGAGGGACTGCTGGGAGGCCTGGTTGGCTGAGCCGCTGGGCTTGTACTCTCCTTTGGATGCCAGGCCATTGATCTGAGAGGAGGAGGGAAGAGAGTGAAGGCAAAGTCAAATCAGTGTTAATGATCAGCCGAGTTACCCAACACTGACTACGCAAACCCCTTTATTAATCATTTACAAATCTGTGCCAAGTCTAGTAATGCGAGATGAGCCACGCGGGACGCCTCCCCCAGCGGAAAAGCGTGAATGAATATTATTGGACGACGATGGGGCGGTTGCAGACTCTGGTCCCATTGATTCTCACCTTTGCCCTTTGGCAGAAGACTTCCTGTGTAGCTGCCCTGTTGGCTACTTTGCCCTGCCAAGTTGCGAGAGCAGAGGCCTGGAGTGCACGACCATAAGAGAAGGTCAGCTTCCACGGGCGGTGGAGAGCCACCTGGTTGATGGCGTTCAGGTTGACGGAGGCCTCCTCCTCACTCTGGCCTCCAGACAGGAAGCAGATGCCTGAAAGACAGAAAGAGGAGGTCAAGTTTTAGTCTTTCCCCCCCCCTTTAACTGTTTCCCTTCAGCAGTGAAGCTGACACTGACCGGGCACAGCAGCGGGGACGGTGCGCCTCAGGGCCGTCACTGTAGCCATGGCAACCTCCTGAGGTGTGTACTTCTTGGTGCAGGAGTGTCCAGCTGTCACCATGTTGGGCTTCAGCAGGGTACCCTCCAGGTACACATGGTGGTCAGACAGAGCCTTGTACACAGCAGCAAGAACCTAAAAATACACGGAAAGGTTTATCGCATCCATTTAAGTTCAACAGGAAACCGAGCAAACGTTCTTTGGTGGTTCGGAACCAACCTTCTCGGTGATGTATTGGCAACGCAGCAGGTCGTGGTCTCCGTCGGGGAGGATCTCTGGCTCCACAATGGGCACCAAGCCGTTCTGGTGAAGAACGCAGGATTAGCTTCCGCCTCGTGAGGAAAATTTCGATCACTCTGGCTGCCACGTTTACCTGTTGGCAGATGCTGGCGTATCTAGCGAGCACGTTGGCGTTCTCTGCAATGGCAAGAGCCGACGGGCAGCCGTCCGAGATCTTCAGGACGGACCTCCACTTGGCGAAGTCGCAGCCGTCCTTCTTGTACTGGGCGCAACGCTCCGAGAGCCCGTCAAGACCTGCGGGGAGACGGTGGGCAAGAGATAAGGTGACCGTTGACCTGAGCTTCTCAGTCGCGAGGCATTTCTGGGCCTTTGGACGCGTTCCTCACCCTGTGTGGTGGTCTCTCCGTCTGTTCCATTCAGACCTGCCGTGCCTTTGTCCACCTAGACCAAGGAGAGACAGACACAAACAATGCTATAACAAAGATATGCATGACGATTCATCGCAGCGGCCTATCTCCGTTATCCAGCCGCTCACCTTGATGCCGACGACGATGCCCTTCTCCTTGATGACCTGTGGGAAGAGCTTGCCACTGTCTGACTTCTGGTAGAGCGTCTCGTGGAAGAAGATGATGCCGCCCACGCTCGTGGACATGGACGAGTCGGAGGAGAAGAGGATGTCGCGGAAGTAGCGGCGGTTCTCCTCGGTGTTCTCCACATTGATCTTCTGCAGACGCTTTCCCATGGTGCCTTGCGAAAAGAGGAGCAACCCGAATTATCAAAGATGCCCCCGTCTCAGGGCTCGCCTCCCGCCTCGGGCCACTTGAGGGAGAATTGGAGGCTCAACCTGTGGATTCATCTGCAGCCAGGATCCCCTTTCCTGGAGCCACGATCCTCTGAGCGATGTCAGAGAGCTCCTTCTTCTGCTCAGGAGACAGTGATGGGAACTGATGAGTCATCCTGAAAGGAGAGAAACAAGTTGGCTTACAAAAGAGACTAAAGCAGGTATGAGGAAGATTTCAACGTTTTTCCCCCTTCCTTAACAGAAATCAACTCGACTCCCTGCCTCTCTTGCGCCACCTCGGTAAATATTTGACCTGTGAGGTTGAACTTTGCTCCGCATAGAGATAAGTCCTGCTTCCGAATAAGCAACACACGTTCGCATCTCACACAAGTTTGGCTAATGCGTATTTCTTCTTTCTTTCTGGTGCAACAAAACAGCAGATGTGGCTCAGGCATTTAACTCGTACACAAGTTTAAAGAAGCCCTCTAGCGGTGCAACACGTGTCGTTTGTTCACAAATCGCCCTTTCAAAGTAAAACTGCATTACGCCGTGATGCAAAAAACAAACAAACCCTCAGGCATGCAAAATGTAGGTGATAAAAAGCTCAACAAAGTTGGCAACTTTGGTCAGACGTACGACTGCAACGTTCCTGTCAATGCTGCACTTCATTACATCATTCGTCAATAATGCGAGACACTACCACAAATGAAAGCAACGTGCAAAGAGGTAAAAAATTGAAAATTGAGAAAAAAAATAAATACGAAATGCTTACTTGGCAAGGTTTTTTTTTTTTTAGTCAAACAGCAACGGCAAACAGAGGTGGGAACGCTTCAGCAGCCTCCAGACACAGAAGTGACTGATTGAGAAGAGCGAGCGAGGCTCACAATGCTGCATTTATTGGTCGGCTGGTGCTGCGAGGGGAGGGGCCACCGATGTGGCAGGGCGTGTGCCATCATCCGCGAATGCAATTGGCTGGAGGTGTCGGTGCGCAGTTTAATGGCATCAACCTATGTCTTCGTCTTTCGTCTTCTTTTTTTTTTTTCGTCCGTGGACTTTGCCGATATTGAAAACCTTGGCGGATGAGTTATAAACAAGCTAGGGAACACCATGTGACGTGTGAACACGGTTCTCGAGGTCTGTGCGCATGCACATATCACTCCGCTCCACCCTGCCTCCGCTGCAATGTTGCAATTCAGGTTTATTTTTTCTTTGTCCCGATGAAAGTTCAGATTACACAGTAGATTACAACGCATGACCTCATTGTAGTCTCGCTGTGGTGTATGTAGGCCAGAGTTACGGGTTTTCTTTTCGTGATGATCGTGAAAAGGACATTTGGAATTATAATTAGGCCTCCAATGACATGTGAGGATTTTTTTTATTTTTTTTTATTTTTTTATTTTTTTTATTTATTATTATTATTATTATTATTATTATTAGTATTTATTTATTTTTATCAGTAAACGACATGGAACATCCCATCAAAACATTGCCTTAGCTCCCTACATGTTATGTTTATTTTAATGACCCAAACTAAGCTAACTGCAAATCAATTACGTTTATCTTAGAAACATCCCATTCCCATAAAGATAAATGTTTATACATTATGACTACTCCCACTTTATAACATTTGCATTTAAAATGTTATAACTAAATGCTGTGGTTCATTGACCCATTCAAAATTGATTTGAACAAAATATGCATTTGAGCATTCTCATATTTGTTTGGTAAGTGCATCCAACTGTTCGTTGCACATTACGCATAGCTGCGATACAGTTCTCATATGACAGACGGGAAGTCAGAGTTTGCAAAGATCACAGGCCAACACAAGAGAGGGGTACCCAGACTGATAAACAAGGGTAGATCTATAACCTTGCACAATTTAGACTCTGAACCCAGTCCAGGGCAATGTACATTAATTGCTCTTATCGGTGTTCAGTCTTTGTCCATGATCTGCTGGTTTTACATAATGGTTTGCGAGTGTGTGTGTGTGTGTGTGTGTGTGTGTGTGTGTGTGTGTGTGTGTGTGTGTGTGTGTGTGTGTGTGTTGGGGGGGGGCGTTCAGAGAGGAACAATTGCTACTGAGATAAGCTGGTGCATGATCAAGTATGCAGTAATTAAAAAATTGCACAGGTTGTTTTGGTCACAGTACATGAATAACCAGTTCTACATCATGACCATACAGCTGTATGTTTCAGCTGATAAATCTTGGTTAATGAACACTATTGTAAAGTTAGCAGTTACGTGATTCCTTATTACTTTTCAGCATCATCAACTTAAACATTCTGACTTCAGACTTACTGACTTAACAGTAATTATCTAAGGAGTGCAACTTCTCCATAAATGCCTTTCACATGTGTCCAAAATAAGGACAATAATTTTTATCTATACGAAGCCAGGTTCTTAGCAATGAAAGATAAAAACAAAGACTTTAAAAGTGATAATCACATAAAAGCAGACAGAACAAACGCTATCCACAGGTTTTGTGGTCCAACCAGTGTAATCTATCTGATGTAAGCAGTTACTTGACTTTGTCTTGTAAATACAATTTACAGGGTTTTGAAACTGTATTCTTGACCTTTGCAACAACTGCAAATGCAAGGGCGCGTGTGCACACAGACACACACACACACACACACACACACATTTAACCAAAGTACTGTCAATAATAAATGAAAACGTACAATATTTACATTTAATGTATTATACATACATATAAACAAGAAATACTATGAATAAAACATTATTTGAATAACAGAAGTGTATTCTAAAAGAGAGTTTAAAAGGAGGGGGGGAAATAGAAGATTTTGGCATCAGCTTGGCAGCAGTATCTCCTCCGAAGCCGTGGAGGGCGCTGTTTAATGTGTAACGTTTATTCTACCTTTGCGCTGATACTTCCGTTTCCGATGACCAAGAAGCCGACACAAATGTTATAGTTTTTCTTGGTTCTGTATATTTTTTAAAAAAGGAAAAGCTCCATCTTGTTTTCGGTTAGTTGACGTTTGCGGATATTAATTATTATCAATATTCTTTCATGTAAACAGTTTTATGTTTACCTTGGGCTCGTATGAGTATTTGCGGCAATGCTAACGTTAGCAAATGGCTACCGTTAGCTTTACCAAAACTGTCAGCTTGTTATGGTTTTGTGAGGTGATGAATCGAAATGTGTCGTATTATTCCCTGCTAACTAGAACACGGTTTCAGAGTGAATATGGACATTAAAGTAGACCATGTTTAATTTAGCATGAGTCACTCATTCAGCAAAAACACGAATTTTACCATTGCTAAATGTTATTGCATTTACACATTGGTAATCTAATGATTTCCTTCTGTCCTTTTAGGAATCTGAGGATGTCGGGACAGAAGCGTCCTGCAGACTGCGGAGCCTCCTCTTCCTCCGGTGCACCGCCCGAGAAACGGAGAGAGAGGGAAGGAGAAGACGGAGGACCCGGTATCAGCACAGCTGCGGGGGGCAGCACGGCTGTGGAGACGGTCATTAAACTAGGTGGAGTGTCTAACTCGGTAAGAGGCAGTACATTGTTGTTATAGTTGTCATATTATATCTGTTGTCTGGGTCTGTTTTTTGTTTATTTTTTTTCCCTTTTGAAAAAAATAATAAATCCGTGGTTGTTTTCTTGTTTTTCAGGAGGAACAAGACATCAAAGCTCTCCAAGCTAAAAACCGAAAGTTGGGAGAAGCCCTTGACCAAAGACAGGTATGTGCAATTTCCATTTTCTAAAACTTGTCATTAACATGCTCAGCTGGTGACAACAATATCCACGATGTGTTTTTTGGCAGGTTATAGAAGATGAATTGCGAGAGCGAGTTGAAAGGCTGGAGACACGCCAGGCCACAGATGATGCCAGTCTGCTGATCCTTAACAGATACTGGAATCAGGTAAATAACTTCAGGCACAACAGTAAAGAGAACAAATTAATGTTACTCTCTATTTTACCAACCTGTTTTCAAAACTGTTAATCTCTCCCCAACAGTTGGATGAAAATATCAAACTCATCATCAGACGTTATGACCAAGCAAGCAGTGAATCTGAGAAGTCTCTGTCAGGGGACGGACGCAGCCTAAAACCTGACACTCCGGAACCTGATGGCGATTCCAATCAGGAGAGGGCCAAGGACAGAGGTGAAGACCTCGCTGACATAGACAACAACATGCTTACATATAGTGCCACAAGTTAAAATAATAGCCTAACCCTTCTTTCCTGACAATATATCTTAGGCCAACAGGGGGAAGGAACCAACTCCTTCCTGGCCACACTTGCCAGCAGCAGCAGTGAGGAGATGGAGGCTGAGCTGCAGGAGAGGGTGGAATCCAGCCAAAAGCAGGCCACTCATGTTGTGGATATTTGCGAGCACCTGAAGAGCACTGTGGACCAACTGAAGGCAGAGCAAGACTCGGAAGCACGTAGGTTCAATCGCAAAGCCAATGGATAAGGCTCTAAAATCAATACTGTGGTTACACCAGCCTGTTCTTTATTTATCTTGAAATACATTGTTATATTAGTCAGTGACATGCATGTTGATGAACACTTCTTTTAAATTATATGTCTGTTCTTTGTACTGTAAAGACTGGCTGACTAAATATTTGCAAAATAATGGAAAGAATCTGAAGGGCAGCCCTGGTGAGAAGATCATCTTTTAACTTCTGCTTCTTGCAAATGACAGTTAATATATTTAGCCATGATTATCACAAGTTAATGGAGCAAAGACATTATTTTGGTTGTGAGGTTTCGACCATGACAGAAAGACTACGATAAAGATGAAAATGTCAATGAAGAAAAGTAACAAATGACTTTCCTGTGTAGGCAGTAGATTGTGTGTTTGTTCATCCATCACATTGTACGTAGCTTGAAGTGATGATAGTGCTCCCAGACTGTTGGTACAGAAAACACCTGATTGTCATTTCAGAGACACATTGATGATCTCAGAGTATCTCCTGTGCCAAAGCAGGTCAATGCTGGATAAACGAGGATTTTAACGAATGGTTTTGTTTGTATGTTTTAAAAGACGCGAGCTGTGTTTTTGTTCTTTGAATCTGCAGAGGCCAACTTGTGGCAGACAGCCTCCAAGCTCAACTCCCTCCTGAGAAGTGAGAATGAGCGTTTGAAACAGTTGACCGATGACCTCAAGCAGAAGCACAGTCAAATGACAAGTGAGGTACGTGTTGTCCATTCTTACTCCTCAGTAGACTCCTCATCGGCCGCCATCAAAATGCTGGTAGAAACGAGGGGTGGGGGAAAAAATTGATTCTTCTGTTAATTGCGATTATCACATTGCCAATTGGGAATCGCTTCGTATGAAGGGTCACATGACAGCTGTCAATTGTCCTCAGTCATGTGACCCTTATGTGTCTATAACTGCCAGAGCAACTTCCTGTGGACCAAACCAACTGATGAAGGTGTTTGGATGGACACCGAAACGTCCTGTGTTTTTAAATTTGTTCCTTACGTCCAGTGTTTTAAAATAAAATCCTTTTGAGAAAAAAAATAGCTGTTCAAGACTCTGGTTTTGCTGCCTTATGAGTGAACTCATTAGCCGAATATGTCTGACACTTGTTGCTCTGTGCCAAGTTTCTAAGCTAAGTTTGTAAATAAGTACATTATCGATAAGTTTGTGCGTGTGTGTGGATGTTTTTTTTTTTTTACCACACTGTATTTCCAAGTCGTATCCCGAGAAGTGCAGTGCACTTTGAGTGTTTTATTGCATTTGGTTTTCAGGCTCTCTTTTTTTTTTTTTTTTTTTTCCCTCATTCAGTCGCGACATCTGGGCCGTGCCATCAACAAAGCAGACCAACGGGTCAGCGAGCTGCAGGTTCTGATCGAGGAGCTCCAGTGGGACATGGAGAAGATCCGCCGCCGAGAGAACAGACTGAACGCCCATCTGATTGAGATTCTGGAGCGGGTGAGTATGTGCTCCTTGCCTGTGTCTCTGTGCTTTACACGTCCAATATTCTGTTTACATGGAAGTCAATTGTGGCACCTTCCGGAATCTCTCTCAGGTGAACAGCAAAGGCTACAAAGTGTGTGGGGAGGCCAGCAGTGTTTGTGGGACCATCACCATCAACAAAAGAAAGGTGGGAATTGAGACGGCCTGAAAACTATTTTTACGAGCGTTTCGATGTTTGCTTTTCACGCTATAAGTGTTGACCTTGTGTCTTTTTCAGTTTGAGGAAATGAACAGCGAAATGGAGGAGAACAAGGAGCTCGCCGACAACCGCCTCATTGAGCTGCAGAAGCTCCAGCAGGATTTGCAGAATGTGCATCAGGAGAACAACAACATGAAGGTCTCAAACGTTCTGATCACCTTCTTTTCAGAAGCGCTCCACTTCTAATTGAAATACAATTACAACATTTGCAATGCAAATAGCTGAAGGGGAATATCAGAGTTGGTCCCTTAACTGAAAGTGAAAATGTATTTAAAATACTTTTGGCTGCATTTTACTGAAAACGTACTGAAAAAAGCTGTGGTCGTCTCTTGAAGGCTGAGCTACTGAGTCGAGCAGAGGGATTGGTGAAAGAGACGTCAGACTACCGCTGTCTGCAGTCACAGTTCTCGGTGCTCTACAACGAGTCTCTGATCCTCAAAGCTCAGTTAGATGAGACCCGCGCTCGGCTCAACACGACCAGGACGGCGAGGCTTCGACAGCTGGAGCACATGGAGGTGCGTGTCCGTCTGCGCCGGTGTTGGTGTTGAGTTTCAGTGTTTTACTTTCTAACTCTCATCTCCACTGTGCGCAGAATGATGAGGTGGCCCTGCAGAGGAAAGTGCGCACTGAGGTGTTTCAGCTGGAGGACACGCTGGCGCAGGTCAGGAAGGAGTACGAGATGCTGCGCATCGAGTTTGAACAGACACTGGCTGCTAACGAGCAAGCAGGTAATTTAAGCAGTAAGTGAAAATAAATATCTTCAACTTCACACAGCAATTGTACTGCAGAGCCAGTACAGCCACGGGTTCCGCCTTTCCTGGCTGATTTTTCCTTTTTCCGTTTCCCCAGGTCCCATCAACAGGGAGATGCGGCACCTGATCAGCACGCTACAAACCCACAACCAGCAGATGAAGGGAGAGGTGGTGAAGTACAAGATCAGACTGAGGGAGACACAAGCTGAGCTCAACCAGGTCGGTCCTGGATCAGAAACCGAGCAAAAAGCTTTTCTCTTGGTACAGCGGAGCAAAGATTGCTGTGCTTCGTTGTATAAGAGACCACTGCTGTGTTTCCTTTTGCAATGACTGCTGGATATTCGTGCACTCAATGTAAAACTCACAAATACAGGAAACAAAGAGTACAGAACAGGAGATAAAATAGGAATAAACTAAGAACCTGTATATTACAAAGTGCTGTAAAACAAGAAGTGTACAGGAGCACTGCCTAGACAACCTCAAAAATGATTCCAGCATTTCCCACGTAGCTTAATCAGAAATTCTAAATAAAAAAAAAAAACAACACCCTAATTTAGAAAAAAAACAAAACAACTAGAACACGTTGTGCACATCCACTGTATCAACTTGGGATACTGTAGTTTTCACAATAATAAACATGATGTTTAGGCATTGGTGTTAATAGACTGGTGCTGTTTCTTCAGGTGCGTGCCTCGAAGGGCAACGCCATCCTTCAGTCCCAGTCCAGCACTGAGGTAGACGTGAAG
Organism: Nelusetta ayraudi; assembly: GCF_046127955.1. Taxonomy (NCBI): domain Eukaryota; kingdom Metazoa; phylum Chordata; class Actinopteri; order Tetraodontiformes; family Monacanthidae; genus Nelusetta; species Nelusetta ayraudi. The sequence continues at coordinate 1,958,052 of NW_027466089.1, forward strand.
GAGGAGACGACCTCTCCGACCCCAGCGGTCTCAGTTGAACCTGCGACCAAGGCAGAGCCTGACAACGGCTCCTCCACGCCCAGTAGCGCAGGTGGCTTTCTGCACATTGGACACATATTCAGCAGGAGTTATTCACCTTTCATGTAATTTCAATGTAATTTAAAACTGAAAAAATTGCGCGTCCGTCAATGCAGGAGCCGCAGTGAAGGGGGAGCCCGGAGCGGAGCCCGAGGCAGCGGTCAAGGAGGAGGAGAAGGAAGAAAAGAAAGAGAAGGAGGAGAAGAAGGAGAGGGAGGCCGTCAAGAAAGAGGAGAAGGAGCGGGAGAAGGAGAAGGAGCGGGAGAGGGAGAGGCCGACCCGCAGCGCCAGCAGCAGCAGTGCGGTGAAGGAGGAGAAGGAGAAGCCCGGCAGCAGCAGCAACCAACCAGACGAGTCGGTGGCAGAGCGGATGTCAATGGTCGGCGGCTCAAAGAGGAAAGAGATGGAGCAGCTGAAGATCGTCCGAGCAGAGCTCAAGTAATGCTTGTTGTAATCGTCAGTCGATGTTGATGTTTTCTGTTTGCTTGTTTCTTTTAGAAAAATGATTTTTTTTTTTTTCAATACATCGGTTTAGGCCTTCTGTGTTTCATAGAATGTTCACAAATCGCAGATTCTGACCCGTCGATGAATCCCCCAGTGGATAATACAGAACAGTTGGGGCCTTTGCTGAGCTGTTCTTGTAACGTTGACTGTGCAGGAAAGCCCAGGAGTCCCAGAGGGAGATGAAGCTGCTGCTGGACATGTACCGCTCAGCACCCAAGGAGCAGAGGGACAAAGTTCAGCTCATGGCCGCGGAGAAGAAGTCCAAGTCAGAGGTGACCAGCCGAGCAACCCACAGACACGCATGCATCAAACAGCGTAAACACAGTAGCTGTGTTTCCATGACCCCTAGAATTGCACAAAACCTAAATATTGCAATAAAAAAACTGGTAATGGAAACACCTAAACTTCAAAAACTTCTCAAATATGGCTTAAAGGTTTTTACACTCATATGAGGCCTATCGATATCGAGGTATGTCGCAAAAATGTCATGGAAACACTTTATTCGCATTTACGCTTCACTGGGCGTGACGTATATGATCACGTGACCAGTTTACTTCAAGTGAAACTGGCGCGTTGTGTTTGGACGGCGGAGGAGACGGAATATTTTTTACAAGTAATCAAAGAGAAAAATATAACAACCATTGTTGACCGCAAACAAACGTAAACAAACAAAAGCAAATGTAATTCTCGTAAAATCTTGCGGAACGAGATGTTGTGAAATTTACGGCTTTACGCCATTCAATGGAAACACCTTCAAATCACAATTGTACTTTGTCGAAATTTTTAAAAATTTTGGGAAAAATCGTAATGGAAACGCAGCTTCTGACACCAGGCCGTCCCTGCTGGGTCATGCACTTGATAAAAGGGATCTTTGAATCAGTGTTTCTCAGCTCCATGAGACTCCCTGGCCTCGCTGTGAAAACTTGCTGTTTTCCACCCAGTCTGTGATTTTAAACTCGGCTGATTGCTTCCACCGAACCCAGGGAGAGGAGCTGCGCCAGAGACTGCGGGAGCTGGAGGAGAGGGAGAGGAGGGAAGGGAAGAAGATGGCGGACGAGGAGGCGCTGAGGAAGATCCGCTCAGTGGAGGAGCAGATCGACATCCTCAACAAGAAGCTGTCCATAGCCAAGCAGGTGTGCGGTCGGTTGGGGGGGGTTCTTTGTGTTTTAAACACTCACTTCTTCCTTTGACTCCTCCTCCACCCACTCACCTCCTCCCTCCTCCCTCCTCCGCCCTGCAGGAGGAGGACGCTCTGCTCAGCGAGATGGACGTGACGGGCCAGGCCTTCGAAGACATGCAGGAGCAGAACATCCGCCTCATGCAGCAGCTCCGGGAGAAGGACGACGCCAACTTCAAGCTGATGAGTGAGCGGATCAAGTCCAACCAGATCCACAAGCTGCTGAAAGAGGAGAAGGAGGAGCTCGCCGACCAGCTGCTCACTTTGAAAACGCAGGTAAAGTCGTTGTTGTATCTTTGCAATGAAACCAAGTTCTTAAAGTTCCTTGAATCAGTGAAATTAAACTGGTAACTGAAACTAATTTTTCATTTTTTATTTTTTTTTATACATTTGATTTCTAGTCTAAATATTTTTAAATTGCACCATCCGGTCTCTTCTACTTGTTTTCTCCTCTCTAATGAGTTTTGTCTCTGTGCCTTATGTCACATGTATCACCATTAATGACAAATATTTTGTTCTTTAGATTTGCTCTGATTTTGTTGTCTTTTTTTGTATTTTTCTGGCAGGTCGACGCTCAGTTGCAGGTGGTGAGGAAGCTTGAGGAGAAGGAGCGCCTCCTGCAGGGCACGATCAATACTGCAGAGAGGGAGTTGGCTCTTCGCACGCAAGCTTTGGACATGAACAAACGCAAGGTAGCGCGTTGTATCTAGCATCTTATTTCCTCATATGTCACTCAAAACAGGAGTTCATTTCTCCATCATTTTGCACAGTGTCCCAAAGCCTCCACCTTGAATTTATTTATACACTTAATTGGATGATTGTTATGTCCTGGTTTGGATTCTATGCACTACTTTACACTCTTTCACTGGATGGGCCCAAAAACAGGAATTATGGGAAACATGGAATTGTACTTAATATTTAGAAATGATGAGCCAGACCTCAACAAGAAAAGAATCTGAATGAGACAGTCTGATTGAAAGGAAAACAAAACACTCACTGTCTCCGTGTTTTTTTTCCTGCAGGCTCAGGACTCTGTGCTGCTGTCGGAGGACTTCCGGATTCAGCTGGAACAGGTCCAGCAGCGACTCAACCTGGTCAGGGAGGAAGTCGTCGAAAACAGCCTTTCCCGAGAGAAAGAGTCCTTCAACGCGCGACGGGCACAGGTGATATTTGAAGCCGTGTGTCAGTCAGTGCGGCGACATAAGGGTCGAGGTCCAGGAGTTAAACACATCAGAATACACTTCAAAATGAACGCTTTATGTTCTGCAAATCTACCAGTTGTCAACATAGCCGATAGTGACGTACGCTGTGCATTCAACCCGACATCGTCGTTCAGTCTACTAACATTTTTGCCTTGAGGCTGTTGCCTGTATTGACTGTGACGCACAAACACAACACAAACTTTTTTTCATTACTATTATTACTGAGCAGTTGTTCTCTCTGCGTGTCTCAGGAGGACATCTCCAAACTCAGGAGAAAGATCGAGAAGGCCAAGAAGCCAGCCGAGAAGATCAGCAACGGAGACGACATCCTGAACGAAGAGATTAATGAATATAAGGTTTGTCTCGGGCCGCAGGGACACCTCAAACACTGACCTGTTTCACTACATGCTGCTTCAAGGACTTAGTTGTGCTCGACTGGTGACAAAGCAGCACTTGTGAAGATGTGCCATTTGGGACGGCGCCAGGCCCTCGTGTTGCTGAAGGATCACTTGCACCCTGCAGCATTCTTTCTGTTCTTTTTTTTTTATTTTTTTTTACAATGTTGTTCAGTTACACTCAAGGCTGTTTTCCACAACTGGTTCAGTGGAATGCCTCCCTTTTTTTTTTTGTATTTGATGGTTTCTACCTTCCCTTTCCCCCTCCGACCCCAGGCTCGTCTAACATGCCCCTGCTGCAACTCGCGGGTGAAGGACGCCGTGCTGACCAAGTGCTACCACGTCTTCTGCTTCGAGTGCGTCAAGACGCGCTACGACACGCGCCAGAGGAAGTGCCCCAAGTGCAACGCCGCCTTCGGAGCAAACGACTTCCACCGCATCTACATCGGCTGAAGCCACTTCAGGGTCGTCGTCGTCGTCGTCGTCGTCCAGACGAGCAGCGCTCACAGTCACCACCCAGACCTTGTAGCTCCACCTGCTGTGTGTGTGTGTGTCCAGGACCACTTGGGCGTCTTTGAATGATGCCGGTCTCATAGACTCAGTGAACTTTTTTTTCCTCTTTTTTTCTTAAAAAAAAAAATAATGACCAAAATAGCTCTTGCTATCCATTATCCACCATTTTACTGTTTCGAAGTAGTCCTCCAACACATGGTGCATGTTTGCATCACATGACTGACAGTGCAGATTTTGTATGCGTGTCACATTTAGAAGCAACCAGTTCAGCAAAACCAGTGCAGAGAAATAAAAATAAAACGATATCCCAGTGAGAAGGGAGAGTTCCTCAATTTTGTGTGCGTTTGCACAGTCGTTGCTGTTTACTGCATGACTGTTTCTCATCATTCCTTCGTGTCTGCTTCGTGTCTGGCAGAGTACTGAAACTGTACTGCTTCTGCTTTCCTCGCCATGGGGGATTCGATCTGTGATATTCAAACCTCAGACCTTGGTCCCATATTCCGCAAAATTATTGTACACATTCAACAGTCTATTCAAAACCAGTTTTACACAATTACAAAGGAAGAAAATAAAGTCATTTTAGCAGTGGAGGGGTCACTCACTGCATTACAGTGTGGCATCTTAAAGCGCCTTTAACCCTGATTTTGCCTAATTACAAGCATGCAAAGGATGCGACTAGGTGTCATTTTTTTTTAGCAGGAAACTAAGATGGAGCCTTTTTGCAGGTGGGTTGTAAACAGATGGCTTCACATGCTGCTTTCAGGAGACGTTGATTTTATTCTTATTTCATAAATGATAGCACCAGGCGGGGCGGAAATAATAATAAAGCTCTGAGAAAGGACTTTCCACGTTAATTTCAGTGTTTCATTCAAGCTTCGACGTTTCCAAACCACAAATCCCAGGGTGCAAATCTCTGTTTATCCCCTTGCACGGAACGCCTCCCTCTCCGAGGATGTAGACGTGTTTGCACGCAGCAGCCAGCAGCAGCAGCCAGCAGCAGCAGGGACGCCACGCCGGGAGGCAGGGCAGGTTAAACGGGAGACTTTTGAAAGGGTTGTGCAACATAATCCGTCGCGGACAAAGGAGAACCCCAATTGCAACTGGTTTGGAGCTCAGATGAATTAAGAAGCTTTGGGAGGCTCGTGTGCGGCTCTGCTCCACCACCGCCTGGGTGCTTTTTCTTTTTTTTCTTTTTTTCTTTCACATTTTTACCTTCCCTCTTTTTTACGCGCAAAGGCAGGCTGAACTTTTGGAATTATTTCTATCTACCATTTAAAAATATACTTGTATCTATTTTTGCAGCATTTCTGCTGCATCTTCTTTGATCGCCAAATATCCGGGCTACTGGCTGCCCTTAAGCCTTCAACTGTTTCTTACCAAATATAGCTGCCGCTGCCGCCGCTGCTGGTATTTGCAGGAGCGTCCTTCACGGAGCGATCTGGGATCGTGGGTATTTGCAGCTCCGCCAAAAGTTTATTAATAAATCCGCCGATCGCTTTGACACTCTTTATTCTGAATTCGTTTCTTTGCTTTCCTTTCTTTTCCCCCCCTTCTTTCAGGAACACTACTCGACTTCCACGGCGGAAGAGGCTCGCACGCGTTTTCCTGTTTTGCAGCCCTCCTCTGCCACCAGCGCGTTGGGTTTAAACTCGCTGCGTCTCTGCCACCGAGTGCGCGCACAGGAGCCATTTTCACGTCTTTGTTTTACGAGGCTCTCTCGACTCCGCTGAACACCGGCTACTAGAATCTGCTTCGGGCTGCAACTCTTACATATATATATATATATATATATTTTTTTTCCCCCCCTCGACATTTTTGTGCGCGCGTCAGTATTTAGTTTCCCTTGACGATGATTTTCCGTGCGTCTGGCTGTGGGCGCGGCGGTGGATGTGCTGCCGTGGCTCGCTCCCTTCTCCTCGCCATCTGCGGCTTGGCTCTCAGCTTGGCGCCGATCTGGGCCGAAGCCGAGCCGAACCCAGCTGCTGCACCACCACCACCATTGGCACCACAGACGGTCACTCTGCGGACCCTTGTGGTCGGAGGCTGCCAGGAAGCGCAGCGTTACGCGGAGTCGCTGCTGGGAAGCGGCGCCGTCCGCTCCGTGGCTGAGGTAGGACGCCCCCTGCTGCCAGCCCCTCTCTCCAACCTTCTCTGCTTCTCTTTGTTTCATGACTCTCTAACTTTGACTGTGTGATCTGCCACTTTGTAACTTTTATAGTAACAGACCAACTAAAAGAAACTGTCGCCTTTCTCCTCCACCCATGTCACCCTTCACACACATTCCTCCCCCTGACGCCCCTCAACTTGTTAATCTCCTTCCTGATCCCCCACCCCCCTCCTCATCTTCCCCGGCCTCATTCCTGCTTCTATATATCCTTGCATCTCAACCTTCCTCCTCCAACACCACCACCTCCACCACCTCAGAGTGCAGTGTTGTTTCTTGAGTCGTTGTTCGGCCAGGAGAACGTCTATACAGTGGGCATGGTAAGGAACCTCGGCTCTGCTTTGGCCCGCGTCGGGACGCTGGGCGCAGAGAGAGAGAGAGAGAGAGCCTGAGCATGACTGTGTGTGTGTGTGTGTGTGTGTGTGTGTGTGTGTGTGTGTGTGTGTACGGTGACGTGTGCATGGGGACGCACAGTGTAGTCGTGCCTGTGAGCTTGTACCGTGGCAGGCTTGGCTGAACTCGGGTCAGCACTGAATGTTGCACACAAAGAGTTGCGAACTGGGAAGTTTGACCTTTTTAATGCATGTCCAGAGTTAAAGGGGGGGAAAATAGATAAAAACTAAGATCAAACTGCATCGTGTAGGTCGGCTGATTTCAGATTATCAATCAAGAAATCAATCAAACTTTATTTATATAGCACCTTTATAACAGCCAAACGGTGCACAGGGTGCTTTCCAGAGTAAAACATCAATACTAGTAAAACATAGTTAAAACACAACATTACCACGACTGCGCAATTATAAAACAAGAGTAAAATGCAAAATTGTTAAAACATAATTAAAACACAATGTAAAACCAATAAGCAGCAGTGTTATAGCTATATATAAAATGCCGGCCTGAATAAATTAGGTTTTAACTCTCAAAAGTCTTAAAAACTGTGAGTTCAGTGGCAGCCTGGAACTGAGCTGGAAGAGAGTTCCACAGCTTAGGACAAAGCTGTTCGCTCTCCAAACTTTTTGTACTTGGACCTGGGGGATGACCAAGGAGGTGTGATCAGAGGAGCACATAACAGTGATCAGTTCGCTGAGGTAGGCCAATTACCCGGAGCTCAATTAGAAACCTCCACACTCGCTGCTTCTTGCCACTTTACCACTAAAGTGACTCTTGACCTGGATTGGCTGATGATCAGGAACAAGAACCTACAAAACCGGCAAAACACTTTATTGGGACCTGCACAGGCTGCATCACGTCTTGTTAAAAAGCTTGCAGCCCGGCTGACAATGAAAACATTGTGTTGTGCTGTTTGCATTGCACTGTCAGATAACAAACTGCCGGTCGCGCCTCCTTCCCCCCACCACCACCACCACCACCACCCTCCTGCTGAAACCTGTTGTGCGCTGTGAATTCACTGACACGCAGCGACAGATGCCTGACTCCCGCTCCGACGCGCTGGTCAGTGTGTGCGCAGCAACAGGTGCAGATAAGACGCACGTCCAGCTCGCAGGTCTACCCTTGACCTTGGCTGAGGGGGGTCGCACAGCTCGTGCGTTGTGTATTTCTTTTCTTTTTTTTGCTTCCAGGGACGGGGGGTGGAGGGATAGGGGCGTAGCGGTGACTGTACAGGAATAGAGGAAGGGCAGCGTCCAGCTGTCACCGTGCATGCACAGCTGTTTTCCCCAGTCAAAGAAAAATGCAAACCTTCAATCTTGAGGTGCAGCTCGGGAGCGAATCGTCTGCGTCAAAAGTGCAAAGGAGCAGTTAGATGTGTTTCTTGTCGTTTTTCTTTTATTCACGTCTGCATGACTGTCTCTGTAATTAGAATTCCGTCTGTCCTACCTGTTTCCACCCCTTATGAATCCTTGTGCAAAACCGCTTCTCCGCCCTTCCTCTACCCCGCCGCCGCCACACAGATCTTTGAGACGGTGATCCGGTTCTTGGCCGAGGGAGCCGCCAGCGGCCTGAATGTTATCGCCGTGTACGTCACGGAGATCCTGAGGGTCACAGGATTCGACGGTAGGTGCCAGGATCGCCCCTTTGTTTGCTGTGTGTGTGAGTGCCTGTGCGGCCGTTGCTAAATGCTCCACCCTTTTCCCAACTCCACTCAATCGGCTGCCAGATTAAGGCAATAAAACTTTTCCTGTGCAAGTCGCAGGTGTGCAGACTTGCCTGTTCCTCAGGTAATTTGTCTGTCACGCCTTTCAAGACAGCCTGTGTGTTTGCTGCGAGTGTTTTGCCCTCTGCAGGGTGTGACGTCGAAAATGTGGAGCAACGTTTGTCATTTCTGCATTTCCTCTCCTCAACAGTCGCAGCGTTGCCTCGCTTCACGCCGGAGGGCGTGTCGGCCATCGCCCAGTGGGGTCTGCTGGCTCTCATCGCCTACTGGGTGCTGACCGTCCTCCTTCGATTGCTCATGTGCGTCGTCAAGCGGGTGTTCTGGGTGGTGAAGACAGTCCTGGCGCTTTGGATGTTCGGACTGATCGTGACCGACAAGACCGCCAGCGGCGAAACCACGGCGGTCCGAGTGGGCGGCCTGGTGCTGGGATGTGTCCTCCTGTCTCTGCTCACCTCGGACTGTGAAAAAACGCCCAACGTGGACCACCGGCTCAGCACGCTGGAGGGACGGCTGAGGGCCGTGGAGAAGAGGAAAGCGGAGTAGTCGCTGAGGAGGTTGGGGGAGGGGGAGACGAGGGTAATATTAGTCAATTTATCTCGAATGATTTACTGTGTTGGTGTCAAGATCGAAGAAGAATGAGAAATAAAGTTTTGCGTGATTTTCCAAGGAGAAACGTCTTTGTTCTTGGACTTGATTGAGAAAGAGCTTTGAGATTTTAAGGCCAATTCCTTCAGTGTGACTTTGAAGCGGCACGTAAAGATGGATGGAGTCTATACCTGAAGCCTAGAGAACCCAGAGAGGTTAGAAACCAGAAGATTCCATAATCACATATGTGAGCAGTCGTTGAAGGTGTAGTGTGATTGTATTGAGGGACCCAATGCCAACCAACCCTCTGGGAAGCTAACAAACTACAGCCACTAATTTGTAACGGTATGAATTTTGCACTCCTTCCCGTATGGATAGCTTGTCTGTTTTTCTTTTGTCTTTTTGCAACCATTTTTTGGCGGTCCCTGCTGGCCAAACGGTAGAATGCAGGTTTTCAGCGCTAGCGTGTTGGCCTCCTTATTTAAGGGATGATTCATCCATCTTTATACACAATCAGTGCTTTGAACCTTGAATACAGAATCACAAAGTGCCCTCTTCTGGCATCGGAAATAATTGCTTAAAATCAAGACACAGTATAAACATGAATTTATCCAACAATAAAAAAAATAATTTGACAGTTTAATTCAAGTGTATTTTCCATTGATCAGCTTTATTATTATTGTATGAATTTGTTCTTTAAAGAACACTACTTAAAATATCAGTAAGTTAAATTTAAAGTGTGTGTGTGTGTGTAGTCCCACCTGTTTTAATTCCCTGGTTTGATCACATTTTCAGATTTATCTTTGCTTATATATTTCAATGTATCTATACTTGTGCACATACCTCAGTTTACACTAAAGATCCCTTCATGCCTTTCACACACTCATGCATATACTGTAACTTTGATGCCACAATGTGTAAGTTAGGGCTCCTTTTGATTCCTTCAATATAATCCACCCAGTAGCCCTGGAGATAATTAAATCATCGTGTGTTTGAAATTAGAGCAGATTATCTCAGTGGGTGGAGGATATCTGATCAAATCTTTGTTCTTTTTTTTTTTTTAAACTATACCACAACCCAAATTAGGACCTTCGGGGCGGTGAGATTGTGTGGTCTGACTGGTGTCCCGCAGCTCAGTCAACCGGAAGCCTTTTTGATCCTTTAGGTTCGCGACGGCTCTGTTCGTCCTCTGTGCTGCTCCACCCGAGTGGAATGACCTGACCTCGGCGAGTCCTCATTCCTACTCGCCCGCCCTGCAGCGAGTGCAGCTCACTTCTGTCCTGCACTTTTGCCACTTTTGCTCCAGAGGCGAGCAGCTCTAAGTGGGCCAGAAACAACAAAACGCCAGCGTGCTGCAACTCGGCCCCGAGAGGAACGATAATGGGACTGCAGACCCAAACTGCATTTCTACAAAGGCTATTTGATGGCAGCACAACAGTAGATAAGCTTTAAAATATGGGTGACTGATGGAACAAAAACATTTCTTCAAACACCTTTATGGCATCTGTTAGCTTAAATGTATTGGTCCCTCACCTTCAGCATAACACAACACTACCTAGTTTTTCTGCCTTAACATGGGATGCGTGCACGTCTCATCATTAGGTTTTCATTGCCTTTACCAACCATTTAGCAAACAAGTATAAACACAAGCTGGTCTGCTTAGTTATATTGGCTTTAATTCATATAACACAGCTCCAAATAAAAACACAATCACAAGGCACGTAGAATAAATTTACATTATGGGTTGGCTATAAAGGTCAAAGTTCGAGCGAAAACAAGAAAAACTCCCCCGAATCCTGTGCAAAAAATATACAAACAGCTTGACACGCTACAGCATGCATGCGTGCGATATAGCTCCAGCTCAACATGAGTTGAGTCCCATATGCAGACAAGGGATAAAATAGACACTTTAGTGCAGCATTTTGTAGCTGTGGTTCAGCTGATGGCTTTGGTGCGTAAGTCAAAGTGTGAGCAGACACATTTTAGGAAAGACTTCCTAAAGTAATGCACTTGGGAGTTCAGTGCATCTGTGTTTTGAAGTGTCTCCCCCCACCCCCCAGGCCTACATACAGTGAAGGTAGAAGAAGAGAAAAGGCAACCCAAGTTTGTGATACATTTAGAAGAGCATCATAGCAGTTGGACACTGGCACAAGAGCCATTCATTACATGGGGAGACACCTACGACGTGTTCAATACTTCACAAGTCTATACCCAGCTCACAGGATTTTTTTTTTTTTAAAAATGACCTACTAGTCTGTGGTTTAAAACCTTTGTTCCCTGAAAAGCCAAGTGGATATCCGTGTCTACTGCAGCGTCCCTGACAGAAGTTAACGAGTTAAGGTGAAGGTGAGACTCATGAGGTAGAGAGTCATTTTACAGAGTTCAGGCACTCAGTGTTGAGTACGTTACTGAAGAAAATCTTTTTTTTTTCCTTCTTGAAAAAAAAAAAAAAAAAAAAAAGATTTTTTTTTAACGTTGTCTTCTTTGTGAAAGAGAGGCTGTACCTGCTTATCACACATAATCTATGAAGTAAAATAAGACCATAAACTGACTGGTGAAAAAAAACAACACTTGGCACAACAAACAATGCAGAAAAGTGTCCACACTGTGAAAATACTAAAAAGAGAATTCAACTACACAATTACATATGAAATTCACAGCAGCCTCACGTAAAAAGGACAGATATGCAACCTCTCCCACTCATTTTACATGCATAAGCACAGAAGCAACCCCCACAATGACTAGCAGAATATCTTTACTTAGAAGTCAGCTGGACTGCTAAGGTTTCATATGTGAAATGTCATGGATTAGTGATTGGACCGCTGATGGTTGCTGGGGACGAAGAGGCAGTGGCTGCACGTGGAGTTAAACTGTGGCAATTTTCGCTTCCTTGGGCTCAACTTTTCTTTTGTTATTGACGTGATCCCCAAAAACAGCAACAGGTCCGGCTATGTTGTTCACCCCTAGGTGGCAGTGGAACGCAACATATGTCTGTGTTTGGTCGATCTGATCGGGAGGAGTCCCGGTTTAAGGCCCATTGTGTTACAGTTAATGCCATCTATTGTTGTGAAATTGAAAAAAAAAAAAGATGTATGTTCGTCACATAAAGTCACTAAAAGAAATAACTGGGGTTTTCATTCACTAATAATATCATGTATTAAAGAATGTGGCTCTCCTCAGGGGTTTGGTCTGCTGTAGGAAAGACGTGAGATCAAGTGAGACATGGGATTAACAGTGTTTGCAATATACTTTCTCACTCTCAGATGTGACTGAATATTGCATGCATAGTGGAGTACTCCATATGGGAAAAAGGAGTGTTTAAAACAAGATTCTGGAAGACCGGCCATTTTTTTTTGGACTCCATTTGTATCTAATTTCGCTGCCAAACACGTTCACATGTTATTTTGGTGACGCAGGTTTTTTGACAGGGCTTCCAAACTGGTCAGCGGCTAAAGACACAACACCCAACACATCAGATGGCGCACTGAGGAAGACTGGGGTTTGCGGTCGAAACTGTCAGCACGAAAAAAAAAAAAAACAAGGTATGAAACATCTCCTTAGAACTTCATAGTCTAAGAGAATCCTAACTGTGAGAGGAACGTCATCTGTTTGGTTAGGAATATTAGCGGATCATTGCTAACCTTTTTTTTTTTTTTTTAAATCATGTCAAACAATAAACTTCCTACGAACGGATGGATTCTGATGTATGCTGAGACTGATAACTTTTCAGAGAAAGTTGAGTTTGTCAGAGGTGTACACGTCACTCTGGGATGAGTTGGAATTGAGCGGCGAGTCGAAAGTCAGCCCCTTCAGTTCGAACCGCGGCTCGGGCCCCGAGTCCAGCGGGGAGGTCACAGAGGGAGCGTTGCTGGCGTATGGTGGAACAGACAGCTGGTGGGAGAAGAACACAGGCCAGTGTTAACAAACAGGAAACAGGCTCTCGTACTCGCACATAGCTGGAGAAATGATCATTGCTGATGCGACTGATTTACCGCACCACAAAAACAACCTTACAGTTAAAGGCTCCCTGTGTTGTGCTTCAGTGTATTCCAATGCAGACAGCCATATGCAGGTGAAACAACCGACTGCAGCAGGTTTGACAGGGATGTGATGGATATGTTTCAACAGAGTTCTTCATAGATGCACTTTCAGAGTGAACGCAGGTCTGTGACCTCCCCAGAACTCTGAAAAGCAATTACTCCAGTTCTTTTTCTTGCTGTGCTGTCCAGAAAGTTTCCAGTAGTCAGTCCCGTGTGATGTCACAAGGGGGCACTGATGCGTTGTGACCAGACCTCCAGTTGTGCTTGTTTGTTTACTCAGAGTTGTGTTCTGGTTCCATTTTTTTTGTTTTGTTTTGTTTCATTCCCTCCAAAACATGTGGAAAGTCCCACGAAGCATCTGTTTTAGCAGGAGGCAGCAAACAGAGGGCTAAATATAGAGTTCTGGGGGGATCTAGAGAGCTTCTGGGATGAGTATCCATGTTTCAATGGGGTCGAGGATGAAAAAAGAAGATGAGAATGGGCGTGATGGTACTTTTAAGACCTAAATTCTCTTATTCCAAATGAATAGTTTGTGATTACTTGGAACATGGATTAACTGTATATTGACAAAAAAGCAGTTGTGCGCAAGGTGGGCGGCGGCCTACCTCGGAATAGGCTGGTGGCATGGCAGGAGGAGAAGAGTGCACCTGCAGGAGGGAAGCCACACAGCACATGTGAGCGATGGAGAGCGGATGGCTATCAACACACACACACACACACACACACACACACACACACACACACACACACACACACACACACACACACACACACTTACCAGCGGCACAGACGGGCCAGCAGGGGCAGCAGAGGGCAGAGCAGGGTAGAGTGGCACTGCATCGTGCTGATACGACCGCGGTGCGGCAGGTTCGCGCTCATACTGCAGTTCGCACACATGGGAGACAAAAGCAGTTGTGATGTACAGTCCACCTCTTTGACATCGTCCTCTTAACACGCAGCGAGCAGTCTCACCTCCGCCAGGTTCTCCGCAGCCTCGCTCCCCGGGGTCTCGTCCTCGTCCTTCTTGCTCTTCTTGCAGCAGCACTTCACGCAGCAGCAGCAGCAGGACAGGAGGAGGGAGCCGACGATGGAACCGACGATGATCTTCCAGACCTCGACCGGCATCGCTGCAGGCATCAAGCAGAACGTCACGGAGGGCCGATCAGCGAGAGGAGACATTGTTGTGATTCTATATTAAGTTTAATGCATTATAGCTGTGTGAGTTAGTATATTAGCAAATATTGTATGTATGTGTTAGAATTATTAGAGTTAGTTAAATGTTTGAATGTAGTGAATATTAATGCATGTAGTTCTCTTATAACCATTTGCCCATCATTATCAGTACTTTAGGGTCATTCAGAACCTCTGAGCAAAGACTGTGAAACTTAAGTCTCGTAAACAGTGACCTGGGTGAACAGAGAGTGGTCAGCTAAGGAAACTGCATTTGCGACCCCCATAGTGTTTATGACCCATCCAGGCATGGGAACAAGAACTTTTCACCCCAGGAGGTTATGGCAGGGAAGTGTTCCAGTAGACCAGATCGGAAGGAGGATGGATCATTTGGCTCCCTGCCAAATAAGGACTTGTTTATTTTTAATATTATTAACTGGGGGCTGGGATCTGGACACCCGGCAGCCAGTCAAAGGAGGGCAATACCGGAGAACATTTGCATGTTTTCATTATGTATAAAAGGACTGGGTCAAGGGACAGATAGCAGTCAGACTTCATGCCCTGACAATACATTGTTGTTGCTAGGGTTTTGAACTCGGCCCAGAGCTCTGTATATTTGTATCCTGAATTGTTTTATTTACTAAAGATATATTTAAATTGGCATTCTTCTCCTGAGACCCTTCATTCAACGAACACGCGGATCAGCAGCACGACATAAGGAAATAATCTGATCCAACAACATACAGGAGACGACATACGACGGCAAACAGTTCTGTCGGCCGCACTTAAAGGACTCGTATCAAACCAGCTTCCATTCAGCAATTCAGAGAATAGGCTGACAGTCACTTGACAAAGGATTGTTATACTTTTTTAAACCAATTGAGTGACATTGGATAATCTTTCCTTTCTGTGTGGAGTTTGCATGTTCTCCCCGTGTCTGCGTGGGTTCTCTCCGGGTTCTCCGGCTTCCTCCCACACTCCAAAAACATGCATGCGAGGTCAATTGAACGCTCTAAATTGTCCGTAGGTGTGCATGTGAGTGTGAATGGTTGTTTGTCTCTATGTGGCCCAGCGATGAACTGGCGACTTGTCCAGGGTGTCCCCTGCCTTCGCCCTAAGACAGCTGGGAGAGGCTCCAGCAGACCCCTGTGACCCTGAGCTCGGGAGTAAGCGGGTATGGAAGATGAATGAATGAATGAATGAATCATTTTTCACAGCACACCCGGCCTTATCTCACGGTACACCAGTGTGCCACGGCACAGTGGTTGAAAAACATGTGTTGTGATGGTCTGACAACTAGCTGCCACAATCCTTTTTTTTTTTTTTTAGGAGATGGCTCTGCAAGATGAAATCTCTGCCTGTTGACCTCTGACGACCATGTCACAATTCACTCACGCTCCACTTCCAGGTCTGCCTCTAGCGCAGTGTTGGTGTTGGCGTCTTTGAAGATGAAGGTTCCGCTGCACGCCGGCAGGAGATCCTCGTTCACGAGCCCACACGGTCGAAGCAGTTCAAAACCGCTGCACTCTTGACCGAACCGATCATAGTCCAGCCTCCCGCGAGTCACAATCCTGTGTTTCATCTGGCCTTTCTCACTCTGTGGCATGAAGTAAATGAAGCAGGAGGCCGACGGCAGGTCAAAAGAGACTTCAAACGTTTTGCCGGTTTTCAGCGTGTAGGACTTGATGTTTTCTGGAAGAAACAAACAACAACAACCCGTCATGTAGATTTTACTGCCTAAAAACAGGCCATGCAATCTACTGCTTTCAATTTGCTTGCAATCTTTACATGCACGGCCATAAATCTATATGGTCATAGTGCAATGAGTTCCTACAAATAAGCATAAATAGAAGAATCAAAAAAACAAAACAAAAAAAAAACAACAAAGCAGCCCAAAGCAAAACAATGGACTAGTCTGTCAAAAGGTGCAAAACATGCACAAGAACAGAAATGACAGGGATGACAGTAACACAAGTTGAACTGCTAACTTACCTACTACTTCAAGGTCAGTGGAGGACAATACAAGTCCGTTTCTGTCTTTCATTGAGAATCGGCCACTGTCCAGCTGGGTTAAATTATATACTGTAAAGTAGTTTCCCACAACCTTTCTTCTGCTGTCTTTGAACGTCCCAACATCTTTCCACAAGACAATCGGAGATCTTCCAGAGGATGGTGTAAAGTCCACCATTTTAAGCCCCGCCTGTAACCTCATCTTGAATACTTGTCCATAGTACTTTGTTTCGTCCCGATAGCAGCCTGGGGAGGGAGTCAAGGAACAGTTGAGAACAGCAACAACTTTTTTTTAAGCTAGCTAGAAACATAAAAGTAATAACCTCTGAGAATGCTTAACACAGTCGTCACAAGGGAGGTATTTACATCACTGATGTCTCTGCGGCAGTCGCAACAACTGCTGTGTTGCATGAGTCGACGTTCTCTGTGATGCAGATGAGTTTTAAAGGAACGAGGATTGTTTTTGTTGCTGCTGGGCTTTGTGCAATCAAATCAAATCAGGAATGGCCCAGTGCCGCACAATAAAAATATCAAAAGACCAGCCACCACAAGTACACATCAGTTCATTTAGAATGCATTACAATCATTTTAAAACAAACAAACAGGAAAAAACAAGTTGATGCGACAACTCTACAACAACATGAAATACTATTCCAATAACGCAAGGGTGTAGGATGAAGTCAATGAAAACTTATATTGTCCTACCCACTTTTCAGTTTTCTTTGCAGAGTTTATCAATCGTATAATGTAGAAAAACAGAAGAAAATAAAGCATATCAGCCAAACAAGGTGCACAAAGGCAAACGTGTCTTGTGTCAATTCAAAATGTTTCAAATTTCTCACTTAAATATTAAAACTAAAAATTGTTTCCGTGATTGTTTTAGATGTGTTCTCTCCCTCACAGGTATGGAAGTATGAGGGAACAGAGCAGGGCGTATTTGACTTTCGTGTCAAATGATGGCAATTGACATCATTCGACTTGAATTGAGCTGAATACGACGAAAACGGTCATTGACGTCGACGTGCACGCGTAGTTACGTAGAAACAACAACACATCGCGAGGGCAAGACGGTCCGCATCACAGTTAGAAAAGCAATTAAACTGCTGCAGCTTTTTTGTTTGTTTGTTTGTTTGTTTGATTGACTGATTTTCCTAAAGCAGCACTTTTGTTTCGGCTCCCTCCAAATGCTGGTCTTATTACATAAGTGGGTGGGTATGTGTAGGATGTTAAAAGTCGCGCACTGAAAGAAAAGTGAATGCATTTGGGACTCACCGACAACACAGAAGAGACTTAGCAGCCACGCTAACAGCAACATGACTCTAGCACTCAGTAGGTGGACGCCGTTAAACAGAAAACAAGGGCGCGGAAGCTAATACAGTGAACAACTGAAGGAGAGGAGCTCCTGCCAGGGCAGGACGGGCTTGCTCGCTGTCGAACGAATCAAATTGGAGGAAGTAATGGCACGTAATTTTTTTTTTTTAGTAGTGGGGGGCCACGCCCATAGACCTCGAGACTCCGCGGGACTCTACGATTGTATCGCGATACATCGAGGGAGGCGCTTGTGGGAACTGGGAACGTGAGTGGAGAAGATGCAGCAAGCTCAATATTCGCCTCGTGCGACCTGCAGTGACGTGCAACTAGGAAACATTTCTATTCACGTCGCACGTCGCGTCATCTCGGTGTAATTGCTCATTTGTTCAAGAGCGACAATGCTGGGTTCATTTAACGTCAACTAAAGCTAGTTAAAATCGTCAATAGATGAAATATATAGTTTAATATATAAAGTTACCAAAAGCCACATTGTTATTATGTGTACTATGCGCATCATGCCGTAGCATGGAGGACCCCCACCTCCCACTCCCCCTGAATGTGGTGCCAACTTCAGCGTCGTCCTTTTAAGTCTTTGCAACAATAAACATTACAAAAAAATTGTCTCGCATTTCCAAATTTGGTTCCATCTGAATTATTTTGTTGTAATCATCATAGTACAATCCAGTTCATGGATATCTGGAAGAGCTGGCAGTATAATGGAATCAAATCAATCATGACAAAATACTAAATAAAAGTGTATTTTAAAAGAAAATAAAAAATATTTAAAGCCCATTCATATTGCAGAAAAATACATGTGTAAAAAAAAAAACACTCCAAGTGGATTATATGAAATATACAAAAAGTCAATTGTGCAATAATGCAAAAGGCACAAATTGAATCGAAAACAACCATGAAAGAATACATACAATTACATGTAAATACAGTATTTTAAAGTAATGTGGTTTTTAATCATATTCAGTGCCAACACTATTTTAACTTGAGCATTAATTTTGAGAATCTCTCAACATAAACCCAGTAAATTTATCTCACCCACGGTAATACTCTTCATAGAGGCAAGCAAAGAAAAACGATTGAATGAGTTTTTCGATTTGGTGCATTGTTATTAGAAAGAAATGCTACTAATCTTGTGGTCTCAACAAAAACATCTGATGGACATGTTTGAACAAAACACACAATTCCAAACTTTGTATTTTCAGTGAAACACTGAGAGAGTAGTCTTCAACCATCTTTACGTGCCTTCATGAGACGATCAAACTGATAATCTAATGGCAGCGTTCCTCATTTTCACAACATTCAGAATGTTACACTGTCCCCTACATCTTCTGAGAGCGAAATAAAGTTGAGTTTATCAGAGTGATAAACATTGCAGATAGCCAAGTCTGAGTCCAGAGGCGGGCCTGAAAGTTCAAACAATCCTTTTATCTCAAACCTGGGCTCGAAATCGGGGGAGTGAACATCCAAGTTCATCCCAACAGATGAAGTTGGGTCTTGTCCGGCCGTAGCTACAACCTGGCAAGGCAGGCAAACAAAAAAAGTCAAGTCAATGTTGATAGTGGTGGAAATGAATGATTAATGCCAGCAGAGTGCATGTACCGTCTGTGTGTGTGCCGTAGGTTCCGGTGTATACACGAGGACATTAACTGGAGTATAAACCTGTTTAGTAGAAAATATATGAATAATGCATGCAAGTCAGTGTTGAAAATGGGGCGTTGCCACTATGATTGACACAGGTAAATGTAATCTGTAGAACTTTTAGATTTGCTGTTACTAATATCAACAAACTTAGTGGACTCTGGAGATCCAGAGATTTAAATGGGAATGTGCAGCATTGTTTAGATTGGAGATTTTTGTCTCACGGGATAGCAAACACATATTGTATCCTACACATGTGGAGCTGTTTTTTTGCATACCATCTAGTGCTTCCTGCTTCTTAACCACTACTGCATCTACGACTTTCAACCAATTTCCCTCTGTTTCCAAAACATGGACGCACAGCTGCCTGCCGCCCACTTCAAACCGTGCCATTACCGATGAGACACTCCAAAACAACTTTTCCTAGAAAACCTACCAAGGGCTCTGGCACTGTGACTGCAGTTGCCGGTTGATGTGGTGGGGTGAGAGGGCTCACTGGTTGGTAAGCGTATCGCCGGACAGGTGCAGTGGTGTTTGCTGGTTTGTAGGAGTTATTCTGGAACTGCAATGGAGACACGCGCTTCTAAAACAAAAACGCACACTTATTACAAATGGTTTGGCCACCCTGAGCGGTACTTACGCGATAAGGCACGGTAGGTGTCTCCCTCGGTTCTTTTTGCGGAGTCCTCTTGCAACAGCATTTTCTCACACAAATACAGCAGCCGATGACCACAAAGGCAAACACGAGACCGACTCCGACATACGTGGGAATGCTAGAAGGCGCTGCGAGGCAGAGCAAAAAGTTGATTGGATTACTTTTGAGTTTTTCTTTGCTCCTTTAAAAATGAAATTGTGGCGTTACTCACGGGTGTGTACTTTCACTTCCGCAGTCATGACCAGGTTGTCGTAATAATCTGTGAACTTATAAACGCCAGCATCTTCGCTTTTCAAATGAGAGATCTCAAGGCCCTCCTTTCTGAGGCTCAGTCTCCCATGAAATGAATTTTGAAGCCTTCTACCCTCGTCCACGACATGATTATCTCTGACCAATAATTCACTTCCTGATCCCGCCGCAGGTTTAAAAGTCACTGTCCTAGAGAAAGTCTTGGGAGTGTGAAGGATGAAGAGTGGCGAGCCCACATCTCCTTCAAGACTTTGACTCCTGGCTGTGGAGAAAAGATAAAGAGCTTGTGAGAATGTTTCATTTGACCAGGAACAGCTAGAACATCCACCAGTCTCCCCTCATCACCTTCTACCGTGAGAAGTGTCCTCCAGATCAAACTGTTGTCCGTTTTCCTGAGGTTGTAGTACCCATTGTCGAGCTGAGTGAGGTCTTGAAACCTTCCGCTAACCCCACTCATTATGAATCTGCTCCCTTCAGTGTGAGCACCGCTCGCTCTGGTGCGATTCCACACAACTTTGACATTTGTCTTATTGTTAATGGAAGCAAACTCCATAATTTTAGCCTCCAAGGGAACGTTGAAAGCGTACACATCCCCATAGTATTTTTTAACTGTTTGTGCACATTCTACATAGACAGAAAGACATTGGACACAACAGTGACTTACATTTGCATCAATATTTTTTGTTTGAATGGTAATAGTAATTAAGACATAATACAATAATGACCTTACCCCGGACAGTGAGTTTGAGGATATTGATAAATCTGTTATCACTTTTGCGGATGGAAAACAGTCCTTGATCATCTTCTCTTAAATCTTTCAAAAAAATCGAAGAGAAATACAATCCAACACGAGGGTGCTTTGGCTGAATCAGTAGACATGAGAGAAACATAAGTTAAGAACCATCCAGTCTGTGTTGACTGGGGAAAAAAAAAACAGTGGCATCACAGGCTCTTTACCTTTCCCTCATTAAATATGACAGTCCTGAATGCCCGCCCTCCCTTCTCCGGGGTGAAGTAAATCGTCTTGCCGGAATCAGACATGGCATGTCCATATGGAAATCGAAGAGTTGCGCCATAGCACAGTTCACGGGTTTCTACAGCATCTGAGAATCCTCCAGTCGCAAAGATACAAGCAAATATTATATCATTCCCATCATGCAACTCAAAATATTTGTATAAATTAAGGGGGACGGGACGGAGAAAGGCACGCTTCAAGATCACTTCAACACCAGGGCCCTGACACTAGTACAACTAAATGGAATATGACCATTAATAATTCAGCAACCTTAAACCAGCTTGCAACATATTTAAATGTGTTCTCTTGAAAACTTCATGTCGAGTGACTCAATATTACACTCCAACACCCCAGCAGTTTATCCACACTGCCATTCCTACTTTTCCGTCCGCATTCATTCGGGAGAATGTGATTTGAAGGCAAAACAAACACAACTGAATTCCCAGAGGATACATTCCACGTTTAACTTAAATAATTTAGATTAAAAATATATATACTCCTAGTTTTCTTTGGTTACATTTTAAACTGCATTTTAAACTGCACATTTTAAACTGCAAAGGCTTATTAAGCATGCACATGCTATTTTTCTTACTGAAAAGAAGACATGACAGCGCGAAGTACAGCAACATGTTCAGCAGCGACAGCTGGGGGAGCATTGACCTTGTCGATGGTCTCACCGCGTTCCTCTGAAATAACTCATGCAAATCATCTAAAATCAAACCGTAAACCAGTTCGATCGACGGTCCGTTTGCCCCGACAAAGGCACCGTCTCTCTCTTGTCTCGACACCGCCTTCCGGATGTTCTCGAGGAAAGTAAAAGTAAACGGGGCGAGGCTGCCCGGTTCGCGGTTTGCGTCGTTCGTTTGGATTATGACGTCACGTCCTGCGTCATACTCAAACAGCGCACATTGAGCACGAGGGTCTTTGCAAAACTTGAGCTCGTGTTTTGTCCCAAGAGTGTGTATGTGCGTATGAGTTCATCAGGAAGTGATACCTTAGTGTTGGTGGGAACAAAACAAAAATCAAAAAAACGATGCGGAAATGCACAGGGAACAAATATCGCGAGGAAACTTTATATGATAATATCGCAGTATTGGAAATGCGGGTGCTCTTCCTTGACAAAGCAAACGATCACAGCAACACTGCAATAAAATGGAATAAGCGAAAACTAAGTAATGAGGTAACGGGTAGTTACCTTAAGTTCTGAGCTGACCTTCGAGTTTTGAGTATCTTGCCAAACGCGATTGTTTGCAATACAATCAGTGTGACAAGCCCTCTTTATGATCGTCCTTTATGGTTATTTATTTATTTATTTATTTATTTATGTACTAACTTATATATTAATTAATTAATTAATTTATATATATTATTTATTTCGCACATAGTCAAGATTTATACAATTAAAAAAATATATAAGAAAAAAGAACAAACACAAAAAAGAATAAACAAAACCAGAATTATACAAAGCAGACGTGCTATGAAGTCCAAAAAAAACCCTTGATGGACTTGTCAGAGGACCTCCTGAAAGCAAGGCAAAACAAAATGCAAAAAGGACAGAATCCAGTTGAACACAGACCATAGATATACTGTACACACAACAAGCTGCAATAAAGGTTAAAAAGTGAAGGCAAGACATTCAGTACTTGGTTACACACTTGCATTTCACAGACTTTTTACAGATTTAGAGAGTGTAAGGAATTCCATATCTTGGAACCTCTATAGGAGATTTTAAATTGGGATAAAACAGTTCTTGAATGTGGGGGGCCTACGCTGATATGCTTTACGGGTTGAAAAGTTATTACAATTGTTGTAAACTATGAAAAGAGGAGGGAAATGTTTTGCTTAAAGAACCATATACAAATTGAGCAATTTGGAGTTGGACTGCAGCTTTGTCTCTAGCTTGTAATGTCACAGGGTGGCAAGTGTTGTGGTATTGCAGGAGAAAGTCTAATGTGACAAAGGTCTGTCAGAGTGTTGTAGGGCACCAGTGAGGCAGTGGTGAGGTGTGCTGTAGGTGGTGACAGAGGAGTTCAAAGTGGAGCTGGGACTGCCTCAGGCATCAGTTCTAAACCTCCTCCTGTTGTCTATAGCGCCCGAAGGGCTGACAGATGAGGTCAGACAGAAATCCACATGGTCTGTAATGTTTGCAGGTGACATAGTGGGAGCTCCCACTCTTTGGAGGAGGTGGAGGAGAAGAATCTTAGAGGTGTGGGTATGCCCTGGAAAGGATATGAATGAAGGTTGTGTTGAAGGTGTTGAAAAGGGAGAGGAAAGCCTCATCTGTATTGGATTTTCAGCTTTAATATGCCGACTTTTAAAATTGTTGTGAAATTGTTAGTCCATTTGAAAATAATAATAATAATATTGCATTCAAAGATTATTGGTGCGGTTGGTTTGAAGGATTTGGTTCCATCTAGTGGTGAGCAAGTAACGCAAACAAATGAGTACCTGTTCGCCTGTGGCGTGTGAGTGTAGTATTTTGCTCCTGGTCATGTTGTTTCTTTCTAATACGAACACAACATTTAATGATTAGTGATTTTTTTTAAAAAAAAAACGAACAAACATATAGTTGTATTTTCTATTGCGGGACATCGGCCCTTTAAATCTAGTCTTCTCTGGCCGCGCGCCATCCTCTGCGGACAAACGAACCCTTTCTCGCCTCGTCTTGTCCGGTCCGTGTTTTTTTTTTTTTTTTTTTTTTTTTTTTTTGGCTCCGTCCACCGTTGACGGAGTATTAAGACGTTGGAAATCGACGCAAGTAACTGTACGCGCAGCGCAGCCTGCGTAGACGCGGCTGAGAATATACCGTCGCCATAGAGAGGAGAAGGACCCCAGTGCCCATGCGCGCGCCAACAGGGACGGCGTTATCCTCTTAAACATCCGTCCACCACTAACGTCGAGATGAGGAATATCTCGCGGCGGGCCGACTCTTCCTGTCCACGCGCACCGCAGGTGAGTTCAGGAGCGCTGCGTGCACACCGCGTGCATGATGTGTGTGTGGGGGGGTGCACACGTCGCCGTTGGACGTGCACGTCGCTGACACCCGCGGACCCGTCGGACGGTAGACACCTGAGCGGACATGGCACCGAGCAGCAGCAGAGAGCCCAGCCCAGCACGCTGGAGATGATCCATCACCCTGCCGCCGTGATGGTTCTGGGTGACCGTTAGTGCGAATTCCTGCGCTACTGCTCCGCTATTGATCACGGTGGCCTCTCCGCCCGAGACCCCCCTCTGACCGTCCCCCGCCCCTTGGGCCTGGCGATTGGATCGCTGTTGACAGTAAACAGAGGGAGTGTGCAGTTCGGCTGCCGTGCGTTTGTTCATGCAACACGTCTGATATTTATGTGTCTGTGTGTCCTGATAGGAGAAGATGTCCCTCTGTGTCCTGATCGCCACTCTTCTCAGCCTTCCACTGGCTCTGGCCCAGGGTAAGTAGGCTACCTGCTTGCATTGGCCATCATCATCATCATCATCATCATCATCATCATCATCATCATGGTGTATCTGCATTAATATTATGTCATACTCACATGCTATTCTTTTTAGGCACTTTTAGCATGTTGTGCTTAGGTTTTTCTCCAGCTAGAATGTACCTTTGCAAGCTAACTGCCTGATTTTGGGGTTGTAGTGTTTTCAAATGAGACACTAAGTAAAAGTGTTGTAGTGGAGATGAACAGATCAGTGATCCTGATGTCTGTTCTGCTCTGTTCTGCTCTCAGATGCGGTTGTGTTGAGTAAGTCAAATGCCACTTTTCACCAATATATCTTTTACACAAAAAATATTCCCTGAAAACATAACTCACCTTAAGTTTCACCCTGTCAGGTGAGAGAGAAGAAGTCCAGATGGTGTGTGCAGGGAAGGCATTCCGTCTTCCCGTGTACTCCACTTCCAGAATTGTGACCTTTAATCCAGACTCAGGGGCGTCGAGGCGCGTTCTCCTGGAAAGAACCACTGTGAGTGAAACTATGTGATCATGACCATTGCTACACTTATTAGTGTATGCATTTGTTCAAATTGTTCCAGGCACAGATTTCCAAAGTCAATATACTTTGAAACTGCAGGTGAAGGACCCTCGCTTCGAATGGACCCGGGATAAGATGTTGGTCCTCAGAGAGGTGACTCATGCTGACCAGGGACTGTATGCCATTAAAATGTCATCTGGATTCACCTATGAGACTGTTCATTTGACTGTTTCAGGTAACGCAATTTTTCAGTTTTTCTCTCTATAATCTCATGTTAATATATGATTTTGCTTTTTTTTTTTTTTTTTTTTTAAGTTTCAAAGTAAAATCATATAATGGTGAGTTGGGGTCTGTGTAAGTAAAATATTCCTTTAATTTTACTGTCCCTGATTCTGTCCGCTTACGTCCTGCATCAGAATGCATCAAGTCCTACTACCGACACTACGGCGAAAACTTTGAGCACCATATCCCTGAAAATGTCACCCTGTTGGAATTTGCACCCCGCGGCGCCCCCCTGGAGGCCATGCCGGTCGTGTTGTGGAACCTGTCGGACGCTGAGACAAGCAACGTCGGCCGCGGTCGGCTGCAGCGGGGCGGCAAGGTGTGGGTGGCCGAGAAGGTGACACAGGCGGACCAGGGCAACTACACCCTGAAGAACCACCAGGGGAAGGTGTTGTCTCGCAGCACCCTCACAGTCCGCGGTGAGAACGGACAAGATGATGAGTTCAAAAGTTCTTCTCAAGTCTGCCGCTCTGTCAGCTGTAACATCTTTGTTTTTGTTTTTTGTTTTGTTTTTGCCTTTCCCCCTTGACGGCCACCTCTTCCTTTCATCCCGTCATTCCATTTGGGTTTTTTTTATGCTCATTTTCCTTTCTGTTCCTGCTTGCCGTAACCAGGCCGCTCCTTCAATGTCACCCGCTTCACCAAAGAGTCTCTAAACCTTCCCCTTTTTCTCCCCGTTCCACACGCGCATCTCATTTTCACCCCCAAACGCTACCCCGACGAAACCTCCCTCGGACCTTTTGATCCCAAGCCTCCCCGTGGCTCGGTGCAGCTGATGCGCGAGGGCCAGATAACGGATCACGACATGCGTTATCGGGGCCTGGTCTCACTGGGCAGGAACGGCACCGTCAACGAGGTGGTCATCGCGAGGCTGACCTCGAGGCACGACGGCGTGTACGAGATCAAAGATAGGGACGGCAACCTGGTGTCCTCCACCTTGCTGCAGGTGATCGGTGAGTGTTGGGGAATATTTTGGGAGGACTGTTTGTCTCCCAAAATTAAGCGCTCCAGCACAGCCATCAATTTCTGGAGATACTACTTGTAGAACAACAGTACTTTATTGATCCTTCATTAGTAATTGCTTGTTGCAACAGCTAAAACAGACCCACAAGACAACATTCAACCGACACGAAGGCACAATGCACAATATTAAATGCAATAAAAATATAATAATATGGATTATGTGTAATCTAAAAAGGATAAAATAAAACAAATTCACCATATCAAACAACCTACAACCTGGACAAGGGTTGAAATATGTGCATATTAGCATTTTCTCAATTCTCTCGTGAAAACGTACATTTCGTGATATTGAATTTTGCATCAAATTTGTGCTAAATTATTGGAAGGTGTCCCTGCTGAGCTGGAAATAACAGGAAGTAATGAAAAAAGCTTGGGAAATAGTATACCAACGCTACTGCTCAGCAGTGCTAAACGGTCTGGTGGCAGACTTTGTGGCGTCCGTCCTTCACTGTTTCCTCTGCTGTCCACAGAACGAGGCGGCAGATGGCGTGGCATCCTCAAGTCCATCACTGTCCCCTCCGGCATGTTTGTGTCACTGGCTGGTTTCATCCTGTTCATGAAGCGATACCCACACTGCAGCCTCTCGCAGATCATCGCCGGCCTCCGGACGAACCGGACACCTCAGGCACACCATCAGAGCGCCAACATTCAGGTGAGATGCAGCTGGAGGTGTTTTTCAGTTTGGATTAGAACGTTCGAGTGTCCAATCAGTGACATACCCATTGCTTAACAAATGTTCGACAACGCAACGCACGCAAGTATTTTAGAATTCTTTTTAGTTAGAGTAGTGCATGGACTGTTTAGAATCAACTTTTTTTATTTATTTTTTTGTAAACCATTGAATTTGAAATTTCATGATTCTAAGAATGATTACTTTAGGAATGCTTTAGGACTACATTTTTTTTTTTTTTTAGCTGAAATGCTTTACTTGTGCATTCGTCATTAGGGAAACCAAAAATATTTTGGTCATTACCAACGCTGTTCATTTAGGGCAGCTGTAGAATACTATAGATTATCAATAAAGACGTCCACTCTGAGGCTTTGCTTTAAAGGTCCAGTATGTAACATTTTTGAGGAAGCTCTATTTAAGGAAGCCTGCCTGACAGCGCGTTTACACACTGGACCTTTAATGTCTCCTTTATGTTCCATTAACTTTATTGTTGGCTTTGTGCGGCAGAAAAAAACAACATAAAACATAGTAGAAGGCAATTATAGCCTGCAAAGTGTATTTACATACAAAGGATGAAAAAGAAGTCATCCGGGCCCAAAACATCTACAATGAAGCTTGTAAGGACACGTCTTCGCATTGAGTCAATTTGTATTTTATCTTTAGCTGAGCACCATTTGAGGGCCGTGTGATGTTACTCAGTGGCTATTAAGAAATTCTATCCTTCTTTTTCAAATTAAAACTTTGATTGTTTTCCTTTGGATTGAAGATTGACGCTTCCTTGCTTGTCTGCCAACTAATTATTTCTATTTGGTGTTTTTGTGTGTGTGCAGGACTACAGCCAATCCAGCCCTCAGTCCTCAGGCTTTTACGCTCAGACACAGCAGCCTGGCACACCAAGAAAATGGACCCCTGGACCCAGTCCTGCTCATACTGTATGACCATAAACTGGTTTAGATGAATTAGAAGTCTTATTTATAAACAAGTTTGTATGACCAGAATAGCTTTTATGTGTTTTATATATACTTCCTGTGTTGCTGTATGTATTTTGCAGGGTTACACACCAGTCACCGTGGGAACTCCAAGGGCTCAGAACCAGGCAGCACAGAGATCTGCAGCTACAAGTTCTCCAAGTTGCAACACACAGATGGCGGTATGACTATGAAGATAATTTATGGCTCAGCATACCATATTTTTCTTAACGTATTTGCCTTTGTTTCTATTAGGGTACATCTAACGAGGAAGACAGAGCGATATTGTTCCCAGTGCCCGGGGCTTCAGACTGTCTCCACTCCTCCGAGGAATGTGTTCAGTTTCAGATTAAGAAAGATGGAGACAAAGAAAGGTGGAGTAAATCAAAGGAATTCTTCACCACGCTGCCGCTAGACACGGACACCTCTGAATCCAGCAGTGTTTACACCTCTGACAAACTGAACTTTTTGTGAAGTCTGATTTTGAGCTTGCGTGTGGAGGAAGACATTTAACGCAGAAAGAAATCGATGGGATTGAGTGGTGCACTGAAGCTGTTACAGAAGAAAAACCTGACCTGTGCCTTCTACATATTAACATACCCTTGTCAATACTGCATGTAATTTTTTTCATGTATCTTCTCAAAAGGCCTGAACTTAAGCCTATGCTGTTGCATTCAATTTTCCTGAAAATCCTGACGTACCCTGCTACTGCCTACCTCTAGACCCTCAGGACCAATCTGATTAATGTGTATGATGTGAGAGTCAAGTGATCTCTTGGACTATGTAAACATTGCAGATGTCTCTCAAAAAGGATTTCCTAAATACTATTGTCACTGCTGTTTTCGTGACTTCACTTGTACATACTCTCTGTTCATTATGTTATGCATTCCTGACTGATAATGTACAATATACAATCATGTTAGTTTTAAATGCTATGATGTAGAACATTTAACCTTGAAGTAATTTTGAATTGCATCATTCTCCACCAAATACTGCAATACTTTACTACTCTGAAAATGTTTGTTCAGAAATGTCTCCTCACCAAAATCTTTCAAAGATCAAAGAAAAAGGTTGTTCTGTTCATGAAAATGTCGTTTTTCAAACAGTAAATAAAAAAAGTTTAAATGTATCTAACAGACAATTTGTATCCCTCTTCCATTTTACTCTATCCCAATAAGGTGTTTATATATTGTACAGTCTTATGTTATGTCACTTTTATAGGACCTCCGGTAGGTGGCGGTAGAGAATTGTCGCGACTTGGATGCCTACTAGGTCACTGAGCTGTAGAAGAAGTCACATTTTGTAGTGGCAATGAAAGGGCAGCGTGCCACGTAAATTTTGAGTAAATCGTTGTTAAAGTGGAAATTGGCGCTCTGAATTAGCAAAGTACCCGGTCATCGTAAATATTCTTTCTTAGTCAGCCCAACTACTACAGGAAGATGTCTTTGGTTTGTGCAAGTAAGTGTGGTTAAAGTCAAACACATTGCGGATGCTGTGCAGTTGCCGGGCCAATGCTACTAGCTAGCTAAGCTAACGCTAGCGGCCACGCATTGGCGCCTTCTACAAGTCGCGGAACTAAACCGCTTAACTTCTTGCTGATCGTGCTATTGTTAATGTATGACTTTTAAGCCGCAACTGCGTTTTTAATCACAGTCTCGAACGAAGTCCCGGAGCACCCCTGCGTCTCCCCGGTATCCAGCCAAGTGTTCGAGCGCAGGCTGATCGAGAAGTATATCGCCGAGAATGGGACGGACCCGATGAACGGTCAACCTTTGTCTGAGGAGCAACTCGTAGATATCAAAGGTAAAATCAAAAAGAGCAACGGAAATTTCCGGCTGTCTTACTGAACGTGTTTACTTTTCTCCATGTGTTTCATTCATAATATAGCTTCATTGTTGTGGAGAATGTACTCAAAAGTCTGCATATTGTGTTGTCATGCACGTCATATTGTGTAATCAATGCATAGAATTCACATTATTACCCCATACGAAGACTCCTAGAATACAGTGTAGAATCATTATCTCGCCGTGTGTTTCTTGTTTAAAGGAGTTATATCCACAGTAGAAATCAAGGCTGTGCTCTTTTATTTTGGTTGGGTTGCACTCTATCTCAAATCAATTCTATGTTATTGCGAGAGAGTGAACGTGACAATTTTCCTTCTCTATTTAGTGTCCCATCCTATCCGACCAAAAGCCCCATCTGCTACAAGCATCCCTGCCATCCTAAAGTCCCTTCAAGACGAGTGGGTGAGTGTCTGGCACTTTGAGGACATTGCACACAAGAAGAGAAACAAAACATTTTGTGCGCTTACCCACAATGTATTCTATCAATTGCTTTTGCATATACTTGAGTTTCCTCATCCTCCCTGTTCTAGGATGCTGTGATGCTTCACAGTTTCACCCTGCGGCAGCAGCTGCAGACGACCCGCCAGGAATTATCACACGCCCTCTACCAACACGATGCCGCCTGCAGAGTCATTGCCCGACTCACTAAAGAGGTCACTGCTGCCAGAGAAGGTGTGTTTGACAAATTTGTGGGTGTTAAATTCAACGACCTAATTCTGACCGCAAAGAGCATATGGAATGTACTTTGTTTGGACGCAGTTTAAAAAAAAAAAAAAAATACTCCATTTTACATTGTGTTGTATCCCTTTTACAGCTCTTGCTACGCTTAAACCTCAAGCTGGTTTGGTTGCACCTCAGGCCATCCCTGCCTCTCAGCCAGCTGCTGCAGTGAGTGACTGACTCTTATTTTATTTTATTTTATCTTGGCAAATACTTATTACCAATACGCAATATATTCCTCAACTTAACAAGCTCGTAAATTTGCCATCTGTCTGTCAGGGTGATGGTGCAGTGCCCATGGAGATTAGTGAACAAGTGGGAATGACCCCAGAGATCATTCAGAAGGTACTATTCTTTTTTTAATTTTCTATGGCCTCGACACATCATTCTTTAGTTATGCTATACCTGATTCGTTTCCACCTTCAATACTTGTTTCAGCATGACTTTTTTTCTGTTTGCAGCTCCAAGCCAAAGCCACTATCCTTACCACCGAAAGAAAGAAGGTATTGTTTTGCCTTTTAAATTTTCCACATTATAGATACTAGTATCGCACGCCGTCAGAGTTTTTCTAATGCTGAACTGTATTTCTTCAGAGAGGAAAAACTGTACCAGAGGAGCTGGTTAGAGCTGAGGATCTCAGCAAGTACCACCAAGTGGCCTCACATGCCGTAAGTGTTGCTTTCATATCGTTACTCCCTTTTTCAGAAACAGGGCTGGAACAGCTGTTCTTTGCTTAATGTGTCTTGTGTTGACAAGTCCTCTCACTGTTGTCTTCAGGGACTTCACAGCGCCAGCGTCCCTGGTATTCTGGCTCTGGATCTGTGTCCCTCAGACACCAGCAAAGTTCTCACAGGTAAAATGGTTTCTAGTCAGTTGCTCGGTTGCGACTTTTGATTTAATTTATTTCCTTTTTAAAGGACAAGAAGTCACCTGAAAAGTCTTCCTGAACTCGGCCGTCTTGTCTTCCTCAGGTGGAGCTGATAAGAACGTTGTGGTGTTTGACAAGAATGAGGAGCAGATCGTGGCAACACTCAAGGGTCACACCAAGAAGGTCACCTCTGTCATCTACCATCCCTCCCAGGTAACATTCAGGGTTTTCAAGCATCCCATAATGTCCGCACTCCCGGTCTCTGCGCACTGTTTACATCACCTGAATCGTTCTTTGTCTCCCCCTGTAGACTGTGGCCTTCTCTGCATCTCCAGACAGCACCATCCGTGTGTGGTCCGTCACTGGCGGCAACTGTGTCCAGGTTGTGCGTGCCCACGACGCAGGTGTCACTGGACTGTCCCTTCATGCCACTGGGGACTACCTGCTCAGCTCCTCTGAGGATCAGGTGTGTGTGATATTATCCAGAATTTGTTGTTTTTTTCGCCTTGCAATTAAGCAATCTCTAAATCACTTCCTGTCATGTCTTTTATTTGGTCACCGCCATGTAGTATTGGGCATTTTCCGACATCCAGACTGGAAGGGTCCTCACCAAAGTTACCGATGAGAGCGCTGGCTGCGGTAACTACCTCCACTTGGCTTTTCATCTATCAGATTGCACAGTCGTCTTCCTGTTGCTGACGGTGATATTTGTTTTGTGCGCTCCTCTGCAGCTCTCACTTGTGCTCAGTTCCATCCTGATGGTCTGATCTTTGGCACTGGAACGGCTGATTCCCAAATCAAGATCTGGGATTTGAAGGAGCGAACAAACGTGGCCAACTTCCCAGGCCACTCTGGTCCTGTCACTTCCATTGCTTTCTCAGAGAATGGCTACTATCTGGCCACAGGTTAGAACAACTTCAGTTGTTGGTCTTTCTTGTCCCAGGTTAATGATGAAATACACTAACATTGCTCTCTGCTTTTGCTCCAGGGGCTCAGGATAGCTCTCTGAAACTGTGGGATTTGAGGAAACTTAAGAACTTCAAAACCATCACTCTGGACAACAACTATGAGGTCAGAATTATGATTGTCTCTCATTCTGTAGTAGCAGAATTCGGTGACTAGAGAAATACAGTTTTGTATGCAGTACAATTTGGAACACCTGCAGTTGGTTTTTACAAAAAGACTTGAGGTCGGTACCTGACTTGATCAAGAAAATTAAATGTACAGTTATTATTACTTCACGTTTGCACTGACTTGTCCTCCTAAATAGTTGCATTGGAATAGCTATATTTAATTGAGAACAAAGATATTTTAAAGTATGTAAACTTTGAAAACGGTTGCTACATACATGCGTTCGGCCATCATCTGTTCTGATGCATTTCCCCCCTGCAGGTGAAGTCCCTTGTGTTTGACCAGAGTGGTACCTACCTGGCTGTGGGAGGTTCTGACATCCGTGTCTACATCTGCAAGCAGTGGTCTGAGGTCCTGAACTTTACAGGTGAGGAAGAAAATCTGCTTTTGCTATTTTTTTCCTGTCTGTGTAGTATTTGTCTTTTAAAAAAAAAAAAAAAAAAAAAAAACGACAACAACCTTTTTCTGCTCCCTAATTGTAGATCACACTGGATTGGTGACGGGAGTGGCTTTTGGCGAGAATGCTCAGTTCTTGTCCTCAGCAGGAATGGACAGAAGTCTCAAATTCTACAGTTTGTAGAAAGAAGTGGAATCAGGTTTGTGAGTTTAGGGTATGTCGAAGCACTCGCTGTTGTACACAGTGATTTGGCATATAGCAGTCATTTTTAGAAAAAGTGAAATAAAATGAATGAAATTCTTGCTGTGCTTCATTAGTGCTTGTCTCCATGTGCAGGGGAAAATCCCTTTAAATTGTCTGTTAAAAAAAATGAAAACAAAAAAACACAGCAGCCAAGATAATTAACTTGTTTCTACCGTTTGTGATGAGGAAGCCAGTGAAATGTCACTCAAGATTTGTCAACGATACTTTTGTGTGTGTGTAATTACTTTGGGAGGGGTTTTCAGTTATTTGTAGTACAGAGCTAGAAGCTGTAACTAGTGTGATCACAATTTTCATTGTATTACTGTAGTTCATCTTCACTCAGTTCCTTTAGACCAAGATAAAATAAAACACATCTGTAGTAATGTACAGAGTAATGAAAAGTTCAACAGGTGTATCGCTTGTATTATCTCTGAAAAAAATGTCTGGTGGAACCTCCCTTTTCTCATTTGTGTTTCATTCAAACCTTTTCTTTTCCAACTGTATATTTTTTTGTTCCCGAATCTGCCCTTTTACAATAAAAATATATCTTTTATATTGCCATTTATTGACTTTTTGTCTGTTTAAAATGTCTGAGTTACAGACCCAAATGTAAACAGTCTTATCCCATATTTGCCCATCATCATCATCATCATCATCATCATCATCATCTGATGTTATGTTTCAGCTAATATGTCAGTCATTTTACATAAATGGTGTGTTTACTTTAAGGTTCCATAATATACCAATTTCTGTCACATATTTATTCTTCATACCAGAGTCCAGTGGGAACTGCTGTGTGAGAGTGATTACTACAAACACCAGAGCTGAAAGGAAAAAAAAGGATACTGAAGCATTAGCGTGAAATTAGCATTATGTTGGACTTTCAAATGCCCATCCATCCATCCATTTTCAATACCCGCGTCTTCCTGAGCGCAGGGTCATGGGTTTCTGCTGGAGCCTATCCCAGCTGTCATAGGGCGGAAGGCAGGGTGACACCCTGTACAAGTCACTTTCAGATACACACTATGCTTAACGGAGAGTGACCTTTTCTCTGCTAAAATGAGTTATGTGATAACATTTTTGAGCTCAAATTGTGTGTGTTTTTTAGACTGACAAATAACAATTAAAAAAAAAAAAAAAAAAAAAAGACAAATTCGGTCTATATGGTAATTGCCTGAACACATGCGAAAAATAAACTCATCTCTCAGGTACGACACAAACGGTTGTTATTTTCCAAATCTGAGGATGTTGTTTTCCTTTGTGCTAATCAAATGACTCAAGCCAATAATTGAATGATGCAGTCGCTCAGCGGCGCATGACCGAACTGAGCTCAGCCGCCACACATGACAGCCATTAGCCATAAGTAAAATCACAATCGTTACGCCAACTTCACTTCATAGCCTCTTTCATTTAACTAACGTCGCCTGTTTTTTACGGCCTGCTCAGTGCGCGGCCTCGTGGGTCAAATCAGAGTGTGACGTCATGTGTCACATGAGTCCGCAGTAACGTGACTTCCACAAACAGGAAGTGGGAGCCGAAAAACGGGGAAGTTCCCGTCAACACGTCTGTGTTGTTCTCCCCGGTGAACGGTCGCCGGGTTTCTCCTTCCATCGGTGCGGAGGCTGGACAGCTTGGCGGACAACAGACAGGGATTTTAAAAAAAAAAATATATATATATATATCATCTTAAAAGAAGCAGGTGAGTTATTCCACATTTGTTTGGCGCTATGTAATGCACGCGCGCATGCGGCGGCTCTTCTCAAGCTGTTGTCGGGACTTGCTCATTACTTTTCTTTACCGGCGAGTCCGTGGACGCAACACTTTACCGGGCAATTCCGTTTGTGGGTTAGTTTCATTTTCATCTTGGCGAAACACTCACCTGATGACCGTGTGAGGGACGCCTGTGAGAGACCACATATTGCTGGTGTGAAGTCACTCACTCATTACTGGGTGGCGAATGGGCAGTCTGTTAGAAAATTGTCGGTTCAGCTGAACTCTTATTGCTGCTTGGAGTTCAGGCAGGCGTGCGCCAGTTTTAACACACACACTTAAAGTTCAAGTTCATGCTGCATTGTTCCAGTCTTTTGTGTTAAAATAAGTGGCGGATATACAAAAGCAGCTATTTGCTTGGCTGGGATCAGATTTAGTCGCTTATACACACTTCTATGTGCTCAATAAAATGATGAGGGGAGATACAGGAAGATACAGTTTCTGTATTGGTATCAGGAACTTTCGCATACCAGGCTCTCAGATCGAGAACTCCGCACTGAATAAATCATGGTCATGATATTATTAGTAAGGTGGCTCTCTTTAAAAGAGTGGCTCATTCACAACCAGGTGAACCAGAGAATGCGCGTATTTCATTTATAAACAGTGAACATATGCTGAATCATCATTATCACTTTTCTTGAACTGTCTAAGCAAAAAGCAAGCACAAGCTTGTGACAGCCATAAAGGTGGGATTTACTGCAGAGCTGCTCTGGCAGGCTGGAGTTTTACCTCGTAGGAACAGCCCACAGCAGACGGTTGAAAAAAAAAAAAAAAAGACAATGTAGATTTTTATTACTCCATCAAGCTTGCCAGCGCAACAATGGAAGTCCCTTGTGATTGCAAGGGAGCAGTGGTGATGCTTCCCTCATTAGATGCATTGTATCTCAGGGGCTTTTTTTTGGGGGGGGGGGGGGGTGTAACTGATAAAGATAACCTTATTTTTTTTACTGCCTGACTTGTTCCCCACTTAAATCAACATGTCAAATTCTACTACGACCCGCAGTCCATGGGTCATGTTGTTCCAGAAATATAAGAATCATTCATTTGTAACCTGCCCTCCCGCCCTGCGTTTAGGCGACCATGGGCTCCTTTTTTCGGAGTGAGGAGGTGTGCCTGGTGCAGCTCTTCCTCCAGTCGGGCTCGGCCTACAACTGTGTCAGTGAGCTGGGGGAACTGGGCTTGGTCGAGTTCAGAGACGTGAGTAACCTTCCTTTTTGGTTTTGCTCAGTCGTGCATTTAACGAAACCCAACGTTTCTCAGGTTATCGAGTGTGTATGTCCTGTGCCTGCTATGCTTGCATGCCATTTGTTTAAAGCCTACTTCTGTATTTTATTTTATGTTCCATTGTGACGGTGACTCGTGTGCCTCCTATGACTCACTTTGTGTTGGAGGAAAATGTGTCTCCCGCTTTATTGGAATCAGGTGAACATGAGCAGCTCTTCTTCTCTCCCCCCAATGCTTCCTTCATACAGTTAAATCCAAACGTGAACGCCTTCCAGAGGAAGTTTGTCGGCGAGGTCAGGCGCTGCGAGGAACTGGAGAAGACTTTTTGTGAGTGTTTTGAACTTTTTCGAGTCACATTTATTCTCACTTGGTTCGTTTTCTCTTTGGCCCCCCCTTTGACCTGGTCTGTCTGTTATCAGCCTTCCTGGAGCAGGAGATCAATCGCTCCTTGTCTCCACCCTTGCAGCAGCCACTTACCCCCCCGTGCCCGACACCTTTGGCCCCTCAGCCCCGCGAGCTCATCACCATCGAGGAGGAGAGCGAGAGGCTAGCAAGAGAGCTGAAAGAGGTGGGTGGAGGTTCAAAACAATGACGGATGATTAAATTAAACGACAGCCTTGAGTGTCATTGACACACGCACCTTTAAAAGACACCAGAGTTGTTGTCGGCATTTTTTCAAATCTGGCTGTCTGTGTAGGTCTCCAGAAACCGCGACAGCCTCCGGGCTCAGCTGACCCAGCTGTGTCAGTACCGAGGGGTCCTAACGCAGACGCACTCTCTGACAACCTCACCGGTACAAACTTTTTTTTTCTCACCGCTCTGTCGTGTCGAGTTAAAAAATAAAAATCTGCAAAATCTCAAGATGTGAATCTGCTCCTCAGGATCCGCCACCTCTTCTGGAGAGCCAAGGCCTGCTGGACAACCGCCAAGACGTCCACCTGAGGTCAGTGTCATTGGCCATGGTGGTGACCGGGCACACGTTTGAAAGATCTCACTTTAAACTCTTTTCCTCCACAGTTTTGTGGCAGGAGTGGTCCATCCTTGGAAGGCCCCCTCCTTCGAGCGGCTGCTGTGGCGAGCATGTCGCGGCTTCATCATTGTAGACTTCAGAGAGATGGAGGAGCGCCTCGAGCATCCCGAAACGGTTAGGGACTAAGGGGGAGAGAGAGGCCGGAGGGGTCACTGGAGTGAGAGGTTTTTATTTGTCTCTGTTGCCTCCCAGGTGTTTCACCACAGCTGCTGTTTCTATATTTACAGGGGGAAATGGTTCAGTGGACCGTGTTCCTTATTTCCTACTGGGGAGATCAGATCGGACAGAAAGTCAAGAAAATATGCGACTGGTGCGTGAACCGTTTAAACACAATTCATAAATGCAGTCTTTTATATGTTGCACTACATGCTTTTGTTTATTTCCAGCTTCTTCTTTTTTTGGCCCCCTAAAAAGTTATGCAAATCCGTCTTTTTTCACACCATTCTTCACATCTCTATTCTTTTAAAAGCAGGAAATAATCTATTGCCAAAAAACATCCAGGGTAATATTTAAAGAAAGAGGAGGACATAATGTAAGAAGTGAGCTAAACTTTAAAAAACAGAAAGTAAGAACAACATTGAAAAGACTGTGCATGTAAGGCTGTGGGGTGACTTTATGGAATAAATTATTAGTTTTTTATATTGTTGTTATTCTTATTTTTTTGATATGCTTATTTAAAATAAATAAACAAATAAATCAAATCAAAAAGGGGGTTCCGCATTTTGCACTATCAAATCAAAGTCCGGTTTTCTTGCAGCTTCCGCACGCAGACGTTTGCCTACCCCGAGAGCCACGCTGAGAGGGAGGAGATCCTGCAGGGACTGGCGGTCAGAATTGAAGACATCAAATCAGTGAGTGCCAATCAAAGCACTGAACATTTACGCAATCGCCGCTGGACCCGCACCCTCCCCTTGTTGCAACACATTGAGTCTCCACCCACTCGCACTTCCCTCTGCCCCGCAGGTGATGTCGCAGACGGAGACCTTCCTGCAGCAGCTGCTGATGAAGGCGGTGGCCGTGCTGCCCCAGTGGAAGGTGCGCGTGCAAAAGTGCAAGGCGGTGCAGATGGTGCTCAATCTCTGCAGCCCGTCGGTCACCGACAAATGCCTGATCGCCGAGGCCTGGTGTCCCACCGCCAAGCTGCCCGAGCTGCAGAGCGCTCTGCGAGAGGGAGGGGTAAGAGGGCGGAGTCACACTGAGTTCATTTAAAGGTCCCACTGTTTTTTTAATGTTGCATCCCCGACTCCAGTAGAGCTTCTTTGTATGGTTGATTATCTATGAATTTCCAGAGAATAGCATATTTAGCCCTGTTTTTGCAGCCCCGCCAACACAAATTCACACAAAAATGCTACAGCCCTATGTTTTACCATAAACATTGTTTTCTTTTAATGAAGCAAAAGTGAAGGTTTTAATTTTCTCATTCTCATTTTGTTCGCTGACAATCTGCTAATTTCAATTCATGGGACCTTTAACATCTCCATTATAACTGTCTCACATTTTCCATTTTGTGTCCTGCTTCTGCTTCATCAGAGGAAAAGCGGCAGCGGGGTCGACTCTTTCTACAACCGCCTGCCCTCCACCACGCCGCCACCCACCCTCTTCCCCCTCAACTCCTTCACAGCAGGGTTCCAGAACATTGTGGACGCGTACGGAGTGGCCAACTACCGTGAGGTGAACCCAGGTATGACCTTCGCCCCCCTGAAGATGTTTCTCCCCGGCACCAGGCCAAAGATCGCATCTCTCTGCACGGGCTTCTCTCAAGATTCACTCGTCTCTTCATCCCTGTTGTGCCTTTTGCAGCATTGTACACCATCATCACCTTCCCCTTCCTGTTTGCTGTGATGTTTGGCGACGTTGGCCATGGTTTGCTGATGGCACTGGGTGCCCTCTGGATGGTCCTCGAGGAAAATGATCCCAAACTGAAGAACAACAATAACGAGGTGATCATGTGCTTATTAGAATTAGAATTTATTAGAATTGTAACAAACAGACTCAGGATTTTTAAATTCTACGTACAGTTCATTGCTTTATAACAGCATGAACACTTTTCATTTTTGATCATATTTGATGTGACGGTTCGATCAAACCTGTTTTGTAGATCTGGAAGATGATGTTTGGAGGACGCTACCTGATCCTACTGATGGGCCTGTTCTCCATCTACACTGGCGCCATCTACAACGAGTGCTTCAGCAAAGGCCTCAATGTGTACGGCTCAGGGTGGCATGTTGGCCCTATGTTCGAAAAGAACATTTGGAAGTGAGGACTTTTGAAATCTCTTAAGCACCCTCTTGTTCTTCTTTTAAGGTTCTCACTTAGTGTTTCTTATTTGTTTTATTCTCTATGTATATATTTTGTTTTATTCCTTCTAGCTCCTCAGTCTTGGCAGGTACCCCCTTCCTGTCCATCGATCCTGCTCAACCTGGGGCCTTCAATGGCCCTTATCCGTTTGGTATTGATCCGGTATGGACGTCACATTCCTCAAACTTTGGTTTTCAGCCATGTCTTCTCGTTTGGGTTCAGCAGCCCTCCTCACTCCGACCTTTACTCCACAGATCTGGGGGCTGGCCAACAATAAGCTCACGTTTTTGAACTCGTACAAGATGAAGATGTCAGTCATCATTGGTATCATCCACATGACTTTCGGAGTCAGCTTGTCATTCTTCAACTACTGGTAACGTTTCACTGAGATGGCTGCTTTATTTTCCTTTTTTTTTTAATCACAACTTTTACTAACACGTGTCTGTTTTGTTTTTTTTTCCTTGTCATCGTCATTGTTGTCTTTTCAGTCACTTTGGCCAGACCAACAAAGTCTTCTTTGTGCTCATCCCTGAGCTCATCTTCATGATATGCCTGTTTGGCTACTTGGTGTTCTTGGTGATCTTCAAGTGGATCGTGTACACGCCTGCCGATTCCAAATATGCTCCCAGCGTCCTCATTCACTTCATAGACATGTTCCTCTTCACAGAGAGTGCAGAAAACCCAAAGCTCTTCACAGGACAGGTGTGTGTTGTTCAGTGTCGGTAAAAAAACCCCCAAAAAAACAAAACAAAACCGACACCAGTTTGTGTTTGATAGTCTTCCTCTTCTTCATTTTTCCTCATTCTTTGATTTTTAAAAGCCATTAGTTCCTTTTTTTGCTGCAGTGTAACCACCTTGAAGCGGTGTGATTCCTGTGGCTTCTGCTTCTATCTTGCAGTTTATTTGTTAAGAGGCACTCATAAAATGTGTCAACTCATTTCGAACTATCTGGCTGGGATATGTGCTAAAAGTTTCTTCACATGTTTTTTTTTACCTCTTGCACAAAAAAATAGCATTGTTTGGTGCACAGCTGACTGGGTTTTTGCTCAGTTGTTCAAATTACAGTCATGTAAACAGAAGAAAGGATAAAACAATTTTTCAATTGCCATCAATCTGAGGGACTTTCAAGGCCATGTATAATGCATACATGTGAAGTTAAAGTAGAGAACATCCAGATATATGAAGTTGAAGTCAAATCCTTCTACAGCCCATCGTTATAACATTGTTTGCTGAAAAAAAAAAAAGTCAATAATGCAGAGAAACAAAAGTCTTCCGTGAACGCGCTAAGATGTTAACAGCTGTAAATCTCCCCTAACAGATTATTGTGCAGAAGGTCCTGGTGGCTGTGGCAGTTTGCTCTGTCCCTGTCCTCTTGTTCGGTACACCACTCTGGGAATACTGTTTACGCAAGTACAGACGAACCAATCAGGTAAAGCACACACACTGATGACTGCTGAGCCTCT
Source organism: Nelusetta ayraudi (assembly GCF_046127955.1). Taxonomy (NCBI): domain Eukaryota; kingdom Metazoa; phylum Chordata; class Actinopteri; order Tetraodontiformes; family Monacanthidae; genus Nelusetta; species Nelusetta ayraudi. Next base: position 1,998,780 of record NW_027466089.1, read on the forward strand.
CTTCAGTCGAATGAACTATTTTCTGATGAATTTCTGGTTCTCGTGAATACTAGAGCACAGACAGGTGCCCGTTGGTGACTGACGATGGCAACATCAACACCCGTCAGGGGGAAGTAGAAGAAGAAGCTGCTGGTACCTGCGAGCAGGTACAAAAAAAAAGAAGACATTTTGTGGTGGACAGTGGGTTGATTCCCGCTTGGCCTGAGGTGACTCCGGCTATAAATGTTTAACCTTTGCTTGGCAGGAGTTTGACCTGGCGGACGTGTTGATGAACCAAGCAATCCACACCATCGAGTACTGCCTGGGCTGCATCTCCAACACCGCCTCATATCTCCGACTCTGGGCCCTCAGCTTGGCACATGCACGTCAGTGTTGCACCCACTCTTACAACACGCTCAGCAGCCACTTCATCTGGCAGACCTGCTAACTGCCGGTGACTTTGAACATGACGTGACAGGCTGGTTTGAGTGTATCAGAATTGTTGGTCTACTGGGATATTTATGCAAAGAAAGTGGACCAGGAGATTGTCAATGTGGACGTGCAACCAACAAATTTGCAACTGCGGTGCAATGCTGTCATGTCAATGGAACAAAATGTCTGTGGAATGGTTCCAGCACCTTGTTGCATCTGTGCTGCCAAGAGTAGGAGGCCTCTTCTGAAGGCAAAAGGAAGTCCCATGCGGTACTAGCAGGGTGTACCCAATAAAGTGGCCAGTGACTCACTCATGACTCACACTAAAGTCAGACACTCAGGATTCATTCTGTACTTTTTCCAGCCAGTTATTCACAAACTCATGATATCGATGATTGTTCTTCTTCCTTTTCTTGATATTAATATTAGCCCCACTACTACTAATTATGATAATAAAACTGTGTGCTTGTGTCTCTGCAGAGCTGTCAGAGGTGCTGTGGGGGATGGTAATGCGCATAGCCCTGAAGTGGCAGGGTTACGTGGGGGCTGCGATGCTCTTTCTCATTTTCGCCTTCTTTGCGGTGTTGACCGTCTCCATCCTTCTCATCATGGAGGGACTCTCGGCTTTTCTGCACGCGCTCCGTTTACATTGGTAAGATTAATCTCAGAGTTGAACTGACAGTAAAGCTGAACGTGTTGTGCGGCTCCAATATCTTGTTAATACTTGTTGGCTCACCAAAACTATTGATATGTTAAATTTATTAAATGTTATATATGTTAAATGATGTTCAAAATGTCTAATTTATTGTATATATTGATATGTCTCCTTAATTTGGCATCAGGTGATGATTTCATGCTGGATTTCTTGAATTCACATTTTTGGTTTTGGCTTGTTCTGGAAAACGTAATTCAACTCGTATAAGCTCCTCAGACATCAGATTAAGCTTTGACTTCCACTTGATGTCTATTAAAAGTGTTCAGTGCATTTAATGTTGAACAGTATATGCAATTAATTCATTCATTTAAACTCCATGGTGGTATTCCTAGGTTGTAGGTCTAAAACAGCCCTTTGGCAGACTGTGATACACTAACAAATCTGATATTTGCCAATCAAGAATAATATTCAGCTTTATGTAAACCAGGAAGTCGACAAAAGTTAATTGTGTGTGTGTACTTTCCCTGTGTGGCTGCATGTTGACTCTGCCTCTTTGTCCTACAGGGTGGAGTTTCAGAACAAGTTCTACAAAGGTTCAGGCTACAAGCTGAGCCCTTTCTCTTTCTCATCTCTGATAAATGCACCGGCTGCTATATGATTGACCAAAAATCTGATTCATATTGCCAAACTGTTGTATTAAATTATGTACTGGAAAGTATTTGGACTGTAACTTCACAAATGAGAATGACTTGTCTTAACAATGGCAGTCTAATGCCTCTTGGTTCTGAATGGTTTAGGTCACTTGCACAATGGACATGATGGTTTAAACTGTTATTTAGCGTCAGCATATTAAAAAAATACAATTGTATTGTATCAAATGAAAAAAATATGTATAACTTCCTTTTTATCAGTGTTAAGTTTAATTTTGTAATTGCCCTTTTAGATTTAAAAATCTATTCAATATATGAACACACCTCTAGACTTTAATTTTGAAAAGGGAATGAACATTAGCAAAACAAATAAATCTGTTTTTCATGTCAGGGAGTTACCAAAATCATGCATTTAAGCTTTCTCATTATTATTGTCATGTCTTCCAAGCACAACACACAACTTGTATTATTGGAAGGAACAATTTAATGTGCCTTACAGGGACGGAGCGCTTTTGATTAGTCTTCAAGTCTTTTGTTTAGATGAGACCAGAATTCCTGTCACTATGGTTTTCTTCATTTATTTTAAATTTAACAGAATGAAAGTCATGTGTTTCTTCCTGCTCGTTTGCACTGTAAACTTGATCAAATTTGAACTGAAATTAAATTTGATTTCCTTCTGTAATGCTTTTGAAGATCATTCAATGAATAGTCACACCATTTTTGTATTATATTAAGCATGTATGACATTTTTGCAAAGTCGGTAATAATGAAAAGCATAAGCTTAGTCTATGCTTTACTTTTGATTCCACCGTGTAAAATACTTTTTAAGGAACGCATCAATGTTAAATTAATATTGCTTAATAAAAAACAATACAAACCAAATGTATTGTTACTTCTGTAATGAAGAAGTATGGCCAAATAAACGGTATACGTTAATTCAGATTATGTAGACTGAATAAAGTTGCACTATTTAAGAAAGACTAGTTAATTCATGTACATTTATAAATCCATGTGTCCAGGAAGATCATGTGTTTTGTGCAATACATCCGGATACGTGCACACAACATTTGACTGTAAAGAACCTCAGAAATATTTTAAAGGATATACATAAAGCGGAAAATCAATCAAATACTTCATAAGCATACAAAACTTGTTAAGGACTAACGTGGGAGTAACCGTTGGACGGCGACTGTTTTGGTCCGTCCACATTTTTAGTCCGTGCACAAGGAGTAAACGGACTAAAAATGTGACCTAGGTCTTGTTTCCGTCCGAGCTACGTGTGTAGTAACACCAAGTCACCCGGATGTTGTCTGAATGTCAAAGATGGCGCGTCTCACGTTACGGTGTACGCCTAAATCGTGAGAATAAAAAAAAAAACTACTCTTAGGACTTGTGAGACATAACAAATCACCATATGTAATTTACTTGTCAGGAAACGTATCCGAATTAATCAAGCCGTCAACAAAGAATGGCTTTTAGCGGGAAGTGTCTTCTTAGGCCGATTATAGGTCACATCCAAAGCTGTCGCCCATTTGTTGCCCTCAACCAGACTGGTAAGTGAAGCTGCTCTCTTTAACATACAGCACTTTAACCTTAAGTCATACGTGGACAGTTGACCCTCCTTAAACTTCACTTTGCTTCGAGGTAAATTACGGTTTGCGTGCTGGCAAGCAGCAGTAGACCTAATGAATTCCAACTGCTTTGTGTTCTCTCAGCTCGATGTCTGAGCCAAACAGCTCCACAGCCGGAACCTAGTGCAGATGGAAATGAAGCTGTCAACCCGACATTTGTGAATAGAAACCCCCGCAACCTTGAGCAGATGGCCCTGGCTGTGAAGGAACGGGGCTGGAAAACCACCTGGCCCCACCGGGAGTTCTACCACAGGTGTGTGCGCTGGACGTAGAACCGTCCTAATGTGGTCCATTTGGCCAAACATGCTTAGAATGGCCAGGTAGGGTTAGTTTCTGCTCTAATATGAAATGGACAGATTTGGAATGGTATTATTGTTGTAGACGTCAGATTCATTCTGCCTTTCGCCATTTTGATGACTCCAGTTCTGTTTTCCTCCTCCTCAGATTGGAGTTTTCTCGCACTCAGCACCACGTGACTGCACAGGTGTTCTCCAGCAGTTCTCCAGCCCCAGTGCTGTCCTGTTCAACCAAAGAGTGGGCACTGAAGAAGGAGCTGGCCTCCACCAGATGTGTGGCAGCATGCCAAGCTGTGGGCGAGGTGATGGCACAGCGATGCCAGCAGGCGGGAATCACCAGGATTGTGTACAGGGCCATTCCCTGGACGTACCGTTCTGATGCGGTGAGTCTACTGCAACGTCAATGACTTGAATGCATCCCCCCCCCCCCCCCCACTTTTTTTTTTTTTGTCCCCTAATTGTTTTTTTTTAATTGTCCACAGGTTCAGTCCTTTAGTAAGGCAATGAAAGATGGTGGAATTACCCTGAGTGAACCTCGAAGGAAATATATCGGGACGTGAATTCAGATGTCCTATCAAGTTTGCTGTCTGGAGAACTTTCGTTTTGTTCCCTCGTCTCATTTCTTTTGTGATTTAACTCTTGTCTTGATATAAAGTTGTAAAAGCTCTAAAACTGAATGAAAATAAATTGTGGTTAAAGTAAGCTTGATTCTCTCTCTGCTATTATTCACAAACAGCAGCTATTGTTGGTGTGGGACAAAATAAGTATACAAACCAGTGGACCCGTGTATTAATTACTTATTTATTTTTCTCTGTGGTTGTAAACTAAAGACAGGTGCAGGCAGTAGCGTGTGCAACTCGAGAACCTGATACTGGCTCAGCAAATATACTTTCCTTAACAGTGTTGCATGCATCTTGGAATACACTTTAGCTTGAACTCACAGCATAACTGTAACACCAGCAATAAATAATCCACACCAGCAATTGATAAGAAATCATAAACCAGGAAACTGAAAATTTTACCCCAGTGGATCAAAAGTCACGATAAACACACAAGAAACTCTTAATGCTTCACGTGTGGGTAGAAAAACACAGAACATGCATCAGGTTTCTTCGTGTCTCTACATGTACCCTATGCATGCCTGAAGACCAGGGGGTATAACATTTACAGCGGTATGTACTGCAAATCACATGGAAACAGTACAGAACAGCCAGAACGTTTCATCAAAAGAGCAGTCATAGAGTCTTATTTCATTCTCAGGTTGAAGGCACTCACAAAGAAAAGGACATAAACATAACTGGACACTTAAACACACTAGTTGGCACATCTGAATACAGTGTTTGGCAAACAGGGTTGTGCCACAACACGTGCCCTGACTTGGTTTATACTGCACAGCTTAGAAACAGTTGAGAACAGCAACATTGGTTCTCCTTCAAACCAAAGAATTCCAACAAAAAAACAAACACTTGCTAAGATCTTCTAGAGTGGCAGCCTGCCAGATTCCTTTGCAGAGTAAACTCAAAGGTGAGCGGTAATTGCATAGATGTCATTTCAAAAACAAAAGTGAGAAAAAGGCTCAGTGAGATCGCTACATGGAGGAAGAGATGGAGGAAAGAGTAAAAAAAAAAAAAAGCAAGAAGAAGAAAAATTTACACTAAGAATCGCTCCGAGCATCAGGAAGTTTCGCTGATATATCAATACTGCAACAAGAAATATAAAGCCAGAGCGAATCAGTGTATAAAAACCTTGGCAAGTTACAAGCTTTCCTTCAGCAGTTCACTTTTCTGCCTCCTTCTCCTCCTCCATGCATCTTTCGCCACTTTAACTTTCGTTTGGACCTGGATCCGGCAGTCTTGGTGGCCCGGGTGAAACATCTGTGCAGGCTCTCTGGTGAACCAGACCCCGGCTTCGTCTCCGCTGCCGTGGGGAACGCAGAGGGCTGACTGGAAGCTTTGGAGAAGAAAAAAAAGCAGTTGTTTCTCCCTCAGAATGGGTAAAAGAGACATTAATTGAACCTTTTAGTTTTTTGTGTCTTCTCATTTACTTTTGATCACATTTGGATATTTAACAAAGTGCAAAAGAAGTAATTATAATATTGCAATATTGTACCAGTGAAATGAATGTCCACACTATTCAGACCTGCACCAATTGACTTAATAAATTTGACTATACAATTGCGTCATGACCATTCACGGTTTGATTTGGCCAGAAAGGAACTGAAAATTCAAAATATTGAAATCAACAGACCCTAAACATCCCATTGTCTAGCTCTCTCCAGAATCATCCTCACGCACTAAGTTAAACTGCACAAACGAAGAAAGACGGAGGAGCCCGGCCCTCTTCCTCGCTCACCTGGTGTACGTCTTCTAGTTCGCTGATGGACTGCATGAGGGAGAGCAGGTTCATCCTGCCGCTGCGGTCAACACTTGAAGCCGCCTTTGGTCGGAGCAGAGAACAAAAGAACATGCGTGTTCATTTGTAGGAGGATAACACAAAACTAAATGACGGATAGAAACCGGTTCGGACGCAGCGACAGCAGTTCTGCCTGCATCGGCCGCTCTGGTCCATTTACTTTGACAGCGGGGTCGGCTGCTGGCGGCTCCGTCTTCTCAGGCACCTCGATGCAGTCAGGCTGCGGTCTTGGCTCCTCAAACACCTGGACACGTTTGAAGACAGACAAGAGTTGTGGTCAGGATGCTCGGATGCAAAATGCATCTGGATGTTATTAGTGTAGCTCGCCTCTTCCTCGTCTGACTCCTCGAGTTCCTCTGAGCTCTCCTCCTCCTCCTCGTCTTCTTCGTCTTCTTCCTCTGATTCCCCATGATCCACCTCATCCCCTGGCTGTTGGTCCGCCCCGTCGTCGTCCTTGAGCACAGACTTCTGATCTCTTGACTTTCGCCTCCAGAGGGCGCTGTGACGTTGCTGGCTTTAATGACAAGGGGAAAACAACAGATGAGAGAGTGAATACTCTTGGAATTCATACTCAATGAGCGTCGGCCACCATCTCCACAGCTGCGGATCTGACCTTGCGTTGAGGATGCCGTTGTAGAGCTGCAGCTGCTTCATGAAGCCGTCGTTGGGCTTGACGACGGACCGGCGATCCTTCACGTAAGCCAGCGCCACATCCAGCGGCCAGTGTTGCTTCTTCATGGCGTAAGCGACCACCGTAGAGCCGGAGCGGGAAATTCCCATCTTGCAGTGCACCAGGACAGCTTTTCCACTCTTCCTGCCACACAGAAACAAAAGACAAACCACTCAGCAGCTGAAACAGTGTTGGAACGCATCCATGTGATCCAAGCAATAGATTGTCTAAAGGTCCAATATAGGGATGTTAACAATTAATCAATTAATTGTCAATGAAGAATGTGATCAATTAAATTAAATTAGTCGCAATTAATTGTATTTTTTTTGTTAAATGGCGTGGCGCCTACCTGTATACCTAGAACAAGTTACTTTTAAAGAACTTAAAAAAAAAAAGTTGTGACCCATTAGAAGTCAACTTAAAATCAGAGGATACATTTTTAGGGTGTTTTTACTGTTCTCCAATGTAAAAGCTGGTGACATTGGACCCTCAACATTATTCTATTATTTAATATTATTATGTGTTTTCCTTACACATTTTTCATTGTGAAATTTAGGTTCTCATGAAAAAAAATCGCTGCTTATCAATGAATCTTTAATCGATCGATAAGGTCAGTCAACGAATGATTAATGAATATTTGCATCCCTCGTCCAATATTATCACAAAAGCACTTTTAGGACAACCTTCATGTTTGTATTTATATATACATAGTAATTTTTTTTTATTATTTATACTTATGTCTATATATTTTCTAGAATCTGTGTGTCAAAGAGAAGCACAAAATATGCACATTCCCTTCATGCAACTTGAAAAAAACAAACCAAAACCAAAACAACCTTGCAGCATCAATGAAGCTGTAAGTGTCTTTCCAGTGAGGGAGCAGGTCGGAAGCTTCCACATCGTAAACTCTGATGTTCATGTAAGCGAAGGACTCCGGGAAGAAGTTGTCAATCTCCCTCGTCACATTCAGGATGTAGCCCACACTGACAAGGAAACAGACACAAAAACGAGAAGCAGAGCGATGACTCAGCTGTGGCAGAACTGGGCGTCGCGGAGGCATGACAACTTGAGGACTTTTGTGACAGAACCACACAGTGTGCAGGTCCCAACGCTCACTTGTTTTTCTGCAGCTCTTCAAAATTGGCTGCATTCCATTCGGAGCCCTGAAACCACAGAAAGATCGAGTTCAGGCGACAGTGACGGAAAAAAAAAGGAAAGGGCCCACGGAGTCGCCTTTAACACTTCCCTCAGGAAGAGGAAGTTGAGGTCACATGACGACATCCTGGTGAAAGGGCTTATCTGACAGTTCGAACAGAGACTGAGGAAGTTTTTTTGTGTGACTAGTGTGTTAAAATAAAGTGTTTAAAAGCCTCTACCCACCAGGTAGAGGTAGTCAAATATTTTGGATGGTCTGTCCATCTGAGCCAAAGTGACCAGGATTTCATTGTCAATATATTTCTTGTAGGGTTTCAAGTCAAAGTCCAACCTGCTGGTCAGATTGTCCAGCACCTGCAGAGTCAGAGCAAAGCCCAGTCAGACACAGAAGAAACAGAAACCCTTACATTCAAGTCTACCACGTCTTTCTAACTGGTATTCGGTCCTACCATTCTGGATGTCAGGTTCCCCAGGTCTGCGTGGTTCATGATGTCTCTCAGGTGCTTTTTGATTAGCACCTCTTTGGAGAGTCTGTCTGCCGAGCTTGACAAGAAAATGCAAACAAAAACATTTAACCTTCAACGTTCATCCGGTTAATGTTAAGTTTAAAAAGCCATCTGTAGCAAGAAAGTTTGAAAAGAACCTTCAAAAGATTCTTAAAGACACTTTTAGTTAAATAAATAGCAAAGTTAAAGTTTTTCTTTAAGTCGAAGCTACATTTGCTGGCGTGAACGTCCCTGAACACAACACTGACTGCTGGTTTGACCAACCTGTATCCTTCACTGTCCTTGCGAACTGACTCCAGCTCATTCAAAACCTCCCACTCGTTCAGGCAGGAGCGGTCGGACTCAACGTGCTGCTGGTAATGTCGGGCCCACTCCAGGCCGCTGCCTGGGATCACGGCCGCCTTGACCGCCCGCTCGCAGCAGCCATGCAGCGCCTGCAGCACCGACCTGATAGCAGAAGGAAGGAAGGAAGGAAGAAAGGGGATAAAAAGGAAATTGAGGGATTAGATTAGCATGCAAGGTGCATTGGGGATGCAAGTGAAGATATGAGCTGTTGCTCACCACATGGTCTGCATCGACACGGGTTTGAATGTTCTCATCTCCTCCGTCGAGGTTATGCTGAAACCACTGTGAAAAGAACGATGAGCTACGGTCATTAAGGCTGCGTTCAGACTGCAGGCGAATCTGATTCAAATCAGATTCCTTCTGTTTTTAGCAAGTGTCCAAATGGGAACTGGCTCTGTTCAGACTGGGCCACATTATTAACCCATCTGACAGGTTGCTGTCAAAACCCATCGGTGTTGAAACTGATGGTTTCAAACCGTTTTGTAAAAATCAAATTTCATGTGATTTGTGACTGTTCAGACTACACTAGAGCCACCCGGTTTCAATCTGGATGAGCTAAAAATTGGATTTGGGCTGGCAGTCCGAACGCGGCCTAATTCGCGAGGAGACGGTGCAGAGAGAAATGAAGGACAGCGACATAACGTGCAGCGGCCCGGTTATTCAGCATGAGGTGGAACAGACAGCGCTAGCAGAGCGCGAGGGAGGAAGACGTCAGCGCAGCTGGAGGTGTGACCCAGCCTAATGACCACACTGGCGTGACACAGTGTGGTGCACTACAACACTCGGCACGTGAGACCTCACACTTCGTCCAACCCACTGTTGCATGGCTGCTGTCACTTGAATTGCAGCAGCGCTCACTCAATTCAAGACACACTAGAAGTCAAGTCAGCATCGCAGCATTCAAGGAAAACGTTTAGCAGCCAAACTCTGAGCACCGACGTGTTGGCGCCAGCTGGCTAGAGCTTGTTTTCATTTTGATGCGAGAAGCAGTGATGTTCATGCTTCCAAAATGGTGTAACTGGCAGAGTGATAAGAGCAGCAGTCATTCACGGAGAATGCTGCAGCTCCATAAATAGAGAAGTTGGTCGTACAGATTTTCTTTGGCCAGAGCCACACATGTTTCATTTGTGCTGCAGCCAAGACAACCTCAGCTCAGCTGTGCCTCCAACCTTCGACCTTAAAGCCTTGTTCATTTATTTATTTAATTATTTATTTATTTATTCTTTTACCCATCTCCATCCAGGTAGACCTGCGTGTCGCTCCACACTGGCAGGACCAGCCCGATGGTGCACTGATCGCTGCAAACATGGCAAGCAAAAAAAAAGAAGAAAAAAAAAAATTAGCAGAAGTAGCGTGATTAGAAATCATTAACTGAACAGAAACCCAATCTGCAGCTTTCCTTGTGACAGTGCAGCGCTGCAACAGGCCACACGCACCTCTCTGAGTTGGGGAAATCCATACCCAGCAGCACACTCTCTTGTTTGCTGGCGAGGGTGGAGACAATGATCAGATACCTGACTCTGACCGCGCTGACGGACTCCAGCTGCACTGCCTGGTGACCATGCAAGAGTAAGGAACTTGAACTATTGAAATTTAAACGCAAAAATGTTGTTATTTCTGATCGAGCTCGTCAACAAATTCAACTGTTCTGATGGCAACTGGTGTATTTTTCCCTTTGGTGTCATGAGTCAGTGACATGAGTAAGAAATGAAGGAGGAGATTTTTAGCTTTCCTCACATTTTGTCTACAATAATAACTGTAACTGACTTGAATTATTAATTAATTAATTAATTAATAATTATTTGATTACTGCTAACATCAAAACAGCTGCTGTATAACTCCGCAAGAAGCAAGCTTCAAAGCTTGATGATTAAAACGCATCAAATATTTTAACATTGCAAACCACTCAGCAGAAGTAGAAGGACCCAGCAGAAGGTTTCCACTTTAACCTAAGATATGATTATAGGTGCTGATAAAGCAGGTTTGCTCAGTAAACAAGCCAAAGAGTCGAAATTCTTTGGTCGTGACATGTTTGACGGATCCACTCGGCAAACACAAGAGAGTTTACCAGCTTCATGGTGTCTTCGGGCCTGAGCTGCTCCACCATGGCGTGAAGCTGTCGGCGCCGCGCCTCCGAGGCCTCGTCGCTTTCCTTTACAGGAGAGGTTGGAGAGGAAGCCGTCTCGTCCTCCGCATCGTCTTTGTCGCCTTCCTCCAACAGGTGGACGGCTCCCTTCACCAGGGCAAAGCTCTCCCTGACAGGAGGGGCAGAGACACAAGACCTCAGGTTGACCCACAGAGCACAGAATCGTCTCAGATGTAGCTTGCTGATGGTGAGGAGGCAGCACTGGTCTGAGTTTACCTCTTCTGAAGTCTCCCTCTCCTTTGGAAGCTTTCATCCTGCAGAAAAATACAACACTTGAATCAAGAAGGCAGGAGAAAAAGTGGACGACTGCTGTTTTAGTTTGACTAAAGACATTTTTTTGTTTTGCAAGCTACATTATGTCCTAAACATTCCAGCAGACTAGAAATTTTTTGTTTGGAAAAAAAAAAGCAGAGTTGAGGTCCAGAATTCTCCAAAAATCAACTCTTGCAGGCGGTGCCGTACTTTTTTCAATGTTGGAAAACAGTGCACACTAGAAAAACATACGTTTGCAAAGTGTAAGAAACTTTTTGAGAGCACTGGACGCAGTGTGCGGTGTTTTCCCCGTCGCAGTGCAGACAGATGACTGTGCAGTTACTTCTCTGGTGTAACTTGTCACAGCACAGACGAGGTGCAACGTAAGGCTGACATGAGGGGAGACATTTCGGCGACAACTTAAGAGGGGTAAAGCAAATCATAAGCGGGGGAAAAAAACTGAAGAAAGGTAATAGTGGAATAATGCAATGAGTAAAGGAGGAAAGATAAAGTTGCAGTAATAAGAAGAGAAAAAAAAAAAACTGAGACAGTGACATTACCTGTTACGCAACTGACAAGTCCAGACAGAGTCAGAAAATAAAGAAATGACAGAGGAGACGAGGGCAGAAGCCAGAAGAGGAATGATGAGGGTTTAAAAGGAGGGAAAAAAGAGAAAACATACATTTAGACAGCAGAGTGATAAGAATTGTTGACTTAATATGCAAAAAAAATGAAAGGTAGACATTGAGTCAGGTCATTTGCATTTAGCTGTTGACGAATCGGGTGATAGACGGAGACGGGGCTGCAGTGTTTCATGACCGAGCAACGGAGTGACAGGACGATAGATAACATAACTTTACAAACAGAGGCTGACCAGACTCCTGGTGTCTCTCTATGAGCAAAAACAAACACAGATGAAGCAGGCATTTCCATAGCCAGAAGCTGATATTGTGGTAAAATAAAAACATTGTCAGGAGCTAAAACGTTCAGAAAAATGGAATAAATCAGCAACAACTGTCGCATGCAAAGTCTTGCCCGAGCCAATTAGAATCGCCCCTTTTAAAAGGAAAGGAAAGCAAATGTTATACTCCATTATAACATTTGCTATAATGGAGTGCTGCGCTCAAGCACGACAAACTCATTTATGTGTGCAGAAGAAAAAAAGCATCATGGGGTTGACTGAACTCACGGGAGGGGTTGAGATGGATGGAATCCTTCGCAGGGTCAACAGAGCCATGACGGCACGCAGGTAGGCCTCCACTAATCCTACCGGCAAGTTCAGACAGGCCGCACAAGTTCCTCACCTAAAAGCGTGCGGCGGGCGGGACGAACGGTGGAATTTTGCTGTGAAATGACAAGCAGATTCCTGATTACGTCCAATAGACAGGCTGGAAGTGTTGGCTGATGACATTTGGCTTAGGAATGCCCAGAGGTCTGCCATATTTGTAAAGCTGAATGAGTCAATCATGATAATGATTTCTTTTTTTCAAGTCTATGTCTTGTGATATTTATAGAAGATTCTTGTGATTACATCCCTTTTTACGCCAGTACCCCCAGAGCATGTTTATTGTGTGATACAATGATGTCAAAAACATATCATATAATCTTGAATACCTATAAACATTGCCAAATGGCTCCATTCCCATATCACCCCTATTAGAAGGTAGAATCGTGACTCATTATCCGATATGCAACCAATACACACACAACATTCTTAGAAAAAACACTTTGAAAAGAACTAGAGGGAGAAAAATAAATGAATAAAGTTGGAAACATAAATTAAACATGCACACCAAAAAAAAAAAAAAAAAAAGATTCTGTGCATTGATGACAGCCCATTGCTAAGTGTGTGGTAAGCTGTGCAAATTACATAACGCAGTCAGGGGTGGTTGCTGCTAGAGAGAGAAAGGAAAAATGCCAGCACTTATGTTTCCCCCCTGAAGCGTTCTGAAGTCGCAGCCCTGTTGACCATCATAGGAGCGCCGCGGTAAACGCCTGCATTTGACGGTCGGCAAAATACACGATTCCCTTCAGCTCGTCGATGCCAGGACATGTTTAGTTCTGTTTTTTTTCCCCCCCCAAGCAACGAGTAGCCATTAAAAAAAAATGACCTGTTAAGTTGCCTGACGAAGCCAAACAGGACCGCGATTTGTTTCTGCAGCGCAAACCGCACTGGCTGCCACGAGCACCGCTGGATAACGTCAACAACTGACTAGTCGTAGCTGTCACGTCTGCCGACCAAACCCCGTCCGCCAATTTAACAAGACAGTTGGTCACCTTTCCAAAAACGCCGCTCCGCGCTTTTTATTTCCTGCTTCGAAAGTCTCGGCTCGTTGCGTCCTCGACGGTTGCGGTATTCCGCCTCCTTGCGCTGCCGCGGACGGACGCCTCTCACTCCCTCTCTCCCTCCTCCCTCCTCCCTCAGCGAGGCGACGGCGGCTTCGGCGGTTCCTGCTGCTGCGCTCGCTGCTGGAGAGGCGGTACGCACGCACCCCGGGGCTCGCGCGCGGGCACGAGGACTCGGGAAGCGCAGGAGCGGCCTTGTGACGTCACGAGCACCGTTGACGGGACTTTGTCCCAAGATGGCCATAAAATGAGAAGCGTGACTACATTTTCGATAAATTGCGAAATATCCCAATTTCAAAGGTAAATGCAGGTTATTAAGAAGAAACATACTTCAAAGATGAAGACTCGTGAATTATTACGTGTTTTAAACTAAGTTGGTATGTTTAGGGGAAATGAAGGGAAATTAGAGTATTAACTGTGCTCAATCCAATTTAAACACTTCTTCTTTTTCCACTCTACCGCATGTCACTGGTAACGTGTAAGGGCATAGCAGCGTTGCAATGCTGTATTTATTTTAAAAATCGAATTCCTTTCAATCTACTGATACAGTGTTTACAGGATTTTATTTAAAATAAAATATTAGTGAAATTACAGTTTTCCCTCACACACTTTTAGTAATCAACTGTTTCAGTATTTTACAACTGTTAATGCTGTTACAACTATTCATTTAAAATTTACTTTATTGAGAGTAGAAGTTTGAATTGAGTTTGGATACAGACATAAATTGAAATTGAAAGATAGTTTCTTTCTTCCACGTTCACCAAGGCAGTTGTATGATTTTTGAAAGGTCATATTAGAAATTACAGATAAAGTTTCAGCGGGGTAAAAAAAAAAAAAAAAAAAGGGAAACGGCTCCATGTCCGCGCATGCGCAGTGGGGGCGCTACGCTTCCCCGTCAAGGAAGGAGTGTGCGGACCACAGTGTGCAGGCGTCTTTGAGGCTAAACACGCAGAAGTACCCGTCCGATTAGTTTGTGTAGGGGCCCGTTGGTGTGATCGAGTGTCTGCTAGCATCCGGGGTGTCGGCTCCAGTGTGATGCAATCGGCCGGTCACATCATGAAGGTTTTCTTGACGAGGCGCATCCCGCAGGAGGGAATGAAGATCCTCTCAGCGGCGACTGGAGTGTATGGTTAATTATCAACTCACATTAGCTTTCCCCAGTAGCAGTGACACGCTGTAGGACTTTTGCATGTATTAGCGGAACTTTGATTTGCTTCTCGCACCCGGAGTGATGACATGTGACACAACCTCACGTCCCTCTGAGTTGGACTTAAATGTCAACCTGGCTATGGCAGAAAATGTCAATCTCTACTCGTCTTTCCAAACAGGTGCGAGGTGTCCATGTGGGACTCTGATGAACCAATTCCAAGGGCAGAGCTCCTCCAGAGGGTTCAGGGGGCTCACGGTCTGCTGTGTCTGCTGTCGGACAAGGTTGACTTTGAGGTTCTGGATGCTGCAGGTAAGAGTCAGGCAGTGATGACATGAGCAGTTTACCATGTGTACACACAGCGGCTTTGTCATTACTTGCTTTCCAGGAAGTCCTGGGATTAAATATTATTTTTTTGTGTGCGTAGGAGAAACTACATTCTGCAAAGAAAAAAAAAGCTGAGAAAATTATTTGGAATTGAATTTATTTAAAAATGATCGTTGGTTGTTGAGTCAGTAAAATACTTAAGCATTAAATACTCATTCAGGTTCTTTAAAGATTGTTGTAACACTTTTTCTGAGCTTTTATTGTAACAGCTTTTTTGGTTTCAATGCAACGCGGAAGCAAGGCCAAATAAAAGGGACCAATCTTTAATGAGTGTTTCTGGTTTCAGGCCCAAACCTGAAAGTGATCAGCACTCTGTCCGTGGGATATGACCACTTGGCAATGGATGAAGTCAAGAAACGGTAGATTACATGGCAAACAGCTGTATACGTTATTTTAATCAGTACACCTTAGACTAATGGAGTATTTTTTTTCTTGTGCGTGTGTTGTTTTTTTTTAAACCCACAATGTTGCAACAGTGGCATACGTGTTGGATACACACCTGATGTCCTGACCGATGCCACAGCAGAACTAACCGTCGCTCTGCTGCTGGCCACTGCTCGCAGGTTGCCAGAGGGAATCGAGGAGGTCAAAAAGTCAGCGTCACAGTTACACATTCACACTCATTACCCTCAGCTTTGGTTAACTTTTCACCCTGTAGTGGAAGTATAAGTTTTGTCACACAACCTGCCTGTGTCTACCTCTGTCAGCGGTGGCTGGAGCTCCTGGAAGCCCCTGTGGTTGTGTGGTTATGGTCTGTCCGGCAGCACTGTGGGTGTCGTTGGATTGGGACGCATCGGTGAGACTTTCCTCTCTCACTACAGCTTCATTGTAACACAACATATTTGACGAGGTTGCCTGTCCATTGTTGTCATTTCTATTACCATCATGCCGTGTTTACTTTGTAAACTTTTGGCGGGCCGTTGGGGTGAGTAACTGGTTTTTCCAATCCCCAGGCATGGCGATCGCCCGCAGACTTATGCCATTTGGAGTGAAGAGGCTGCTGTACACGGGGAGAGCGGCTAAGGATTACGCTTCTGAAGTGAAAGGAGAGTTTGGTGAGAAAATGGAGGGAAAGTGGATTGGAAATTATTAGAGGCAGTGCACAAAAGTCATAAACTAAAAGTTATGTTTAACATTTCTCATCAACATTTATTTGTTCCCCTCATCATTTCTCCCCCCTCTCCTTCTCGTCCACCAGTTCCCATGGATACCCTTGTGTCCGAGAGCGACTTTGTTGTCATGTCCTGTTCCCTGACGCCGGAAACCCTGGGACTGTGTGACAAAGCCTTCTTCAGCAAAATGAAAAACACAGCCGTCTTTGTAAACACAAGCAGGCAAGGAACAGCATCTGGTGTGTCATCTTTTTTTTTTTATTTCTTTGGAGAATATTTTAACATATATGTGTGATACTGGTTCTGGACCACAGGGGAACTGTGGTGAATCAGGAAGACCTGTACGAAGCTCTGAGCAGCGGCCAGATCGCTGCTGCAGGACTGGACGTTACAACACCGGAGCCCCTCCCAACTGACCACCCACTTCTAACACTTAAAAACTGCGGTGAGTAAAACAAACGTTTTTCCCTACCCGACGACTAATTTAAATTGCTGACTTTTAATTTCTCTTCCTCTGCTCCACCTGCTGCAGTGGTGTTGCCACACATCGGCAGTGCCACCTACTCCACAAGAGGCATCATGGCCGCGCTGGCAGCCCAAAACCTGCTGGGTGGTTTGCAGGGGACAGACATGCCCAGTGAACTGGCCTTCTAGTTTTGTCAAACACAAGCACATTGCCTTATTCAAATAAGCTATGATAAATAGAACTGGAGGGAAGCTGATGTTAATTGAACAGCTTATTTGTTTGCACATCATCTGGGTGAATGTTATAGACTGGCCATTTTAAATGTGCTAAGTAATATCTAGAATTGCAATGAAGGTAAGCCATCCAGAGAGAAGCTTACAAAAAACTAGCATTGCTAATAAAAAACACTCCTTGATGTTTTTTTTTTTTTTTTTTTTAAAGCACTCCACTACTTTAGTATGATGCAGTAACATTTTCAGTCACTCCTTCTGTTAATGGAGAAGATTAACCATTGTTTTCTGACTCTTAAATTTTCATGTAAACATGGTCTGCCCTTTTTACTGACACAACTCCTCCAGTTTTCTGTAAAACCCTATTTTTTCAGAAGAATTAAAACTTAAGTGCTCAGTTTAAAAAGTTGTGCTCTCTGTTTTAAAGAAAAAATGTTCTCGAAAAAGGACATAGATAAGGAATTCATAATTTATTCTTATCATTGAATTCACACCTCAACCATTTTATTGAATTGTAAATTAAGATAACCTTAAGGCATCATTCAAAGGTTTTTTTTCTTTTAAATCAGTATTTAACAGCACATTGTATTTGACTTGATGTTAAACAATAACAAGGTAAGCGGAAGGGGTAATAAATAAGATTTACAATGTGCAAATTCCAATCAGTTCGGATGAATGATGCGTCCAAGGCTGCAGGTTTATCAATCCGTGCCGGTCAAAGCAGCATGTCAGGGAGTGATTGAGTGTCCTTCCAGTTAAGGCAGGTATTTTTGGAGTGCTTGTACAGATGGGAAGACTGACTGAAACGTTTGCCACACTTTGGACAAGGATACGGCTTCTCTCCCGTGTGGACGCGAATGTGCTTCTTGCAGTCAGTCAGACTCATGAAGGTCTTGCAGCAGATGTTGCACGCATACTTCTTCTCCCCTTCCACGAGCAGCACGTGGTCCTCAGCCGCTGCCTTCTTGCACTTCAGGAGAACATCCTCGGAAGCTCTGGTTAAACTCGGCCGATCCGCTTC
This sequence comes from Nelusetta ayraudi, assembly GCF_046127955.1. Lineage (NCBI taxonomy): Eukaryota > Metazoa > Chordata > Actinopteri > Tetraodontiformes > Monacanthidae > Nelusetta > Nelusetta ayraudi. The sequence continues at coordinate 2,016,618 of NW_027466089.1, forward strand.
ATCCCCCGCTGGTGCAGTAGGGGGGTCTGTGTCTGTTTCAGATCCGGGAGTAACTTTGGGGGCAATGCGACGCAAATTTTTACCCCCTATGCTTTTCCCAGCACTGGACTGTGGTACCAGGGAAGTTTTCACACAGAGACCCGACCTGATCCCACTCAGGAACCCTGTGAGGGGGTTTTGAGTAGGCTGTAGGATGAGCGTGTCACTGAATCCAGAGCCCTGAGTTTGCAGAAGCTGCTGCTGCACGGGGACAGATGAGACTGGAAATACAAGCGGTGGTGAGGGCTGTGCTTCAGAGTTTTCACACGGCTCTTCACAAGCTGCTGGAACATCACTCGCAGCTGCTGCCGCAGCAGTGACGGCGGCAGTAAGGCTAGCTAGGCTGGTGTCTTCTTCTAGGGCTCCCAATACACTATCACTGCTGGGGTTGAGGAAGCAGGAAAAGGCCAGTTCTGACAAACTGTCCAGGCCTTCATCAGCATCTGCAGACTCCTCACCCAAGTCAGGCACTTCCTCCTGAGCATCACTTTGAAGATCTGGGCACAGCTGAGATTGGAAAGACCCAACATCAGCCTCTGTCGCACAGGCTGTGGTCACTTTCCCGACATCAAACTGGGCGTCTGAATTGTCCAGGAAGTCTTTTGGTGGAAATGGAGGAGGACTGTTTGGTGCAATGTCTATATCAAGAGGATACAAGCTCAGATTTTCCTTTTTCACCTCAACCATCAGCATTGTTGGCTCCCCTACATCGTTTTCTCCTTCATCCCCAACTTTGACTTTGACCACACCGTCTCCACTTGCACCTACAGGCTGCTCCCATGTGCCCACAGCGCTCGTGCTGCTGTCTGACTGGCTTGGCAGCTCGATCTCCTCCCACTCTCCCTTAGCTGCCTCGTATTTTTTCTCCACCTCTTCGCTTCTGTCCTCCCAGGGTCCATCTGTACTCTTGAGGCAATCACTGGACAGCAGCCCCTCTCCTCCCTCCACTGTGCCAAAAGGCAAACACCCGGGCGGCCTTCGGTTCCTCTTTGTCCCACCGAGGCCGCGCTCGTCTGACTTTCTCTTGAGCTTTGTACCGACCCCATGATCCTCTCGCCCGTTAGACTGGCTGACCTCTGCTCCCACCTCCTCAACATCCATGTCCCCCTCCACGACAGACGTGACGTGCTGCTGCATGGACCTCCAGCCTTTTGGCGGTGATGTAGGGAAGTTCTTCTTGGACAGGTGGATCTTGCAGGCCTTGACCACAGTGTTGAGATGAAGGTGGGATGCTGCCAGGAGTACATCCATAACATTGGTGGCACTCAGTGAGAGGTTGGAGGTGTAGATCATGTCCAGCAGAGTGGAAAACGCGTCTGCGGTCACGACCCCCGGGTCCAGCTCCATCACACTGGGACCTGCTTTCTGCCCGCAGATTTGAACCCCAGTTTCATCGCCGCTGTCACTGGAGCTCAGAAGAGCCCTGAAGTGGGAGCTGCACGCAGCCAGGATGGAGCGGTGAGCCGGGAAGCTCCGGCCTCCAACCAGCACAACACAATCGCACAGCTGCGAGCGGAGGCGCTGGTGGTTGAGCTCCCTGAAAATAAGCTGAAAATGACCCGGAAAGTCCATAATCGACGGTGGGATTTTTTGGGGGGTAAATATTTGGTCTATTGTTTTAGCATCCGCGCTGCTGCTGCTGCTGCTGCTGCTGCGGGCAGGACAATACAAAGAAGATCAATGCCGCGAGCATCCCTGGTGCTCAGTGACCGCTCGCACTTTCCGTTTCTCGACCCCTGGAAAAATGACCGGGTTTCTAACATTTTATAGAGGCATACCTCCGGTAAGAAGTGCGAGGATGGTGCGTCTCGCGGCCGCGTCTCCTCCAGATGGTCTGGAGTATGGGCGGGCTAGTTCCAACAATAACGAGGAGGGATGCGACGCCGTCTCATGCTTACTGTCCAAAAGCGGCCTCGTTGTGCGCGCAGCAGTTGTTCAGCTGCCGCTGGAAGGCATTCATAGTGCTGATTATTTGGATGAACTTTAATTGTTTCTGCCGGCGACACTGCTCAATAAAAACTGACTCTGTGTCGCCATTATTCTGGATCTCAATGAATCTTAGGAGGAAACAGTGCCCCCAGCTGATGATCCGGCGACACTACAACTATATTTGAATCGAGTGGATCCATCATACTAATTTGAGTTTATTAAAGCTTTTTGCATACCGAGAGTAGAGTATATGACATAAATAGGCTAAATATTATCATTGAACAATACCATAAAAGCCATTTTCATTCAAAGAAATAACGAGGAGTAACTGTAAATTGTATGAGCTTGCTGCTATCAAACCTTTGATTCGATTTGAGAATCGGATCGTATGTTTTATTCTCCCTAATAAGAAAATGAGATTTTTTTTTAATGAACCAATCAAGACTGAGAAAAGGTGTTTGAGAATACTTCCTCTGTGAAATTAATAAGAAATTAAATTCATGTTTGAGGTCAATGTCATCACCATGAAAAAAATAAATTAAGAAACTGACTCTCCTGTTGCCATTTTCTTTTTAATTATTCACAGGTTTCATGGTTACACTAAAAGAGTGAGATTAGAAAGGTTCAAAACTACCTTTCTTGCCGAGACAAACGATGATACAGAGTTTCCATGGCATGAATAAATGCAAAAACTAACAAAAAAAGACCTCCGTCCTGTGATCGCGTGAACATAACAAGTAAACACATTCTAATATCTTGAGGTCAGCAAGCATAACAATTTGCATTATAAAAAAGAGGCAATTTAAAACAATGAGGGATGGAGAGAAATGAAAACAAAACTGTGGGGGCAGTGATAGAAGACACTTTGACAGGAATGGCCCCAGCTTCCTGCCGGTGGTCGTCCATAGTGTCTCTGGAGCTGTGAACTCTTGAGTTGGTGGGAAGTGGGAACAAGCACCTTGGATCATATGCTGTCCAGCTTCTTCAACACATATGGAGCTGCAAACACAGAAAACAGGTGATCACGAACAGGACCAGAAGTGGAAATTTGCTAGAGAGCTAAACTCTGGTACAAAACATCTTTACTCTGAATCTAATGTGTGTGTGTGTGTGTGTGTGTGTGTGTGTGTATATATATATATATATTAGATTTTATGTGTGTATTGGCATACGTACAGTTTTACGTATCCAAGTACAGAGTTGACTTGACAAACAACTACAAAGGTACGCTACAACTAAATTATGCAACATTAATCAACAAACCGACGTTACAACACTCTGCTACGATAGCAAACAAGCATTAGCAAACCGATCAATGCTCACAACGCACGCTAACATATCAGTAAAGTTGCTACTTGCTTAATCACATACTGCATGACGAAACACATAACTCGCACACGAATTGACAATGATATAAAGGAAATAGTATACATTATGGCGAAAAGTCAATGTCATTTGCTTATACTCACTGGCTCTGAGAAGGGCAACGTAAATTAGAAAGTTTCGTAAAGACGAAACGACGTCCTGTCGCATTTTCTTCTTCATCTCCTCTGGATCCATTTTTGGTCCAAGTCCCTCTAATTTTAACATTTTTTCAAACGTTTCTCTGCCACGAGTTCTCTGGTCTGCCTTACGTGAAGATTCTGTCACCGATCAGGAGCATGGACGAAGATTAACGTGAAACGGAAATACGTAAAACGGAACAAGGTTACTCGACGGCAAGTACCGAAGGACAAACTACCGACGCCGACGGGCAAACGTAAAAGCGAAGCGGAACTTTTACTGCTCCGTTTGAAAAGAGGTGAACATACGTGAAGCTTAACTAATGTGAGGGAGTCTGAAGCCAAAATTGCGCCCAATGTTTACTTCTTCTTCATGTTTTTTTTTACGGTTCGAATGAGTTTCCGGATTTTTTTCATTTATTTATTATTTTTTTTTTACCCCATTTACTCAATTTAAAACCATAATCTATAAATGGCAAAAGCCGTGATCACTACGCTTTAACCGAAAATGTTGAACTGATCTCACGTTTTCCCATGGCACCTAAACATACCACCTTCTGAACCACAGGTGATATAGATCAACCTAATAAGTCAGTCTCAGTAGTCCAGAAGTGAATTAAACAAGTAAGAGACCGAGAGTTTGGTGTCACGCACTTTAAGGCTGTTCGGTTTTTAACATTTATCGGTTATATTTGACACCATGAAAGTCACAGATCATAATGTGATTCGCTTTCACCTTCACGTTCTCCACGGAATAACTGTGAAGACGTTGGACAAGAAAACGGCGAGAATGTTTGTTGGTGGTCCAAAGATATTTGGTGTTCCCCTGGAGAATTTACCGAGGATATACATTCCTGAGTTTGGACTAGTACCCTGGTATGTGACAACAGCTGGGTCAAGGAATAACTAGACTTACTCCGAGCAGCAGCTTCACATGCTAAACCCTGTTTGTTTCACATTTCCCCCAGTTTTTTGGCGGATGCTTGCTCCTTTTTGCTCGAGCGTGTCGGGACAGTGGGTATCTTCCGAAAACCAGGATCTCTATATCGCATCAAGATCCTCAGGGTAAGCAAAGCGTCTATTTCATTCATATCATCTATAGCTAAGCATCAGCACCATCTAGTGGTTAGATGGTTCCATAACACGTGTTTTCACCATTTTGTCGGTCCTTAACAAAAAAAAAAAACGCCCCTCTTGTGTTCGCTTTAGGTAAAGCTGAACAGGGGTGAGGGCTGTTTGTCCACAGCCCTTCCCTATGATGTTGCAACCCTCATCAAACAGTTCTGCAGGGAGCTTCCAGAGCCTCTTTTCCCCACTGAGATCCACAATGCTCTGCTCCTAGCCCAGGCACTGCCCAATGCAAAGGACAAGACTTCGGCCCTTCAGCTGCTGTCTTGTTTGCTGCCTGCCAGAAACGCGTCTTGTCTACACTATCTGTTTAATTTCCTCTCAAGAGTCTGCAACAGGTTTGGTTAAAAATGACCTTCTAGGAATTGAACACCAGTAGTTAAAATGTTCAGAGCACATAAAAGTACTGTATGATCTGGTCCACGACTAACTTTTAGTTGACTGTATTTTTAAGATGGATGCTTTGGATAAGAGTAAATGAGTAAACAACTTATGTTGCAGTTCAAAAACAATGTATCCTGCTTTTTTTCCGTATGTTTCTCTTAGATGTACGGAAAACCTCATGACCAGCTCCAACCTTGCAACAATCTTCGCCCCGTGTCTTTTACCTCCACCCAACCAGGCAGAAATGTCTGAGGGACGACTTGAACTTAGAGTTCTAATTCTTCGCACATTCATTGAAAATCCACACCTGTTTGGTAGTAGACTATTTGCTTCTCTTGAGTGATACACTGAATATAAGGCATTTACAACATTTGAAATACCTTCTGTTTTTTTCTTTTTTTTTTCTTAGGTGTCATTCCTAAAGCTGTCTTGGACAGCATGGAATTTCTTAATAACTTCCATCCCCCGAAAGATGGGAAACACACACGAAAAAGAAGACACAGTTTCAAAGGTAAAAGGGAAATATTTAAGGCATTAGCAAAATGTTGACTGTCATTAGCTGTGTTACTCAATACCATAAGCCACCCGCAGAAACGCTTTCAGCAAAAACAGTACCCCGGATGCGGGCAAAGCCAAAGATCTACCCTACAGTTCAGGAACCTGTTGTCCAGGAACCCAGTTGTGAAGGCAGAAAAACTCTCAGGAGGAGCAATGGTGTGAGCACGTTCTCCAATGTGCTGCTGTTTCAGACCTGCATGTCTACTGGAGGTAACCACAATATTAAACGCTGTCATAGATTTTCTTTTAAAAATGTCAATGATTTATTTGTTTTTTGTGTGTGTACAGAGCAAGGTTTTACTCCTGCCATGGCTTTGCTGGAGAGCCCAAGAAACAGGAGTGAGTCATGCAAAACTCAACTGGAGAGACTAAAAAGGTGAGTTGTTATTGTTGGCATTATTTCCCAATGGCACTAGAAAAATGCATTATAACATAGGCTGAAATGTGGTACCATTTCGTGTTTATTTTATTTTTTTTTAAATACGGCTGTAAATAATATCAAATTATCAAAGGAGGCCTTTTTGTAACTTTGTCAAAAATTTTCAGAGATCTTCAGAGTGACGTTTCAAGATTCAGAAGGGATTCAGGCAGTTTTCCTATGCTCGCTGGTTTGAGGAAACTGCAACTGACGCGTGGGAAAAAGCGAACATCAATATGATACGTTCTGGAAAACACATGATGTGTGTACTTGTGTTAGTGTTTAGTATGTAATGTTGTAAGTGATTATTTCCTTTTGAAACATTGTTTTTGTAAAGGAAATATATTTTATTTAATTTTCAAATTGCTCTCCATCTGTACTTAAAGGGTTTTAGTTGTGTGGATATTTAATTTTTAATAAATGAAAATTCTACCTAAGCAACATTGCTGAAGAATTATTACTATAAAACAAGAATATCACTGAATACCCAGTAACTCATCATGATAGTGCCTTCTGATAAAGTAAGGTGACTTGTTCCCGTAACAAAATGCAATGGAATAAAAATGAACTTTTTTTTTTTTTTTTAGCAGGAGTGAGATTTTAGCATTCCTTGCTCCCCATGTCACAAAGCCTGATGAACTGCAGTTTTTGTGTGGTGACATACCAAGGTGTCTGGAAGTCGCGCTCGGAAGCACAAGCTTGCAGGCTAAACTGGGTGCTTTTTTTTTTTTTTTTTTTTTAAGCAGGGAGAGGAACATTTTGGCAGCACTTCCTAATGGTCTGGACTTGCTGAACAATATTCTGAGGAGGATTTCAATTCAAGATCAGATTTTCAATTAACTTCAAATTTACTGGGGGAAACCCACTGAGACTAGCTGGGGTCACATACAGTACTGCTCCGGCTGCAAAAATGAGTGAACATCCACATAAAATAAGCAATATAATAAAATAATAAAGAGAAGGAAAGCATGATACTCAGGATGCCATGGAATGCTAGCTTGTAAACCAGATTGTCTGCCTGCTCATGTGATTTATTTGAACTAGCAGGACTTATTCACATGCAAGATTTTGTTTAGGGAAAACCGTGTCGACAAGTAAAATGTTGATAGTAACCAAACAAGTGGCTTCCTGTCTTACAGACATGTCTTAAAATGAATAAACAACACACAATTATTAAACTCAGGGTTCACTACATCACAAACAAACAAACTCGAAATTATTCTAAATAATTTACAGCAGTGCATAGAGGGGAAAAAAAACATTGCACTTGCCAAACTGACTTCCTGTACAAACAAAGGGGTCTTGTGTTTGTCTCTTCTGCTCTTAGCTGACGTGTAGAAAACACTGGTTTTGTCGTCACTTTGCACTGAGGACAAGCGGAAAGACGCGCGAGTGCGCGTTCACACGTAGGGCGAGCGAGACTCTGCGAGGTGGTGGGCTTTTCGTCGCAACACCGGCTTCAAAACGCGGCCATATCACATGACGTCGAATAAAAAAAAGATGAATTAAGTTCAACGTGCGGGGACACTGTTAATGGAAGCATTTGCTGCCACGTGAATTTATGATAGAGTCATTATCACCGTTGAAACGTTATTATTATTATTATTATTATTATTATTATTATTGTTATTATTGTTGTTGTTATTGTTATTGTTATTATTATTATGTTGTGCCGGTGAGCCAGTGGTAATTGTGACCTTGCAGACGGGGGTAGCGGTCCTGCGGGCAGACAGGAGGAGGAGTGAAAGGGAGGCTCGAGCAGAGGGAGGCAGGGAGGAGGGGGTGGCTTTCCTGAGCTCAGGGCCGAGGATTAGAGAGCAGTCTCAGCACGATGACAGCATCCAGCGTTTAGCCAACTCCCCCCACCACACACACACACACACACACACACACACACGGACACGCCACACCACACCACATCACCATCACCGCCGGCTCGGGAAGGAAGCGGATTTATCCGGGAACCAAATATCGTCTCTGTCGTTTCCTCCGCGTCAGCCGAGCCGTACGGGGAGAACCCGATCAGACTGTCTCCTCACATCCCGAGGTGAGTGCTGCTCGGTATTTCCCCGGTGTTGTTGTCTGGACGAAGGGGCGCTCCGGCTGTCTGCACCTTACATCCTCCCGTGCCGTTCCGACTAATATTAATGCCACAATCGAATCGAATCGTTGATCGAACGATGGCTCTCCTCGCGTCCGTGGGCTCTTTTAACCCCGCGTGTCCCCGTTTGAGAGTCGCGTCGTGGAGATTTAAATCCGATTAAAATTATGGACGCAACAAAAGACTGACCTTTTTTTTTTTCTTTGTTAAGCCTCCTGCTTTGACAGGACATGGCTGCGAGCACCAATCAAAGTTAGAATCTAATCAACGCTGTGGCTGGGACCAAAATATCGTTTTAAAAGATGGGTTGGGGGGGGTGGCGGGGGGCGGGGATTACGTAGTACGGTAACGTTTAATTTCTTCCGTTTTAATCTCACGGTTAACCTTACGGGGGGGGGGGGGCAATACTGGTCTACGTCCACGGCCCACAGCCGGTCGTGAGTGAATGAATGGATGGCGATTTTAAAAGCACGTCCTCGCGAACACATGTCTCGTGCGAGGGGGGTAGTGGAAAACCCACGCTGCCATATGCGCGGTGGTGAAATCACCGTCACTGGATGGCGTCGGATCGGAATAGAACAAGACTAAATCCTGACGGATCGGGGCCAGCAGTAAGGCTCCGCGCGAGAGACGCACATTGTGAATGGGGCGTAGGCGACGGGACAGTCGCCTCTCCTCTTTTCTTCTTCTTCCTCCTCCTCCTCCTCCTCCTCCTCTTCCTCCTCCTCTCTGCTCGTATCCTTCGGCCAGCGGCAGCCTTTTAAGTCTGCGCTCTCTGCCGTGGCGTGCCGTGCCGTGCCAAGCATGACAAGCGCGACACAACTAGACCGGAACAATGCGTTTTGCTGTTCCGGGGGGGGGGGGCTCTAATTTAATGCATGACATGATTCAGTATGAGCGTCGATCGCCGTCCGTTTCATTTTTGGACACGTGGTGCGTTATATAGAGACGTCGCCCGCTCATCACTGGGATTGTTTTTGTTTAGCAGCGTGTCGTTATTGTGCCGCTTGTAGCTCCACAGCTGTTTCTCGAACCCCCTCCCATTCGCAAACGCAGGCTTCCCATTATTGTGTGGACATACTGGATGGACTACCGCCTACATTGTGACGGAGTTGTGAGATGGATGATGTCGGGTTAAGGTTCGGGCTGAGATGTACAAAAGAAGGGACCACGAATGAAAGCCATTTTGAAGTCCTCAGAAAGATACAGATACCAACACATACACACACCAAACGAATGAATGAATGAATGCCTTTTTTTTTTTTTTTGACGCAAACCCTGTTTGAAGCAGCCCAGTGTTTTGCTTCCAGTGTGCAGTTGGAGCCTCGGCAGCCTCCTGTGCTATGACTCAGGGATGTTCTCTGCAACACGATGTGATGGTGGTTTCTGCTTCGAGGTCAGCCTGCCTGAGGACGAAGACGACGGGGGCAGAACTCGAGCATCAGGAAGCTCTTGGTGACTGGCTGGTTTGATGCGATCTGCCGTGCCGACTGCTCCTCTGGCCTACTTACTGTAGACGGCCACACAGCCCCGTCCCTCCTCCTCTTCCTACCCCCCGCTTCTCTCCACATCCTTCGACCTTATAGCCTCATATCTCCAGGGCTGGTGTTGAGCTGCTTCCTGCTCCCCTGACGCCCTGACCAGCCCGCTCTCGGATAAATCGATAATCAGAGCTGTTCAGGAGTGCGGTTGCCCCTTTTTTTGCAGCGACTCGGTGCCAACGAACAATTAATTTTTATCTTTCTCAGTGAAGGAACCAAAATAGTCCATGATTCAGGATCAACATCTGGGTGGTATTTTCGAGGGGCTGGATTGATATTCGGGGGAAAAGGGGGGATGTTGTCTATCTTTCCTGTAAGCGGCGGAAAAGGAGACATGACCTCATTGATGTGACAGCTCCATGGTGATGGCACAATTGACTCGCCGTGAAGCCATAATGTAGGCCAACGCTATTTATGAACATCCAGCAAAAATAAGAAAAATCAAGATGTGGCGAACCATAAGTACATCCCCAGTCATGTATAGGCACATTTATACGCCTCAATTGCCCTCTGTAATATTAAATATTAGAGACATACTGTATTATTATTAGGTATTACGGCAAAGCCCTTAGTTGCTGCTGGCTTGTTTCCACTTATATTACATTTCTTAAAGATAAGCCCTCTATTGTGCAGATATTGGAGGATTTCGTAGCTGGAGGAAATTGGCACAGACACGGCAGCGGAGTGAGTGAGGCAGACAGTTTTCTAGACTTGTAAAAACATCGGACAGCTGACATCAAAAAGCCGTCTCCAGACATCGAGATCTGCTTCGGTCTGGCTGTCTGAAGTCATCGGGACCATCGATTGAGATTCGTTACAAAATGCAATACGCTATTAATCTTCAGAAGAGCTGTTATTTAACAGCTTGCTAGGGGATCTGAAGCCTTTGCCAGGTCGCCGATCAAGCGGGGAAATGAAATGAGTGGCACAGGGCAAACCCGGTCTTCATAAAGCTAATGGAATGAGCCAGCAGGTTTGAGTGATGAACAGGAGCTGCGATTTTGTGCGGAAGACAGGTGGGATAAATAAAACCACAGGAAAAAGTCACAGCTCAGGTGTTTTTCTGTACATTGCTGAAGTCAAGTTGTTTGCTTGCTTAATTCTTTATCTGGCTTTATGAGGGAATTTTGTGGAGGAAAAAAAAAAGCATGAAAAACACATGACCTTTAACATAACTTAATAACTTCACCCGTGAACATGTTGACGTTTCCTTCTTAAGACATCTGAAAGATTTCTTTGTGTGTGTGTGTGTGTGTGTGCGCGCGTGCGCACACACACACACACACACACACACTTTATTTAGCCATCAATATAAAAAAAGGCTTCTAGCAATGGATTTGCTCATTAATTCTAAACCTGCATTAAGTTCAATAAGTATTTTCGTACTAGAACAAGTAAGGAGTTAATACATGTTCGGTTGAATCCACTGTCTCTCTTCACTTTTTCCACCCAGAAACTACAGATAGGGAGCCAAGACAGACCTCTTCCATGCTTTTACTCCAAGCAATCTCCAGTCATGGCCAACACCTTACATAAGATCCCACATATCACTTAATCATCACGACAAACCTTGGGAATAATCAGCTTTGACTCAGCTTTTTGTACCTCAGTTTTCAGTCGCTGAGTTTTTATTATTGAAACTCGACCCGAACCATCTGTGTTGCATCAAAAACGCTCATCCGAGATGTTCCTGCTGTTCGTTGACAATAGAACGGCTCAAACTCTCTGCCGTTGTCCTCAGTGTTCACAATCTTTTGGGCCGTGACTTGAAGACAAAGTGAAATGTGGAGTTTTCTAAAAATCAGACCCTGTTGCTGCTGCTTCTGCTGCAGCGGCAGCTGACCCGAGCCTCATGTGATGCAGCTGTGTCCGGTGCCTTGCTCGGCCTGAGGGGATCTGATTTGGAGCGAAAATCAAATATATTTCTCTGTTAGTGGCGAAAGGGTTCAGTTTTTATCTGGGCACTGTTATTTATCAAACGCTTTGTCCACTGAGTCCAGTTTTAATTTTAATAGTGCGAACAGCAGATTGTGCTGAATTTAAGCACAGATGAATTTGTCCTTGTCGGCGAGCCATTAGTTTGGATTATGTTGTTTAGCCGTGCTTGCGGGGAGATTTGAGCGATTTTTTTTCTTTTTTACCCCACCCTTCGTCCTCACAGATTCACAGTCTCCGTCCAGGTTGATGTGACCCCCGGCGGCCCCGCGGTGCAAAAACAGCTGCACTGTGTGCTTTTTTTTTTTTCAACCGCTGAGGAGGAGGAGGAAGGAGGAAGAAGGAAGGAGACACCTCCGTGCAGCGCATGCACGGAAGGGTTGAATAGCTGACGTTTTTTTTTATCGGCCGGGGACCGACAGCAACTGCTGGGGGGAGGGGAGGTGAGGAGAGGAGAGGAGAGCGGAGGTGTCAGAAGGAACGAGGTGGAAGACGGAGGACTGAGGCAGGCTGTGTTCACAGATATGTGATGGAGGGCCGAGAAAGGAACCGGCGGAGCGGAGGGGGGAATGAGCGAAAGGTCAGACGGGCTGCGCTGCCTGCTGATGAGGCGTGTGTGTGCATGCGTGAGTGTGTGTGTGAGACGGCAGCTATCGATTGAGAAGCAGGATCGGGTGCCGACTCATCGTTGGGTCGGGGCCGCACACACACACACACACACACACACACACACACACACACACATACACACACACACACACGCACTGCTCTGCTGTGACGGGTCAGATGAAAAACGCCGCCCCGTGGTCGGACGGAGGGAGCGGCCTCGTCTGAGTGCGACGGCGGCCAGGCCAAAAAAAAAAAAAAAAGGGCGTGACAAATGGTAAGAAATGCCTGCTTCGCTCGGACCTCACTTGGGCCCTGTTTGCTTCTGGTCGGCTGATGGACAATCGACCAATGAGAACTGATGAGATTTTATTTTCTCCCCCCTGCTCTCGGGGCCCTTTGCGTCTCACTGTAGACACTTTTTGTCCTCCTCCTTTCTTCTGCCGCCGCTCAGCTCCCTCTCTGCTTCGCCGCTGCCCTTTTCACCCTTTTTAAAATTCTCCCCCCTCCTTCCCTCCCTCCATGCAATATCCTGTCTTTTCTCCCTTTTCTTTTCCCCCTGACCAATTCTCCTCTCTGCATCCCTTCCCCTTTTCTCAGCCCCCCTTTTTTATTTTCTTTCTCAGAGCCCCCTCCTCTTTCCCACCCTTCGTCAACCCTGCACCCGCCTCTTACTTCTTCCCTCTCTCCTCTTCATGTTGCCTGCACTGGCAAAGTGGCAGAAGGAGGCACTCGGCTGGGGGGGCAGAGCTAGCTGCTTTAGCTGCATGCATTATTCATGTGCCCTGCAGTCTGTGTGTGGGTCTCGGCATTCTGCTGGCTTCTCACCGGGACGCACGGCCATCGCGCCTCTGTGTGCGGGACGCTGAGGCCCCAACGGAAGGAACTGCGCACACGGGAGGCGATTATTTCTTGATTTCTGCTCGGGGAGGTCCGAGTTTGCTGCGCAGGCCGGCCGGCAGCGGAGTACGAAATGAAACGGTCTCCCTAGTCCAAGTCCAGGAATGTTTACTCAGTGTCTCGGCTAATTCAGCCGGGAGGCCGTTCACAATAAAGAGTTTCCCCCAAGTTTGTTGCTCCGCTGGCTAGAATTTCAGTCAGATCTGCCCCCCCGATGATGATCTGACCGACTTCTCCTCCTCATTTAATACTGGCTAGCATCTCTCTCTCCTCTCTCCCTCTCCCTCTCTCTCTCTATCTCTCGCTCTGTCTCTCTGTCTCTCTCTCTCTGTCTCTGGCCGTTTTTTATCACTTCAGGATTCAAAGGCTGCCCTCTCCGCTTTTAGAGTGCGCCCAGTAAGAACTGTTAACTCAACTGGGTTGGGTATGAAATTTTAATTTAGACAACCAGATGGAGATGGAGTGCCTCGTCTCCGCGCCGCCGCGTGCTTTTTAGGGTGCGAGGGAGGAAGTGGGAGAGACGGAGGGATTGGGAAAGACATCCTGGGGGACCAGAAGAGAGAGAGAGAGAGAGAGAAAAAAAAAAAACGCAGCCGCACAGCTGCTTTTCACTCTCATCTGGCGCAGTTGCGTGTCCTGGTCTGGAATCATCTGCGAACTGGGATGAAGCTCTGTGAGCTTCAGTGCGTCTGAGCTTCCAGCGCAGATTATGCAGCCGACGCAATTTCTATCGGCCTCGATAAGTGGTCGCTTCACACCCGGCTCTAATTATAAACTGCCCGCGTGTGTGTGTGTGGTCGCATGTCTTGTTCATGAGATTTGACAGGTCTCCCTGATGACGCTGCTCTGCTCCGCACAGGTGGCCGCACAGGACCGGGATTGGCCCCGATGATCGCTAGGACCCCCCTCCAGCTCTTCTCAGCCAATCCTGGAGGGGCTGCGGAGCTGATGTCTCAGAGGGCAAGAGGGTACTTGTGTTCCGGAGTTCTGAAGAGGCACGCCACATCACGGTGAGTCAGGCTCGCGTGTCTCTTTTTTTTTTTGTCTCCCTTTCCTCGAAATTTGGGACATTTTGTCTCTATCCTTAGATATGCAAGGGAAGCCGCGGAACACAGCGCACGCAATGTTTTATTAATCGTCCCTGCCAATTCTTGCTAGTGTACTTGTCAGTCACTATTTGGAGCAAAGACACAAAAGCGTGAGGGAAATACCAGTGAGGTGTGAGGGAATGTATTATTTAAAAGGATGTATCTGCTTTGGCGAGGACACAAAGTGGCATGAGAGAGGATATAGCAATACGTCTATATTACTGTACTACTGCTGCTATATTATTGAATAGAAAACCTTTCCATCAAGTGCTGAGGATGTGCTTGTTTGTGAGGGGCAGCAGCCCTGAGAGACTGTCACCTGAGAGCATCACATGACTCGGCAAGGACGCTGAGGGTGACCGGGGCAGTAAAAAAAAACCAGAAGAGATGGGGAAAAAGACGGAGAACGATGACAAAAAAAACCCCCACCCGACCGAGCATTGATTGATCGACACCTGCGACACCTGAAAGCACACGCGACGCGGCGGAGGCACGTGTCCGCGTTTGGGTCCGACTGACGTGTCAGAATCTGTTTCTCTCTCGGGCCGTGGAAGGCTTCTTCGTGTGCCGCTATCATCTGCCTCAATCATCCCTCCTCATCCTCAACAATCTGCCTCAATCCGGATCAACGGGAGGTGCTAAAATGACACCCTGACCAGTGAGGGCTCGTGTAGAACGAGGGCCTCTAATCCTCTTATGGGACAGACCTACACTTGCATGCTGCACTCCTACTGCCGCTGCGGCAGGCGATGTGTTTAACGTGGCCACTTGGACAAAGTGTGTGTGTGTGTGTGTGTGTGTGTGTGTGTGTGTGTGTGTGTTCCAGTTCAAAAGTCTCCTGCCTCTAAAGACCCCAAATTACCCATTTTCAGTTCTTTCATTTTCAAGCCCAGACTCCAGCTGACCAGCTTCAAACAGACCGAAACACTCTCTCGGCCTCTAGAGAAGCATCATATTTAGCACTCTGTTTACAGTCGTCTGTTTCAGCTTCCTGCTAGAACTGATGCTTTGAATAGACTTTCCACGTGGGCAGAAACTAGGCGGATGTCAGGCTGTCACTGAGGACGGAGCGAACAGCTGGCCGGAGGTGCGGCATGGCGCTGCCCCTTGTGACATCACAAAGGGGCTTATTACCAGAGCTGCGAGTTTTACTATAATTTCTCGAAAGTGAAGCAGTCAAGCGAGCTCATTTCTGGCCACTTATTGCTATAACACATTGGTAGAGGGATTCTTTACACGATGCAGGGCCTTTATAAATCTTGCCAAACACGTGTATTTCGGGAACGGGTGCAGCTGAGCTCTCCACAGTCGGCCGCTGAGGCCAAAGTTTGGATCACTGGGCTTCAGTGGACACATTCATCATCGTTAACCATATTGATCAGGCCTGAGTTGCCAGTCGTTGCATTGCTGCAGAAGTTGCCGCCCTTGTTTTCCGCCTCAGGGGGTCACAGAGTCCAACCAACAGTGAAGTCCTGTAAGAAACATAAAGGATACTTTGAGGAAGTGTAATAGTAACATAATGAGAGCTCTATTCCAAATGATTAAAATCTGGGCTCCATGACTGTCCTCCTTTGATATCTCTCTCTCTTGCAGAAAACGTGAATCTGATTAATGCGGCGGCCTTGCGCGGAGTGCACGCTCAGCGAGAGGTGACACGCAGAGTCATGGAATTATCAGAGGCTCCGCCAGCTCAGTGCCAGCGTATCGATTAGCTGACAGAAAGAGAAAACAGTTGTGAGGAAGCTGTGAGATTCGGTCCAGATTTGGCGCTCCTCCGGGGCCGACTGCATTTTTCATTTTGCACAGAGCGCTTTTGCTGCCCAAAGGCCAGGCGAAGCAGAGAGGCTGCAGCTGAGGACTTGCAGCAAATGTGCACATTGCAGCAAATTTTTAGTATGAGATTTCTCAGTAACACCCAGTCATGAGGTGACGCCACAGGGCTGAGAAACGGCTCTTTAAGGCAAACGCCGAGCATTGTGTGTTGTTGTCATCCAGACGGACAACACTCTCCCTTTTTCCCTCCGTTCCCCTCCGCCTTCTCGCTCTCTTCTCACATATCTGATTATTCATCGCATTCAAAGCAGACTACACGCTCTGAATATAGAAGCGGAGCAGACAAGATGCTAATTTAACCAAAGCGCAATGCTGCCACCGAATATTCTGTCTGACAAGAGAGCGAAACGGCTTTTTATTGTGTTTTCTCCCTCCAGATCTTTTCATCTGCTCCTCATTTGTCTCCTCTCCACTCTGTGTTTGTCCTGAAGGGGAATGTCTCTTACTGATCTTCTTGTCTCCGTGCAGATAAATGGAGGAGAAGGAGCGATGTAGGAGCAGGTCTCCAGCCCGGGGGGCCAGTCGGGTGCAGCAGGTGGTGGGAACAATAATACGACGCACCCGGGAGTCACTAAGCAGGTACGGAACTGGAGGTCTGGGAAAAGATTCTGATCCACATCAGGAAATGTACATGGAAGTCAAAAGGTTGTACTTTGCATTCCCTGTTATTTATTTAGAGACAATGAATTGTAATTCTATGCTCACACATCAGTTAGAAAGTCGGTTTGATCAGCAGATAAATTTAGACTCAAGTGTGGACTGAAAAAGATTAAAAAAAAAAAAATATATATATATATATGTATTTGATTTGTTTGGTTGTTTCTGGCACCGTAACTGCTCACCAAAAATGGCTTCAGTGACAAAAAAAGGGCTTAAGAAAAAAAAACACTGAGGAATCGGGTTTTGGACAAAGGCTGGAGAAGAACAGCATTATCCAACTTCTGGGCTGGTCGCCAGTTGCTGTAGTGGGAAATAAAACAAGGATTTGTTGCGTGCGCGGCGTATTACTTTTAATAACAATGTCGGGGCAAAAAAAATGCAGCTTTTTTCATCTGCAAGCAGAAAGAAAAGTCCTAAAAGAGGGGAGAATTATATTCCTTAACCTGGTATGCGAGCACGCACACACACACACACACACACACGCATACACACGCATACACACGCACACACACGCCACGTCTCCTCCCAACACCCACACGTTCAGATAGAATTACACATAGTTTAGCGTGTATTCAGAATCTCATACACACACACACACACACACACACACACATACACACGCACACACAGGGAACCACAAATATTCCTTTTAAGAGTCCTTGGGTCTTTTTTGAGAGTCCTGTTGGTGTGGGCGGTGCACTGAGGGGGCCCAGCAAACTGTCTGTTATTCATTGTGAGCTTGCTAAGTTGCATAATGTGGCGAGCAGCTGACCTCGGTGAGAGGAGGGCATTGTTGGAGGGGAAAACACATAATCATACATCATCATCGTCATCATACACATCTGCTGGGACTGCGGACGCGTGGCATTTGTTTTCATGAATGGGCTGTCAGAGTTCGCATACATCTGCTTCAGGCCAAAGGACATTGTTGTTTGTTGGGTGACACGCAGCTTCATGAAGTATCGCTCAAGATTCCTGGATTTTTTTTAATTTTTTTTTTTAACAGTAAAACGGAGAGAATTCCACATTAGACTTGCTATTGATTATGGTGATCATGCTAGCGCGCTGAGCCCCAGTATAGCAATATTTAATGGACCGTAATGTTTTTTGCAACCTCAAAATAACAGTTTCACAATCATTTCCTGAGTGATTGACTTGTTGCCAGGAGACTGACTGCCCT
Source organism: Nelusetta ayraudi (assembly GCF_046127955.1). NCBI lineage: Eukaryota > Metazoa > Chordata > Actinopteri > Tetraodontiformes > Monacanthidae > Nelusetta > Nelusetta ayraudi. The sequence continues at coordinate 2,034,420 of NW_027466089.1, forward strand.
GCGTTTGACACAGGACAAACTGCTGGCTGACCTAGGTTTGGACTTTGGTTTGCCTGCCTGGCACCATCTCTCAAGAACACGCCTCGCTGTTACTGGATATAAGAAGCTAGCTTGTTTGCTCACTTGTCACCTTACGTAATGACGGAGGTGCCAGGGGAACTGAAGGAAACATTGTCAGGACTTAAGAAAGGGAAGAGCGCAAATGAGCGAAACTGGTGCTGGCCAGGCAACCAAAGTGAAACATTCTGTTTGATGGTGATTCCACTTTGTGCTGAGAGGAAAATTGTGAAGGAGTGCAAATGACCAGTTTTGTATAAAATATAGTTAATATTAGAAATGGCTGTTGAAGTAATGTTGACAATGATAATCTGCGTTACCAACAATCATCTATAATGATTGTTGCAGATGTGTAGTATAGTCTTATATAAGTGACTTATGGGGCTTTTGCAAACCTACACATCTTTACATTTAAATATAACTATTATACACCTTCTTATGTGATCATTTCTTTTCTATTCTTTTCTATTGCTGATTCATACTTTCGAAATGTGTGAATCAGCGCTTCCAGCCACTTTTTAGGGATTCAGAAGTTTTTTAATTTTGTCAAAACCATGTTGAATAAAACATTAGTCATTCCTAGTTTCTTTTTTCTTTCTTTTTTTTTTTTTTTTTTTTTTTCGTTTAATGAATTTCAAAAGATCTCCTGAGGGGGAAAACAGCACCACCGCCTTATACATCAGCCAGCGTTCTGTGATGGAAAAAATACAATTCAGGATTTCTTCCTCTTTTCACTGATACAACACTCTCGATGCCCACAGTGTTAAGTAAACCCACCCGTCACTGTCTGACCCCCTCAGAGAGCGGCTGCTCGGCGATGGGAGGTCGCAGCGCTCCAACAGTCTGTCCAATCAGAACTTCCAAGCCAAGCTGACGCTGCAGATCACCAGGGACCCCGTCCTGGACCGCAGCACCGGACATGGATTCACACTCACCACAAACGCGCCCCTGCTGGTCAGGGATGTCGCTCCAGGTACGTGTAGCGCTCGGTGACTTCTTGTTAAACGTGGCAATGTGAGGATCGTTGTTTGTGTCGTGTTGTGTTGTGTTGTGAAGGAGCATTGTGAGGAAGTTTTTACGGCGAAGGGTCAAATTTTGGAGGCGAGGTCGGAGCTGAGATTAGGTTGAGGTTAGGGTTTGGGTTCGGCTGGACAAAAGAATGTAAGATGAATGGATGTCAACAAGAAGTGTGCATGCGTTTTTGTTCCAGCTTCTTTTCTGGGTGACTCAATTCAAAGAAATTCAAAAACACTTTCCTTGTCCGTCAAGAGGCAATTTGAAAGGTTACAGGTGCAAATAGGTTGCTATTTCATTGACATAAAACACATAAAAACATAAAAACACAAATGTACAGACAATGCACTTTTAAAACAAAATGACCACCTGCGCCAACAACAGTTCTTGCCTGCAGTGAGACAGATACATTCTCTCTCTCGTTCCCTGTCACACAAATAAACACACACACACGCGCACACGCACCCACACACACACACACACACACATGCTGCCTCTATCTGTCCTGGCATGAGAGCTGCGAGGCACAGCGCCAGAGAAGCCACGGAAACAACAGAGCCACCTGCTCATCCTCTCTAAATTCAATCACTTTTCATTTAGCCAACTTTGATAGGGAGGGGAGGGGGAAGTGAGGCCGAAGCGGGGGAGCGAGGTGTCGACGTGCTGCATTTTTATCTCCCCCCCCACCCCGTAAGAATAAGCTGATAAGTGCCCCGAAGAGAGTCCCACCCTGTCGCCAGCGCCGTCGGTGCTGTCAGCTGCCAAGAGCGAGAGCCAGAGACGGAGCGAGCGGTGAGGCGGGGAAGAGGTAATGACAGAGCAGGAAGCCGGCAGGAAGACCTTACAGGGAGCAGACGACAACTTGAGCGAGAATACGGGTCGGCAGCGCTAAAAGATGTGGAGCGCAGTGGTGATGGGAGGAGGAGGAGGCGGAGTGGGGGAGCGGGTGTGAGAGACGGAGAGGAAGGAGGTTAGAGGAGAGAAGGAGGTAGGAAGGGAAGTTGAAATCCTGCAAAGACCAGGATGATGGCATGAATGGCAGGGAGAAAGAGAGCGAGAGAGAGAGAGAGAGAGAGAGAGAGAGAGAGAGAGAGAGAGAGATGAATGCGTGCATATGTGGCCTCTGCGTGCAAAGCTCGCAGACAGCAGTTCGGGTTCAGCCAGTGATTCAAAAACACAGACAGATGGGGCTTTGCCAGGCAGACATGTTGGGGAAAATACATGTGCAGGGGTGTGTGTGTGTGTGTGCGTGTGTGTGTGTTTACAAACCAAAACGGTCAGTATGTTAGTGGTGTTTGTGTGTGTGTGAGAGAGAGAGTGAAAAGTGAGCACAGCGCCTCGGTCGAGCTCCCTCGCTTCAAGACGGACGGGTATAAATAAAAAAGAAAAAAAAGAAAAAAAGCGGCGGCCCCAAAATAACTGTAACCCCCTCACGCCCTGGAGAGAGTGAGACAGAGAGAGAGAGAGAGAGCGAGAGAGAGAGAGAGAGAGAGAGAGAGAGAGAGAGAGAGAGAGAGAGCTCAGCTGAACAGTGATGAGTCAGCCATGTGTCCAATGTGTTATTTTGTGGGAGTGCGTTTGCGACTGTTTGTGTGTGTGCGCGTGCGTGCGAGCACGTGCGTGCCTCCTTTTATCTGAATCGGTGCCCACGTGCGCAGGTTTTGTTTGATGCAAAGCGCTCCCGCTCGTCATTGTTCATCTGTGCGCGCTTGTGTGTTTGTGTTTGTGCGTGGCCGCATGCAGGGAGTCCGGCCGATGGGATTCTGTTTCCAGGCGACCAGGTGCTGCAAATCAATGATGCAGTGCTGGAGGACCTAAGTGAAGAGCAGATAAAGAACGTCTTAAGGTGAGAATATCTATCTATCTATCTATCTATCTATCTATCTATCTATCTATCTATCTATCTATCTATCTGTCTGTCTGTCTGTCTGTCTGTCCGTCTATCTGTCTGTCTGTCTGTCCGTCCATCCATCCATCCATCCATCTGTCCATCCATCAATCTATCAATAAGTCTATCTATCTATCTATCTATCTATCTATCTATCTATCTATCTATCTATCTGTCTGTCTGTCTGTCTGTCTGTCTGTCTGTCTGTCTGTCCATCCATCCATCCATCCATCTGTCCATCTGTCCATCCATCAATCTATCAATAAGTCTATCTATCTATCTATCTATCTATCTATCTATCTATCTATCTATCTATCTATCTATCCATATTATGTATATATATATATTTGATGTGACAATATTTTTGAACATTATGATTGAAAGAGAAACCACGCTGATCTACCTTTTTAAACACACACACACAACAACATCATCAGCGCTGCCTTTAGTCACCCATCAGACGTCGGCTCGACCAGTGCGTCCAGTCCACCCGGTGACTAAACGCAGAGTCACAGCTGTTAGCCGAGAGTGTGCGTGTGGCTGATTGATGTGCGAGAGCGTGTGAGGAGGGCTTAGCGAGTGTCAGAGCAAAGGTCAGGGGAGAGAGAGAGAGACAGAGAGAGAAAGAGAGAGAGAAAGAGAGTGAGAGAGAGAGAGAGAGAGGGAGAGAGAGAGAGAGAGAGAGAGGGTGTTTGGTTGACGGTGGGTGCAGGAAGATAATGATGCCTCTTGTGTGCCTGTGTTTCCACTCAGGGACCTGGAGGACTGTATCAATGTGACCATCCTGCGACACATGACGGTGAGTACAATGAGGCATTGATGATGCCCCTCCCCAGCAACTCAAACACACGCCTGTCAAAGAGCCGTTCTCCGTTTGCATACCGCATGCACTCTCCTTGTTTTTTCTCCCACGAGCATGCAACTGTAAGTTTGGTCTTTCATCTTACAGTAACTTCCCTCACACTTGCTTTCTGGACTGCTATGGTCAGCCGAGTTAATTTTGCCCCTCGAGTCTGGACTCGCCGGTTGATCGAGTGTCTCTGTCCGTCTCGCAGAACCCCAAGTCATCCATCATGTCGGCGGAGAAGAGAGCTCGTCTGAGGAGTAATCCAGTTAAAGTGCGCTTTGCAGAGGAGGTGGTGGTCAACGGGCACACTCAGGTTGGTTCCTGTTGCTGCTGGGATGCTCTGATGGCGTCTCTGCATTTGACGATCTGACTTTTATTTGCTCTATCTTGATAAACCTTCTCCTTTCTCTATTTTCTACATGCTTCATGATCACTCCTTGTCCAATCACTGCGCCGTCTGTCTTGTCTGTCCACCAGGGAAACTCTCTTCTCTTCCTGCCGAACGTCTTGAAAGTTTATTTAGAGAACGGGCAGACCAAGGCTTTCAAGTTTGACAACACCACCACTGTCAAGGTATGTTTTCAATCACTGCGTTGTCATTATAATAGGTGATGCCATTTTTTTTTAAAGGGGCAGTGTGCTTTATTCAGCATTAAAATGAATTATTGAATTGATTAGAGCATAACATCACGCCCCCCACCCTTTTGATATTGGCCCCTCTCGATCAGTGCACGTGTTGTGCATGTGAATCTCTATCACCTCCCTCGACCATCAGAACAGCTGCCCAGCCACCATTATCAATTTAGGAAAAAAAACATACAAATAGCATGAAACATGCTCAAAATGAATGCAAACGCTATAATTATGTTGATGTAACCCCAAAACCAGAGAGTCGCCTTTTGTTATGAGAACTGTTACAGTGTTGTGTTTCCAACGAGACAACTTTGGGTGACGGACCTGCATCCAACACAGAGCTCTGCTACATTCCAAAGTGGTTTAGTTTTATTTTAAACAGGGTTCGAACTAATGAAATGAAACAAAAAGTAGTCAAGCGCGGAGGCAGGTCCGTCACTGATCGTGGTCCCCTAGGAAACTGTAACAGAAGGCGCCCCTGCAGCAAAACCTGCTTGTTGTGGTTTACATGCTGCGCTCAGCTGTGCACTCTAGTGGTGAAAAAAAAAATGCACAGTGCCACTTTAGTGATTTTAAAATATCAATGTCAATTTTGTCTTGTCAGTCACCACTTATTTGCTAAAGTTTTCTGGAAACGAGGATCAGAATTCACAGCGTTTTGAACTTCACCTGCTGCTGGCTTGTTTTCAAGAAGAATTTTACTGCTGAGAAGTCACGTTGGTCTTTCATCCAAGAGATGGCAGCATGATTCTGAGGAAATTGTTGTGTTTGTCCCTACAAGTTTGCTCCAATAAGAACATACTAATGTGTTATTGTGATTAATGTAGTCTGATACAACCTACAACCTACAACAAGCAGAAAAAAAAATCAAAATAAACAGTTACTTTGCTCCTATTTTATGCAGTAATGCTAAATTTAACTGCATCATTGTGTTCTCTCCATCATTGTCCTTGAAGGATTTGTCAGATTATCCCTTTTTCTCACTTTCCAGTGAATCAGACACTTTCCAAAGCGTGTGGGTGTATTTTGCTATCAGGCACATCATGGCAAGTCACGCCTTAGCTGCCTGAGAAATGTTATGCCGTGGGTAGAGCTGCCCCTCATGTTGAAATAATACAGGAAAATTTGTTATTAAGCAATTGCATTCAGAGGAAGTGATGCCAAGAGCATTTTTTAAAAAATGGGAAGCGTTTGAGTGATTGGTTGTTTTGTAAGTGCAGACTGTGATACGTGCTGTGTGAGAGAAGATCGTTAAACCGCCAACATGCACGTCTTCTCTTGTCTACCCCTGCTCACAGTTGGTCGGAGCTGGCTTGTGTGCGGTTTTTCGTTTCAGTTTGTACTTCCCAGCCTGTAGGAAACTGGGAAGTGAATCCCATTTTGACAATGTGCCACGAGCAGACAGGGGTGAACATGTTTTTCTAGGAGGGTCTGATCTGTTGGTCTTTCTCCATTCCAGGACATTGTTCTGACTCTGAAGGATAAACTGTCCATCCGGGCCATCGAGTCCTTTGCGCTGGTGCTAGAGCAACAGTACAGCATTACTAAACTACTGCTGCTGCACGACGACGAGTTCATACAAAAGGTAAAGAAAACAGGGGGTGCACAAACGCAAACCTTCCCCATTTGCTGCAGCAAAAAGACTGACTCTTAATGCTTGACTAAAAGTGCAACTTTCCTTCAGAAAAACTTCCCTTCCTCACATGGCTATTTTTGTCTTCATCAGGTGGTCCAGAAAAAAGACTCTCATGACTACAGATGTCTGTTCAGGGTGTGTTTCATCCCCAGAGACCCTGCAGACCTGCTGCAAGATGATCCTTCTGCCTTTGAGTATCTGTTTCTGCAGGTATAAGATCAAAACAAAACAAAAAATCTTCTATCAGCCAGACTACACGACTGATTTTTTTGAGTATGTGTGTGCGTTTGATTTTGCTAAAGAAATAACAGCATAGATGCCCCAGTGTTTTCTAATCCAAATGATTCCAGCTCAACATTTAGTCCGCTGAGGCTGGCGTGTTGCACGAGTATAAAACCTGCATATCTGTTTGTTGAAAATACTGCATTCATTTTGCAAAGCTGTCAAGGCAATTTTTTTCCTGTACGATGATGAATGCGTGTGTTTCCAGAGTGTTGGCGATGTGCTGCAGGAGCGATTTGCAGTTGAGATGAAGTGTAACACTGCGCTCCGCCTGGCTGCCCTGCACATGCACGAGAGACTAGATACTTGTGGACAAACCAGGACCTCTGTGAAGAGTATTACGTGAGTCATATGTGCACTTGTGAGATTTTGCCCGTGGGACGCTGCGCTTCTTACCATAGCACTCGCCCGAGATGGTTGTTTCCCATTGAATTTTAGTCCTTTTGAGCTTTGGATTTGGACTGCTCTGCTTATTGTTGTTTTTCAAATATTTTCAAATGCACTGATGATATTGCAATTGTAAAATGTCAAATTACAGCTTCTTAAAGCACAAGAGATAAAAGTGTGTCTTCCATCTGTGCGGCGACAGGAAGGAGTTTGGCCTTGAGAGTTTCATCTCTCCCACCTTATTGGGCAACATGAGGGAGAAGGACCTGAGGAAAGCTGTTAGCTACCACCTCAAAAAGATTCAGTCCCTGCTAGAGCCACGTCAGAAGGTAGGCACCCAATGACGAATCACTGAAATGGTTGTATCTTTCTCGCAAGATGAGCAAGAGTTTCTGAAGACTAGCAGAAAAAGTTTGTTGTTTTAGTTGTTTTGTTTTAGGAACCAAGACGTTTCAGTGTGCGTCAACTGAAAGACGGTAGTTTCCATAAACTCCAATATTAACTTTAGCTTGTTTTTAACTTCATATGATAAAGCACTCACATATTTCCTGATTCAAATAATGTGTTCACCAGTTCAACTTGTGTAAGTAATGCAAATGGAGAAATGTTGATAAGTACTGCAGAACGTTAAGCGATGCACACTGCCCTCCCTTGGTGGCACTTGGTTCCACTTACATAGGCATAAACAGGGGACCTTTTCATTAGCAATCACCAAGGTTTCTAAAGAGGGCCGACCAAAACCAGAGGCAGAACCAAAACCGTGTCTGTCTAAAAGCCTTACAAGGGTTGCAACTAAAGAGACATTAGCCGTTTTGTGGTGGCCTGTGGGTAATTTCCTTTTTTACACACAGAGAGGTGTGAAGTGATGCGATAGGATGTGGAGAGGCTTGTTTGGGAAGATGATGGGTAGGAAGCTAATTAAAACAAAAAGTAGGTCTCAGGCTTATTAATGTGTCTGGCACAACGAGTAAGGCGTATTTGTGGTGTAAAGAGTAATTTGATGACTCACCCATAATGTTCTCGCTGTTTTTAATTCTGTTCCTGTTTGCCCGCTTCCATTTTTATCTCCCTCCGCCCCTCGTCCACTGCTTTAGGTAATATCTGCCAATCAGGCTCGGTTGGCCTACCTCACTCAGTTGGGAGAGCTCATTTCATACGGGGGAAGATCATACACAGCTACAATGATGGTAATGGAGAACCGAGACGGTTCCAATATGTCCATCAGCAGATCTTCCACATCACTTTTGTTGGTTGTTTAGTTCTTTTGTTATCTGATGAATGTTCTCTCACTCTCACCGACATCCAGCTCCAGGACAGGGAGGTGTTAGTCAGCCTGCTGGTGGGCGCCAAGTACGGCATGAGTCAAGTCATCAACCACAAGATCAACGTGATCTCTACTCTGGTGGAGTTCAGCAGCATCAGCCGCGTGGAGCTGCTTTCAGAGTCGGACAAAGTCAGCCTGCTGCGAATCTCACTGCATGACATGAAGGTATAGCAGGCGTGCCATTTATGTACCCAGTCCTCAAGGTACTGGGGCTCTATTATTCATAAACATGTGGGCACACACACACACGCACACGCACACACACACACATTCACTGACACAGATTGGAAAAATGAATTTGCACTCGCCAGACCATGTTTGAACCAAAGCTCATGCTTGAGTAAATGTAGGTCAAGCATTTCTACTCCAATACTCAAACAGTATGCAGCCCAAGGGTGCGTGTGTGTGTATGTTGTGTGGCAGCTATATAAAGCTAATTCATTGGTCTCAAATGTAACTCTCTTTCTTCCTCTTTCCCTCCACTCCAATACCTTTTATTCCTTACCCTTTGGCTTCAATCACCACCACTTTCCCTTGTCCCTTTTTGCGGTGCCCCTCCGCCCCATTCAGCCATTTGCCTTACTGATGGACTCTCTGGCAGCCAAAGACTTAGGGTGTTTGCTGGGAGGCTACTACAAACTCCTGGTGGACCCCAGTGTCAGTGTCTTCCGTCTTGGGCGCCCAAAAGTGCGGGTGCACCGAATTCCTGCTGAAGAAGGTGTGTGTGGGAAGTTCGCCGTAGTAGAGGGCGTGTGCTATGAATCCCTATCAAGTGAGCAAAAATTGTTTCACTTAAAATGATCACCTTTTCATCTTTGGCTTTGGAGATATAGATATTTTCCACCTCACTTGTCAATGCCATCATTCTGTAAGGATAGAGAAAGCAGTCACTGTTCACCATCAAAATATAATTTTCATTCCCCTCCCAGATACTTTGCTCACAAATCTTCTCATGCATGCATATTTCCTCTTCTGTTTTATTAGGTTACGTGTCGCGATGCTGCAGTGATTCGGATGACTCAACAGACGAGGACGACCCAATGGATTCTCAGAATTACAGAAGCCCAGACCCTGCTAGTCAGGACTGGGAGGAAAGGAGGAGAGAGGAGCAAGAAAAGAGGAGGGAGGAGGACAGAAGAGAAAGAGAAGAACACAAAGGCAAACAGGAAGTGAAAATAATAGTGACAAAAGAAGGTGCGGAATTTGAGGGTGAAGAGGACAATGGGGCGACAGGAATTGGCCTGCATAAGTATGGCAATATGGATGACGAAATAAACCTGGCGCTCACTGGGCACCACTCTGACCTGCGAGTCACTAGCAGCTTCTCCAGCTTGTCCAGCAGCTCACTGAGCACTGCCCTGGAAGACAATGTGGCAGCTGCCAAAGCCCCGTCGCGCCTGGATGCAAAACGTGGACGCCGCACAAGTGAAGATCTACCTTCTGTGGATGTTCACCAATCCTACCTCCCGGAGCCCAAGCATCAACAAGGTCCCACGCGACCAACCAACCTCAATTACCGGGGAAACGACAATTGCATTTGCTTCGCCGATCTTTCCAAGGCAGACTTTCTTGCCAGCCCATCTGAGGCCACGAGCGACGATGACAACGACGACGACGAGGAAGAAGAGCTTCAAGTGGGGAAACTCAGACGCATCTCTAAGATCCCGAGCTCAAGAGATTTGAGGATGATTGACAGCACACCCTTTGATACCTTACCAATTAAGAGGAAGAAAAAAATCCCTCCTCAAGTTCCAGTGCGGACGAGTTCAATCCCTGGGAGCAAGGCTTGCCAGCCTGAACAGCGTCTATCGAAGGATGAGGAAGGTTTATTTCTGACACCGTCACCCAATCCCAAATCAACTCTGTTTGCAAAAGAGACTGCCTCAGAATCAGATGATGAATTTTTTGATGCAAAGGAAAGATTTACTCCGCCAGTTCCTGATTTGACAGGTTTGTCTATTTATGTTTCTTCAGAAAACTGTGTTAATGTGGTAGTATCTTGTGCCATCTCTGTAGCATTTGGGGAAAGGACTATTTTGTGGAAATCCGCTCACGATTTTCTTCTTTCCCTACAGATGCTGAACTTGCTGACCGGCGAAATGCAAATCGATTAAGTGGGACCTGGAATCGTCTTCCGGGTCATCCGGGAAAAGAGCCATCCACCCCACTTGCCAATAAAGATCAGATCTCAAATGCCAAGAAAAATGATGAGAAACCTAAAGGCCATGCAAATCAACATACCCACCAACAACCCAGCCCAGCAAAACTATCTTCCAAACCTGAAGTTAAAGTCAAACCAGCCTTGGCACCAAAGCCGCAACTGCCTCCTAAACCTCAGAACATTCCACCTAAATCCCCACAGCATGGCAGGTCTTATGCACATTGCAATGGTGATGCATCTGGCCGCCTGACATCTGAACTTGTGGAAATGGAGCCAGATACCATGGAGTTCAAGTCTGTCACATCTGGGGCTGGCGGACTCCCGCTCTCATCCCCCCTGATCACAGCAGTCCGTTGCAACAAGCCACAGTTACCCAATCAAACGCAGCAAAAGGAGGAGAAAACAAAGAAAGGTGAAAATAGCCCAAAACTAAAAAAAGATGTGAAAGTAGTGCAAACTGCTTCTAATGAAAAGGTGCACACAGTCAATGATAAGGAATCTCAAAACATTGATGGGAAAAGCAATGGAAGTGTACCCACAAAAGTTCCTCCAAATCTGCCCACTGTGGCCCGTTCCAATTCTGGTACAAAGCTAGCAGTTCCTCCACCAGTGCCCCCGAAACCCACTTCTCCCATCAATTTCCATAATTTGTCACTACCTGCCAGCTCCCCAGTTTCCCCAACTGATCCTAGCAAAGGGATATTTAATGATGCAGTCAGTCCACAAAATGGCATCCACCCTTGGAGCAGCCGTAACGGCAATGTCCAGTCTGGGTCCAGGAGGGTGTCTCTGAGTCATGAAAGCCTGTCACCCAAAAATACAGACGCCCCACTCTCTCTTACCACTTCCCTTACTTCCAACACCAAAGGTGTAGGGTGCCTCGAGAGCAGAGAAGCTGGAAGGTCTGGATCAGGGTCTGACTTACGGACAAGCTCCTCTAGCCTCGGAGGTAGGGTACCCGCTTCTTTCCTTAGAGGAAAGATTCAGGCTCTGCCTTGGTACATGACCCGTTCTCAGGAAATTCTGGGAACTCTGGATTATCCTTCGACAAGCTCCATTAATGGCGACACATCTGGATTTGGCTCTGGTTTATCTGTAGCTAGTGGCTTATCAGACTTAAACAAGACACCAGTGAAGGAGAAGGAGATGGCAAACCCCAAACTTGAAAGTAAAGAGGACATGTTAGAGGATGGAGCTGAGGTTGTCATAGCCACCATCAAAGAGGCTGAGGAAGTTACCTCACTAATGAACAAGGCCAGGGGTATAAATGGCTCCCATTCTAACCTGAGTTTCAAGGAAGTTAATGGTCTGTGCGGGAATGTTTCATCAGAGCAGCCACAATCACGGTCCCATTCTGCTGTCGGGCTTGGAGGTGTGACCAACATGCAAATTGGAGGAGACTCGCCAACGTCCTCACTTGCAGACAGCACGCCGCCGCAACAGCACAAGGAGGCCTGCGGCTGTCGCACCGTCTATGCTAACTGCTTCAGTGGAGACACAGAGGATGGTGTAAGCTTCGATGAGGAGCTTACCGTTTACGAATTTTCTCGTCGGACACGCCCCAAACCTCCTCGACCGGCACCTGCATCTTCTCCCACCACACCGCCTCCAAATCCCAATATTCTGTCACTCTTGAGGGACAATCCCCGACCTCTGTCCACTTTATCCACTTCCTCCGCCGAACTCAGTCCCTTAGTGTCATGCCCTGTGTCCCCGACAACTTCACTCGGTTGTCCTCTGCGCTCGTTGACCAACAAGAACTATGGAGGACTGAAGGGAGGTTTTACCTCACTCCGTCAGGACATTGACCAACTTTTGCTGGTCCTAGAGAGGGGAGCGTTTGAAGACCAGCCACACCCGTGTAATGAATCAAAGGAGGATATAACAGCCGTAAAACTAGGACCTGATCTAAATCATAATGGAAGCGAAGACAGAACTACACCAGGACACAGTCCAAATTGTACTGGAACAAGCACGGCCGCTATGACAGAGACTGAAAGGACTCTCCTCCAGGCAGAGGCTAGACGATTGGCATCTGGGTGTCAGCGAGCCACACGTGTAGGCTGGGCTCCTGATGAAGCCCTACGTTCTTTATCAAACAGCTTCAGTGCCCTGGTTCAGCTGTCAGCAGCTTGCCTGCGAACAAATCCCTGCCCCGGCTGCGAAACCTACAATAACACAAGTATGGTCAATGGGGACGATGATGATGACAGCCAGGAGCCCATGGACAAGCTCAAGGAAATAGTTGGGTTGTATCGAGAGTTTGTCGGGGCTGTTGAGACGGCTGGGACTGGTACACGGCTTGCAGGCAAAAGTGTGGGCTTCGCTGGGTCTGGACAGGGTCAAGAAGAGACTGATGGAGTTCGGCTACTAGCCAAGCGCTGCACTGTCCTCATCTCTTCTGTATTTGCTCTCACACAGCTCTTCCGGACACACACAATAGGCAACTCTGACACGCCTGGACACGTACCTCTTAACTTTTGACATGTGAATCTTTACCACTAATAATCCACTGGGTCCAGACAAAAAAAAAAAACAAACAAAAAACAAAAACAAATGGTACAACACAAAACAGTCTGGTGTGTAACGTGTGTTAATGTACTGTAAGTGCCATGCACGCCAGTGCACACAGACATCAACCCACTTTACTCACGTGAAAAACCTGTTCACCTAACAAAACCAGAGACACAAAACACATCAGCGGTTGGCCTCTTCTCGGACGCATGTGGACTATGCATTTGTACATATGAATTTTGTAATTGTCTTATAATTCTCTTATTTTAAGATACAATATATGTATGTAAGGATGAATTACCCACGTATGTATTTATGTATTTATTTTTCCAATATTTGCACCATGGTTTAAGTGCAGGTCTCTGGTGGAAAAAAAAAAACTATCGATGTCACTGGAATTTTTTATTTTTTTCTCTTTGACACAGTATTATGTTATATTTTGCTGCTCTGAAGATTTCTCCACTTAACGAGGTGTAATCTGTAAAATGTCAGTTTTTCCAGTTTATAATTGCAGTACATATTACTGACAAGAAAACGCAAAAAAGAAACGTACTCTTTCCATACTTACAAAATACAGGTAAACATAATTTGTTTTTATATGTGCAGGGATCACATCGTTTTGAGTGGTTTGGTTTTTAATCATCACATATAAATGGGTTACAAAACACCATTAAAAAGCAGGGAGAGCACTTTTGACTGTTACAGATTGCACCTTTTTTTTTTGAAACACATACCTTTATGTACAGTGTTTTTTTTCTTCTCTCTATCCCACCCTGGTCCTGACTGTGAGAGTGGATGACATGGAAATAACTCCCATTACCCAAATGTATGCAGTATTAAAAACACTAACCTAGTTTTCATCCAAAGGACATTACATTTATATTTTCCTGGAATGTGTGGACGGGGCCTAGCAAAACAAAACAGGGGGACCTTATTTATGTTGTCAAAAAGAAGTTTTGACTCGGCACAAGGGTGACTGTTAAATTATGTCCAGATGTAGCAAAGATCCCAAAGTCTTAAGACACTGAGCAACAACTGTTCCCACTAGTTTCCTCTTTGAACACACAACCTTTTTGATAACATACTGACTTACAAAACGGACTGAGTGCTATACGATGGGCTTCGAAGTGTAGATATTATATTATTGTATGCTTTTCCATTTTTACCTTAGTTATCGGCTATGCAAGCATAAACTCCCAACCCTGCCACACGTTATATTTTTTTTGTTCACATGAAAAGCAGTAGCAACATTATGTGCATCTTAATATAATGGTTGCTTCTTTTTTGCCCCTTTTTGTGGCAACTTATGACATTAAGCGTGCAACATTCTGGAAAGTTGCATGGTATTAGCATCCTTGTCAATATTGAGACTTTTTGTCTGTATTGATGCCTGTCAGTTTTCAGCGTGCTGTTGTACAGTGTTAATGATCAAGCTTTTCAGTATCACCTGAGGCAACTTCATCTTATGAGCCACTGAGTGTGGAGAACTTGCTTGCGGCCAAATGACAACTGAAGTGTAATGAATTCGCCAAATCAGTAAGCATTTGCCAACACAAATAAGAGGTGGAAGTTATGAGACCTTGAAGGAGTAGTTCAGTTAGTTTTCCCAAATGGTGCACAGACTTGTTTTTATATCTAACAGAGAAAGACTGATTTTTCCTTTTGGATGAACTGCCCTTATACAAGGGCTTTTAGAACGCTGGTGGTAAGACAGGCTGAGTACTTAATATTTTAAATAGATGAGCAGGGAAATTTTGTCAACATGGCCAGGCTTCAAAAAAAAAGAGTGTCTCTCATGTCGGATTATCAGTTCTTCCAAAGGCCATAGAGGGACATTTTCATTGCAGAGTCCGTTGCAGCACTGAAATCAGATGCATTGTGCGTGAATATCGCATCTCTAGTTGTTCATTCAAGCAGGCCCATACAGGGAACAGTGTCTGTGCTACTTTTATATTTGTTTCACGTCTGTGTGGGAAAGATTCAACCAACAGCATTTCATTTTCAAAAAGGACGTCGTGTGTCTACCTACACAAGAAGTCACTTTTCCAAACCCACATATAATGAGCTCTGTGTAACAAGAAATGTTTTGTTTTGGAATAAAGGACACATTGACCTTACATTGTCTTGGTGTCAGGTTCTATCAGCAGGAAATTTGGTGACTAAATCACGTTTTAGCTTTCCAGTCGGACGCATCATAACGAAACGACAGAAAGTGTACAAATTTGGTCAAAAAACATTCAGAAGTCAGTTCACTATCTTTTATTACTTTCATCACATTCTAGGTTGTCTGGATTCACAACCTAAAATAATGAGCCAAGGCTACGTAGGCTTGACGCACCACTCAATTTGTTAACAAGGAATATTCAAGTTGTATTTCTTTCTAGTTGTTAATTTGCTCTACTTCCACGAAAGGAAGTGGTTATCTATTTATGCAGCACTGAGGAATACTCCCACTTTTTTTCATTCAGCACTTGGAATGTCTCTAAATTATTAATATACAAAGGGCAATAAAAAGGCAACGTATCCACTCCTATTTTTAAAATACACTTGTAAATTATTAAAATTGAACTTAAAACCAGAATTTTTCACCATAAAAATGAGTTAAGTTTGTTTGTGAGGATTCCCAGCATCTCAACAAAGAGAGATGAGATGCTTTGTGATGACTGCAACTCAATTCTGCCTGGTCTGAGTCTGAGAATCTGAGTCCCCTTGACAGATTGTCCTTAATCTGATATCTGCAGTCTGACCTCTTGTGATCTAGCAAGTCTCGGAGAACCATTTGTAAATACACCATTGTGCAAATGATGCAAGATTGTGTGATTGATTGCAAAGAAGGGATTATGCTTCCCATCGCTTCTACTCTACCATCTGAAAATACACAGACGCTGTTCAGTTTCATAATTGACAGCATGAGTTGATCTCAACTCAAAATGAAAAAGCAAATTTAAAGAGCAGAGGAAGATTTGGTCAATGTTTGTTCACATTCACGGAGAGATTAGGTGATCTGTGCTTTACTGAAAGTGGATGCTAACACAGGAGACCATGAAAACACAGCCCACTTATCCCAGTCCAAATGGAAAGAAAGGCTCCGACATAGCAGCTTTAGCTTTTAGTGCAAGTGAGAAGTGACCTCTGCCCGGCTATTTTCAGCACCATTTCTGTCAAGTCTCGCTATGTCTGTGTGAATGTGTGTCTCCTCACTGCATAAGCTACAGCGTGGTGGCTCCATCTACTCAAGCTTGAAATCTGAGCCCATTATGTCAACAGTTGTTGCGGAGAAATGGGATAACGGGCATGAGATTGGAAAAGATATGGAGGATGCAGGGGGAGGAACAGAGAATTACATGTGGAAACCAGTGACGAGAAGAGAATCGTAAAAGAGAAATACTCAATTTGTGAAGTTGAATAAATTCATGGTGTATGATCTAATCAAGATCAAATGTTTTGTTTTGAGGCTTCTTCGACAAATTTGAGGATACTTCGACAAATTTGTGCCAACAGAATTCCAATTTGATATACACATTTATTTTCCTCTTCTCATTGGAGAATGGTTCCTGTGGTTAGATGGCACTCTCATGCAGTGTCCATGCTTTTTATGCAATTGTAATCTAACACCCACGCCTTGGACCTATTTAAAATAGACTGCACGCAAGTCATTGGTTCCACAAGCATGAACATCATTTATACATTCATTTGGCACAACACCCACTGAACATACACAACATATTTTCTGGTGCAAAGTTTTTTTCCGAATAAGGACTCCTTGTATAAAACTAGCAAGTGTACTTTGCAGTACACAACCTTTCAATTGGATCCTGACACCATCCTTCGTTCCTTACATGATTTTTAGAAGTAGTTCATAGGTGGCATTGATGATGCCCCAGGAGAGGAGCGAGCGGTGGTAGTTGAGGTGAGCTCCTCTGAAGAGCATGGCCACGCTTCCACCTCTTTCCCTCCACACGGTCAGAAGCACCTCCCTGCAAGGCTGGAAGGGTCCGCCCACCTGAGACTGAGCCCGAGACTTGACCACATTCAGTGGGAAGAACATGATGCCGAGGCCCGCCCCCAGTAGGCCTCCGCACACAAAATCACTTGCCAGGTGACCGGCCCTGGTGTGTGCTTGTGGTAGCTGCTCCTTGATGGGTCCACGGAGGCCAAAGAAGAGCACGTTGCTTGGCCCGTTACGGAGGAGTATTGGCACAAGGCCGCGGTAACACTCTGTGACACCGTATTCTGACAGCAGAGTCCTGAAGGTGTGTGCCGTGTTGTTGAAGCGGCCGTGATGTCGATGGTCTTGCAGGAGAGTCTGCACGCGCTCAAATGGCGTCAGGACCGCCTCCGTTGTTCCCGCCAAAGCTGCAGCAAAGCTTCGGACGACAATCGGCGGCAAACAACTACCATCGTTGCACTCCACCAAGCCTCTTGAGAGGTCCTGGTAAAGTCCAAACATCATGGCTTTTGTAGTAGACTTTTGGATGAGTGGAGGTAGGAGGCCACGGTAGAGATTTCCGAGGCCCTCCCCACGAAGTTGGCGCACTGCCTCAGTGGCCAGCATGGCGTGCAGCTGTTGTCTGAACAGCACCTTCTGAATGGGGAAGGTCAACATGATGTTGGTGAAAGCTGCAATGGAGCCGCAAACGTAGTGTTTGCTGTGATCACCCAGCCGACGACTGAGAGCAGGTGTAAAATCGTGTCCATCTTCAGTCAGTGCAGCCTGAGGCTGAGGTGTTCGGGCTGCCTCAAAGTCCATGGTGCTGACAGCCGCAAGAGGCTGAGTGCTGCAGAGCTTCGTCCTCCAACATCACAATAATAGCACAGCTGTAGTCTCTGAAACATCCCCCAAAATGAGCAAAAAACAGTGGTTACTTAAGCTGGAATAGTGATTAAACTTCAAAATGTTCTGAATTTAGTGGTGCACATGCTGTTGACGGGTACAAATTCACCCAACTGCATCCGTTGAGCTTTGCTCTAAAATGAACATTTTTAATTGTGTTTTTTTTTTTTCACTTCATTTTCCTGGTAGTTGGGTTCAATGGAAAATCCGATAATTGCATAAAAATGTACCTAATTCAAGATTTGGATCTACTGGTTAATCAACTATTGTTCCATAAGGAACTATATGCAATTTTTAATATCTAAAAGTTTCAAAGTCTTTCGTGATTCACTGATTTGAAACAGGGAGGATGACAACCCTGTCACTGACACAGCACCCCTGGTTGTCCTCATAGTACGATCTTGGGCTGGGCGACGCATCAATGTCATCGATTATGTCGATGACATAAATACGTCGACACAAAAAATGTGCGTTGACGCGTCTAACCAAAACAAAATACGACGGCAACATATACATCTATCTATATATGAATGCAAAATCAAAATGTATTTCTGTCTCTTTTACCTTTTACCTACCTCTTCTTTTAGAGACATGGCTATTTCTGGGACACATTTAAGACACAAAACGCTGCATCAATGCAACATTATTGTTGTCCAAGTGTCACCCCATGTGGAGTGAAAAAAGCTTGACCCTCCATAAATGTGGGTCCTTGTAGCTGAAAAGGTTACAACATGTCTTACTTTGAAGTCAGAGTTCAAAGTTTAGAATCAGAATTTTCAAGGCAGGGTTTGAAGGAAAGCCTTTAGATTGGAGCATCAACAAAGAAGTCACCCGTATCCCCCAAAGTAAAGTCAAAGAGTAGAGTAAAGTCAAAGGTTATCTCCTTTTATGTAATTTGGGTGTCATTTTCACACGACGTTGAGCAGCAGTTCATAGGTGGCATTGATGATGCCCCAGGAGAGGAGCGAGCGGTGGTAGTTGAGGTGAGCTCCTCTGAAGAGCATGGCCACGCTTCCACCTCTTTCCCTCCACACGGTCAGAAGCACCTCCCTGCAAGGCTGGAAGGGTCCGCCCACCTGAGACTGAGCCCGAGACTTGACCACATTCAGTGGGAAGAACATGATGCCGAGGCCCGCCCCCAGTAGGCCTCCGCACACAAAATCACTTGCCAGGTGACCGGCCCGGGTGTGTGCTTGTGGTAGCTGCTCCTTGATGGGTCCACGGAGGCCAAAGAAGAGCACGTTGCTCGGCCCGTTACGGAGGAGTATTGGCACAAGGCCGCGGTAACACTCTGTGACACCGTATTCTGACAGCAGAGTCCTGAAGGTGTGTGCCGTGTTGTTGAAGCGGCCGTGATGTCGATGGTCTTGCAGGAGGGTCTGCACGCGCTCAAACGGCGTCAGGACCGCCTCCGTTGTTCCCGCCAAAGCTGCAGCAAAGCTTCGGATGACCAGTTCTGGCGTGTAACAGCCACTTGCACGGTCCAGAAAGATTTTCGAGAGGTCCTGGTAAAGTCCAAACATTATGGCCATGGAAGTGCTCTTCTGGATGAGAGGAGGCAGGAGGCCACGGTAGAGCTTTCCAAGCCCCTCTCCACGGAGCTTGCGCACTGCCTCGGCTGCCAACATGGCGTGCAGCTGTTGTCTGAACAGCACCTTCTGGATGGGGAAGGTCAACATGATGTTGGTGAAAGCTGCAATGGAGCCGCAGAGATAGTGCTTGGCTTGATGAGTCATCAGAGGATTCAGAGAGTCAAAAGGGAGCAGGGTGGGGCCATCTTTAATCAGGGCAGCCCGAGGCTGAGATGTCGGCGCCGATTCAGAGTCCATGGTGTTGACAACCATGAGATGATTAAAGTTGCAAAAATGTTTTCCCTCCGACTTCACATTCGGACAAGTCTCTTCTGTGACACAGATTCGCTGTAGAAGACAGAGAAAACATTC
This sequence comes from Nelusetta ayraudi, assembly GCF_046127955.1. NCBI lineage: Eukaryota > Metazoa > Chordata > Actinopteri > Tetraodontiformes > Monacanthidae > Nelusetta > Nelusetta ayraudi. The sequence goes on from NW_027466089.1 coordinate 2,053,940, forward strand.
CACCTCTCAGCACATGATCACGAAGCTAATAGCAAAGGCCTATGCATGCAAGTCTTCACAAACTCAGCAGTTAGGTGCCCAATTGTCACGCCGATTAATTTGTATACATATTAACGTCAACCAAATTTTCGTCCTTTATCTTTTATTATGGGCGATAAACAACAGATAATCAGTTGTTACAAATCCAACTTTTTAAAAATGGCATCAGAAAAAAAAAGTCACCTGAAATGGGCTTTGTTTTTTTTTTAATTTAATAAGTATATACGGAAAAGCACAATCTCAGAAATCATTAGCACTGCTTTCTATTTTCTGCGGCTTCTGATGAATGAAACAGCTTTTTGTGGAGCACCCCAAACATACAAATCATTGCTTCAGTCCATAGTCAGTCTGGGTGTGGAATGAGTAGAAATGGTCCTTACCGAGGTTTTGTCATTGTTGATACTTTATACCTGAAAGTGGGAAGAAGATCGAGAGGGCAGATGCTTCAGTGCTGGCTGTGTAGAGAAGCAGGAGGGTCTTCAAACTCCAGCCCGGCCAACTTTACTCCACAGCCCTGCAGTACTTCAGCTATAGGTTGTAAGAGACCTAAGAGACATTTGGGCATTAAGCACTTGGACATTGACTGCTGTTAAACCTTTTATATATCACTACTTCTACAATTAATGTTGGGCTGGTGGCAAACGAGAAGACAATGGTCGATGGTAAAGAATTAAAGAAAGACTGGAGATGACTTTAAATCATGGAATGCGTTGGGATTAAAAAAAAAATGGCTGAAAATACACTTTGAAGTGCCAACGTCATTTAATTCTTCCAAAAGTAGGTGGTCCTTAAAGGGGCAGTAAGCAACTTTTATCATTGTCAGATACAAGGAAACAAAAAAATGTATATGAATCTCATGTGGTGTTAAATTATTCAAGCTTGACTCTCACATCACATGGCCATTCAGTCTTGATTTTGAACTCTTTCTTTTGTCCTGTTTACAGTGTTGGACCAGCTGTGTGTGCATGGTAGTCCATGTCAATGTCAGGCTCCTCCCAACCATTGGAACTGTTGCCCCACCAGCCTTATAAATAGCGAGAAGCAACCACCCCTTTTCGTGAGATAAGATGGCTGAGACTGAAATGAAGCTTTAGCACATTACAATGTAGTGCTAATTTGTAACTTTACATCTTGGTCTGGTCATATTTTCTTGATTGTGTTAAGCTAACAGAAGCTTGTCCAGCCCATTCATGCGACAGTCACACGCTTGCGGCATCGTATACTTTATCGTCACTGGACGTTTTCCTTGTTCGTTCAGAGGGTGGTAGTGAGGGGACAGAGCAACAGATGAAAAGAGTGTGATGAGGTAGGGTTCAGAAGCTTCTTTGTTTTGATTTACATTCTGCTTTTATATTTAATCATCTAGAAAACAATATATTTTCCGAAAATTAGGAAGCAAAGTTTTGTGTGCACTTCATGATCTTGAAGATGAGGTTGTGAATACAATGATTTTTTTTCTCTCAAATGTAACTTTTCTCATAGTTTTTTTCATGCACAGTTACAGTGCAATTTAACACGCAACACTTCTGTGCAAATTGAATAGGTGACTCCTGATCCTGATACGCAGATTGAAACCTGCTTATGTTAAGGCATGACCATTATTTTTGGATAAACGTAACCGTTTCTGTGGATTAATATTTCCCCATTTGGCATCTAACTTGCACAATATCCTTATTTTAACCAATCAATTATAAAGAACTGCACACGTTCTGGTTGAAGCGTAATGTTTTACTTACATATACATTTTTAGGCAACTGTAATAGAACATTTGCACGACTTAACAGTTTCAACGTCTGCCCGTCAATATTTCCACAACCATGTATATTACAGATTTTTTTGATCATTTAAATCAAACATTAGCATTCTGATATTGAAAAGCCAGGACAGGTGGAGGCAGTGTACATGCATGGTAGCCAACATTCTGCTTCACAACAACCTTATATTTCATTGGTCAAAAACAGACAAGTGTTTCAGTTACACAGTGGTGGACAAGAAACAGCTCTTCTCAATAGTAAAGACACAGCACTGCACAAAAAACAGCTCAATTAAAACAGTTTGATTCCAGACCAAGTCCTTGTATACAACTGTGGAGAAAGCACTAATGGTTGGCTTGTTCCCCACACTTCTTTCAACAGACCAAACAGGTTTCAATTGGACCCTGGCACCAGTCTGCATGGGCTTGTGCAATATTTCTTTAAATACTTGGGGGAAAAAAGTATAAATGGCAGGTGGTGTGTCTCTCACACTGACTGTTGGCCCCTCAGAAGTGCAACTTACCAGTTGTTGATTTTCTGAAACTATGTCAGACAGCAAAGTATTAGCCTCACGTTCACATTTTTAAACATGGCAACCCAATTCATTGTTCCATTTTTAAATGAATATCTTAATTCAAAAAGTCATTGTCACTCTTCCTCTTACATGACTTTAAGAAGCAGTTCATAGGTGGCATTGATGATGCCCCAGGAGAGGAGCGAGCGGTGGTAGTTGAGGTGAGCTCCTCTGAAGAGCATGGCCACGCTTCCACCTCTTTCCCTCCACACGGTCAGAAGCACCTCCCTGCAAGGCTGGAAGGGTCCGCCCACCTGAGACTGAGCCCGAGACTTGACCACATTCAGTGGGAAGAACATGATGCCGAGGCCCGCCCCCAGTAGGCCTCCGCACACAAAATCACTTGCCAGGTGACCGGCCCTGGTGTGTGCTTGTGGTAGCTGCTCCTTGATGGGTCCACGGAGGCCAAAGAAGAGCACATTGCTCGGCCCGTTACGGACGAGTATTGGCACAAGGCCGCGGTAACACTCTGTGACACCGTATTCTGACAGCAGAGTCCTGAAGGTGTGTGCCGTGTTGTTGAAGCGGCCGTGATGTCGATGGTCTTGCAGGAGGGTCTGCACGCGCTCAAACGGTGTCAGGACCGCCTCCGCCATTCCTGCCAAAGCTGCAGCAAAGCTTCGAGTGATCAGTTCCGGCAAACCACTGCCCTGTGCGTGGTCCAGTAAGACTCTAGAGAAGTCCTCGTACAGTCCAAACATTATGGCCACAGTTGTGCTCTTCTGGAGTAACGGAGGAAGCAGGCCACGGTAGAGATTTCTCAGCCCATCTGACTGAAGCTGCCGAACCGCCTCAGTGGCCAACACGCCGTGCAGCTGTTGTCTGAACAGCACCTTCTGGATGGGGAAGGTCACTACAATGTTGGTAAAAGCTGCAATCGAGCCACAAAAGTAGTGCTTTCCGTGATCACCCAGTTGAGCACCGAGGGCCCCGGAAGACAGAAAAGTGCGGCCATCTTTAGTCAGGGCAGCCTGAGGCTGAGGTGTTCGGGCTGACTCAGAGTCCATGGTGCTGACAGCCATGAGAGGACAACTGCTGCACAAAGTTCTCCTCCAACATCACATTAGTACAATTCCCTTCTGTGGAACGAACACCCTGTAAAACAGAGACAAAACCATATTTCCTTGTTATTTTTTTGATAGAGCATTTTGACAGGGTACAATAACGTATGTACAAAATAATGTGAACCCCAGACTTGTGCAGAGTTAAACCTGACGATACGTGCAACCGTGGCTGCAATGAAAGAAACCAAAACAGTTTGAAAAATGATGAAACAAACCATTCCACAGCTGAGCAAAGTCAAACACTCTAGTTTGAATTTTTAGATAGAAACCAAAAACTAGTAATCCAACTCTTATCTCATGGATTCAGATCATGTGTTTGTGCAATTGTTGACTTAAGGGAGTGATCTGTTAAAACATCAGCCAAGTCCCATTAGCCTCAACCTCCAGACAGCCAGTCCTAGCTTGTCACAGCAGTTGTGACACAATTTAACAGGTTGATATGTTGCAACCGTTTCGGGGGCAGGGAGAGCAGCTGTATTGCGGGAGCCAGATTCATTTAAAGTGCCGTCATATAGCCCCTTGTCATCATGACTTTACAGAAATAATAAAGAACCCTCTCCCCCAAAAAGCCAAGCCCTCGAGACAAAGACTACGCAAGGATACGTAGCAGAAGAGTTTATTTGAAAACAGAGGTCATTAGAGGTCAGATTACCACGAAAGGGAAAAAGGGGTGACAACCTAATTTTTCTTTGAGGCATCGCGATATCACTGTAAACACGACAAAGGTAAAGACAAAAATGTATTTGTGCCAAGTTATTTTCCAAATTTAATTCATCAACATTGTTCACAGAATCACACACACAATGACTGATGATCTGTTTATTTTTAATCATCGATTTTACGTTGTTAGTGTTTTCCAGTATATTTGTCAAAGTTGCTGTCTTAAACCCGGAAGTATCCGCCCATGAAGATAACCGTTAGAAGTAAGTGGAACAAAATATCAAATGATGTCATTTCTTCCAAGTAAGTCCCTTAATATGAAGCCGGCGATTCAGGCCAACAGACTGGATATATTCATTGTAAAACTAAACTACCTACAGCTCTCAGCTCCGTGCTGTCGCAGCAGCCTTGCTACCCTGCCATGCCGTCAGCGAAACTGAACAGGCACAAACGTGTGGCATAAACAATTTACTGTGACGTTAACAGTAAGGACATACAAGATAGAAGTGGTAGCATACGTGGATTCACGTGGCTAATCTACAGGATAGCATTTGTAGCTGAAAAGCGAGTCATCCAAAGGCCAGTCTTGCTAACGAGTGTAGCTACAGTTATCGGGCCTTCTCTGCATGCTAGTCAGAATTTTTTTTTTTTTTTAACACAAAGGAAATAGACTGTGACCTGAGAACCACGACGGTCGGAATGCCATTTACGGTAAACAAATAAAGAAATCGCTAAGCAGCACAGGGCTGCCCAATTCGTGTAAAAAAAAGGGCGAGCTCGTATTAATGAATGGTTACAAACTTCGTTGACAGCAAGTGTTTGTTTGGAATCAAATAAGCGTTTAAGAGTCACGAACAACCAAACGGTGAGCGCCAATAAACCATTTTTTTTATTATTATTATTTTTTTACCTGCTGCGTATACAAGGTGTTGTCCTGTCTTTGGTTCGGCAAGTTGAAGCTATTTGGAAAGCGGTTAGGACACGACCATAGGTCGTGCACAGGTCCTGCAGGCGCAGTTGACAGGCACCAGCGACGCATGTTCGTTCTGCGCTTGCGCTCTCCAACATGGAAATGGCTCTTTCCAGACTTTCACAGGGTATAGTGAATTATGTCGTCAAAATTGTCTTTATTTTTTCCAGTTAAGATTAATTTTTTTGAAAGCTATAGATATTTACTAGAAAACTCAAATGCACAAAATTTTGCTTTAGTACGGGGACATCAAATCTGACAGTCCTTGAATTTTACCGTAAAAAAGAACAAGGACGCACACCGTCTGTTTTACGACACAAATGTGGTGTCGTACCGTAAAGGAGTGTCGGTAAATAAGGGTAGCGTTATGGTCCTTATTGAAGATTAATATCACAAAACTCAAGGCGTTTTCTGTCTTGTTATGATACATTTAAATGCTACTTACGAGCCAAATCACAATAAAACACGAAGCTGCAATCAAACTTAGCCGATGTTGTTATGAAGCGTAATAGTTAGCATTACTTAGCGATGTGCTGCTAAGTTAGCTGTTTTTGTGTGGCTGCGGCTAGTTTTCTAACATCAAGGTGCTCTTAACCTGCCCCCTTTCGATGTATTCGCTGCTATACAAGTGTTTCAAAGAAACGTTGAAATTTATGTCGACTTGGAACCGCATACGAGGTTAGACCGCCGTTATAGTGATCGAAAGGAAATATGTCAGCGCAAAAAGACTGCGAGTTTTTGGTGAAAAGAGCTCGTGAACTGGTCCCTGAAGACCCCTGTGCGGCCAAAGCATGGCTTATAACAGCAAGGACTCTCTACCCTGCGGATTTCACCATACAGGTAAGATCAATGCAACAGTGAAATGTTAATGTTTGTGTTCCCAACCTCACAACAAACACCCTCTTTATCTATTACACAGCGCGTTTGATGATTATGCATGTTCTTCTAATTTGTCTTAATATTTTCCCACAGTATGAAATGTACATTATTGAGCGAAATGCAGAAAGGACTGCATCAGCGGGGAGACTATTGTATGATATGTGAGTTGAGGTCAACTGTCACCTCAATAGCTATGTTATGTTATAGTTGTCCTTGTTAAATGTCGACATTTGTGCATTTTCTAGGTTTATAAACTTTCCAGATCAACCCATTGTGTGGCAAGAGATAAGTATCATTACAGCTGCACTGCGCAGCGACTGTCAAGACAAACATACGCAGTTTCTACGAGGTAAGAAGAGTGTAGACACTAATCCTACTTTATGACATTGTTTTTGACATGGCTTGTTAACGTTTTGAAATCTGAATATCTAAATGTTTCTATGTTTGTCTTTCACAGGTCTCTTTGAAACACTGCCCGGTCATGTACAGTGTGAAATGCTACTCAAAGCGACAGAGCAGTGTTTCAACACCCTGGAGAAGGCAGAAATGCTGCTACTGCTTCTGAAACGTTTTCCCGAGTCTGTCGTCCAACACGGGGTAAGTTACTAAAACGTCCCACCTGTGTGCAGACATTTGATTGGGGAAGAAGCAAGTCACAAAAGAGGGTTTGTCTTTTTTTTCCTTCCAGGTGAATCTTGGAGAAACACTGTTGGAGGCAGAGACGTCAGAGAATGTGGAGTCTCCAGTCAACTGCTTTAGAAAACTTTTTGGTGATTTTAATATTTATTATATTCATTTAGGAACCTCACTTGCCAAAAATATGTATATATTTATACTTATTTTGTGTAATTTCAGTCTGTGATGTCCTTCCGTTGGTCATAAAAAATGTGGACATGCGCTTACCAGCCAACCTGATGCAGAAGTACATGCTGAAAGCAGCTGAATTTTACATTGGCTATGTCACCCGTGGACCCTCATCTGATGCACAGATACATGGTAACACTGTGCTCTCCAAACACATTTTCTCTTTGCACAGACAAATTGTAAACACCAAAAACTTTTAAATTGTTTTTCCTGTTTCTGTTAACTGCCTTTACAACTCATCCATGGTTTGTTTTAGGATCTCAAGATGGAGGCTCCCTAAAGTCACCGGGTGTATCTCGTGGCTCCCAACGTTACGTGATTGATGGTCTCTCGGAGAAGTCCTCACTGGTTGCAGAACCCTGGGAGAGACTGTTGGACATCCTGGCCATCGCTGGAGCACGTTGTGAATGGCAGGGAGACAAGACACAGTGGTAGAGCATATTTTTTCCTATGTACCTATTTCAGTGTTTTAGATTTTTATTTTCTTTAAAATATTAACATTTGCAATTTTAATGAGCGCTATGACACTCAATGAAATATGTGTCGTCTTTGTCCATGTCCCTGTTGTAGGTCTTACATTGATATGCTGCAGAGAGTGAAGGAGCTTTGTCGCTACCTGCCTGGTCTGGAAGGAGACACGAGGTCTCGCTGCTGCAGTCAAATCGTTATTTGTGCTGCACTTGTTCTTTTCCGCAGCGCCTTCCTGTATGTCTCTGCTGTACAGCCAGCACTATTTCATGGTGAGCTACTGCTTCCCCTCTTTCTTTTTTTTTTTTTTTTTTTTTTTTTTTAATTTGCTTGCTTGTGCTCTACACAATTTGTTTCAGTGAATGGTGTGTGTTACGGCTCAGATGGTGTGTGTTATATTTAGCAGGTGTGAGTGCTTTGAATTCAGGGCCATGGATACTTGTGGAGGATCTGAGCTCAGTGTATAATGACGTCGAGGTTGAAAGAGGAGGGGTGAAACACGCTCATAAAAAACGCAAACTAACAGACGGGAGAGAGAAGACAATGGTACATTTTCTTTCTTTTTCTTTTATTTTTTTTAAATTTTTTTTTATTATCATTTTTATGTTTATTATTATTAATTAGAATTGTGCCTGACTATTCTTTAAAGCTGACCAGAAGGTCTGGTGGATCACATTATGTGCACAGTGTTATATGCATGTACTAAACGGTTCAATGGATTTCTTTCTTCCAAAAATTCTGATGACTATTGAATTTGCAGTTTCTCACTGAAGGCATCAAAACTACATATGAACACACATGGAATTATGTAGGAAACAATAAAAGTGTAAGATAACTCAGAGTTTTAGATTTAAATTCTTCAAAATAGCTAATAGCTTCATAAAAAGCATATGTAACATATTTTTCTTAGCTGCATAATTACATATATCTTGCTTGCTCAATATCTATGTGTAGTGTAGAAAGTTGTAAAGAAAGAAAAAAATTGCATGAGAAGGTGTCTCCAAACTATATATATATATTTATATATATATGTTGTTTGTTACGTTGTTATTATATTTTCTTGTAGAGCTCAGATGATGAGGAGGGCCTGGGAAAAGGTCGCGGTCGACACGTTTTAGTAAACAAGACCGAGATGCCCAGTTGGTCGGAGACTCTGGACAGCTTTCGCACAGCACGAGAAAGCTGGGACCTTCTACACTCACATGACAGCCTGGAAACTGGTAATTAACCTGTGTCTTCATATGGCATAAAAATACATACTTTCCATCTTTTTGTTTTTGTATTGAGTAAACATGTATTAAATGTTAAGCTTTTGCATTTTGGCAGAATTCAAGAAGATCTGTGCGTCTTGGAAGACAGACGGCTGGCTCTGGTTCAGAATATTTCTCACAGATATGATCATATACCAAGTAAGAAACACGTTTTTAGACACTTTACAGCTTCCCTTCCTGTGCAGATTCACATTACTTCCTGCTTCTGTCTACATTTGTGTGTCCCTAGGGACAGTATCGGAAGGCCCTCTCCAGCCTGCACCAGATGGCTGCAGTGCAGCAGCCTCCACCTGGGCCGCAGAGCCCCTCAGGTCAGGCCAGTCTGGAGCACCACAGGGCGCTTATACAGCAGGCCTCTTGCCACTACGCTCTGGGAGAGTACAGGGTAACTAAGCATAAATAAACATGACTAATATTAGCAGAAGGCACGGATGTTTTTTTTTTTTTTACAGTATATGTGTGCAGCCTTTGTTGCTGCAGTTTTCTATTCTTTCCGTTTGCCTTACTTATGCCTTGTTGTTCTGTTAATTTTAATAATAATTACAACACTTATCCAGCAGATGGTGCCATTGAAAACACATTTTCATAACTTCAGTTGCAGTCCAGTTATTTGTTTGCTCAGAACTGGTTATGTATTACACAATGGCATGTTGGCCTAAGATATATTAAGATCACAATTGCAAAAAAAGAAGAAGCACATTTTGCACATGCAAAATTAGTCTTGTCTTGTATCTGTTTACCAGTTGGCCTGTGAGAAGCTGCTTGATGTGGTCAGTGGGCTGGTGCCCCCCAGCCAAATGCCAACAAAGGGCACTGAAGATCAGACCAGAGTTAAGAGTAAAACAAAGAAAGGTAAAATTAAACTCTGATACGGTCACTGGTAGTGGGATACAGTCATAACATATTCAGCAACCTATTTTTCTTGTGTACAGGGAACGACCTGAGATTGCTTCCCTGCAGTAGTAGGTCTGTGTTGCCCTTCTGTCTTCAGCTCATGCTGGCCTGTTTCAAGGTACCCTAAGATATTTGGCAAACAAAAATACACCGACGTTCCACTGATTGAAACTGTCTTAACCAACTTTACTTTTGTCCCGTAAGCTCCGCGCCTTCACTGACAACCGGGATGACTTGTCGCTGGGCCACGTCGTGGTTCTTCTGCAGCTCGACTGGCCGAGCGGCGAGATGATGTTCCTAAAGGCTGTGGATAAGATCTGTCAGCAGGGCAGCTTCCAGTATGAGAATTTCTTCAACTATGTCACCAGTATCCTTTTCTGTTGTGTCGACACTCTCAACCACGACTGGGTCAGACAGTGACAAATTGTGCCACGTAATTAGGTTGTGGCGTTGTTAGCTTTTACGTGATTGTATCTTCCTTTAACTCAACATCCTGTCAGACATCGACATGCTGGAGGAGTTTGCGTACCTGCGCACCCCAGAAGGGGGCAGGATTCAGCTGGAGCTGTTGCCCAACCAGGGAATGCTCATCAAGTAAGTCGGCCTCTTTCACCAACCTCAGCCGGCATCGTGACTCTGCACACTCCCGTTCTGTTGCCGTTTTCTTTTTTAAAAATGAAAAGACCTTTTTATCGATGTGTCCGGTAGACACGGCCTGCGGGGGAACATTTGTGCTTAGACCAGATGCGGCTTTTGGTGCAGCGTCGGGGAAATCGGGAGAGGAGGGAAGAGTAAAAAAAAAAAAAAAAAAGAGGCTTCTGTCGAACTCCTTTGCTCGTTGCTGTGGTAGTAAAGGCACTTGAATGCACCCTGTCACTGACTGAGAGTTGTTGAATGTTGCTGTCCCTCAGGAATCCTAGTCCCGCCCTGGGGGTGGAGTTAAACACCCTTCTTCTACATGGGGTGCAGACGATGGACAGGTATCCCAGGCCCATCCCCCCCCCCCCATCCCCCACACCAGTCACCCCTTCCTCCATTTCCCAACCTCAAGGCTTGTCATTCCCCCCCCACAACCCCAGTTTGATTTTTTTTGGGCCCGTCATTTTACATTAAGAGTTAGTTGTTCTTTGATTTCCTGTCGGCGTTTGTTTCTTTGAGACACTGCTTGTCTGTCTGTGGTCATGACTGTCGTCGTCGTTCTGCCAGGGTTGTGGAGGTCTTGTTGTCAATTACGTTTTTTTTTTTTTTCTTTTACCTTTTCATAACACTTGAGTTCATTTCATTTGTGGACACTTTTTTGTGTGTGTATGTATATGTGTATTCTTATTTCCTATCATGATGATGAGTATAGTCGTTTGTTGCATCATCAACTGTGCAATATGATTTTTTTTTTCCTTTACTGTGCAAAGCTCAGTTCCTGTTTTGCATCATCTCATAATACACATTTGATATGTCGTATTGTTGTGTAAATTTTCTTTCCCCCCGTTTGTCTTATTTTTTCAGACATCACACAGTGACCCGTGGAATCACCAAAGGAGTGAAAGAGGATTTCCGTCTGGCCATGGAGAGGCAGGTGTCCCGCTGCGGTGAAAACCTGTTAAATGTGCTTCATCGCTTTTGCATCAACGAGAAAATCATCATCATCCAGTCGCTCCCTTGAGGCCTGGCCTCAGACTTTCCGAACTTTTATACGACTTTGCCGTGTCGGCAACAGCTGAAATGACTTTTAACCCTTAAAGGTGTTTCTAAACACAGGACAGATTTTCTTCTACCCTTGTCTAAACTTTAAAGAAAAGCCCGTCCCTCTTTTTAAGAGGGTTGAAACTCATTGTTGCTAGTCTAAAAATATTTGTATTTTCATCCATTCTTTGTGTGTTTGTTTTCTTCTTTTGTGCAAAGATATCAGTGTCATGAGCTCAACCACATTTAAAACGCTTCATCATGTGACAAAACTATGGATGTATTTTTGGTTTATTATTTTTTTTATTGCAAACATGACCAATTGTTTTAGTTTATTTAAATGTTACAATTAAATGTCATTCAACAATGTTCTGAGCCCTTTTTTTTTTTTATAGCAAAACAACAAGATCAGCTGTAAGACATCTTTGTAAAAGTATCCTCACTTGTTAAAGAAAACGTCTGGAAAGAAAGCAACGTGTACTTGTTCTCACTTGGTCTCGGGGCGTTCTTCCTTTCTTCTGTCTCGGAAGCGCCCTCGGGTTTGTCCCCTGCAGACTTCCTCTTTCTATCCAAAACCCTTTCACCCCTGTTGTTCAGCGACCACTGCAGGTGGCAGGTTGGCCTGCAGGGCGGCTCTGAGGTTGGCCCAGAACAGCCTGTGTTTGGCCCTGTCCTGCGGCCACTCCAGGTACGTGTGGCGACCCATCATGGACTTGAGCTGGTAGTACTTGGACGGGATCAGGTACTGCGGCAGGGGCTCGAGCAGCACCAGCACCACGCTGTCCGAGCCCTGGGATAGGTGCTGGTGGCTGGCGAAGTACAGCTCGTAGTGGCACCACTCGCTCTTGACGAAGTGGCCCGAGAGAACGAACACAGAGCGCCTGCTTTTCTCCACGCAGGCGATGATGTTCTGGACGATGGTCTTCCCCGGCACAAAGTCTTTCTCGTGGTGGCAGATCCTCAGGCCTCCCGCCGGGCCCTCCAGGTTCGGCAGGAGAGAGTTCTGCACCCATTCCGCGTCGTGTTGGCTGTAAGAGACAAAGGCGTGGAACTCCACCCCGGCCTGATCTTCCCGTCGAGCTCGTACCCTGGCCCGATGTTTGGCCCTGGTCCACACCCAGATCATGTTCAGGTACCAGGGAATGTCGAAGCGGCGGCACAGCAGTAGACCGGCGAGAATCAGCGCCACAGCCGGACACAATATGGTGGCAGCCAGAAGGGCCGTGTTGCAGGAGATCTCTAAGATGGTCACCGTGTTTAACGTGGAGTTCCTCAGTGCCTCCGGGTAGGCACAGTGGTAGGCTGATGGCCATCCCACCAAATCAATTCCCGTGTGGTTGTTATCCTTTTCGAACTTGGCGCCGAGACTCAGAAAACTCCTCAGGGGACAGGTGCATATGAACGGATTCTCACTCACATCTAAGGTCTTCAGTTTGGGGCAACTCCCTATATTTTGCACTGACGGAGTGTGGAGTGAGTTTAAATTGAGCAGAAGCACGCTCAGTCCGGGGAAGCTGTCGCACACTGGTAGGTCCCTCAGCCTGTTGCCACCGAGATTTAGCACAGACAGCTTTTCTAACTTTAAAACTGATGAAGGAACCACAGAAATTTCATTGTTTTGGAGCACGAGTGTCTCTATCTCATTCGGGAGACATTTAAAAACAGCTTCTGTCAGAGTATTATAGTTCAAAATCATTTTGGTGATGTTTGATGGCCAGAGACATTTTTCCAAGCCGTCATAAACCAGCAAGTTGAGGCTGGCGTCCAGGTACTGCAGAGACTTCATGTGCTGCAAGCGCTCGCTCAGCACCTTAAAACTCTTGAGATTGTTTCCGACCAGGTTCAGCTTCCACACATTAACCAGGGTCTTGCATTCCAGAATTTCAAAATCTTCCACTCTGGAAAAGATGGAGTCCGACAGTGCGCAGTGGGAGAAGTCCACCTGTTGAATGGGGCTCTCGGATTTGGGACACGTCATGTGAATCAACGAGATCTCGGTGAGCGCAAATTTCGTCACTGGCATGTTGATGAAAAAGTTGTAAACGGCCTCCTGGTCGAAAAAGAAATTCTTCACCTCGACACGGTTGGCTGTGAAGGATGTCGTGTTGGATGTTTTGACCTCAGGTGAGTCTTTGTAAGGCAGCTTGTACAGGGCTATGTCGGAGGTCGTCAGGTGGGGAATAGATATCTGGAGACAGGTGCTGACTAAGTTGGTCATGTCTTTCCAGTCGATGGATATGTATTTGATATAAAGATGAGATGTGTAGATTTCTGGGCACTTGGTCAACTGCTGACTGAGGTTTTTGTAGCCTCCTGTCAGATTCAGCAACTCCACTTCCTCGAAGTGACGCAGAGCGTCATCAATCATCTTGTGGAAAATTGATGGGTCCCCGCCAAGGGCGATCTGAAGTCTCCGGGCCTGGACGTCCTTCAGGCTGCCCGTTTCATAAGCCGGATTCTCGTCAAAGGAAAGGCACAGCTTGCGAAGGTTAAACTCTCCAATATTTCTGAAATCGCCGACGTTGATGTTTTTCGCTCCGAGAGCTAGCCCCGTCAGTTTTACCAGAGATGCAAACTCACTTCCTAGCCTCATGGAAAAGAATTCATTGTGGGCCAGATTCAACATAAGGAGGTTCTGCGTGTGCAGCAGGAACTGCTGGCCTGACAGGTTCCTCAGCCCGTTGTGGGACAGGTCCAGACTCTCCAGCAGGGGCGTGCGGAGGAATGTCTGGGGATGGATCTCCCCCAGACTGTTCCAGGACATGTTCAGGAACCTCAGGGAAGTGGTGTTTTTGAAGTCTCCTGTGTGAAGCGCGGTGATGCGGTTGCACGACAGGTCCAGGTACTCGACCGTTGGTGGCAGGTCATCCGGCACGGCGGAGAGGTTTTTAGATGACAGGTTTACAATGTCCTGGGCGAATGAAGCACCCAACAGGAAACCTAGCAGTGTAGCTGCTGCCACGAAGGCACCAGTCACTGTCCTCATTGTTCGCCTGCATGCAAACAAAGAAGTATGCAGGGAATTGAATTGAAAATGAATTTAGATTGATCTTGAATTGATAATCTAATCATTCATTTGTGTTTATTCTGGCAACCTTGCCCAATCACCCAAAAACTGAATCTAAAACACCCTTCCCAGAAAACAGCATTATTATTATTTAGCCCTTTGTTAACAGCACTCACAAAAAGTGTGAGTTTTGCCTCCTCCAAAACTGACAATGCTTTTCTTTCTTTCTTTCTTTCTTTCTTTCTTTCTTTCTTTCTTTCTTTCTTTCTACAACATAATCAGAATATAAGAAAACTAAGATGAACATTTTGTAAGATCATAATGGGGTGATTTCCAGAAATCTGTTTTATGCTCTATAAAAATGGAACAAGCAAATCACTCAAACAAACAACCTAAAAAACAAAGGCTTACTTTTGTTTGTAGTAGCTTTCAGATCAGCTGGCCAAACAATATTATTTTAGTATTTATTTCTAGTTTTTGAGATTATCTTACTTAAATAATAATGCCTTAAAAAATGACCTGCACACAAAAGGCAACCTCAACTCAACAAAATGACGAGACTTTACTCACCTTTTGCAGAGGACAGATGGGTTTTACAAGAAGAAAAAGAACTGCAACACCATATAATGAGGAGATATTAGATTCAAACTCTTCTTGAATTGGCCGCAGTTTGTGATTATGGAAAACAACGACTCAGTCGCTGGTTCAAATAAATTTCAACATTTTCAAAAAGAATCAGGGATAAACTTTTAAAAAAGAAAGCTGTTCATTGAGCCTGTGAGCAGCCTTCACTCCGTCCTCGTTTGTCTGCAAGTGTCTGTTCCGTGCGTGAGACGATAAGGCAGAAGTGTTACATCCTCTTTTCACTTCCTTTAACCGTTGTTATCTTTTTTCGTTTTGCTTAAGGAACCATTTGCCTGTTAGCTTTTTTTTGGTCAAAGAAACATCAATATTTTGTACCAGATGATTCAAGAGACAAACTCAAAACAAAAGCATGCATGTTTCTCTTCTCTTCCGATTTTGCCGTGCTGTGTTTAGTCAGGTTCAGGCCATCTTTCCGCTAGTATCATAGCTACCACACTGAGGTCATTCAGGCCAGTAGATGACCATTTCCTAAGTTAATTAACTCCCACTAATACGTTGAGGCAGCGTGTATCCTGGGAAACTGGGCTGTTTACTCCAGACAGCTGTAGGAACTGTTCCTAATGAAGGAGAATGAGGAAGGGGCTCTCATATGAGCTCTGTCCCGTTGTATCATGATTTAGAGGCTTTATCAAAAAAATAGCCACACATACACACTTCAGCGTTTCGTCCTGGCATGACTGCTGTTTCCTCGCGCCACGTGACTATTACTCATGCGACACATGGGGGTCAATTGAATAAGGTCGATATAAGCCTCTGTCTCGTTCGCCACCTTGCGCGGTCTGATTGAATTTCGGAGGAACACTGGGAAGGTGCTCAGCAGCTCCTGGCCATGTGGTAAACAACAGGGTGTGATGTTTTTGATGTGATTTTAATGTGAGTTTCTATTCTCAGAACTCCTTTCGAGGGAAAACTGCGTCCAAGCAAGACAACAAACGGAGCTTTGGAGATTTTGACGGCCCCGGCGTGGTGCGTCTCCTCAGATGTGGAAGTCAGATCAGAGTGCAAGCTAATTATTGACGTAAGAATGTTCCTGCATATGTGTGTGTGCGAGAGTATGAGTGTGTGCGCATGTGTGTGTGGCCTATAGCGCAGCGATATCCTCTCAATTACTGCTCTTTTTTCCCTCCCAAGAGTTTGATGATAATCTAATAATTATGATGTCACAGGAGAATTGTGTAACTCCCCAGGAAAACGACGCAAACTGCCGGTGTTTACACGCTCGCCTGCGCGCCTTCTTGCAAGTCAACCTTTGTGATGTGAGGACGTTATGTGAATGGGAGGGGCCGAGTGGGAGCACGAGTGCACAAACGGACAGATAGGGAAGTCGGAGCAGGTTGTCAGATGGACACAGCAGCACCTGGGGACCCGGAGAAGAGGGAGCTCTGTGAGAGATAAACACTTTTCCTTCCATCCTCCACCATCATGATGCTCCCGTTTGTGCTGAGAGGAAATTTAACAGCGAGCAAAGGTTTCGAATGACACCCTTGTAGTGGATTTATTTTTCTGATCACGACGAGGTGTGATCCGTCACAATGCCGTGCAGTCCACCTAATCCTGCACGTCGCCGCTTCCTGCTTTCCCTCCTCTTGCTGGTGTGTTTTTGGTACCAGGCCGCCTGCTCCTCTGGCGATGGGATGAAGGTCTGGACTCAACCCAAACCGGACCAAAGCATCAAAGACCAGGCTTTCCTCCACGGCAGCTTTCCACCAGGATTCCTCTGGGGCACCGGGACTTCTGCCTTCCAGACAGAGGGGTCGTGGGACGTCGAGGGAAAAGGCCCGTCCGTCTGGGACCATTTCGTCCACTCCTCTAATTTGTCCACCGAGGACGCCGACGTGGCCAGCGACAGCTATGCTCGCAGGGAGGACGACGTGAAGGCGCTGGAGTATCTCGGCGTAAAGTCATATTCGTTCTCTCTGTCGTGGCCCAGGCTCTTCCCTGACGGGGATCCGAGAGGTCGGGTCAACTCGGCCGCGGTAGCACACTACAGCCGTCTCATTGAGCACCTGCTGGACAAGAGCATCGAGCCCATCGTCACCCTGTACCACTGGGACCTGCCGCAGGTGTTGCAGGAGCGTTACGGAGGCTGGAGGAACGAGACGCTGGTGGAGATGTTCGAGGAGTACGCTGCCTTTTGCTTCCACACATTCGGTGGCCGAGTCAAGTACTGGCTCACGATGCACAATCCTTACCTGGTGGCGGTGCAGGGGTACGGGACAGGTGTGCACGCTCCTGGGGAAACAGGGGGAACAGCTGCCTCGCTTGTGGTGGTGCACAACCTGATCAGGGTAAGTTCAATGCGAGTGCTGAATTACAATGACATCACCGTGAATCGATATTTCACAGTGTTTTTTTTGGTGAATTCTACCAGACAGCTGCAACATTTTCTTAAACTGATCTTTTGCAGGTCAAGTTGGTTGTATTTTATTTGACGGCTACGCACCCTGTAAACAGGACACATAACGGGGTCAAAGTCCACCACATCAGCACTTTGTGCGGGAGAGAAAAAGTGTCTGACAGGAAGTCTCGGAGATATGTCCCATTAATACTCACTCACAGCCCTGCGGCTGAGCCAATGGCACGTTCAGTCAACAGGGTGAAATTACATTCTGTGTTGCGTTACAGAATGCTCATATGACCATGAGACCGCGCCTTTCAAATGTGTTTTACATTTCATTTTGCTTCCTTGTTTGCTACTTATCTGTTTGCACAATATCCCAAGTCCAAACTGCACAAGAGAAGAAAGTGACTATTTACTAAAGAATACTGTCTTGGCATTACCCAATAACATACTGCCATACAATGTCTTTGAAGCATTTCAAGCATAGATAAAATAGCAATCACAGAATATTGTGCTAACTAGGTTTCATCTGCTTTAATGAATGCGAGACACAAGATTTTACAACACCAATAATATTATTATCAAGATCAGTCAAGTGACTCAAGTAAAAATTCTTGAAAAAGACTGGAGACTATAGGTAAAAGTACATTGTCTATTTTTTCAATTTGTTATTGATGTGTATTTCTGCCTTACTGTGACACATCATAAAGGATCTCTGTACACCGACCTCTATACAACATAAAAATAATATTTGAACTGCCATTTCCAGGCACACGCGAGAGCATGGCACACCTACAACCTCGGCTTCCGCGCAGCGCAAAAGGGGAAAGTCTCCATCGTGTTGGGGTCCCACTGGGTGGAGCCTCAAAGGGGCCAAGCTACGGCCGCTAACGTTGAGCTTTTCCAGCAGTCAGTGGAGGCCGTCCTCGGCTGGTTCGCAAATCCCATCTTCAGTGACGGGGACTACCCGCTCTCCATGAAAAACAAGCACGGCCTTCTCCTGCCCGCCTTCTCCGCCGAGGAGAGGCTTTGGGTCAACGGAACGGCCGACTTCTTCGCTCTGTCCTTTGGGCCCAACGTCCTGCGTCTGGGCCGAGCCATAGTGCAGCATGGGCAGTCCGTGACCCCTGACCTGAGGCGCTTACTGGCCTGGATAAAACATGAGTATGGGCACCCGAAGGTGCTGGTTGCTGAGGCGGGCTGGTTCTCCGAAGCCGATGTGGGAAGGGAAGACACTGTGGCAATTTATCTGATGAAGCGGTTCATCAATCAGGTCCTTCAAGGTAAGTGTAGCTTTGAAAAAGGGAAGTAGGGAACATAATAAACTGATAAAATATCAGGTTTTATTATTTTTTCCCCACTGTACAGCTATAAGATTTGATGGTGTGGATGTTTTTGGCTACTCTGCCTGGTCATTGGTGGATGGATTTGAGTGGAACAAAGGCTATGAAGTCAGACGAGGCCTTTTCTACATTGACTTCAATCAGCCGAACCGAAGCAGGACACCCAAAACCTCGGCTCAGTACTACAGACACGTCATCGCTCACAACGGTTTCCCCAGAGATAAAACCTCCGGAGAGGTCGCAGGCCGTTTCCCCTGTGGCTTCCACTGGGGTATCGCTGATGCCACTTTACAGGTCGGAGGACAGAACTCGTCAAAGCTTGTGATTTTTCTGCAGAAAATATTGAATATTTGTCCTCAACCATTTGTTTTTTGTGTCTGTGGTTGTAGGTGCACTTCTACCCTTTCTCGCCACAATTTACCGACAGCCATTTGTACCACTGGAACATGAGCCACGACGGATTGTTGCGTCCCGTCTCAGGAGTGACGATGCCCACCAGGCGAGCCCAGTGCACCGACTTCTTGTCGATCCGCGATCATGTCGCCCTGTTTGCATCAACTGGGGCGTCTCACTATCGGTTTGCTCTAAACTGGGCGCTGATTTTACCCCAGGGAGACCTCTCCAGTGTGAACGCTGAAGCTCTGAGGTAGAAAGACGCCGATGGTCGCTCTCCTTTTTAACTTTTACAGCCCAGTCTGACTCATTTTGATGCAATTTCAGAACTATTAAACGCTTCTGTATGGATACGGTCTAACTTTATTTCAGGTCTACACACATTATTTCCTGATGCTATACTCTGCTTGACACTTTAAAGGTATTATCGCTGTGTCCTCACTGAGCTCAAGAGGCTGGATGTGGAGGCCGTGGTCGTACTCTATTACCCCACAAACAGGGCCCCAAACCTTGGCCTACCTGGGCCTCTGCAGGACTCTGGCGGTTGGCTCAACCACACCACAGTGGAGGCCTTTCTGGCCTATGCGGCGCTGTGCTACGAGCAGCTGGGTCCCTGGGTTTCACACTGGATCACCATGAACGAGCCCAACCGACTGGTTGACGTTTACTCGGGCGGCGCGGAGACGCATCGGGCCGCTCACAACCTCCTCCTCGCTCACGCTAAAGCCTGGAGGCTGTATGAGAGGGAGCACTTCGACAAATGGAGGGCGCCGGTGTCACTCGCTCTGCATGCCGACTGGGCCGAGCCGGCGAACCCGTACCTGGACTCGCACACACAGGCGGCGCAGCGATTTCTGCTGTTTGAGCTCGGTCGCTTTTTAGACCCGCTGCTGGCTGCGAGGCACGGAAATGAGCCCAGGAAGGGGGACTATCCTGCAGAAATAAAATCCTATCTGGAGGAGAGAGCTCAAGAAATGGGTCCCTCCGAATCCCCTCTGCCTACTTTCACCGAATCTGAGAAAGAGGAGTTGGCAGGTGCATTGAGCTTCATTGCACTGAACCACTTTACCACCCGTTTGGTCTCTCCAGCTCCGCCATCCACGGCCGGCTCTCAGCAGAAACAGCCCTCTGCCCATGGCTGTATGACTCTTGCTGATCCCACGTGGCCCTTCTCTGGCCGGGGGCAGGCTCTTGTACCGCAGGGCCTGAGGAAGACCTTGAATTGGATCCATCAGAGATACAGCGGTGCGATGCCCATAATCATAACTGCCAGTGGAGTGGATGACCCGGCGCTCGTCGATGACAGACTCAGGCAGAACTTTCTCAAGAGTTATCTGCAAGAGGCTCTTAAAGGTGGGATGATTCTTCTAAAATTCCCAATTAGACTTTAATGTACGTAATGTGTTTTTCAGTCAGAACACATGCAGTGCCAGTGTAGTAAAATACAGGTTTTATGGCTTTGTCACTCCCTGTTATAAAACACAAATGTGAATCTGTAAGGATAATAAAAACAGGAGAGGGCAGGAAAACAGCGCAGTGATGGTGTTTGATGGGCGTAGCTTCTATACTTTGCCCTTTATGGCTCTTTGCTCACCTATATTTGCACGCAGGTGTTGCTCTCCACAGAACAGCCAGTAAATGCTTGTCTTGTGTCAATATACTTAAGCTGTTTATTCAAATAGGATTTTAGAAATGGTGAAATGCTCTGCATTTGATCGTTACGAAATCATTTTCATTCCACACTCCTGCTTTGTCCTGTTTTTCTCCAGCACGCCAGTTAGATGGAGTCAACCTGCAGGGTTTCTATGTGTGGGAGCTGCAGGATCGAAATGTGCCCCAGTTTGGCCTCTTCACTTCAACCCACCACCAATCCAGAGCCAAAGCCTCCCTCGCTGTCTACAGAGAGATCATGCATCGGGGCGGCTTCCCCTCTCAGAACACCACCCAGGATTGCAGGGCACGTGAGCAGAGGGAGCACTGCCCGGCGTGTGAGTGGATGTTCAAAAACAAAGCCATGCTCGTCTTTGGCGGGTGCCTCCTAATCACGGCTGCTATGCTGGCATCGCTTGTCATCTCCGTCATCATTACCAAGAGAAACCAGACTATGGGCAGGGGGCGGGGCATTGTCAGGATGAACAGGAGAAGAAAGAAGATGCCCGTGTGCTCCTGTGCTCGCTTTAACCACTATGACTTTCCACGCTGAGATGAACATCTGCATTGTTGTTCTGTCTGTGCACATCACAGGATTGTTCACCTTACAACTATTTACTGACAATAAAGAGTATACATGATTTTCACTGTAAAAAAAAAAGAAAAGGAAAGAATAAATTGGGAGAGAGTAATTTGTTGGATTGGTTTCCCAAACCAGACACTCATTGGTGTAAAAATAAGGACTGTTTGAAAATATGATTTAATTTGGAACACCCAAATTAATACAGACATGCGTTTTCAAGGCTTAAAATGAAAGATTTGTGATGAATGTGTTATACCATCAGACTATACATTGACTTTAATTTGTAATATATCTTAAATATTATTAGATAAAATTGAAAGTAGTTCCGATTTGTATAAATAAACTAAAATAAACTGAGTGGTATCCACTTCATTAAACGCGTGGTTTTTAATGCGTACGCAACAATTTAACCGCAGAACTGTGGAATATGTATGGTGCAATACCGCCCCCTTGTGCCAAAAGCAAGTATTGTGATTGTCGTTTATGCATTGCGCTTGGCTTCTGTTAGACGCTTTCGAACGCATCTTTATTTGCTTTTCTCATCAATAAATTGGATATCTTCACAGTGCCCTTGGCATCAATCTCAATGTTTTGTTTCCCTTTGAATCCTTTGATTTTTTTATTTTTTTTAACACCGTAACATAACATACACCTTATATTTTCAATTAAGAAAAAACAGTGTCAGTGGCTGACTATTGCCGTTGTTCACGACTACTCTTCATGCTAAAACAAACAAACAAACAAACAAACAAACAAACAAACAAATAAAAAACACAACAGGGGCGCTTACTGTATTAAACTGACAACAATGCACACATTTATTTATCTACAACCTTTTGTTCCGATGAAATAAAGCGATCTCGTCACAATCGGCCAAACGTAATCAGCAAAACAGTCTTACTCTTCACGGCATCGCGTCTATTTTTGCGTGTTAACTATTTTCTAATAATTGACGGTGAAGTTAAAGTTTTGAGTTATTTCATTGCGATCAAACGAACCACCCGGGGAGGAACAAAAGAACATAAACACAACAACAGCGATAGCGACAACACTAACAGCATGAATCTATCATGAACAGGTTAACCAATTGGAGAAGGCTTTCAGGATGGCAATATAGATCACATGACCCCCTCTGCCCAGACTGCATGCAGTTTGGTATTAAAATGTTTTCAGTTCTGCCAACCGTTGTGCTACACATTTGAGATTAAAGAGGGGCGTTTGGCCACATTTTAAACATAATTTTTTTTTTAGCATCATACGGAGAACCGGGACAGACGGCACAGAGCGGCGAACGACGGCGTAGCTGTTATTTTTCAGGTTGTGTCCCAAAAAAAAAGTGCAGCGATAGATAGTGTCGGCAGAGCCAGGCTAGCTAGTCAGGTCGGACGGCGCGAGGCCCCAACCGAACGGGAACACGGGGGAAACCATGGCCAACATCGCGGTGCAGAGGATAAAACGCGAATTCAAGGAAGTGCTCAAAAGCGAAGAGGTTGGTTCACATGTTTGTCATTTACATCGACCGCTTCCCCTTTTATTTCCCCCCCTCCTCTGCTTACGAGACGGGATGTGTGGATGACTCGTCGCTGTCTCAGCTGTCATCTCCCTGCTCATTAAGCCGCTAGCTGTAGCTAACTCAACTGATACCGCACATGAGCTGACGCTAAATAAAATGATAGTCAAAATGCTGCCAGTCAGCCGTTTATCAGCACATGGGCGCAGTGGAGGGATTTGGTCGTTAGCAAATTGCTAACGTCACAGTCTCGCCTTTCATACCCTCTAGTGGAAAACAAGCTAGCAGTGTTAGCATAGGCAGAGTGGGTTTGTCCGCGTCCACTACTAACACTTTACCTCTTTAACCTTATGTCATCGTGGGCATACATTAAACGCTGTCATCTTAACTTTAACCGCTGTCTTAAGTGGAGATCGATATAACGTGTTCAACAAGTTCAGGTTAACTTTTGGCTAGCGATGCAGGGGAGGGGGAGGGTGTCCACTTCTGCTGCATAGACAGGTTTGAGTTTGACAGCGAGCTGGTTGGTCTGAACGCTTTGGAGGCTGCCTGTTAGCCCCTGGGCTCACTCGCTTTCTCTTAGTGTGTTTCTCTAAAACCTTTCAGACGAGCAAAAACCAGATCAAGGTCGACCTGGTGGACGAGAACTTCACAGAACTTAAAGGGGAGATCGCAGGGCCACCTGACACACCATATGAAGGTGAGCTAAGTGTGTCGTCTGACATTCAAGCCCCTGGGAGCAGCTTTATTTTTAAGGGAGGTCTCGTCAACTCACCACTTCATAGTGCTGTCCATTCAAAATAACATTTGGCACAAACAAAGAGCATGCTAAAAGGCTATTCAAGAATGCTACGATATTTCCCCCTGTTGCCTTCTAGAAGCATCACAGGTGACTCTGAGTGAGTCCATTTCGGAATCTAATGATGCACATAAATATGACTGCGTGAACCGTGCACACTATATTTTTTAGGCAACCTCTTGTGATAAATATATTATAATTTACACGTTTCTCATCGAAAAGTTAATTGTGAAAGCATGTGCTTTGGATGCCTCCAGTATCACCGCCACACCCATAAACTCAGTTTGAATTGTATTCCATATTATTTGTACTGGCAGCGATGATTGTTTTAGATGCTTCAAAAAATGTTTTTGAGTTGAACTTTGCATGTAAATCATCCTTACAGCAAAGTAAAAGTAAAAACAATGTCATGGAAAGTTTTTGACTGATTTTGTCATGTTGAATCTCTTTCAGGTGGTAGATATCAGCTAGAAATTAAAATCCCAGAGACGTATCCGTTCAACCCACCCAAGGTAGGCAGTCGGTACTACTTCAGATAACACCCCCCCCCCCCCCCCCCCCCCGCCCAAATAATCTTTCTCCATCCTGTGTTTATGAATATCTCCCCCAGGTGCGGTTTATCACAAAAATCTGGCATCCCAACATCAGCTCAGTCACAGGTGCAATATGTCTGGACATTCTCAAAGACCAGTGGTGAGTCAGTGTATCACAGCATTCCTAACATTCTCCATCAGTCAGCTCTGACAGTACAGACCCTGAACGACAGCGACAGCCGAGTTACGCAACAGTGTAATTATGATTTTGAACACAAATTTCTCTTTTACCCTCGCTCTTTAGTGACATAGCAACTGATTAAGACATATCGATTCTGACATTTTATCACTTTTTAAAAAAAGAATAAATGTGCCTCCACCTTTGCCGTCCAGCAATGCTGACTTTTCTTCATCAAAATGTCCAGAGAGTTGAACTCCGCTTGTGGTTGTGTGCTTTCACTTGCAGGGCAGCAGCAATGACACTGAGGACGGTCCTTCTGTCATTACAAGCCTTATTGGCAGCTGCAGAACCAGATGATCCACAAGATGCTGTGGTAGCCAATCAGGTTGGAATGTGCATTTTCGTCCCCCCCCCAGGTTGTTGCGAAGGCTTTAGTCTTATTTTAAAATGATGAACAAATAATGTGCCACCAACCTTAAACCTAAGAAATCATTTCTCCGTATATAGAATTTCCCTAATTAAGAAATCTTTGCCTCCAGTGAGTTCTTCTGTACCATCGGGGTCCAATCACTATATATATGTCTTCTGTCCAGATGCTCAGCATTCATTTCAGATGGTGGATTTCCTTCGTCACGTTAAAGTGCTGGTTTCCATGATGCACGACTTTAGGGAAATATCACAAGTCTGCGCTTATTTTTGCTGCCCCAGCAGTCTGTGACACGGGTCTGGATTGGTCATGAGTAGATATGACGAGACAAATGGTGGTGCGGCAAGAGTGAACACAAACAAGGGATGAATATTGAGTGAAAGAGTATTAAGCAGCACACTGTTTTATTGAATGCCGCAAAGCATTGATTGTCATATGCACCTGAGACGTCAGTGTTGTTGGCGGGATGATATTTTAATTAAAAAAAGGGAAGAGCCGGTTATCTAGATTTGAAATAATTTCGTTTTAACAGTTAATTTTTCTGTTTTGATTCGCTATTGTAAAAGTTTTTCTTTCTAATTTATCAAAGTGGGCCGCTGGCGGCGGTGCGCGATGGCCGCCGCTCCGCCACCGTTCGCCAGCGGCCAATTGTTTTGAGCTGTTGACGGCGCAACGCTAACCTGGTGCCGTTTGTGTTCTTCGCACAGTACAAGCAGAACCAAGAGATGTTCAAACAGACGGCGAGGCTCTGGTCTCATGTTTATGCAGGCGCCCCTGTTTCCAGTCCCGAGTACACACGCAAAATAGACAAACTCTGTGCCATGGGCTTTGAAAAAGTAAGCGACTCTCTCTCTCTCTCTCTCTCTCTCTCTCTCTCTCTCTCTCTCCACCTTTTTGTACGTGCGGCTTAAAAGGAAACAGTGTCTGAATGCTCTCCGCCCCCCTCACCCTCCTTCACCCCCACTCCCTGTTCCTTTTCTTCCCAGAATGCAGTAATAGTGGCGTTGTCGTCAAAATCCTGGGACGTGGAGACGGCGACAGAGCTGCTGCTCAGTAACTGAAACCCAACGTCATCTTCCTCTCCGACCTCTGTCCCCTCTTTCATGACACATCCATCCACCCACCCACCCCCCCAAACCCTCGCTGTCTCGACATGTCTTTGCCCCCCCCCCTCGCCTCGCCCCCCCCGCCACCGCCACGGTTTCATGGTGGAGCTCTCGCCTCCGCCTCCCGCCCGCCCCCGCCCCTCCCATCCCACATGTGGCCTTTCCCGTCTGCTCATCACATCAGCTGTACCACACTCCAATCAGTCGCTCCGTCAGTCGCGTTCATCTCTGGGTCCTTTTTTTTTTTTTAGTACGTTTGCCATTCCACTTTGTGCAACAATCAGAAGTTGGACCACATAGCGCCCCCCCTAGGAGGGAGGGATGGGGTGGTGGGGTGTCAGACTTGGGAATCTGCCCTCCTCCCGGCTCTCTCCCAGCGCCTCTGCCTCTGTCCAAGAGGCAGCTGGCTGCAGCTTCTTGCCTATGCAGTGCATTTACTTTCATTTGAGGAACAAAAACTCGAGGGGACTCTCTGGGAGGCTCGTTGAGACCCAGTATGATTATTATCATTGTTGTTTTTTTTCCCCCATGCATGAGCTGCTTTACTAAACAGTTGTCATCACACACAAAAAAAAAGATTTTGGGTGATACTTTTAGGGTAAGTGTATTCAAAAAAATTAATTGGTGACTTTTTCTTTTTACGACGCTGAAAAATTTAACAAAAACATAAAATAGGTAGATGAAACGTTTCTTTTTTTAAAATTTCAAATTGAAACAAATTTCAGCAGGTAACAAACACATTTATTCAGACCAATAACAGGACAAAGCTTTTTCTTTTCTCTGTCCAGGTTATCCGCTCATCATTTCTCTGAGTTGTCTACTCAGCAGTCAAATTCCTGTCAGTGACACGCCCCTCCCCCTCCCCCGCCCCCTTTCAAACGTCCGACCAACTCCAAAAAAAAACCCCAAACTTGTGCAGCAAAACACCAGCGCCCAACAACCCTCCACCCCCTTCAACGCACAGCTTACTGCACTTGTCCCCTTCCCACATCATAGATCTTTGGTTCTGGCCTCCTACGAGAAAACCTTTGGATGCTTGTTTTTAAACAGACAGAAATCAAAACAGATAAAAAACAAACAAAAAAAAGAACGCCCACAGGTTCAGCTGTAAAACAATCTCTTAAGTCTGGATGGAAATAGTTACAAAAAAAAAATGACTTTGAAGAAATATTGCATCGTCTTAAAAACACCAACAGATAATATGTCAATGGTTCATCTGTAAATAAAGATATTAAAGTCTGTGTAAATTAATCAACACGTCCTCTGTGTTGTGGTCTTTGCATCCCTGTGCGACATTTTCACCGCTGGAGATTTTCCCCCGCCGCGGCAAGTGTCAACCTTCAATTTGACTAATATCATTGACAACATTGATAAGTAGTGTAGCCGTTAATGTGCGTTGGCGCCTCAGATCCAACGTGTTGGCCGCGCATGCATTTGAATAAAAAACTAGGATGAGGGAACTAAATTTACAAGACCAACAGCGGTTGAGCCTGGTGGGAATTAGGTTTGCCAGTGAAAATGGAGCAAGCGAGCCAACGCGGATGAAGAATGAGTATGCAGACGAACCAAGAAATGGATTATGGAGACTGGGAGTGCGGCTTTCCCCGCACTCTGCGTTTGTGGATTTGTGCTCATGCAATGTGCTAACAGCTTTTGTGCCTCTGTAGCAAATTAGCACAATATCAGAGCCGCTCCTCTTCCAAAATAACTACCGATGAATGATGCAGGAGGTTCCTTCACAAATTATGTATTAATTCAACTAGCCAGCAGGATTAAGCAATGGAGCGACAATGCACTAGGTTGGTTGTCTTATTTTATAATAATGGGCATCATATATAACTCAATATAAAGTATAAGTGTAAGCTGAATATGTGTGAAACATCGGCACTTCGTTCTTTGCACCAACGCTCCTGTGCACCCAAGTCGTCTTTGTCCTTTACTGTATTCAGGTTAAGGTCATTTGTATTTCTGAGTGTTTTAAAAACCCACTCAGACGTCCTTTCTGTGGAAGAGAAAAAGTCAGAGAAAACGGAATGTTTCCTTTTAGAAACGACTCGCTTTAAAATACAAACCAGCTCAAACGCACCCTTTGCCAGAGCTCGCACACTGTATGCAGCGAGTCTGCAGTGTGGGAGGTTTTTCATATGTAGGATGCAATTTCTGCCTTGCCTTTGGGCCCTTAATGAGGGAGTGTTAGGTAGTTTTCAGAGCACCTTGTTCATAGCGGGCACACTGTGAGCGAGCGTGTGAACAGATGGTCTGCTTGGTAGCATGTCGTGTCTCGTCGGACCGCTCCAAGAGCCACTGGCATTAATCTGAACGCTGCGTTTTAGACACACACACACACACACACACGCACACACATACACAGAAATGTGGAAAAAGCCGTCAGTCTGTCCATCTCTTAGTAGCACTTACTTGTGTGCGGTAGATCCAGGAGCATCAAATGTGAAAGAACAATGCACCTCAGTGTTAGACCACATTTTTGCTCCAACAATGAGGTTACAGTGACTTCAAGATTTTAGTTGCAGCTTTTCTCACTCGTTCCTGGAGGTTTCCTTTTTATACGGTTCTGTGAGTTTAGGATTAAAAATTTTTTTTCAGCTTTGCCGCAGGGAAGTGTTCCCAACGTAGGCTAATTTTAGGGCATCCTCCTCCACGCTCTTTCGTTCTTTTTTTTTTCCACCATGGAACTATAAAGCTGTCTGTCAGGAGCTGTACCACGAATCACAACCTGACACGACGAGATTTAAAGCACCTGAAAATATAGACTTGATTGCAGTTGATTTATCCAAGTACAATTTTTTTGGTGACTTGAAACCCTGACGCAATAAAACTTGTAGGGGTGGAAAATGCATAGAAGCAAATCCAGGCCAAGACATCAGTGTATCAGAGCCCATATACTGTAAATGTTTGATTAAATTAA